>NC_016133.3:35858861-36478548 GCF_000005505.3 Brachypodium distachyon | reverse complement strand
TTCCCCTCTATCGTGTTTGTGTGCGTCCTCGTGCAGTGGCGTACCCAGCCATGGTAATTGGGTGGTGTGTGCCCCACCCAATAAATTTTGAAATCCCTTTTCATCGGTAAAACTTATCGAAGAATTATAAAAAAAATAGAACTGGGGTGTTTTTGCTCCATCCAATATTAAAAATGCAGTGTTTGTCTCACCTAATATTGAAAACCTGGAAGCACCATTGTCTACACGTTCGTTATATCTATTTGTATCCATATTTTTTTACTTAATTAAAAAAGTTCAGGGTAGCTAATAACCGTTGTAGTTCATGAACTATAAATGCTGCTGTTATCTTGTTAAGTTATTTTCGATCATTTCGAAGATTGCTGTTTGATCGAGGTGTATTTCGTTTGTGTTAGATCTTCATGTCACACACTAACGAACAGGCCAGGCCACGAGTTTAAGGGTCCGTTTGTCTGGAATTCTTGAAGCCGTTCCAACAGCTTCTACCCAATGAAATCCGAAGCCCAAACAAATAACAGATTTTGTCCGAATTCTCGTAGCCGCTCCACACAATACACAGCAAGCTGAAAGCTGGGGGAATGGGTGTTTCCTGCAGCTGCCGCGTCACCAAATCATCCCGTATAACGAAATACCCACGAATTCACATGTTACCTACCAATTGACACAAAACGGTTCAGTTTCTATTTTGTTCTCGCCCGGCCACATCCCGAACAGAGAGCCCGTCAAAACATCTCGCCTCTAGCGTCGCGCACCTCACCTCACCTCACCGGCGCCGCCTCCGGCCGATCTCCCCTCACCGGCGCCGCCGTACGACCTCCTCCTTTCGCCGGACTTGACGCCCCGAGCCCTCTCTCCTCCAGCCCCGAAGCCGGCGCCCCCCTCCCCTGCTCCTCCGGATCCCGACCCCCAGCTCCCGCAGGCCTCGACGACCCAGCTCCGGCCGGCCCCGAAGCCCCAGCCCTTGCTCCTCCGGCTCCGAGGCCCCCAGCCCGTGCTCCTTCGGCCCCGACGGCCCCAGCCCCTGCTCCTCCGGATCCCGAACCTGCAGCTCAGCCCGGGCGTGCGCACGTCCACGGGAACCACGGCGGACGGCGGCCGCGCGCTCGCTGGCTTCAGCATGAATCGGCGCCTCCGCTCCTGTGTGCTGCACTGCTGCTCCTCATTCCCTGTGTTTTCTCTTTCTCTCAAATTTAGGCAAGTGGAGTAATTTTTTGATCTGAAGTAATTGTTGTTGCAATCACTAGCACTTCACGGATCTGCTGCTGCAATCACTAGCACTTCGGCCTGAAGGGACATTTTCTGATCTGATCTGAAGTACTCCCTCCGTTGTATACTGCACCTGGTGGCAGTACATTCCAACTATGATTTTACTACTATTTTGGTTACGACGAAAGTAAAGAATATGTCATACTAAGCACTGAAAAATACAAATCCAGCCAAAAGTTAGTCATATGCAGCAAAAACGGCTCTTAAATGTGTTGTTTACAATTATAACGATGTAGTGAGCGCTTAAACTTAATCTACAAAACCTACAGAGTCATTCAGGTCATTTCAGCACATTTCAGTTGCAGCCGCAGCAGGACCAGCCGCACAAACAAACAGGCATCAGACAGTTCCAACCTTCTAGCTGCAGCTGGCAATCACAGCTGATTCTGAAATCTGCAACTATAGAATCTGCAGTTGTGAAGCTGCAGCACAAACAAACACAACCTAAGACTTTAAGTTATTTTCGATCATTTCGAAATTTGCTGTTTGATTGAGCACCATGTGGAGAGGTAAATTTATGCTCCTCAAACCAGCTATGGGACGTACAAACTCGTTGGCTGTGTCATTTCTCATGCCTTGATCAAAAGGGGATAGGATGCTACTAGATCTCATTCTCATCTTTTCTTTAATTTCTCCGAACCTTCTGCTTCAAACTTGAGCACAAAGCAACGGTCAAATTGTTTTTCTAGGATAAACAGTCAAAATTTCGATCCCCAGTATCCGGTGCGAAAAACTCATGCGCTTTGTCATGCGGGCGATTGGCCTAAAACCGCGTTCTGGAACCAGCAGTGAGGCAGGGGCAGTATTGCCACCGCTATACCGCTGCCTTCCGTCCGCAGGACAGCCGCACAGCAGCAAATGGGTGCGGTATAGCGGGGGCAGGGTGTGCGCTTTGTGAACAGGACGGAGAAGTATTCACACGCTGAGCAGACAAGAGAGTGGTGTGCGTCTCGTCGGCCCGCGCTTCTCCCCTTGTCTAGTGCAGTGTACTGGGTCTGGGCTAGGCTGGGCGGGTGAGAGCCTGCCCGGCCGCGTGAGTGCCCCGAAAGTCAAAGAAACCACGCTGCGCTCCCTGCAACTTGCTAACGAATTCCATTGCGTGTGCTTCCCGTCCTCCCCTTCTCCACCTTCCCCAACCTCCGCTCCTCCGCCCACGCCAATCCGACCAAAAATCCACCACCACCGCCGGGATGGACCGCAGCAGCAGCAGCAACAGCAATAGCAGCGGCGGCGGCGGCGGAGGCCACAGCCAGCACCTCGGCGTCAACAAGCTCGGCCGCAACATCCGCAAAGCCACGCCGCCGCCTGCTCCTTCTCAGCAGCAGCAGCCGCAAGCCCAGCCGGCGCGCCCGCCGCACCCGCAGCCGCAGGTGTACAACATCAGCAAGAACCAGTTCCGCGACATCGTCCAGCAGCTCACCGCCGGCACCCCGTCCCCTCCCCCGCCGCAGCACCAGCAACAGTTCCACCGCCCGCCGCTCCAGCAGCAGCAGCAGCAACAGTCCAAGCCGGCCTCTATGCGCCTCCAGAAGATCCGCCCGCCCCCAATCGCAACCCCCGTCGCCCGTCCCCCTCCCCCCGTCCATAACCACCACCACCACCAGATGCCCAATAACCCTAGCCACAACCCCGTCTTCCAACACCGCCCCCCGCCCCCGCACCACATGCCCATGCCGCCTCCCGGCCCCGCCTGGGCCGACTCCCCGGTCTCCGCCTATATGCGCATCCTCGAGAACTCCCTCTTCAGCGCTACACCGCCCGGCGCTGCCGCCGCCGCCGCCGCTCACGCTCACGCTCACGCTGCGGCTGCTGGACGGGGACCTCCTCCACAGCATCCGCCCTATCCCCCGCCTCCGCCACCGGTGCCGTCGCCTGGGATACTCCCTTCGCCCACCGGATTCCTCAATTTGCTGTCGCCGACGCCCAGGTCGCCCTACCCGCTCCTCTCGCCGGGGTTCCAGCACCCGCCGCCGCTCACGCCAAGTGCGTTCCCCATGTTGTCGCCGTTGCCAGGAACGGGGATCCTGGGGCCAGGGCCCATGCCGCCGCCGCCTTCGCCAGGGCTATGGTTTCCGCAGTCGCCGTCAGGATTGCTCTCGCCCTCCGGGTTCTTGCCCATGCTGAGCCCACGGTGGAGAGATATGTAACAGCGGTCAGTCAGCAGTCGCCCCTGTGAAGGCGGCCGTGTAACAATTGACGGTAGGGAGGTAGCTGCAGTGATGTGAATTGGTACGTCGGCCGGAGGTGGAAACAGGTGGGTTATAGCTCTCGACACCACTATTCGTTGCTGTTACTTACTGCTCGTGTGGTCAGCAATCAGTCTGTAAGGTTCTGGTAAAGGCTGTTGGTTACATATTTGTAATTGTATAACTGGAGAAAATTTCAATTTATTCACATTTCTTAGATGCAAAAAGCGGATGGGGTGAACTGGGAGTGTTGTAGTTTAGATTCTTGAGTGGCTAGGCTTGAAGCATGTAATTGTTGTAATTTTAGTTCAAGAAAGATTAGTGCTTTCATACAAATATTTCGCCCATGATTGCTGTTGGTATACCTATTAAGAGAACACAATGTTTTTCATTTTCCTTCTAGTATTTTCAAGGGGGAAGATAACTTGTTGTATTAGACCAGCCAGTATGAACATCATAAGCAGCATATATACCAGTTACTATCAGAGTAGAGTAGAGTTGTAGCGCATCAATTGTATGACTCTTTCTTCTTGAGAGCATCGTGTTGTCTTTTGCTACTTATGCTTTGTATGAGATAAATGGTACTCTTCGTCTCAGTTTGTTAGTATGGTGTGAATATTTCTCGATAACGGATGCATTAATTGTTAGTTCTCTGCCCTCCAGGATGCTCTTCTAGTTTCTGAGTTATGTGGCTTACTATAGTTTGTTGTTCTTCTGTTTAAGGATCAATATGACACCTACTCCTGGAGCCCTGGGTATGTAATGCTAAAGTAGGGAATAACTAAAGGATGGTTCTTATTGCTGTTTCATGTGCAACCACTGTTCTTTGTTCATCAGATCTCTTTCTAAAGTTAAGTTATTGAAGCAATCATTTCAAAGTTCAAACTTTGTCATAGTGTATTGTTCACATTGTACTGTCGTTTCATAGATTTATCTACCTTAATGCAACTATGCAAGTCAATATAAATTACATTGGCAAAAAGGGAGCGAACTATTTCATGTACCTATAGATGTCTGACTAGGCTGGATGTCTGTCATGCTTTTCATCGAAGTTAGAGCAGCTCCCGAAGAAAACCCATGTGCAATTTTGATAATGCTTATCTATTGTCAAGACTGATATTGTTGAATCTTTACCTTTGTGTATGTATGGTTTCCGGGCAAGTTGTTTTTAGGGATCAGGGTTTAGTGTGAGTAATTTCCCTTTGTTATATGCATAATGCATTTGCTGATATGTACACATGCATGGTATGCATCCAAAGAAACCCATACTGAATGAACATAATCTTTCTGCAGATGTTCACCCAATCTGGTTGCAGACATCAGTCCTGTTATGTACTTTTTGCTGCCACCAGTTCACCATTCTTCCAGTGGAATGTTAAATTGCGTTATAGTGCAATTTAGTTAGGCTAGCTGGGAATAAAGCAACATTCGCAATTATCTTGAAAGAGATAATTATATAATGTACTGCTGCAATCCGCACTTCTGTAACATATTGTCAAGTGTTTTTATTGGTAGCAACATGTTGATGTCATGTTGGTTAGCTTAGAAGTGTTCACAAAATGTTCTTACACTTTGTCGTAACCGTAGAGATCTGCTGGTAGATATGGTACATTATTTTCTGGATTGAGAACATACTTGAAGTTTTCCCCAGATTAGTCTATGGAACAATTAGAGCTTCATTCACGTGAAGTTTAAGAAAACAACTGGCAAAAAAAGGAATCTTAGCATTTTCAATCATATCTAAGCTGAACAAGTCCTGGCGTGTCCGTGTGGAAAACAATTTGTTTGATCATGTCTCGCACAGTCCAAATCAGAGAAAATTTCGGCAATTACACTGGCATTTCTCTAATCAGATAAAGAAGGGAAACGATGTAGCAAATTCCAGCAAGCTTTTGTTAGATCATCTATACATATTTTTCATGCACGGTTGACTTTTGAGATGAGCAATCTCGTTCGTTGTGTATGGACGCCTGAAAGGATAGTAGACTAAACTGTGTGTTGCAAGCAAATCTGTTGATCTGGCACCAACCTGACGAAAGTACTAAAGTAATTAAACTAAGTGAAGTGGCTGTCATGGTCTCATCATCATGTGTTTTTCTTATGTTTCAATTTTTTCTCTTTGTTCTTGTGGACAAATCAACGTGCACTTCCAAAAGAGAACGAAGAATACAGCAAAAGGCATAGAGATGATGATAGTGATGTGCTTTTTGGTCCACACAGTTTTGTGTTTATCTTTCTACTATCTGCTTGCTTTGCTGTTCTATTGACAGCCAACAATAATCTAACCAGCACTACTAAGCTAGTCCAGATATTAGATGTATAGAAACAGGAGAAGGACAAAACCATTGGGCGCTGTAATTAACTCTTTGGATGGCCATGGTCATCCTAATCCCTTGAGACGTTTATGCAGCTGGAGGACAGGGACATGCCATCCATTCTGGGTGGCGCAGAAATCTTTGGCCTGGGCTGGAGGCTAGATGCAGAACCTCCCAGCACCAATGGTAACATTCTTCAGTCTTTACGCCAGCTTTACTTTCCTGCACAACTTGAACTGAACCTCATTTTGTGCTACCTCAAAGCTTCTTCGGATGGATCAACGTAGATCGTGTTATATTTTAAGAACATTAATATCATCATCCTGGAACTAGAGCTAGCTTTACAATTGGGTTGGCGTCATAACAGCCCCATATTTATCCATAATACATCCTGCTAGATATTCGTGGTGTTTGTTAATGGAGAATGGGGGGAACCCTTGCATACAAAAAAAAAGGAAAACCCTATAGATATTCTCATAGCTGCAGTCCAGAACATGCATGATTCAGGGATAATACAAGCCCTGAATAAAAGGGTTTGAGTCTGGCAGTTAGCATCTTAAAGAATGGTTGCTGAATTCTGAATGCGCTGTCAAGGTACAAAAATCCAGAAAGAGTAACTAAATGACAGGGATACAATGCATGTTGCTTCTTCTCTCTATCTCTGCATAGTGGACACAGCTGCCCATGCCATGTCTCCTTTTTATGGTTCACACCTGCACTTGCTACTACCATGGTACTGTAGTTGACAATCAATAATCAAAAGGAAAAGAATGGAGTTTTTTTAAGTAGTCACCATAGGACTTGGATTAGGAGCCTAGGAGTGATTTCTCAACTTGGTGAAGTGAGCTTTCTTCCTCAGCATGCTTCCGAATTTCTTCAGCAATGCCTTCTTCTTCTTCTTCTGGATGTGCTGCTCCTTCTTGAAAGATGACGATGGTCCATGCATCAGAAGCCCATCCATTTGATCTGCGGCTCCCTCTTCTCCCTGTGACTCGATGTCATCGCCGTCGTCGCTGGACTCGATCTCGTCAACACCATCGGCCCTCATCTCTTTGGACAGGTCATCTTCTATGATCTTGCTGTTCTCCAAAGAGTTGGCCTCCACTGACACATCTTCATCTCTTTCATGCTTCACCTGCTTGACTGTCTCCATTTCCACGTGCTTGATCTCCTCGAGCACCTGGACGGCCCTGTCGCTGTTCTTCCGAGCTTCGTGATCGCCTCGCACGACGTTGTCCATTGGGGGGCACATCATCTTCATGAATACATTTGGCTGCTTCTCGGTGCTCCGAGTAGCTGGCTGATCTCCTCCTTTCATGGCGGTGGCCTCAATGAGCAGTGCAGCCAGGTCATCGGCCTTGGCTCGTGCAGCCGCTTCCTTCGTCCGGAGTCCTTCGTTCTCCCGTGCAATGCTGAGGAGCTCCTCTTCCTTCTCTGCCAGTGTCTCCTTCAACCTCAGGCTGCCAATCTTCTCTTCCTCTGCCGACAGGTTAGCCTCGGTGATCTTGGACTCGACCAGCCTCAGCTTATTCTGCAGCTGTGCCATGTCGTCCTTGGCATCCTTGGCGAGCAGTGCCTTGGACTTCTGGGCACCCCTCGCTGCCTCTTCCTCCCCGGCTTTCCTCGCTGTCGCCTCTGCCAGTGACTTGGAGAGCTCCTCGGCTTTCGCCAGCGCAGCCATCTCTCTAAGACGCAGTTCAGTTACTTGATTATCCAACGCGAGCACCTCCTTCTCCTTGCTGGACAGCAGATCCTTGAGGCGCGAGTTCTCGTCCACCACCACTGGCTGTTGTGCACTTGAGCTTGCATCCATGGTGTTCTGATCAATTCCTTTCATTTCATGGATGTGCTTGGTTCTCTCTGCATTGAGTTCCTCCACTTGCTTCTCTGCAGCTGCAAGCGACCCCATCAGCTTGTTCATCTCTGACCTGGCAGAGCTTGCTTCCTCCTCCGACCTCCTCAGCATTTCGGCAAACCCAGCCTCCTTCGACGTATGATCATCCTGGAAAATCTTGGCCTCTGATTCCATCCTCTGAACTATTTTCTTCAGGCAGTTGGATTCATCATGCACCAACTGGTACTTATCTTCCGCATCCTTCATCATCTTCTTCAGTTCAGACATCTGAAGCTGCACGTGTTCCAGTTCGCTCTGTTTCGCCAGGACCCTCTCCTTAGCTTCCCTAGCTTCTGAAGACACCTGACGTAGAGCTGCTGCTAGATCCTCGACGGCCTTCTTGGCCTTGTCCTTCTCCTCCCTTGCGCCATCAAGCTCTAGCTGAAGCCTCGCCTTGTCGCCGGCGAGCATGCTGAACTGCACGCTCGCCGCCTTCTCGTTGTTGATGACCTGCCTGTGTGCCTCATTCAGAAGCTCGTGTTCAGACCTCAGGCTGTCAATGACAGCCTGCAGTCCAGAAGCCTCCTTCTTTGCGACTTCAAGGCGGCTATTTGTCTCAAGGAATCCTTCCTTGTACTGGCCTGCTTCCCTTTCCGACAATGCCATCTTTTCCCTGAGCTGTACGAGTTGGGCATGGGTGTCATCGAAGCTCTTTGTGAGGGAGACGAGTGCCTCCTCTTTTGATTTGTTCAATGAGGTGATCTCCGTCAGGCGAGCCTCCAGCGCTGCCACCTTCGCCTTCCACCTTTGAGCTGATTGATCCGAGTCCATTTCTGCCCTCTTGGAGTATGCGATGTCGACGTTGAGCCCCTCGACCACCTCCTCTGCTCTGGCCAGTTTCTCCTCAAACACCATTGCTCTCTGGAGCTCAGCTCGGAGCTCTGACGCTTCAGACCGAAGCTTGCTGATGATCTCAGCAGCAGCTTCTCCTCTGCTGTCCATCTCTGATTTGAGCCGGGTGACCTCCTCCATCAGGGTTTCCATCTTCTTCGCGCTAGCCTCAGCGATCTTCTCGGCCTCGTCAGCACGGCCGATGGCCGAGTTCTTGGCCTGCAACGTCACGGCCAACTCACCCTTGGCATTCTCGAGCTCCTTGGCGATTTTAGCGAGGGAAGCAGCGTCTTGAGCTTGGCGCTTCGTGGCATCGCCGTGCTTCCGCAGCCACTCGTCCTCCTTCCTCCAGGCTAGCTCGATGGCCGCCTGCTCCCGCTCAACAGACTTGAACCGCTCGAGCTCCAACGCCTCCTCAGCTCGCCTCTGCGCAGCGAGGGAGTCCTCAAGCTTGCGGTAGGCCTCATCGGCAAGGCTCTTGGTGAGCGCAAGGTCGCCGTGGACCTGAGCTCTGTCCCTGTCGATGGAGGCCAGGTGCTCTCTGGCGCTCCGGAGGTCTTCCTGTACAATGTTCAGCTGCGCCTGCAGCTCTGACGCCTTCAGCATCCTTGGCTGCTTCTGAAACACATGAAAATCATGCATGATCAGGCTAATGAATGCAGTGGAATTGAATGATTTGTATTGCATGTGTTGCATTGTCTTACGTCGGCGACGGTGGTGGTCCGGTGCGGCGAGGCCTTGAACGACCGGCGTTCTATCGGCGAAGGCTTTGGTGTGGCGTCGATGGACACCGGGGCGGCGGTGCGGGCGGCATTGTGGAGCGGCGAAGGAGCCCTGGGCTCTGCTGATTGCTTGCTTGATCCTGTAGCTGCAGGTTTAACTAGCCTGCTGACTCTAGGCGCTAAAGCATGAGCCCTGCTGTAGTTGGAACTAGAATTTGAGTTGGAGCTTGAGTTTGTGTTTGGTGGTTCCCTGTGGTTGGGGGCCTCAGACTGGCTAGCCCTGCTTTAATAAATTTTCAGTAAGACAAAAGTAAGTACAGATTGATTAGATGTGCCCGAGAAGGAACTGCACTACTGTTAGTATTAAGCATGGAAATGCCTCCGAATTTTTCAGCAATTCGCACAGCGTATGAGCTGAACTATACGACTGAATTTGAACCTTTTTTTTTGCAAGATACCTCGATGAACAATGTGATACACTTACCTGGGCTTGAATGCGAGCATTGCTGAGTTATGCCAGAAACAGAAAGAAGCAGCGACCTTGAACCTGACCTGCAGCGAGGCTAAGCTTGCTAGCTAGCCCTTTGTTTTTTTTGTTTTTTGCGGGGAGCTAGCCCTTTGTTGAAGTACATGGGCATGGACTTGAGCAGGCGTGAGGGGTCGAAGAAGAAGACTAGGATGAAGGGGCAGAGAACAGAAGTGGTGTGCATGTCTGTTTGGGATTTGGGAATTTGGGTGGGTGCGTGTGCTGGCGATCTGGCATGGCACTCGTCTGCACGTCCAGACGATTATGAACGCCGTCGTGCGTGCTTAGTGCTTGCTGCCTACTGCTTGCTTAGTCCCTTTTTAAGGCCCATCGAAGCACGGCCCAAGAAGCTCTCAACTCCCCCGCGAGTCCAAAGGGCCCCCATATCTATGTACTGTAGATCTCTTTGAGAAAGGGGCCCAACATCCGACGATCCTGTGTCGAAAATTTCTTCTTCTTTTCTGCGGATGGAATCTGGATGATTGCTTAGTGCTGAAGGTCCTCTCGATTGTCAGTCGCCTCGCACGCGTTGTTTCTTACTTAGCTCCAACTCCTCGACTAACAACATCGCGAAAAAGGAATCGGATTTTCTTTTTAGGAGTACAAGATGCACGAACATTCAGTCGACGCCTTAGCTCAAAGAACTTCAAAAAATAAAGGGAAAATTGGCACTAGCTGGTGTTTTCTGCACCATATGGTCTGTTTTGAAATTTGTAAGCAAAAAATAGGAAAAAACAAAACTAGAGGAAATCCCATTCCCTTTAGGTGCAGTGCGGAGTGATAAGTATAGATCCCCCTTCCTCGAAACTCTGAAGTCTGAACCGCCTCCGCATTTTCCCCTCCAAGCGAAGCATCTCCTCCTCCCCTTCTCCTGTTCCGGTTGGCGTCGTCGATTGATCGCTGCGGCGGGCGGCCATGTGGGTCGAGATATTCTGCGGTCTGGTGGCCTACAAGCTCATCCGCACCGTCTTCTTCTCCGACGACGGCGTCGACCAGCTCGCCGACCTCGACTCCTCCCACTCCGATCTCTGCTTCGCCGTCGCTTCCAGGTATCCCCATCTCTTAATCATTAACCCGACCCCTGATTCCTTACCCCGATAAAACCCTCCTGATCGACCCCGCCCCCTCCAGGCTCGAGAAGCTCTACGGCGGCCGATGCTTCGTCGGCCTCCGCATCCCTGACCCCGACGCCGGGGAGCGCCAGCATATTGACGTCGTTCTCGTCACCAAGAGGTCACCCGCCGACCTGCCAAACTCATCCTCTGCCCTAACTTTGCTGTTCCTCTCTGTTTGTGCGCGTTCAGATCAATTGGTTAGTTTTAATTTTCGACCGAGTGCTCTACATAGTAGTAGTATTCTTCCCAAAGAGAAGAAGATAATGGTAGTACAACATATATCCCTCACAAGTTAATTCGATCATTGGACAACTTCAGGTTGTATGTATGTCAGACTGGTCTGACTGTTCGTGTATCTGTATTCACTGTGCTTGTCATGCTTAGCAGAAAATTTAGTGTAAACTGCCTGGTAGCAATGTAATTTATGTACTCAATCATACTGTCATAATGTGAACGACTGCATCTACAGATCTTATGAATCGCTTAATTAATTCCATTATATCCTCCTCAACTAATTCGATCAGCTGTGAACTATAGCTTTGTTCAAACTGGAAAGCAAGGGTCTGAGATTTTTTGGTGAACAGGGAGGTCATGATGGTAGCAGTCAAGAACTTGTCTGGTTTTGTTGAGGTCGACAAGGATGGCAACTGGTCCAGTGAAAAGAAGCGCAAGCAGGAGGTTTTACCAAATCCGGTATGCAACCTTAGTATTCCATTTTGCTTTATGTATTCGACAACTGTTATTAGAATGACTTGTTAGTTGTTACCTGTTAGTTGCTGAACTTAGTGTGGACTGTGGAGCTACTGTTTGAATGTAACTGCCTCTTGCCATAAGACACCAAATGACAAAATGTTTTGCAACAGTTGTTTTACCAGTTCTCGTACTTGTGTAAAAAACAATGCTATAGCAAAATCTTTCAGAGTATACTGTTGCTGCTTCATGAGGGATATATTCTTGACATTGAACCTAATGATTTCAGTCCCTCACTGGTATTGCATGATTAATAATAGAATCATTTGCACTTGCATACCAGAGTGAAATTCGAAGATGTTAAATGACTCGCTTGCAATAAAAAGGCTCCTTTGTTTGCCTTTTCCTGTTTGGTTCCTGCATGTTACTGGTTTGGAATGGTTATAATGGCATGAGTCTTACTATTGCCATCATTTGTTGAGTTTTGTTCTTATAGGTACTAGAAGTCAAAAGGGCAGCTACCAATCTTCAATCATACTTGGAGCAGAGAGGAGCAGCACTGCCCGATGAGCTTGTAAACGGAAGAGTTCTGCTGCCAAATCCCAACTGCAGGTTAGAACTCTGTGCAGGACAATGTTTTGTTTGCTTCACTGCCCTTAGATGTTTCCTCAGTTTTCTTATTATTCTTGTGGCCTCCTCCGGTTTTGGGCCTTTGGCAGTTTTTAGCCTTTAACTTGTGCTCTATCAGGCCTTCATACACTATCAATCTTCAACCAGAGGTTATCTCGTATGATCAATGGAAAGATCTTAAGGCAGACACAAAAGGTGGACTCTCAACATGGATTAAAGGTGCATTTCATGGAAGCAAAAGTGATATCTCAGATTTGCTACTCCAAAATCTACATTCTATTCTCAGCACGTCGCCTATGTGTGACAGGTAAATCTACATTTTGTACTGTTTCGTTTTCCCTTTCCTATTGTTCTATTTCTTCTCCTTTCTTTCCTGGTGCATTATTCCTACGCAAGAAGAGAAAAACAACCGCGACAAGGAAAATATAATGAGAAAAGACATCATGCTTTTTTTTTCTCATTCATGGTTTGGTTGTTGAAATTAGATTGTTAAGAAGCAGCCTTAAGATTATTCTTTTGTTAAGTAAATACTTGTTAGTTCATACTATATTGCGGTTTAGTGCAACACGTGGAGCTCAGTTGCCCTTCCTTTTTGTAGGTTGGAACTCAAAGGGGACAAAAATGTTCTTGGTGAATTCATGGAATTTAAAGGCAGGCATGAAGACATTCAACTCTTGAAAAAACTGAAGAGGTCAAAAGTCAGCAAATTTATCATCCAGAAATCAACTCTTTTCGGAGGTTTTGGTAAGTTTTGTGTGCTGTGCTGCAATCTTGCTATTCTATTTAATACTCATCATGTGCAGTTTATTCAGTACTGTGATTTGTTGTTACTCAAGGTAACTAGTACACAGTTTCATATGTCCTGTATTGCTCTAGGTATGCACGAAAAGGCAGCTGTTTCATGTAGTATTGGCACATATTCTAATGCCTATTGCTAGTGTAAGGAGAACACAATAAAAATGGGTGCGTGTAATGCCTGTTGGTTGCATATGCTCATCCTGGTAAGATAAAGGAATTTAGTTTATGAGATTCAGTGATATGGCCAATCGAGTAGAAGGTTTACCTCACTTTTTTATAATGGGGGACTAAACATACTGCATGAATTCACAAGAAAAACTTTCCGGTAAAAAAATTCACAAGAAAAACAGAAATGTTACATCCAGGCTGTTAAACCCCCATGAATAGACTGAAATTCGAGAAAAGCCATATGTTGCGGACTAGCAGTAGGGGCCCAGACAGAGGGGTAGGAGTCATGTAGGAAATATTATAGTTTGAGGAAGGCTAAGATGAAAGGAGCCTATGTGTTGAGGCCTGTATCATGTTCAGCAGAGAATACGTTGGAGTATACCAGAAGAATTACCGTTAGCCATGTTCAAAGTAACTTGTCTTGTTTATTTTCTCTTTTTATTATGACAAATCTGCTGCCCAAAATGCTGTAATTTACTTCAATGACCCGCGTCTGTTTTTTTGGAAGGAACATATGTTTGATTTGGCTTGTCCCATGCGCAAATGCAGGTAGGTCACGAGTACAAATTTTGTATTCTCCTCGAGATTATCGAGCCGAGGGAACTTCATCTTCAGAATGGAAAGAGATTTCTGTGAAGCAGTACACTGAGATTCTTTTTCAGCCTTTGCATTCCAAAAAAGTTCGGAAATTCAAGCTGTCAAGTGTTGCTTCTGTGACACTGAGTGCCTAGTAAGTGGAGATTTTAAAGAAGTTAGGGTGCTAAGTTTCTCTTGATAAAATAGCCTGGTTGTGCAGTGGGCAACCCGGAGGAAATGTGTTGCTTTTTGTTTCTGTACATCCATCCGTATATCCATGTCATGATGATGTCAACCGAACATGAATTGTAGGAATGAATAAGGGGATGTGTTTCTTGTTGAGATTTAGTTGAATGTGTACGCTGCAACGGGACCCCCAATCCCTCAGCGATATTGCTGGTGAGGGATCGTTGGTCCACTTTGTCCTGTTCTTTCCTTGTCCATGGGTTAGGATTGAATGGCTATTTTCTCTGGACTGCTGGAAACTGGCTTATGAGCTTATCCTTAAATGTATGCTTCACTCAACGGTGGTGATAAAGGCACATGGTCCACAAGTGATGGTGATGCTGTGAGAGGACTGAAAGCTATAGAGGTGTGACTAAACAGAAGGTCTTCTTCAGGAATCAAACATGAGTATTGACGCTGAGCTTTATCCAATGAAGGCCCTCTTTGTACTTTACAGTATGGAATTTAGAATGGCATTCGTCAGAAAATAATAATATGTACGTAGTTGTCAGCTGATTTTTGATCGCTGGTTGGCTGCACACTGTTTGTCCAACCAAGTGTTACTTCAATTAAGAAAGTGTATAAGTTTGTCAAAGATTCAGTTTTATGTTCGTCATTAATTTCTTTCTATTGCTCCCATCCAATGAAACTTGCAACAGTTCTCCATCATATTCATATATTTGCTGTACACACACAGTAACAGGACTGCAAATCTGTTTTCCCTTTTGTTGGACCTAAGGATTATCCCGGCAGGCAATGACTGAAATACTCTTAACCCCTGGTAAGAGTGGAATACATGTGGCATGCTTGGCCATGTACAAGATATGTACATCTGACCAACCGGATTTCCCTTTTTTCACAGGGAAAAAGAATACAGATAGTATTAGGTACAGAAAGAATACAAGCCTAGTAGATGAATGAATGAATGATTTTGAGTCCCTAATCCAAGTCTCCGTATATGGCACTGGCAAACTCCACCATCAGCTTGTTCAGCTTCTTGTTCTGAATCCTCTGTGGTATCACCTTCAGCTCATCGCTGCAATCCAAGTTCACCACAGGTCAGCAAAAACAGTATCATGCTCCATACCAGTTTACTGAATTCTCTTAAACGTTTGCGTGTAAATTTGTGGACTGAAATACTAATTCATTGATGAGGGTACCTCGGTGCGGAGTGTGGAGCGGATGGGGAGATCATCTGGGCGAACTCGGCGGCGTCCTCGGGCCGACACACGGCGTTATTGAAGCAGAGGTAGCGGCCATACGCCGTGGGGGACTCGTAGACGGCCATATGGGCATCGGCGAGGAAGTCGGCATCGACGGTGACTAGGACGCCGTCCTCGTACATGTCAGGGGCTCCCTTGAGGTATGGGTGCGCATTGGTGAGCCCTGGCCCGGTGAGCAGGCCGGCGTTGATGGCCACCATATCCACCCCTCTGTCCATGGCCAAGGCCCAGGCCGTTTTCTCCGATAGTGTCTTGGCCAGAGCGTGCCACAACTGCACCAACCACAGTAACCAGTAAGTAAACCATACTGTCAACTATAGTTGTGTTTCAGACACAGGAATCGTGTGTTCTAAAAGCAATGCTGAAGATTGCACATGCAGCTTTGGTGACAGCTGCACGAACAGATGCTAGTAGCTTGTGTCTGGCATTTTGTCAAACATGTCGGGGACATGGGGTCGCTGTGGTGGTGGATGGCCCCAACTAGCTACTTCCTATCAGAATTCAAAGAAAAATAAATAACTAGCCGAAGCAATTTAAAAGTACTATGTGATTTCCTACCTGCTGAACTACTATTTAGCATCTTCCAAAGTTCCAATCAACTAAGCAAATCAAATGAAGGATAATCTTTGAGTGGCCTTGGGTCTAACACTTGTTTTATGTGGTATAGTACTAAAAGTCAATTTCTCAGCTATCTTTCTTGTGTCCTGATTTTTTTTAATTAGACGGCAACGTCCTAATCTTCAAAGTTGACAAGTCAGTACTTTTATTAGATTTGACACGCGCAGGTAAGGACTTCTTTTTTCTTTCTTCTTGTTGGCAGCTCCTAGATGATTGAATTTGCACAAAAACAGTAATCAACACAAAGAGCGACTGTACTATGCATGCTTGCTTTGTTGGGTTTGGTAGCCCGTTTTCTTTCCGTGCTGGGTTTCATAACAGCAAGCCTGCTGCTTCTTCTTGCTTTTGGTGTTTACTCAGTGCTTGCGTACGTATTGCATGGACGTGGACCGATATTGAACATATACATATATACTCAGATTCCTGGTTGGTTTCTTGCTGTTTTAAAGTACTATATTAGTTTTAAGGTTGGCAATTAAACAATCACCTTGAATTTCCTGCAGAAGGCGAGGTCGCTCCAGTTCCTCTCGTCGAAGGCGTCGACGAGCTTGTGGCCGTCCTTCCAGACGACGGCGGTGACGGAGGAGGTGAAGACGACCCTCTCCATGGTGTCCGTCTGCGCGCACGCCTCCAGCACGTTCTGCGCCGCCCGGACCTCCACCTCAACCATAACCTCCTGTATGCATGAAACGAAACCCCATCAATTTTATTCATTAATTACTCTTCCACTCACAGTAACACACGTTGAGAGGTTAATCAACTGGCATAGTTTAGCACCCAACAAATTGCTTGGTTTGCAGCTAGCCGGTCAAGCATCCGTTGGGGGGCAATTAATGTGGCACGCAGAGTGGAAAGGGCTGGAGCGGCTAGCAAAGCTTCTGCCACAACTTGGGAGCAGAGTTTAATGCAGTGGGCAGCAAGCAAGGAGGAGCAGCTGCCGAGACTGAGAGGTGAGCTGTGCCATTAAAGGTCACTAACAGCTCACTCACAGAAAGGAGGGGAGAGGAACAGATGCTCATCCACTACTAGCTGTACCCGTACTGCTGCTGCTCCAGTAGCACGGCACCAGCAACGGTCAGTATTTTTCCCCACCTTTTTATCTCCCAACCCGATGCACGGTAATTCTTGCAACGTGGGGGGTGGGATATGGTTGGATCCGTCAGAGGATTGGGGGAGAGATTCCGATGCAAGGAACTTGACGCACGATCGTTCCATGATCCCTTTAAACTAAACCAGCAGTACTACTACTTTACTAAGGAAGAAATGGAAATTAAGCAATAGGTTAGGGGCTCACGTCGCAGGTGGCGGCAGGGGTGGTGTTGAACATGCAGAAGAGGCCGGAGCAGCCGCGGACGGCGTCGGCGATGGAGTGGTAGTCGAAGGGGTCGGCGCGGAAGAGCTTGAGCCGGCCCTCGTCCTGCTCCTCGCCGCCGGCGTAGAGCCTGAGCTGGTCTTGGTCGTCGTCGTCGCCGTAGGTGGCGGCGTGGACGGTGTACCCATGGCGGAGGAGGCGGTGGACGAGCGCGTGGCCCAGCGGGCCGGACGCGTCCATCACGCACACGCTCTTCTCCGACGCCGACATGGCCGGCGCGCCAGGGCACATCTTCTCGCTGCTCTGTGGTAACTCTTTCTTGGCTGAATTGGATTTGGCTTGGCTTGGGGCGTCCAAGAAAGCCGGATGGATGGAAATGGATTTGCTTGGCTTTACTGGTGAGGAGGGGAAGACTGAAGAGAGAGGGGTTTGGTCCGGATCTATATATAGCGGGAACGGGAAGCACCGAAAGCAGAGCAGAGGAGAGGCTCTCTGCAGGAGGAGGAAATGAAGTCGGAGGTGTACACATATGGTGCGGTGGAGTCCGAGTCGGGGACGGAACAGGAACCAACGCGATTACGATTATGATTACGATTACGATTGCGATTACACGGGGTTGGGCAGTCAAGGAGGGGAACCGGATCCAAAGAGTGTGCGCTCTCAGGCGTAAACGGAAAGGCCAAGGAAGGGAAGATGGGTTGGTTTGGCTGCCAAGAAGAATTGGGGACACTGGAGAAGGAGAGCGAAGACGGTCAGGTGCTGGGTAGTTAGTTGGCAGCTGTGGCCGCGATCGCCCCAACTGTCCCCGCCGCACACACATCAACGTGCAAACTGCATTTTGCTTGCGTACGTCCACGCCGCGCGTGGATTACTAATTCTCCTGGTAGCTTGTCCG
This sequence comes from Brachypodium distachyon, assembly GCF_000005505.3. Taxonomy (NCBI): domain Eukaryota; kingdom Viridiplantae; phylum Streptophyta; class Magnoliopsida; order Poales; family Poaceae; genus Brachypodium; species Brachypodium distachyon. The sequence goes on along the minus strand of NC_016133.3, from coordinate 36,460,558 downwards.
GAGATGGAATTGGACACGATGGGAGACAAACTCCATCTAGACAGGATCGTTTCGATTTGGCATCTACGGCTGACTGCTTCCCGACGGACGGATCTGGTGAGAAGAGTGGCTAAGCTCCTGCCTGCGTGCCTGCGTGCGTTGGACAACAGTGGTTCCAGCTGCCTCCTCATCCTCTGTATCTGCATCTCTGCTTCTCTCTCACACACGGCAGACGGCCCGGTTACTTCAGGGCCTCTGCCGCTACCTACCACTCTTGACAAGATGCATCGAAGTTTTGCTTCTTCTTCTTCCTTTTTCCCTTTCTGGTTCATAAAATCCGTAATTTCGAAGGGCATATCGGCAACTCGAGCCAATGATATAGATAAGTCAGACATTTTTGCCTCACGGGGATATTACTGGTGTCATTTCTATCAAACAATATAATCAAGAGTTGATGTTGTCTCAATGATTTTGTGTGGAACAAGTATTACATACTAAGAGCATCTCCGGTCTGACTCCCCTAAAGGCCCCTCAGAGGCCAAATGGGGTGCCGGCGCCGAAAAACCCATCCAGTCGCGTCCCTCATTTTGTTTTTTCATCCGGCGCAGCCCAACTTCACATCCGGCGTCCTCAGGCCGAACCCAACCTATGGGGGAGCTGTCGGGGCGCCGGCTCGGGCGCAAAAACGTGCAGGTCAGCACTGTCAGCAGCACAAACATAATCATTGAGAGTGAGCGGGAATGTTCGGTGTATGACACTAAACCGTATGAACGGATGGGTCCTCTAGCCAATGTTGATCGCCATGTGCCAGCCGCTTTTACTGCTTTCCTCGCCAGGCGCTAGGAAATTCGAGACGCTGGTACTCATCAGCAGCTTCAAGATGATCTGGTTGAGCATTTGTGAAGGCTCCGAGAAAACTTATTTGTTTGATTGAATTGTTATTCAAAACTTATTGAATAATGTGTTTGTTTCAATTTGCAATATTTGTAAAATTTGATATAGGAGAGCCGTTTGGGGATGGCAGCTGGGAAACGGCGGGACCTTAAAAACAAAATCTAGACAAATTGGCAGGCCGGACGCCACACGGGGTACGATTGTAGATGCTCTATCACGGCTCCTCTGCTAACTATTGGATCTGATCCTGTTGAAGAATGAGCATGCATGGATGCATGTCGTCTGCCTCACCAAGTTAAGCTTTTTGACCAACCAGCCCCATCCTTTCCGCTGCATCCTATCTCTTCCTCCTCATCCTCTGTACGTAGCACTTCATTTTCACCCCTCTAGATTCCCTCCTTCCTTTTCCAGATAATTTTGTCTTGAACCGCGTCATCCATGTTGAATAAGTGCCACGATCGTTCCCTTTTCCTTTTCCAAGGGTGAACGTCAACCGTGCATAGCTATTTTGTTTTCGTGATGAATATACCACACAAATATAACTAGGTAATGTAACATGGCTTTTGGAGTCCACTTAATTACGCAGGCACGCACGTCATGCGTAATTCCAAACCTAAGCGTCAACAACACGTTGACTTTGTCGACATGTTGATATCAGTACTTCTGGTGCTGCTACTGTAGAGAGTGGTCGTGTAGTAATTCAAGTGGACTTAAAAATAGGTTTGACGTGAACAAACATTATATGTATGCAAATTGGATCAAAGTTTACGAAAACAATGTAGAAACACAAAGAACTCATACGCACACAGGCACACCTAGGGGACTGAGTCAGTAGATCTTGAAGTTGACAAAGTCACTATATGCATTGAAAAAATATTGTAGGTTAAATTTTGAAATAAATACAAGTAAATGCAATATTTCTGTCTCCTCAGGAAATGTGTTTACCGGACAAAAGGTTATGACTTATATTCTTCTAGTGGATGCATGCATCTACGTGTAAAGATCCTGTTTTGTCCTGGCTCGACCTGAGGCAAGAAGAGTCAGAGCAGCTGTACCATTTCGAAGGCGAAAAGGGGGAGCACCAGTAACATGCAGTTATTAACAAGCAGGAAATGAGCGACGAGCAGTTGCTCCTAGCAGAGGCAGCCAGGCAGGCAGCTGGCACACGCACGTACTGGCCGGCTCAGCCGCTCGCTCAGCTGGGAAGAAATAGACCGGCAGCTGCGCCGCTCGCACAACCATTCGATTCAAATTCAATGCGTTTCCGCTGCCACCCTACACATACTGCAGTACTGCATAATTGATCACGCGCTAAAACTTGATGTATGCGTGCATTGACTTGGTTTCTTCTTTCACCTGAAAAAGAAAACACGAACTCTCCCGAGGCCTTCAAATACATGCATTGACCTAGCTGACTTCTCCTCTGGCCGGATGACTGGAATGGGACATGCACGCTCCGTATGGTGTCTCGTCGAAACTCGATCCTAGCTCGATTCATTTCACGCGGAACGCCCCGGCCTGACCGGCCGGTATCAGGCTTCTGTTATTATTTTTTTTGTAAAAAGAAACTTTAGCATCATCAGCATGAGGGGAGGGCAGCTTGCTAGCGGCGACAGTTAAGATCACGCCAGAGAAATTAATCGCCCGTCCGGAACTTTACTTTGCTTCCGTACGTATTTCATCAACGTACGTGGGATGGATGGAACGCTTACATGCATAACCGTTCTTTCTTCCTCACCATCGATCATTCTTTTCTTTCTTTTTTTGCGAGTGTCGCCATTCTTTTCAAGTACTAAGCAGCGTTGCGTGTTACTACGTAACATCGTACCGTAACGATAACGAGGTACAGGCAAATCAAGCAAGCAGCGCCGGTAATTGTTAGTGGTTGCAATTAAGTCTCGGAGACGGAGTCGCAGCAGTTCTAAATTAATTAAAGGCCAGAATGGAGCAAGGGCATGCACTCCACCAGTTAGGGCAGTTTAGTGCGAGAAGAAAACGATCAGTTTAGGCAGCTCAACTGGTGCTGCCCGGGAAGAAGTGTGTGGACCAGCTGCAAGCTAAGCAAACAAGTTTCAATGCGTTGCCGCTGCAAAACAAGACATCGAACATGCAATGGATGCAATCTGTATCACTGTACGTGTGCCCGCATTGACCTAGCTTGTTTTCTATGTGTTAGTATTCCCTCCGTCCAACGATGGGGGGCATATCAGGGTTTGGTTGACCAAGTCTTTGATCACAAATTATTTCATGAATATGTGATAAATGTGATCAAAGTTATATCCATGAACAAATATACTTGAGTAAGAATATAATGGATATTAATAGAGTAATTTGTGGTCAGCATTGGTAAAGAAAAAATAATACATCCATTATTGTTAGACGGAGGCAGGAGTACTTCTTTTTTACTCAAAGACATGCATGTACGTACATTGCATCGACCTGGTTCTAGCTTCCTTTGAGTTCCCGACCACATGCATGCATGGTAACGCACGCACGCTCCATCTCCCGATGAAATCCTTCATTACGTTAATTTCACGCGCTACTGATCTGATCAGCATGGAGGGCAGTAGGGCAGATTAATCGGCCGGGACAAGTACGCCCGTACGTGCGACCTCTTAGTTCTAACTTAATTTTAGCCGGTCCAAGAGGTCACACGCACGTAAAGTAGGTTCCACATGTAAGGACAGATGTGTTGGTGTAGTGACGTACCATCGCCACCATCAAATGGCATTTTTATAGGAGTTAAGAGAACAGAAATCAAAAATTTCATGTGTACGTGCGACCTCTTAGTTCTAACTAAAGAAGTCATAACAACAGTTTCTACCTTGCGTGAGACAGCCAAAAAGTAGGCTTTAGACAAGCGATCGATCACCGATATAGATCCAGAGACACAAATATTCTCTCGACATCCCCTCTCTCACAACACACAAAGTAACAATATGTGATCGACGTAGCGCAATGAAGCGCGCGTAACCGGCTAGTTCTATTCTTACGCCGTGCCACATAAAGTGACTGTACACAGTGTTTTGCTAAAGACAGATTCCCAGATAAGAAAGAAATTAACAAGGGCAACGGTGATAGGTGGACCCAAGGAGAAGCCGTGGGGGCAACTGCCCCCTCTCGATTTCGGCCCACTTGTATTTGTATATGGCCCAGTGTATAAAAAGAATGCCCCCACTCGGCCCACAGATTCGTTCATCTCTTCTAAGAGCCCACGCGTGAAGAAGAATTAACAAGGACATGGATTAAGCCCATACGTTTACTGGTGGCGATCAACGTCGCCGCTGCACGCCCTCGCGGCTAGCTTGCCGCCTTGCCCTGCACCGTTTGCCGCACAGCCATAGCCTGGCCTGACCTGAATCCGGCAACCCCCACGGCCCAACCACGCCGCGCTGCCGTGGCAGACTTGCAGCTTGTTGGATGATTAAGGTTCAATTCGAGAGATGACGTGACAAGTTAAGCTGTAACAGATGCGTAGAACTATGGTCTTTCCTTTTCTTGATTCTTAATGTCCTAGTCTCATCGATTGTCATGTACTTCTTCCGTTCCTAAATACTTGTGTGGTCCAATTTGATAAATCATACTCATTCTGTTTCTAAATACATATCGTGGTTTGCAAAAATTGAATGATTAAGTATCTCCTTCACATAATTTTTGTAAGATACCTTTCTCTTCTAAAATGTAAAGTTCTATGCTTTTTCTAAGTCATTTTTTAAACTTAAACAAAATTTAAAGAAAAATCTATCAACATTTACAACTTTAAATTGGTTTTACTACATCCATCATAAATATATTTTCATGCTATACTTATCTTGATATTCTAGATGTTGATACGTTTTTAATAAACTTGATCAAACTTTAATTTTTTTTTGACTTAGAACAACGATAGAACTTATTATATTGAATTTTAGACTGATACACAATACAATTTCTGATCATCCATTAGTTGTTCTTCCGAACATGCTTCATGTAAGGCACTTCCAAGCAGGGGAAGCTACTGCAGATTTGTCTAGAGCTTCTACAAGTTTGTCTTTTGCAACTTTGGAAATAGGTATTTTCATATTAGTATAATCCATTTTTCATATAGACAATGCATATAATTTAGTTTGCATCGATGGTTGTCGTGTTGGCTTATGCTGTTAGCCATATCAGAATATATATTACATTGTCATATACATTTTTGCCCCCTCTCAAGTTTTTTCATGGTTCCGCCCAAGAAATTTTTACAAGCGTCAACATGGCAGTAAAACTATTGCCATATACATTTTCACCCTCTCTCAAGTTTTTTCCTGGTTCCGCGTGAGAATTTTTTACAAGCGTCAACATGACACTAAAACTAAACATTTAAACAACCTTTTGGTACGGACTGCATAACACCTTTTGGTATGGGCCAACTCCTCATCGAGACCAACTGCATAACACCTTTTGGTACGGACCAACTCCTCGTCATGCTCAATGAAACATGTGCAAATATCCACATGTTCAATTTTCTTGGGTTTTCTTGTACGGCTGCCTGTCATTTCAGTCTTGACCTCAAGAGTGGTGATATGTACATCGTGGTTGCGAGGGCTGCCAGGAGCATTGGAACGAAATTCACCTAACATAGTAGAAAACACACAAAATTAAAATATGACATAATAAAAGTACTGAGAGAGAGAGGGAGAGAGCGGAGAGGAGACAGTCACCTTGCACCACAAAAAATATAATCGCATCAGAGATATTGTCTTTGCCAGCGCAATAATCCAAGCACATCCTCTCAGGCACCCAAGCCTTAGCCATTGGTAATTCCATGAGAACGGCAAAAAGATCGGGTCCCTGAGCTCCTTCAAACAAGAGCTCTTATATCCATAATTAATTTGGACCGTTCATTTTTTAATCTAAAAGCTCATATTTGCTAAAACTTTCTAATACTTCAATTAATGTGCGTGAGGCGATAGGATGGAGTATTGAAAACAAGTAACTGGAGTAATCTCACATGTCCGAAAATTCACACGGAGGCTCAGGACGGGGCGGCGGCACGCTGGAGGATGGTGGCGACGGCCGCTGCGAGGACGGCGGCAGACCGCGACTGCGCGCGCGGATGGTGGTAGCGGCCGCAGCGAGCACTGCGACGGCGAGCTGCGCGGAGGGCGGTCACGGGGCACTGGAGGAGGGCGGCGGTGGCGCAGGAGCAGGTCGGCGGCGGCGCGCGGCGCGAAGGGCAGCGGCGGCCGCTGCGAGGACCGTGGCGGCGGCGCGCGAGGAGGGCGATGGCGGCGCGCGGCGCTAAGGACAGCAGCAGGCATGGCGAGCGACGGTGAGGATGGCGGCGGCGGCTAGCGACGCTAAGGACAGCCGCAGGCATGGCGAGCAACGGTGAGGATGGGGGCGGCGGCCGCGGCGAGGACCGCGCCGGCGAGCCGCGCGGTGGGGCGGCGACGGTGGCATGAGGCGCGAAGTACAGCGGCGGCCATGGAGAGTGGCGCGGCGCTGAGGACCGGGGTGGCGCGCAGCGCGAAGGACATCGGCGGCCATGGCAGTTCGGCCGGCGCTGGAGGGCGACGGGATCGGGAGAAAGAGAAGAAGAGAGAGAAAGTTGTTTTTTTAATGTGAAAGGACTATAATTCCCATGCCTGATACTCCACTTAGGCCAGTGGAGTAATGTGTACCGTAGAAAACAGCTCAAACAATCACCTTGGTCATGCTCAACTAGCTATAAGCACGAAGTCCCCCACTTGAGCATGTGTAGATAAAACCATCAAGAAATACAGATCTCTCCTTTAAAAGTGGGGTTTCAGGCAAAGTACCCCGCAGAACACTCCATTTTCCAGAAGGCAAGTCAAACAAAAGAAACGAACTTGTGGTATCATCTGTGACTATGAAGGAATGATCATCAATGACTGCATACCCGGATAGGATAGCCTTCCTGCCTTTCAGAATAGGAGGCCCGTGGCACCTGGAATATCTGGTCAAGTAAATCCACAGGTTGTGTTCACGATAATAACAAACGTGAAGAGTATCGCTCAGACCAATGATCTTGTCACCAACTTGAAGAACCATAGAGAAAGGATCAGAAGTAGGCTTTGCACATTTAACCATCTTGGGCGCGTCGACCATCAGACTACACAAATAAATGACGTCTTTTGTGTTTGAGACAAGATAGAATTTCGACCCGCAATTACGAAACACAAGGTGTCATTGGGGAGATCGTCCCAAAACATGATAGCCAGCACCATCATCAGGTAGAACCAGGGTATATTTTTGTTTGAGGAGTTCATCATGGCATTTCAATATTCCATCCACAATGTTAGCTATGTAGACAATTGAATGAGAGCGAGCTTTGCAAACAATGTATAGATCTTTGTTTATCTCAACAGCAGGCTTCTCAAACTTGTACACTCGCGAAACACTTTCCGACAAAGAATTCCTGCAAGAATGGTACAACGACAACAAAAAATGTCACGCGCATCAAAAAGTTTGCACAAAGTGAAGTAAATATATTTGAAGTTTGCAAGATAGGTTAAATACAGAGATTTTGGAAGATTGAAACCTGCAACAATCAAGCATCTTGGAGGATTCCATGGGACCCGATTCCATGACGTGGGAGCTGGTTGTTTGATCATCTAGCATTGAAGGTGATGTAATGGCACTATCATCCTCACACTCCCTAGTTAACACGTGACAAAGAATTTACCGAATGGCTAGAACGTGCAGCTGCACTTTTTTTGCCGTCCGAGCGCACGCACGCGCGCATCGTTCGATCGAACCGCCAGGCCACGCCCCGACCAGGTGGGTTTCTACTTTCTGGCAGTTTCTACACGCAATGAGCGCACGCGCACGCGATCCATTCTGAGTTCTGACCATCCCTTGACCCTTCCCCGTCCTCCAGTCTCTCTCATGCCTCCCGAGTCCCTACACCCCCGTCTCCCTCTGCTACTCTTCCTCCCGGCCCCCCTGTTGCCCCCACCTCCCGCCTGCTCCCTCCCCCCCCCCCTTCTCCTTCCTCCGCTTCCCCTCCTCCCTACTCCCTACATCCCGCGCGGCAGGGACGGGGCTGGCCGTGCGGTGCCGCCACGGCACAGTGATGGATTCCGGCAGGGCGGGAAGGGGCTGGCATGTGTCTTCGCGCTGACCGGATGTGATTCGCCTGTTAGGTTAGTGATTTGGTGTTGCCGGTGCCTATGACTGCTCAATAGCAACAGAAAAACAATCTTCAAATTGGAGAAGATAAAGGAGATGAAACAGGGAGCTAAAGGGCAGAATGGATTCGTGGGGTGAAGGCAAATAATTGCCATGTATCAATTTGAGGAGAAATCGTTAGGGGGAGAGAGAATTGAAGGACCAATTCAAGAGCATCCACTGGAATTGCTTCTGGAGGTTGAACGACAGGAGGAAGACGGCTCCCTAGATCAAATGGGCCAGTAGATGCGGTTGGCCACAACATGGGCCAAGAAGAGTAGGTGCGGCCCAAGAAGGAAAATGAAGAAGGAAGAGAAAGGTGGGCTGTGGCCCATGGAAAAAAGTGACAGTAGGACGACACGAGCTGATTTTTGAGTGTAAAGTTGCCGAAGAAAACATGTAATTAGTTGCTAAATCCGAATAATTAGTTGCTAAAATTCGCTCAAAAAATTACTTGCTAAAATACCCAAAATAGTTGCTTTTTAGCCATAATTTTTGTACCCATCGAAGATTGCGAGAACAAAAGACAAAGTTGACCGTTTTATTAGGAAAGTTGCGAGCATAAAAGACAAAATCACACATTACTAAGTACAAGATTCAAAGTTGTCAGTATACGAGTCAAAGTTGCTGACATGAGGACTAAAGTTGCCAGTATAAGAGTTAGCATTTTCTAGCATGTGAACGAAAGTTGCCAGCATAGAGGTTAAAGTTGTCAATATGCGCGCGAAAATGCTAGCACACAAGCCAAAGTTGGCAACACATTAGTGAAAGTTGTTATCGCACACACACAAAAATTGTTAGTGTAGGAGCCAATGTTTAAGAGTGAAACAAAAAAATACCACCGGTATATCAGCAAAATATGCTAGTATGAGAGCTAAGTTGCCAGTATGAGATCGTCTCTAACATCTAAAGTGCCACAAGTATCATGGAAAAACAAGGTAATAAACATCAAAATTCATGCATCAGTCGCTCTCCCCATAGGCCTGTTGGCATTGTCCTATGATCCGATGTTGAGAAATCAACCATATAGTGTGCTATGCCCTATGATTCACTGTTGGCACTAAGTTTGCCTGTTTTAGATGCTAAACAGTTGAGAAATAGTTTCTTAGAAGAATCATAGAGTTGCTACATGCAACAACAGAGTTGCTAGTATGTGAATGAAAATTGTCGTTGTAGCAGCCAAAGTTGGTAGTATGTGAGTCAAAATTGTTAGTATAGAAGACAAAGTTGCTAGTATGATTGTCAAAGTTATCGATATAGAAGACGAAGTTGTTAGTATGTGAGTCAAAGTTGCCAGTATGTGAATTAAAGTTGCCATTATAGCAGCCAAAGTTGCTAGGTGAGTCAAAGTTGCCGCTATAAAAGCCAGCTGCTAGTATGTGAGTCAAAGTTGCTGATATAAAAGCCAAAGTTGCTAGTATGTGAATCAAATTTGCCGAATATAGAAACCAAAATTGCTAGTATTTGAGTAAAAATTTCCGGTATAGTAGCCAACATTGCTAGTACGTGAAAAGTTGCGGATATAGAAGACAGAGTTGCTAGTATGTGAAATATTGCTGGTATAGCAGCCAAATTTCATAGTATAATAGTCCACCATAGTTGTTAGTATGTGAATTAAACTTGTCAGTATAGAAACCAAAGTTGATAACCTGATAGTCAAAGTTGGTGATATAGAGACCAAAGTTGCTAGTATCCAAGTCAAAGTGGCTAATATGCAAGTCAAAGTTGCTCATATGTGAGTCAAAGTAGTCAAAGTTGATAGTCTGTTAGTCAAAGTTGTCGGTATAGCAGACAAAGATGCTAATATGATAGTCAACCAAAATTGCTACTATGTGAGTAAAACTTGCCAGTATAGTAGCCAAAATTGATAATTTGTAGTGAACCAAGGTTGCTAATATGTGTGTGAAAGTTGTCGGTATAGCAGTCAAAGTTGATATTTTGATATTGAACCAAAGTTGCTAATATGTGTGTGGAAGTTGCTGGTAAAGGACCCAAAGTTGCTAGTGTGTGAGTCAAAATTGTCACTGTTAACCAAAGTTGCTACGATGTGAGTCAAAGTTGCCGGTATAGCAGCCAAATTTGTCAGTATAAAAGACAGTTGCTGGTATAGTCAAAATTGTAACTGGTAACCAAAATTCCTACTATCTGAGTGAAAGTTGTTGATATAGCGGCCAAAATTACTAGTATGCGAGTCAAAATTTCAGTACAAAATGAAAAGTTGCTAGTTTGTTAGTGAAAATTGTAGATATAGCAGACAAAATTGCTAGTATGATCGTCAAAGTTGCCGATATATAAATCGAAATCAGAACTATGTGATCAAAGTTGATAGTATAGACCCAAAGTTGCTAGTATGTGAAAAGTTGTCGACACAAAAGACAAACTACTAGCGTAAATGATAAAGTTGGCGACGGATTAATAGAAGTTGCTACTATGAAAGCGCAACAACTTTGGATCCTCTACAAATGACTTTGCCATGGTGTTGACAATGTTGACTCCTTAACAATTAACTATCGTTCCAATGTTGATTTCTGTTGTCAATTTTTGAGTGTATTGCAAGCAACTTTGACTCATTTTGTTTGCAATATTGTGTTCGTTATATCAATTTTTGCTTCAATGTGGCACTGCAGATAAATTTGCAAAACAAGGATGAAAAGTTGCATAGCTTAACACAACAATTGCTTTTCAAAAATATTTGTCAAAATATACCAAAATGAGATCTAGTATTGAAGATCTCCCCGCGATAGAGCCAGTAGAGAAAACAGATCATAATTCCAATGCTTGTTTTGGAAGTTATGACATTTTGAAAAGTTAAACCGAATTAAATGAACATGCATGCACTTGAGATATCCAGTAGCACGCGAATTGGACACACGTGACTTTTCCTCATGCCTAATTAAGCCAAGCTAATCAGGAACTACCTAATTGCACTGCTCGGTGTGTGCTTGTTCTCCTGACAGCGGTGGGGTCGTGCAGGGGTCACGGGGTTTTTAGCGCGCGCGACGCAGGATGGTTTGGTGAGCGCGTGATTCAGGTCAGAATTTCCTAATTAGGATCGACTGGATTAAAGAAACGGTAAGTTTCTATATTAGGGCCGTTGGCTGGTTGGGCTTAACCAGCCAACGGCCACCTGCTAGTCCTGTCCAAGAATTTATGCAAGTCATATATATTGACTACTCGATCCTAGTAGTAACTGAGTAACACAAACAAAATAAATGATGATAACATATACACATCAACTTACTGTAGAAAGCAGAATCCATGAATGGGTTGGCTAGTGCGCAACGTGTTCAACCGGCGGCATGTGGAATGGAAGATTTTGATGCCTTTCTCTTCATGGCCTCTCGATCGAACCCGAAAGGTTGTGATGAGGACATGCAGATGGTCACATGAGCAGCTGAGCTTGGTGGCGAACGAGGCCGAGCACATAAGTTCGCCGCGCAGATGCGCTAGGTAGCCAAAGCCGCCATCTCCTCCGCCGAAAGGACAGAGAACATCAATTATGGCAGGCGGCTCCAGCTTCAGCTGCTTCCTCTGCTTTGGCTGACCTTGATCATCCTCATAATCTTGGTAATAGTAGCAGAGCCTGTAGGCGTATATGACGTTCTGACGGACAAAGTAGAAAGTGCCATCATCATCAGATCCTTCTACGTATACACCACGGCCACCGATGGGGACAAACTGTTAGAACTTAAGGTTCATTAGATTAAACTTAAACATGCACTGGCCATCAAAAGAGCACTAACAGTAGAGAGATTAGAGGAGATGCAATCATACGTGCGATGGAGGAGGACGCCATTGTTGTGGAGTCGGTGGATTGTTGAAGCAGTGGCGATGCCGTAGAGGAAGTAGGGGAAGTAGTCTATGCAGGTGTTCTGGTGAAGCTCCTCCTTCCCTCTGGTCGCCACCTGCACTGTCCCGGGACGGGAGCAACAAGCTCGGGTCTTCCCGTCGTGGTCAGTGCTCCCCAGATCGGTTTGGGTTTGTTAGGGTTTCGGGGTTTCGTGGGCAAAACGAGAACGAGAGTCTTCATCCGTTTGCTGTCGATACCCCCTTTCTTATATAGCACTGCACGACAGGAGACCAGAACCATCGATTGGTTTGGCACCCCCGATCAGGGTGCGTTTAGTTGAGATAAGGCCACGAACGTTGGTTCGTGGGCCCCACCCTTATCCTAATCCCTTTTTACTCGGTCTAAGCCGAGATCAACCAACATTCTCCCCCTTGATCGTTAGGCTTATTTACATTCGTCCCTTTCCACAGGAATATCATACCAAAGTAAGGTGTTACAATGACCGATAATATGTCTTTGAAACTCAATACTTATAGTATAGCAGCCTGTTTCAAAAGATAACATTTTTCTTATTGGGAGTGGTTCCTTTTATTGGTCCCTTAAATTTCCAGGATCATTTGGCTTCCAGTAGTCCCATGCCGGCAACATGATGACGAAAAATACCGGGTGGTAAGCCTTTGGTTAGCGGATCCGCAAGCATATGAGTAGTGCTTATATGCTTGACATCAATGGTTTGATCCTAGATTCTATCTTTCACAACATGATACTTTATGTCAATGTGCTTGGCAGCAGCACTTGACTTGTTGTTACTCGTATAGAAAACTGCTGGTTCATTATCGATACAACACCAGTGGTTTAGAAATGCTCTCTACCACTTTAAGTCCAGGAATAAAATTCTTTAGCCATACAGCCTGCCCAGTGGCCTCATAACATGCTACAAATTCTGCTTGCATCGTAGATGAAGCAATCAAAGTTTGCTTGGAGCTTTTCCACGATATGGCTCCCCCAACGAGTGTGAATATATAAGCTGACGTGGATTTCTTACTATCCACACACCCGGCAAAATCAGCATCTGAATAACCAACAACTTCCAGGTTATCAGATTTTTGATACGTTAGCATGTACTCTTTAGTACCTTGCATATAACGCAAGACTTTCTTTGCGGCCTTCTAGTGGTCTAGTCCTGGATTCGATTGGTATCTGCCAAGCATCCCGGTAACATAAGATAAGTCAGGGCGTGTACAGACTTGTGCATACATAATGCTTCCGACAGCTGAAGCGTAAGGAACATGTTTCATTTGATCAGTCTCAATTTGGTTTCTGGGGCATTGAAATGTCCCAAACTTATCGCCCTTGACTACAGGAGCAGGTGAGGAGGAGCACTTGTGCATATTGTATTTCTTCAGTACCCTCTCAAAGTGTGCTTTATGTGATAGTCCTAATGTGCATTTAGACCTATCTCGATGAATCTCAATGCCAAGGGCATATGATGCTTCACCAAGATCTTTCATATCAAAATTAGATGACAGAAAATTCTTGGTTTCATATAGCATATCCTTATCGCTACATGCCAACAATATGTCATCCACATATATGACTAAAATTGTGAAGCGACTGCCTTTAAATTTGACGTATATGCAGTTGTCCACAACATTTTCCGTAAAACCAAAAATTCTGATGACTTTATCGAACTTGAGGTACCATTGTCTTGAAGCTTCCTTCAAGCCATAGATCGACTTCTTTAGACGACATGCTAAATGTTCTTTCCCTTCCATCACAAAACTGTCTGGTCGAGTCATGTATACATCTTGATTTAAATCGCCATTTAGGAATGCTGTTTTAACGTCCATTTGATGTAGCTCTAGATCATAATGAGCCACTAATGCCATAACGATTCTAAAAGAATCCTTGGATGACACAGGAGAAAAAGTCTCGTTGTAATCAATTCCCTCTCGATGTGTAAACCCTTTTGCGACAAGCCTTGCTTTAAATATTTCGACATTCCCTTTGGAGTCATATTTAGTTTTGTAGACCCACTTGCAGCCTACCCTTTTAGCTCCATTGGGAATTTCTACCAAGTCCCAAACATTATTTGTGTCCATAGATTTCAACTCGTTCTCCATGGCAGTTACCCACTTAGACGAGTTTTGATTTTTAATCGCCTCCTTATATGAGGATGGGTCCTCCACCTTTCCAACATCATTTATATCCTCAGTCATAAAAGTGACATAATCATCTGGGATGGCCATCTTTCTTTCACGCTGTGATCTTCTCACGGGAGGTGATGGTGGAGGATCATTTTCTGGTTGAGGATCCTCATTTTCTTGGTCTCCAGTTAGCTGGGGACCTTTTTCTGTTTCAAGATCTCCATTTGGTTGAGCGCCTGAGCGACGAACCTCAGGTTCAACATTCCGTGTCACGTTAATATTTCGTATTGGGAGATAAATCTCTTGGATGGCCGGGGATGGGGCACATACCCGTTTCTCCTCAAGATTAATTTCCCTTATTTCCGTGACTTCATTATCCTCAAAAAATACCGCTTGTCGGGTCTCCACAAATTTTGTGGTGTGACCCGGACAATAAAAACGGTATCCCTTTCCCCTATGAGGGTATCCAATAAAATGGCAACTTATCATTTTTGGATCTAATTTCCTAAGTTGTGGATTGAAAATTCTAGCTTCTGCAGGGCAGCCCCACACACGCAGATAGTTCAAACTTGGCTTCTTTCCCGTCCACATCTCATAAGGTGTGTTCGGTGCTGACTTTGTTGGAGCGAGATTTAATATGTGCGCAGCTGTCTTTAGAGTCTCCACCCATAGGCTAACTGGCAAACTTGCATGACTGAGCATACTCCGCACCATATCCATGAGTGTGCGATTGCGATGCTCAGCCACACCATTTTGCTGAGGTTCACCGGGCATTGAATATTGGGCAACAATCCCATTCTCAGCTAGGAATTTTGCAAAAGGTCCTGGAATTTGCCCATAAGGAGCGTGCCTTCCATAATGTTCTCCCCCACGATCAGAACGTACAACTTTGATCTTTTCATTCAATTGATTTTCAACTTCGGCTTTAAATATCTTAAATTTGTCCAAAGCTTCAGATCGTTCGCGTACAGGGTAAATATATCCGTAACGGGGAAAATCGTCCGTGAACGTGATGAATGAATCAAACCCGTCTACAAACTTTATATTTAAGGATCCGCATATGTCAGTATGAATTACTTCGAGGACCCATGAGGCTCTTGTAGCTTCCTTCTTAATCGTTTTTGCGTATTTTCCTTTAGTGCAGTCAATACACTTGTCTGCATCTGAGAAGTCTAATGGGAGAAGAATTTCATTTTTAATAAGACGTTCCATTCTACCCCTCGAAATGTGGCCTAAGCGACGATGCCACAATTTCAAAGAAGTACTTGTGTTTTTCCATTTCTTCTCGGCATTACATTCATCATTCAAAACATTAACATCACTCACATTTAAAACATTAACCAAAGAATTAAGCATTAACATATATAATTTGCCTCGTCTGACACCGAGACCAACGTCATTATTACAATGTTTGATAACGCATCGTTGATTTCCAAACAAACATGCAATAGAAATATCATCCAAGCAAGAAATTGAAATTAAATTCCTACTCAATATAGGTACGTAAAGGACATTATTCAAATGTAGATGAAAGCCGGTGTGTAGCTCCAATGTGAGAGTCCCCACAGCTTCAACATCGGCTTCCTTCCCATTGGCAACTTTAATGCTTCTTGTTCTTGCCTTTATGGTGCGGATCAAACTTAATCCCTGCAAGGAGTTTGCAACATGAACGGTTGCACCTGAGTCAATCCACCATGTATTTCGAGAAAAATCAACATACAATGATTCATCAACGAAAGTAACTTCATCATTACCTCTCTTTAACATCCACTTGAGGAATCCAGGGCAATTCTTCCGGAAATGGCCTATCTCATTGCAAAAATGGCAGTCATTCTTCACATCTCCAGTAGAGGTGCTAGCAACATGGCCCTTGCCCTTTGGAGCAGCCTGAGTATCATTTTGAATGAATTGCTTCTTTGGGGCCTTGGAAGAAGATGCCTGGCACTCATACTTTCTCTTGGAAGAGCCAACATGAAAAGCCTGGTCCTTTGCCTGTTTCATGATCCTCTGTTCCTCCTCAACAACTCGAGGAGTCATCTCCGCGAGCGACCATTTTTCTTTCAGGGAATTGTAATTGATCTTGAACTGATCAAATTCTAGAGGGAGAGACTCTAATATCAAGAGGATTAGGATATTTTCATTAAGGACAAACTCCAAAGCCTTAAGCTTCGAAGTTGCATTCACCATCCTCAAGATATGGCCTCTTGCATTTCCTTCAATCATATACTTCTCAAGAAGCTTGCCAAGAAGCTCTCGAGAATATACCATTTCCGAACTTTTGAATTGTTCTTCCACTGCTTTAAGAAATTCTTTGGCAGTGGCCTTGTCAGGGAGAGCCTTGATGATATCAGGAGAGATTGAAGTTTTCATAACAATAAAGGCAACATGATTTGAATTGTCCCACTTCCCAGCTTTTTTCATAAGCTTTCATAAGTTCATCATACCCAGCAACAACAGTAGCTGGAGGCTTAGGTTTCTCTTCCCTGAGAGCATAATCGAGTCCATTGACCCCCAAACTCATTTCAACATGGGACTTCCAATTCTGAAAGTTGCTCCCCGTCAGTAACTCAATGTTATCATAACGCATCAATGTAGCGGCTGTCATTGTAACATAAGAAAATCATAAGGTAAATTGCATGATTAAAAACTTACGTTGGTAGATTAATAAATGCAAGAGTATACAATTCTAAGTCATATCACCGTTGGGCAGAAAAGACAAAGAATTGTAGCAAACATAACGGGGTAGCTCATAAATTAAAACAACGTTGGTCAGAATTAATTTTAGAGCCAAAATTTTACCAAATTAGACATCAAGAATATACATTAGAATTTTAATCATTAATTGATGCCTAAAAGGTAAACATCATGGAACAAATAAAATATTCTAAATAAAGTATCTCGTTGGATCAACCTCATTCAGAATAATTAAGTGTCCAATTTCAGTCAGCAAGAAAAAATTTCGGCCATTTTCTATTAATAAACTGTGCAAATAAACATTTTATAAAGCATTAACGCGCTCAAAAAAATATAGAAAAAACATTAAAACATAATTTTGTGCCGAAACTGGGCCGGCCCACTTAATTTCTCGCGTGGGCACAGCGGAAATGGAAGAAAACCGCGCGGCCCTTTTAACCTGGGCCGAAGCCCGTGGCCAAAATGGCCCAGATCTTTCCGCAGGCCCGTTAGGCGCCGCGCGATACGCAGCCGTTGGATCAAATCCAACGGCTATGGCGTTCTCCAGCCCAGTAAAAAACGAACCGAAACCCTAGCCTCCAGTCCAACTCCCTCCCCCACATTTCCCGGTCTCACCCGAGACGGTGACACGCACGCGTCCGGCGGCGGGATCCTGGCGCGGTGGCGGCGCTCGCCGGAGCAGCGTGCGCTCGACTTCGTCCCGCGCACTGCTCCGTCGAACGGAGCCGCTGGCGCCGGCGTAACTAGCGGGAGGCGACAACCGGAGAGCATTCCCACGCGCCTGGAGCAACGTGGCGGCGGCGGCGGCGCCCTCGCACGGTTGGGTTGCCGTGCGGCTCCTCCCCGAGGGGAGGACAGGCGTCGCCGCGCCCCATTCATGGCGGCGGCCGGCGGCGGATCATTAGGTGCCGACGGCGGCCCATGAGGTCCAAGACCCCAGAAGCCTCCTTCCATAAGAAAATACGGCCGTCGGACAACATCTTGAGGTAAGTTCGTCAACATTATCCCAAAAAATCCTTTTGATTCGTCGTTTTTCATGGGTTTGGAAACTAGGGTTTTGACATTTTGGGGATTTGATTTCTAGGGTTCATGAAAAAAAAACTTTGGCTCCCCTCCTGCTAATCTCTTGCTAACCGACATGCGTGAGTGAGCCAAAAAATACCCACGGCAAAAAAATACTCTGATTAGAAATTTACAACATTAACAGTGCTAATCTAACCTTAATTAGTCGTTAACAGAATTGCATTAAGAGAACTAGCATTAACCTTAATTAGATTAGCACTAACAGAAATGAACACTAATCGAATTAAACCCTAAACAGAAAATTAGGCTCTAATATGACCAGATTAGGCTTCTGATACCAATGTTAGAACTTAAGGTTCATTAGATTAAACTTAAACATGCACTAGCCATCAAAAGAGCACTAACAGTAGAGAGATTAGAGGAGATGCAATCATACGTGCGATGGAGGAGGACGCCATTGCTGTGGAGTCGGTGAAGAGTTGAAGCAGTGGCGATGTCGTGGAGGAAGTAGGGGAAGTAGTCTATGCAGGTGTTCTGGTGAAGCTCCTCCTTCCCTCTGGTCGCCACCTGCACTGTCCTGGGACGGGAGCAGCAAGAGCGGGACTTCCCGTCGTGGTCAGTGCTCCCCAGACAAGTTTGGGTTTGTTAGGGTTTCGGGGTTTTGTGGGCAAAACGAGAACGAGAGTCTTAATCCGTTTGCTACCGATACCCCCTTTCTTATATAGCACTGCACGATAGGGGACCAAAACCATCGATTGGTTTGGCACCCCCGATCACGGTGCGTTCAGTTGAGATAAGGCCACGAACGTTGGTTCGTGGGCCTCACCCTTATCCTAATCTCTTTTTACTCGGTCTAAGCCGAGATCAACCAACACAACCATCTCATGCCCGCGTTTCTGGGCCGTGACCTCGGCCCATAGGCCGCTGGAGCAGTCAAAGGTAAAGAAGAGGCCCTTGGGCCTTGGCTGACCGCAGCGACACCAAGATGGTGTCCTCATGGAGCACGGCGTACCCGGCGAAGAGGAAAAGATCCGGGAAGGCGTTTATCTCCAGCTTGAAATGAAAGGGGAATAAGTCGTCGCCGACTTGCTCCCACCGGCGGCGGCCGGCGTCCTCGCTGAGCCGAAGCATCCCGAGCCAGCACTTATCGCGACACCGGCGGTCGAGGAAGACGTACGGGGCCCAGACGTGGCCGGCGGCCAGCACGGGGTGGCACCATGGGAGGCTCCAGCGGGAGGCCGGGCAGCGGGGAGGGCACGGCGGCCGCCTCGGAGGTGAGCCAGCAGCTGCTGGGCTCGTGGGGTCGCCTGCACCTTGCCTGGACCTGGATCGTCCACATGCTCCGAGAAGACGCAGAGCGAGCGGTGGCCGTCGGGAGGCATCAGCGCGGCATCGACGATGGAGATAAAGCCGCCCGTTGTGTGGTGGTTGTAGATGGCGTCGAGGGCGTCGTCGCTGCGGCCGAGGATCCGGCCGGATCGCGCGACACGGAAGCGGTGGAGGCCTAGGAGAGAATCGTGCGAGATCGTATCCTGGGATACGGAGGTCAAGCCCACCAGCAGCGACCACATGGGGCGGTCGTCGTCGACATCCGCGCCGGCCGGCATGTGGACGTAGTCCCGGCCGGGGTAGACGCGCGGGATCCGGGACGCGCAGCCGTGCTGCCAGCTGCAGAAGCACCTGTAGAAAGTGCAGCCGTCGTCGGCCGCCGCCATCCTCGATGGCTAATTAGGGTTCTCCCTCCTTTTGCAGTGGAATCGGCCAATCGCCGGGATAGATTTGAGTAGAAATTAAGCAAGCGTTGGCCTGCGTTTCTATATAATGCAAAGTAAGTTTGTTTTTTTTGGAAGTACGTATGCAACACCAAATTCAAACTCTTTTGCAGTGGTTTTTTTTTTTGCCTAGTTTTGCAGTGGATTTACCTAAACTAAACTTTAGTGTAATATGTCCAAAATATTTTCCCTAGCTAAACTGAAGCTTATTGTCCAAGCGCGCTAAGCATCTTTTACGGTTTTGCTATCTTTTAATAGGACATAGCAAGGCATTAAAAACAATTAAGTTACTGTACCCATAATAAAGAACCCCTTGTGTGATCTTAGTTCATTTGATTATTCCACTAAGCAAAATTCACATTTGTAAACCATCTGGTATTAGGGATGCAAATTGTATCCCACGAACGGCCCACTTCAAATCTTCTTGAAGTACTCCACTCTTGTTGTGCTGGCTGCTGCTGAATGGCTTGCTGTACGTGCGATAGTGCAGTAACGACCAACCAACGAGCTAGCAAACCAAGCAAAAGCAGCTTTCGGTACACGCTTACGGCCGGGCGGTGATTGTTAGTTGCAATTAAAGGCTCGGAGATTAAAGGCTAAAATAAAAGCTACAGTACATTACAGTATATCTCCAGCAATGGTGGCTACTGCAAGTAAGAAAACGAGTTAGGCAGCTCATCTGGTGCTAGGAAGCGAACTGCTCCCAGACAGCAAACAATCGCTCGTGTGGCAGATAAACACAGGACAAGAAAGATGCGCATATCACACATGTGCAAATCACAAACATATTATCATAGTTTTCGAATACACTGAACAACTAACATCTGTATACACATAACAAGTTCCAGCCTGCAGGTAGATACATTAACCCGGTGATCACAAACCGATGAAATCGTCCTTCCGCTCCTCCTTCCTGGGAGTTCTGTCCTGCTGAGACGAGGTGCCGCCTTTCTTACCAAAGATCATGTCGTCGAGATCCTGGAGCAAGTCGTCCCCGCTAGACCGACCTCCGGACCCGGCTGATTTCCTCGCAGGGGTGTCTTTACTGACGGCACGGGGGGATTCCTCGGGCTCCACGGTAACCGGTATCATCGCTGGTTCTGGCTCAGGCTCTGCGACGACGGGCTCCTTGAGCCCTTCATACTTGGAGAGGACCTTCTGGAGTTCGTCGTGGATGCTCAACGCTTCGAAGAGCTGAGACTCGTCATCACCTGCCGTCTCGACGATTCTCTGGATTGTGTACTGACACTGTTGGCATTGCTGAACCAGGGTGGTAGTCAAGTCATCCTGCGTGCACGTTAGGTGTAATCAGAACACATAGTCCACCATAGCATAGTACAACGATATACTCCTATATATTTTTCGAACCTGAGTACTGTATTTCTGTACTGAATTAAGATATATGCAAAATTAGCAGATAAAAAGGAAGTTCATATTACAGAGTAACAGGTTTTTTACAGGACAGAGTAACTTAATTGTTAACAGTCATGCAGATACTGTTATGCTCCAATACTGTGATCAGGAAAGAAAAGGTAACATGACATTGATCAGTGTGTCTACGTTATGGTATATTATGAAGATCATGAATCTCAGTATAATCCTTTATGAAGTCAACACAACTTCCAGCCTTGGCATGCCTACTTCACCTATTGCACCCCAAACAACCAACCACCTAAGCCAGAGGATTTAATTGACAGGTACGAGCACAGACTCACCTCTAGAGCCTCATTTTGTGGGGAGGAAGATAGCACTGTGGAAAGAAGTTCAACACTATTACGAGCCACCTCAAAAGCATCGTTGACTTGCACAGGAGGAGGGACAACACGAACTGGAGCAAAACTTTCATCTGGAATTTCTTGATACCCGTCCTGTGCTACATCAGAATATGGTTCAGCTGCAGGTACTGACCGGGGAGGAGTAAATATTGGTGCAAGGCTCTCGTCATCACGGCCAGGGAAGCGAATTCCCCTAGATCTTAAGCTCTGCAATGAAAACCAAATGTTAACTGAAACCCACATGTTTTCTACCTTAAGCTGATTTAAGTACCAAAGATTACTTTCTATGTACCTTGTAAGTTTCTTCATAAACCGGAAGGTAGCGGAGCTCATCTCCTGACTCTCCCCATGCTTCAATAAGCATAAGTGCCTTGTTTCTGTTGTTGACTATAGTCTGTGGATCATCAATAAGTTTCACCATCTCGTCAAGGACCCGCTCAGCAGCAATCTCAGAGAAAGCCTTCTCACAGTTTTTGACGACGGTCTCAAGGAGGACAAGAGCTAGATACTGCACCCTTGGGGTCTTCAACATGATTCGCCTCTTGATGGCACGGATCAGTTCAACACTGTTGACCTTCCCGGTGTTGGCCATATCGCATATCTCAAGATTGGTGGCCCAATCAGGGCCATCCATGGTCTCCGGTGTGGCTTCATCAACAATCTTGTCCGCCATATTCTGGCCTTGGAAAAATTCCTTCATCTTGAAACTCATGCTGGTCACGCCAGTCGACATCTTGCGGCTAACTTCTGCCCCACTTATCTTGAGGCGCTCGCCCAATGCATTGACCTTGTCCATCAGATTGTCACTCATCTTGTAAGAGTGATTCTGCGGTAGAAACTTGGTCTGATCATGCAGTCAATCAAGGGCTATGTTAGGATAAGCTACAGAAGAAATTGAACAGCAAAAATTCAGAAGAAGTTAAATGAGTGCATCTGACAGAAACTCGAATTTAACAATCCATGTAATAGCACTAGGGTATAGCTTTTTGTGTCCAGAAAAATAAAAAAGAACCGATCCCTATTAAGTACTGGAATTCTATATCGGCAATCCCTGTAACAATAGAATTGATGCTTTCAACAACTACAAATTAATCCTTGTAATAACTAGAATTGATCCTTGTAACCACTACAAATTGATCCTTGTAATAACTATAATTGATCCTCCTTACATATTCTCCCCGGAAAAAAAAAAGGTTGGCACAAGTTGACAAAGTTAGGAATAAAAGAAACTGAAAATAAGGGATGGGGATGGCGATGGTGATGGCGCTCGTGTGGTGTGAGGGCTATAGGATGAACGGGTAAACTGAGCTGAATACGGAATTGGGGTGATCCATTCTACGACAAAATTAAGGGGAAGCACTTGGGTACAGATTACAGAAGCAGCAACGACAGTGTTAGTAGCAGCGGCAGTAGTAGTAGACTAACAGCAGCACAACAAGAACAGCAAAGAAGGTAGCAGACGGAAAAGGGGGTAATTGGGCAAAACGGAGCGCAGTAATCTAATGGAGTAGTACTACTCCGTATTTGTTAGAGACGGATCGGAGCGCGTGGCTTACAGAGGTCGATCGGGAGGGTAATCCCCACCCCAACCCGAAGCTTAGCGAAGACGACGGTGGATCGGTGGCGAACTCCTCCTCCTCCTCCTTCGCCGGCTCAGGCTGGATCGCGCGCAAGCGCCGCCTCTTCCTGCTACCTACGGATGTAGGCCGAAGAGACGGACGAGGGATGGATTCCCTTCCAAGATGGGAGCGGGGTTGGGGTTCCCTCCCCTTCCTTCCTTTCCTCTTCTGCAACTTTTCGCCTTGCTCTGGGGTTTGGACAAGTCGTTATCTGGGGATGGCCGCAAAGGAAAGGCTTTAGCTTAACATATACGGAGTAGCATAATCTTTCAGCAGTCCAAGTCGACTCCCAGTATTTGTTGTTGTCGATGTACACACGTCTGTTTTCTTTGAAATTTTGGATGAATTCAGATTTCAGAGTAACCTGCACACGCGTTCTCTTGACCTGCTGCGTATAAATTTCAACGCTCGAACGCATTGTCTTTGGAGTACTCCCATCAGAATGTAAGATTTTTCTCTGGCTCTTACAAAAATGCCGGACAAACCCATCATCTGCCTTTCACATGCTCAATTATCATCATCGCTTCGATATCGGTAAGAGATTGAAAAAACAAACATGACAGGTTACATCCAAGGAGATTCGAGAAGAGCAAAGGCACCAGCCAAACTAATTAACTATTGTGTACATATCATGACTCTGGCAATTTTTCACCAGTTCTGGGGGCAAAAGAATCAAATATATATACACAGAATAAAATTAGAGAACAAGAAACGAGTTAACTTTGACCGTGCAGGAATCGACATGCTGAGCCGCTTGTATTGATGACCGCACCATTAACACGTGTCCAATCTGATACAGCAGTAATTGTTCACAAAATGGTGGACACATGCATCATCTGCTGCTGGGTTCCTCACTTCCTCTAGGCAAAAATCATATTTAGACCTGCCAACAGCCGCACAGTTCTTATCACTAGTATATAAACATGGTGCGGCGGCATATGATGTCGGCAAGAACCGGGAACAAAACACATCTTTTCTTCCTGCAACTTCAGCAACTTGCAGGATCTGCAGAGCTGTAAGAGCCTCCTCCATGATTAGTAAGTGTCATGAAATCGAAGTTCTAAAAGCCTTTCCTGGCGAAAACCTGCAAAGTTGCACTATAGCAGTTCATCTGCTCTATTGAAAGAAATCAAGGTAACTTCTTCGGAGAAATCCATGCCTGAAAATTGAAGGAGTTGAAAATTTGTTGATTGTTATGCGATCAAAAATAGAAGGAAAGACACCAGGTCAGTATAGAACAAACCTGAGAAAACTATGTTCATCGCCATGGTTGTGAGAGTGAGATGGCAGGGTTTGCCGAAGCTGCTCCACGGTCTCTGAAGATAGCAGACTTAAGCACATTATATTGATCAACAATTGAGTTGTACAGCGTCTCTGAGAATTTCTCCCTTGCCTGTATTATAAATTCAACTTAACATATTTTCAACCACACAAGAAAAAGTCATAAACAAAGAAACACAAGCCCGATATGTAAATGAAAACTATAAGCAAAAGCTGAAAGTAACTTCAAGAACTTATAAGTTTAGCCTAAGGACCAAAGGCTAAGGGGGGTAAAACTCAAAAGACTAGCAACAAAGAAATCCAACCACCAGTCCCAACCGAGATTGATAGAGTTGGTGATTGTCATATAGAACTAAATGAAAATCAGTGCAAACAAATACTGAATTGTACAAGAGCAGACAAAATATTAACCACTTTAAGGGGTCATAGCCTGCAGAAGGAAGATAGATGCATCAATGTTTCTATTCACTCTAAGAAGACTTACATGTGAAACGGTCTACGGTTGATGAATAGGGTAAATATTCACACACTTCCACCACAGAGTACGTATATGAATTTTGACAATGGTTCACCATCTAGCCTAGATGTTAGCAGCAGTTCTTAGTGCAAAGGCAATCGCAAACATGGAAGCTGATCTAACACTACCATTCTACCTGCATCAAAGAAGAAAAACGGTACACAGAATAACCACCTTACAAGCTAGCACAACTGTACAAGTAAAACCAGCTGTTTACAGGCACCAAAAAGATGTTGGAATATTGAATGGTCAACGCTTCATAAAAATAGAGCATGAGCATCACCGACATCCAGAAATTAAGCATGATAGTACACAAACCTCATCAGCATTCTGAGTCTGAGCAGTAACATCCCCATACTTCAATTCTTCAGCTCCTGACAAGCCTACTCCATGGAAGGCTATCACCCTTTGCTCACCAATCTCTTTCTCAATCTACTCAAATTATAAATAAGAATTCTCAGAGGTTCTCTGATAAAAATATCTGACTTGGTAAGATGTGGCAACTCGCAAGTAACCATACCTGCTGTGGTGGAGGCATAATCTCGTAGCATAGCAGTGATAGTGGATATATGTGCCCAGGAACGCCAGAGTGCTCCAGAAGCCTCCTCATATTATCCACTGCAGATGCATCAAATGGCGCCTGCCCTTGTTTTTGTGAGTAGCACGCAAGGTAAAAGTAAGGGGAACTAATACAAAATCAGAAGCCTTGTCGAGTAATATATTTGTCCGATAGACATTTTTCAGTCAGCCATGTCGACAGTTTTGCCATATTGCCATCTCATTTACTTTGTCATTTAACAATGCCATTAGATTGAACGAAAAATATGTATAACCATTTAGAGAGCAACCGCAGTAAACATGACAAGATAATCAAGTCAAAGGATATAAACTAGCGGGGAGGAGAACATACCGGGTGCCATTCCCCAGTCGAAGGATCTGGACGGTCTCTACCACCACTTGGAGCTATCCAAATTATCTGTGAACCGCCGCTACATAATATCATAAAAGATAGGCATTATCATCTCATGCAAGAATTGATTCCAGTCTAGCATATCTTTGCCATAGAAAAGAGCGAAAGTCAGTTCCATATGGGAACACGGAAAGATCAGATTTACGTATGAACATATCTGGTATCTCTTTAACTCTATTTGTCTTTGAGCATAATAAATAATCCACTGTGCTAGCACTAGATTAAAATCAGCAATTGTATCATGTGTTTCACTAAAAGTGTAAGTTCACTGTCACCAACTTGTAGTTCAAGTAGCCATGAGTAAACATACACGTCGAATAGATCAACTTGTAGTATAAGAGTACCGTAAAAGCAAAGCCATTTCCTTGAGACTCCGAGTATTTGCTCTCCTCTTCATATCAATTAGCTCAGGGAAATCATTCATATGCTTTTTTGAGTACACACAAATGAGGTTTCTGTTAAGAGAAAATGCTTAGGTGAAAAACTGATGTTTTGCCGTAATAGATTTAGAAGAGAGAACAATGAAAAAAAATCAGCATTGACATAAACTTCCAAGGTAGAGGAAAAGACCTTCCCATGCTAAATGGCTTGCAAAGAGGATCAGTAAGAACCCTATCCCCAGCAACATAAACCTATAGAAGATACAGTTTTTATACTAATGTGGTTAGCTTAGATGAATCACACGAAAATGATAGTATGTTCAATGAATTCCCTTACTATGTTCTCGCTAATCCAC
Source organism: Brachypodium distachyon (assembly GCF_000005505.3). Lineage (NCBI taxonomy): Eukaryota > Viridiplantae > Streptophyta > Magnoliopsida > Poales > Poaceae > Brachypodium > Brachypodium distachyon. The sequence goes on along the minus strand of NC_016133.3, from coordinate 36,434,203 downwards.
GGATTGGTTCTTTCGAGTGACAAGGCAATAACTGCTGGATCTGCTTCTGTCTGATGGTTAGACATCAGAACAACGTTATGACCCTGCAATGACACCAAATATTTTCAGTAAATATTTTGCATATGAATCTTCAGAAAACAAACTTTTACATCCTGGATTCTAAGAGCGAGCAAGTTAGAGACATGATTACATAGCACTTTGCTGGGGAGAGGGGGGGGGGGTCATGTTATCTATTTGTGACATACAGATTGGCACATTATCTAGTTGTAAACTCGGTCACGTTGTTATTTTGCCTATTCACGAAATGAGCAAACATCTCTCTCATCTCTATTGTGTCCTTTGGAGTCTGCTACGGTGCTACCCATCTTACTCCTTTCAACTCCTCATGTGGTGATAAACATTTAATGGGAAAATACAATGAAGGTTAGACGAATGAACCTACTTGACGGAGCTTCTTCTCCATATCATCAAAAACAGAAATATTACCAACGTAAGAGTTCCTGTGCATGCATGGTAACAATGTGAGGATGATGAGGAAACCATAACAGTGTGTTAAAGATCAAATTGGAGTAGGAAGGCCCGTTCACCTGATGGTAATAAAATAAACCTAAGCATGTTAACAAAAATACCCCTGTTCTGTTGACAGAAGATATACTCTGACTAAAACATTAGTTAAAAAAAAAACTATTTGCTGCAAGAGAATGGCACACACATCTTCCGGAACTGGAAATTGTAAGATATTGTGCATGGAAATTTAAGCATAGATTTATTATTATTCTTCAAAATAAATTCTTCACTAACATGATGGAAATATATGTGTAAAAGCATTCAAAAATTTCCTTTGGGGCTCATCAATATTCAAATGCATTTGTCCAACACACTGTGAAGAGTGCATCCCATGAATGACAAAATAAGGCCTTTGCCAGTCTATATGCGGGATAATTATTATGCACCGCATGAAAGCAGTAAGAGATTATAATGAAGGGGTCTGCTGAGGCATAATGTAGCGTGTTGTCCATCCCAGTTCACACGGAAAATATATATAAGTGCAGCAAGCATTGTACGAAATTATTTGAATCAAACAGAGCCCCTAGATTTTCTCAGCTCAGATTTGCATTACCTAAAATCTACCAGTGGCCTAATGTAGTTCTGACCGAAAGTGAAATAGTCGAATGGTTCTCTGATGGCTTTGTGATAAGGTTGAAATGTAAATGGATTCTGCAAAACGATGAAGCTTGGTGTGAAAGGGTGTCTTGGAGCATAAAAGAAAAATGTGAGATCAAATTGGGAAGGTGATGAGCATAGAAGGTAGTACCTCTACATCCAACAGAACGCGATCAAACAGGTCCGTCATGTTCGAAAGCAAGATCTCATATGCATTTGGATCTCCATTTTGCAGCACCTGAACACGCCAAAACATTCATATGGCACGTCACGGGCCGGCGATCAAGGATCAAATTGTTGCAAACAGGAAACAGAGAAATATCAGTCATAGTTACCGCGTTCTTGTAATTGTAGTACAGGTCTTGAAAGTTGTGAGCAACATCTGCAGGCAACTTCCCTTTCTCAACTTCCTTTTTGACACGTAGAACAAGCTCTGCACACCACATGTAACTGATGGTTTCATATGAATGAAAGGGACGCGATGAGATTTCCAAGTTCAGTCATCTACAAGACTGGAGAACAATGTGAGGTCAAGTACATTTGGAATCAGAAGCAGACCTTGCTCGCTGCGCGAGGCCAGCAGGGGCGAGGGTCCAACGACCTCGTCGGCCCCCATGTCGGAGGCGAGGACGGCGCCCTTGGCCGGGACCCGCGGGCTTCGACCGCCTCCGGCCGCCCTCCACGCGGGCAGGCGGAGGGCGCCGCGCCTGGAACGGCGGAGCCCCGCCGGCGCCGCCAATATGGCGGGTCGACGGGAGGCCCAAGCGCCTCCGGCGAGCGCGGCGAGCGGCGGGGCTTGCATGGCGAGAGGTTCTAGAAACCGAGAACCCTAGCTAGTGGGAGGAGGGAGAGTGAGCGCGCCGGGGAATCCGCGAACGAATCAGTAAAAATGGAGACGGACGGACGAGACGACGGAGGCGACGAGGAGGAAAGGTGCCGATTTTCGCTTCTTGTTTTCTCCACACACAAGCACAGGTACGGACGAAAAATAATGATTTTCGAAGTGGATTAGGATTCTTGGGCGAGCTGATTGGCACCGCTCCTTTATATTTTTGCACATACGTCCCTCTCCTTCTCTCCAAATTCCGCCTTTTATGAAATTTTTTTATACTCCTAGGCGAATCAGAACCAATTTTAACTTGTCTTTCTTCTCGAACGAACAAAGCATAGGCTTCGGATTTATTTGCCTAAAAAGACAAAACATTTTGTGAGACAGACCAAATTTTGCTTCAAGACGTGACTGAACAAATTATTTACTTTGACTCTAATAAGCATCTTGTAGGCTTCCGTATAATTATATTGAGTTTGTCCTTATCCAGAAGATGGTTGGAAGATCAACTTTTTAAATGTTTATTGTGTGGCCTCACGGAGCTAACATTCGATTGTCATCAATATGTGTTCTTGGGGAGGAGGGAAGGGAAGGAAGAAGAGAAAAGAAGAAGAAAAAGAAAGGTAGGTTAAGGTAGGGTCTCACATACGACCTCGACATCTACAACTACTACAGCGGTGAAGATTGAATGTTGACGGGTGACTAAAAGGATGATATAGCATCCAACGGCTAATAAGGAAGTTGGCGGTTGACGACACCGACAACGGCAACGGGCATGATGCAAAACAAAAAGGAGCGACGATGTAGTGGTAGGGGGGAGAGACGTGGGGATGGCGCCATGCGCCCATGTTTGTGTACATGTGTTACCAAAGATTATAGGGTTCTCATGGCAATAATGGTGACCTAGAGCATGTTGTGTTTGCCGCCTCCTTTCTTCGTTCTCCTTTCGCTGATTTGGATGTGTCAAGCGTCATCTGGTTCGAACTGGCTCCACCATGACCGATCCATAGGTGGGCTCACAAAAAACTATATCTATTTGGACAAGTGACAACAAAGAGGTCACCTCGAACGTTTTGGATATCGAGGACAACATGGATTGGTTGGAAAGGAAGAGCAAAAATCAAATTGATGACGACACATAAAGGTTCATCCGAAAGATGGCTAGATGAAAAGGTCCGCGAGTGGTTTCGAGTTGGTTAAGATTTTGGCGGGTACATATACGGTAACCAGTTGCTTGGCCTAATGGGATTGCAAAACTCAGTACATTTCTTTCTGTAAAGTCAACAATGATGCAGACCTAATTTATATATGACTTAATTCTCTAAAAGTTGTATGAGAACCTTCCGTGTAACAGCATTTTTTCATTATCATTCATCTACGACAGGAGGTCTTGGATGACACATGATCTACATATAGAGTTGGTCATGAGTCCAATTTTCCTCCATGCTCTCAAACACCTTTGAGCGCTATTGAAACGGTACAAACGAAAAACAAAACTAGACAACTCATTATCATTGACTTCTCAAGTCCATCCCAATGCCTTGTTTGGTTAGGTTCAAATGTGAATTTTGACATTTGGCTCTTGATTGGAAATTGTTAGATGATGGTATAAGAAAAATGCAAAGCCTTTGTGGCGTGTAAGCCAAAAGTCAAAAGCCACAGTCAAGTCTAACCAAACAGGGCCTAAACTCTTATGACTTACCCAACCAATTATTACTCAACAATAGTGCAGTAGCTCAAGAAAAAAAAATAGTGCACTAACAGACAAGCAAATGATATTTTTTTATTGTTATAGTACAAAGTAATTCACTAGCCATTTGCTCTTCTCACCCTTATGTTATCTCTCCTCCAAATTCTCATTCTCTAGCATTTAAAATTTCAAATCTTATTATGCTTCAAATCACGCAATTCACCTCTTGGAAGTGGCTTGACTTTTTAGAGTTAAGCAACAAGTTTGAAGTTATCGCTTTGCCTCCTGCTTGGTGTACCTCTGCCTTGAACTATTGTTTTGAATTAACATGTTGCTATTTGATTTGATCGATTCCTTATCGATACAATGGTATGAAAATTCATCAAATAGAGGCCAGAATAATATGTACACTCAATCAACATGCAACAAACAGTTCGTCTACCGTTTCCTGCATTATTTGGAAAAAAATTCACAAATTGGTTATATTTGGAAAGAGAAGGTTCTTATACGTGAATGGTTCCTATGCTAACGCACAAGTTCTTGGAAAATTTGACTAGAGTACCCCAATAAAGTAGGACCCAAAACATAGAAAAATCAGCTAAGAATAATGCCAAACCATGCAAGCTGATTAGGTTCCAACTCCACATACTTAATCCAAGTCACCCAACAGGTATTTATTACGTAACAATCGTGTAAGTGGAAATCACGGCTAGCTCATTCTCGAAAAACATAATCACGGCTAGCCATAGATGACATTTGAGAAAATTGTTATCCCTTCGTTACATAAAGATTGGCATGAATTAGAACTAGTCTAGAAATGCATTGATGCTTTATTCATTTCGGAAAAAGGATAGAAGTAGTGTTTTTGTCGTTTAGTCCGCGGCAGGAGATAATGTATAACACTATTCTTGAACATATAGTACTCCGTATATCTTTATAGTTCACAACTAAAGATTGAATGCATAGATTCGTGGAACATGCACCATGAGTTTTTCAATACTACCAGGAAACTATGCTAATTTGGTCTCATACACGGCAATTCAGCCCAAATATAAAAAGTGAAGGAGTACAAATCAGAGGGGAGCATGAACTGCGTGAAACACACTTGAAAACCCATCACGGAACACGTCATCCTATATGTGCAGCACGTGACCGGGTAATGCACGCAACCGGACTCCAAAAAAGTATACAGGGAAAAAAATATCTGGCGCAGATGGACGGCTGCGGGCGGGGCGAAGAACGTTGACCGCGGGCTTGAGCCGTCCGATGGTTGGATGTCGGCATCAAGCCGTCGCCATTTTGCTTACCGCGCAAGAAAAATCGACCCCAACTTGGCATCCAAGTTTAGCGCCTCCCAACTCACCGCCAGGCAGGCCCAACAGAACCCGGGACCCACATGTCGGGCACAGGGTAGAGGTCGAGGCGGTGGGTGGAGTATAAGGAGGGGGGCCTCGCAAGTGGGCACGACAAAGGCGTGGACCCGCGTGAGTTTTCTCCCCTAACCCCAATAATAATTCTTCCTTCCCACACACCGGCGTACGCCTCCTTCTTCCCCTTCCTCTCGCCTTCCTCCCTTCCCTTCGCCGCCGCCGCCGCCCGCGATTCGAGCCGAGTCCTTGCTTTGACCAGCCGAGTCCTCGCCGCGCCGCGTTGCAGGGACCACCGGCGGGGCATCTCCGGCCATCGTCGCCGGGGGTAAAGTGGGCTCCGTAGAGGAGTCCTAGGGGGGAGAGGGGGGGTTAGATCGGACGAGATGAAGCGCTCGGTTTCCTCCGCTGTGATACCTGCTAACGCTGCTGCTTCTGCTAACCCTAGGTGAGCATCAATTGCTGGATCGATCGGTTCGATCTACGCGACTGCCCGGTTCTTTACTTCTTTGTGTATGTATATCTCCGATCTGGAGAATTTTATGTTGGTTACTTCTGAATTATCTGCGGGAACGAGAAGCTGGTTGTTTGAGAGATGGAGTAGATTTAAGATTCGGCCCGAGTGGATCCCGTGGATGATTGACATGATAAGTATTAATTTTTTAGCCTGATATGGGAATTCTAGTGAATTTTGCGTTGGTCCATCTCCAGCTTGTGCAGGGATTGCGATTAGGGTAGGAAGCCGGTATTTTTATCAGGATTGTTGTGAATTCCATGTTAGACAGCATTTTCCTGTGTTGATTTCTGTGGTTTACTTTGATTAGCGTAGCGTGCATCCTCTGCCGTTAGCTGCTATATCAAATATTTTGTTCGCGAAGCATATGTTCAGGCGTTTTTTTGGTTCACGCAGATGAACCCGTGCCAGTTCTGGATAGTAACCAACAAGCATGATTTGTGAGCCAAATTAATGCAACAAAGTACTCTCTGTCCGAATTTTTGCAAACACGTGTTCTTGCAACATATACCCTAACACGTGCCAAAACACGTGTTCTTGCAACATATACACTTGTTGTTTTTACAAAGGACCGTTTTTGCATGCGAGAGATAATGTTATGATGTGATCACATCAAACGATAACTCCATATGTAAGTTCTGTTGTTGTGTTTTATCTTTGTTTGTCGTCTAGCGCATCATGCTAATGTAACTTAATAGTTTTGGCAAATTTACTCTTATAGTTAAGTGCTGAGAACATAGTAAAGTATTCTTTGACTTTCGTACTTGATTTGAGATGCTCTAGATTTGTCTTTTGCACTGTTTAATAATATTTGCTAATTTTCCTTTTCAGGATCACTTGTATTATTCCCTTTCCTCACCCGACCCTTGCTCCTTTTTCCCTCGTCCATACTGATGTCGACTATGTTCAGAAGCTACTCAATTAGTTTAGTGTAAATATTAGACTTGTTGGGGTTAGTTTGGTAGAAGGAATTAGTCTCTGTTTGAAGTTCATTTCTGCTGGCAACAATGGCTGCGATGAACGAAAAGGTGTTGGCTAAATGTGGAAAGAACACAAGTAGCCTCAAGAGGAAGCGGGACAGCCCCGCTGCATATTATGCTGGTGCCGGCCGCACCTCTGAATTGCATCAGCATCCTGTTGGCAACTCTTCCATTAGGTTGTTTGTTGATGAAGATCATAAAGCGAACATCGCGTGCCACTTAAACAGGCAGATTCTGCGGAGTTATCAGAACTTCATGACTAGTGCAGTACCGAAGAGTATTCTGCTCCGCCAAGGTGGCAACTGGATAGAATTTCCAGAAAAAATTGTTAAGCTGGCCCAAGTTGATTTCAGGGCAAAGAAGACAATCACAGAAGTAGGATATCAGAACCAGCTGTTTTTGTTGGACTTTGTGCATATGACGTTCATCGACTCAAAGTCTGGTCTTCAGAGGCCGATAGCTTGGATTGATGACAATGGGAAGCGCTACTTCCCAGATGTATTTACTGAAGATCAGATATTATACAGGAGGGAAGATTTGAGCAATGGCAATCATGTCTATGTTAGAGGTGTGCCTAATGGGGCACAGGTAATAAGTGATCAGTTTGGAGCATCAGAGAGTTCTGCAGAAAGCTCAAACTTTGAGTCCAGTACTGAAGATGTTTCCAGTGCTAAGAGAGTTAGAGCTGAGAAGAGCATCATCAGGAAAGAAATTGGTGATGCTGGAGAAACTGTTGGAGAAAATGAACCACACACTTCATTGCCTACAGCCTATACTTTTCAACCGCAGCATGATAAGCCAGGTGGGCAATCACGTGCTCAACAAGCTAGTTCTGTTGTGCAGCAAATGTTATTGCAAGGGATGGGCACAGTTATTGGTTCAAAGGACATTATTGGAATCTACAGAACACCAACCATGGATAGTTTTAGAGAAAACCGTTATAATCTTTTCCAAAAGCAGGTAGAGGTCACTAAATCTCAGCGTGGTAATGCAAATATTCGTTATGCTTGGCTTCCTTGCTCCAAAGACACCGTGGATGCAATGATGCTGAATGGTCACTTGCAAGTCAAGAAGCCCTCAAGATGTCCAGCCTATGGAGCTGGCACACTCCTTGCGCCGGCTAACTGCTCCATTAACTGGTACATGGTCCTGACTTGAATCATCTCTTGGCTATGAATATGATGGACATCTAAGTCTCTAACCCATCTATGCGTGAATTATTGCCTTATTATTACCATGTTAACTTCCTTTAGATAAATTGTTGCTGGAATTGTATTTCCGTTTACATGTTGACATATTTAAATCTTTATTTCTTTCCTTTTTTTGTTTTTTCCCTTTCCCTAACCATCGCAAAATTCAATGTTCTGTATTACTTTCTGCAGTGTGAATTACTCTGATGTTGATGAAAATGGAATCGTTCATATGATGTTGTGCCGTGTTGTAATGGGGAACGTAGAAATAGTTCACCATGGATCTAAGCAGCACCGGCCTAGTAATGAGCATTTCGATAGCGGTGTAGATGACATTAAAAACCCGCAGCATTACATTGTATGGGATATGAATCTGAATAGTCATCTCTATTCTGAATTTGTAGTCACCATACAGTTGCCTTCTAAAGCCAAAGGTAATTTATTTGTGTCAGTTTAGTTTTTTTTTATTTAGCTCTGTATAGTTCATAATAAGCAGCAATCTAAGTTTACTTATGTGCGAGCCTTCTCATACTGTGCCAGATTCCCCCTTCACCCAAGAAGATTGTCACGATTCATCTGATGTTTCACTGGTCTTGAGTTCTAGTTCGCCCAGCAGTGTATCAGAGGTGAGAATGTTTACATTGGGAGTTAATAAGATGGTACTGTCACACTAGAGTCAACTTCTGTTCTCATACAGACAAGTTCCACTGTTGGAGCAGCAGGAGCATGCAGTAATTCAGATTGAGTGTCTGATTCAAGAATTGACATGTTGTTATGAGCTTATATCTTCGTGCTGATTATAGACTTAATCTTTGATACAAAACCTCCAAATATGATAAGTTTCCTGTTATAACCATGTTATGTAGCTTGGGCTGCGGAGTTACAGCACCAGTTAACACCATTCTTTATGTGCAAACAGGGCATGAACCTTCAGGCGTCTCCAGCATTGGGTGGTCAATATGAAGCCCCCATGTTAGGAGGTTCAATGGAAAAGGCTCCAAGTACACCTTGGATGCCGTTCTCCATGTTATTTGCAGCTATTTCAACCAAAATTTCTCACGAGAATATGGACATGATCAATAACTGCTATGAAGAATTCAAGGTCTGCAGTTTACTAACTAATTGTTACTATTCTCAATTGAAAACATGCCTGCTTCTGCTGACGCCCCAGCTGCTTTATATTCTGTGTGCGTTTATGTATGCCAGATCAAGAAAATAAGCCGAGTGGATCTTGTGAAAAGGCTGAGGCATATAGTTGGTGACAGACTGCTGATATCCACAATAATCCGGCTCCAAGATAAGGTGGGAACCCTTTCTCTTCTTCCAAGGAGCTCTTGGCTGTTAAATTCATGTCCTCAAAGACGTCAACACGCAACTTTGTTCTCTTGGAACATTACTATTAAGGAGCAACATTTAATTGTTTGAGCAGTTGTCTTAAGTGTCACCTTATGTTTGTGTATCTGCAGTTGCCTCCGGTGGTCAAGCGTGAAGCACCCAACGCACGGGCCAAGCTGGTGGCCAAGCGGCCACGAGGTCAGTGATAGTGGTGAAGCAGAACTGCTCTACTTGTCTGAGTACCCAGAAGAACGTGGAGTGAAATGAATGAAGTCTTCTTCTGAGTTGTTTGCGATTCCTGAAAAAAATGCTGCTGCTGTGTCTTTCTGTTTTAGTTGCGAAAATTAAACTTATGGTGGTCAAGGAATGCTCCTTGTGTAGCCCCCTCCCGTTCGGTTAATTCCAGTCGACGTTGAGTTTAGTTAATAATTACCATTTTCTGTTGACTCTTAATAATGTCCTACCTGTTCGCTGAGCCTATATATATTCCTCATCTATGCACTGTGTTGCAGCTGCAGTTTCAGCTCAGCCGTTTCCATCATTATGAATGGGCTTGATTACATATTTGGACAATAACGATTCCGCAGCTAAAGTCTGGAAAGATTTTACATATAGTAGAAAAAGAGAAACCTCTTGGCGCGAAGAGAGGAAGAAAAGGCTAGGAAAGATTAGATGTTGGTGGGTGGGGCTTCTGATTGAGGATCCCAACCGGGTGGCTCGATGTTGGGCCAATCTCCACGACAACCTAGCCTGATGTAAAGGCTCTTCTTCCCTGCCAATCATTTCCAACCATAAACCCACACGGTTGGTTAGTGCAACAATTCAGTGCCAGTTTTATTTTCGCCTACTCCAAACACGTCTCATCCAGATACACTCCGTGATGAGCAAGATCTACTCCCTCCGTTTCTAAATACTCGTCACTGTTTTGCACAACAAGTATACTCGTCGCTGTTTTGCACAACAAGTATTTAGAAACGGAGGGAATATAAAATAGATGTGATGAAACGAGAGCCAGAATTTGCCATGTACCTGCTAGCTTCTTGTCTGCTAAGGTTAGCTGCTTCAGGGCAACAAGGCAGCCCTGTGCAACGGCTCGTGTGTACACCGGGTCCCATCCGCCCAGCTTCACCACCACATCTGATTTCGCATAAGCCACACTTCCAGCGCTAACGCTTCTCCTGGCTTCCTCTTTCGCAGCGGCTTCATCTACATGCGCAGGGCAGTGCAGCAGATCAAGCAAAGAACCAATAAATATTAAGGTGAAAAAAAGGGACTTCTTCCTCACCACCGGCATCTGACACCGACAACCACACCGTGAATCCGGAGTGAAGATACTGCCACTTGTCGAATCTGCTTGCTGCTCCTTGCTTACCACCTAGGGTTGCCACCACGGTTCGGACATGACTGCAAGAAACATATTCTTCGGCATATACTTACATGGCAAATGATCAACCAAAACAAGCGAAGAAACTCGAAAAGGAGAAGCAACCTGCTAAGGCTTTCTAGGACAACACATTCTGCTTCGGCTACAGAGTCCACTCCTTCCGTATCCGCCCCTACAAGTAACTACATGTTAATTACTGCCGTAGCATGACCTAGAACCTACATGAATACATTTTTAAGGTTTTTCAACAAATTGGGAAAGGACTTTACATGCATCGATAGACTTCTGAGTGGCACTCTCTAGCAGCTCACTTGTGCAAACTGGAAGGTACCTGCAAAGATATGGTACAGTAAACACACTTCAGAGGCGTTATCTTAGTTATCTGCTACAGAAGTAATGCTTCTGGTATTGTTTTTGGTAGTAAATCTCATAGAAGACCAGAATACAATTTGCAGGGAGCATAACATTTAGTTGGATAGATTTTTTCCTCAAAGCGTTGAACGGATTAAAATATAAGAAAAAGTGACGACACACGCACCCGATGCCCTCAGCAATCTCTTTAGCAACTGCCTCGTTGATATCAGTGGAATCGCCAACTATGTGAACACTAATCCCTGTCAATAGCTGTGTGATCCCAGAAGTTAGAGATTCCCAAGATTCATCAATGTCAGGCCATTTCAACTCTTGTTCGACTTTCTTTAGATTCACCACCAACTGATCCTCATCAATGAACCTTAACAATGAAATGAGTGAATAAATAATTGCAGGCAAAACCCTATACTGAATTACAGATACATACCATATTGTCTCGGAAGACTTAACCCTGTCGAATAGTGTGGTGACATTCATCAGAGTCCTCAGTGTTCCGTCTGATTTGGCTCTGATGAGTAGAGACATGTCATCAACATCGACAAAAACATCTCGTGAACTCTCAATACCAAGCTTTCCAATATCCAGCCTCAGCTCCACCTCTCCATTCCCATCAGTGAACTATACAGGTAATGTCAGCTGATCATTTCAACAACATGAGAAGATGCACATTTGTCCAACATCATATCAAAAGGATGCAGTGGGTCCACAGATTTTTTTTGCAGGACATACCCAAACATCAACCTTTTACAGCTAATAGGAGCTCCCACAGAAGTAGCTGTGAAATCGGTGCGTGGAACCAACTGAATGACTGTTGCATAGCTTTATGCCTTAGAGGAGTTAAGAAGAAGAATATGGCTATTACAAAATGTGATCCAAGGTGAGCATTTTCCTTAGCTTGGCTCCGGATAGCATAACTAAACCCATCTTTCATACAGTTAACTAATAGGAGGTCCTGGAAAACTAGACGCGTCTGGTTCAGAGTATTCAGCTACACCGCATGTCATCTCCCAAATAAGCAACATTCTGTACCATGCTTTTGCAATGGTAGAATTGTTATATGTGTCGAGGATTTAACAGAGATGAGCCCAAACAGGGTGGCATGGAAGGGTTGGAAATCAGTGCATGGAACCAACTGGTGCCATGCTTTAGAGTTGAGAAGACATGGTCGTCAGAAAACTTGATCCACGGTGACCATTTCCATAGCTAACTGATGATGTGGTACTAGTTGTTTGGTTTGGTGAGTTCCATGCAGGGCTGAGGAACGGGGGAAACATTAAACTGGGAGAGGTCAAGTATAAATCAAAATGCAGAGACTCGGATTCTCTGAACAATTCCCCTTATCTTTGAACTGGGCTGGTTATTGGTTATGAAATCAATTGATAACACATGTGCGCACTCAACTAGCGACCATTGGTAATGCTAGCGTGGAAGTTTCTAGTACTGATGATGCCAGGCAATGGTATCGTGACACAAATAATACTAATATAGCACCGATGGGGATAATTGGGGGAAGAGAAGACCATGAGCAGATAAGGTTACGAATAACAAATGAAGTAAACAAAGAGGATAAGACTAAGAGAGAAGAGCGGTTTGGTTGCCTGCCTCGTAGTCGCGCTCCGCTGCGGCTGGGGACGCCGACACGGAGGTCCGGGGACGGAGGCGGAGGCGGCTCGCCGGCGGCGGGGAGGCGGCAAGGAGAGAGCGACGGTAAGCTGGCCGAAGCAGAAGACGAGGAGCACGGGTGCTGTGCCGGCCTGGGTTTGCAGGGAGGGAGAAGGAGCAGGTGGCTGCGGCAATGGTGGACATCGCCATTATTCTAGCATCAGGACCGACCATCAATCTATATGGTGTGCTTGGGACTGTGTCTCGGTCTCTGTCTGAGGCGACGACGGCCTTAGCAAGAGGAAAGGTCTAGTGTTCAAATAAAAGATGTATCATCTGCTGATTAATCGCACTGCAGAGGGCACATTTGTAATTTTGGATGCTATTGTAACCCATGAATTTTGATTTTTAACGCAGGAAATTCACGTGAAATGGTTAAATTCCTGCAGTATATTCATATAAGTTTCCACAAGACAACATCCCGTTCCGATGTCCGAAAAGAATGGTTGACTATTGAATATTTCAGTAGCAGGTAAGGAGGTTACATGAAGCAACAAGCGTATAAAAGAATACAGTTAGCATTAGCTGCTCTTAAGAGAGCAACAAGCTTGTTGTTCATGGTTAAAAACAAGAAAGAAAGAGGTACAGAGATGTACAGCTGCTAAGCAAAAGAACAAAAGAGACTTGCAGAATGGAAAGGAAATGGCCCAATTCCGCCACAGGCAATGCAGGCACCAAAAGAGAGCAGCAAGCTGTGACTCAGGACCCTCAAAATAACATGATGAATATGCCTTCTAACCGTGCCTAGCCAGGCCTCAAATTGGAGGCTCTGCTGCACAAAGAATGGATTAACCAAGCAATTAGCCCTAATCATCCTCCCCTCCTCACCCACCCAGTCAGCATCTGTGCTAACCAAAATGCAAGCGCTTCGTGTAGTTAACAATGCACCTAAACAAAGAATGGATTCTATCTGATCTGTCGAAGTTAGCACCCGTGCGTCAGTGTACCCTAATTTGTACGCCAACAGCCCGGTGGCTTGTCATCCCTTGCAGATCTCTGACCTGAACTTCCCTGCTGCTCAACCATCCTGTTGGCGCTAGGGTGCAACCGGATCTTCACTCGCCTTGAAGGTAGCTCTGAAGCTGCATCTCTACTCGCTTCTGCAAAATCTTGCCGAGAGCAACTGCTGGTAGAGGGATACACCTTTGGCTTTGCAGCATAACTGGCACTGTCCTGTTGAGTCTCCAGTTGCCGCCGCTTAATTCTCCATGATATGGGAACCATGTCCTCTCTTTCTTCGTCAGAAGAAGAGGTAGAAGTTGGTTTCTTCTGGCTCATACGGACCAAGGGGACCAAACAATGTTCGGTGTCTTCAGGTCGCTTATTGACTTCTTGCGCTTCAGGGCATGCCTTCTTCAGCCGCCTCAGAACCTGATTATGATTAGAGTATTTATATCAGAAAAAGGTATGCACCGTGACCATCCAACAAAAGGTCCGTAATTCCTAGGCTCCTTAACTACTAATAATTTTGGGGTTTAAACAATCTGTGTGTTCAGTAACCTATGTACAAAATTTCATTATATATCTAAGCCCTGTACATGCCTAACCTAACCATTTAGGTAATGTGTCAGCAGTTCAGCACAGCAGTCAGGCAAGGCAGCAGCAGTTTACCCGACAGCAATAAAATTTCAAAATCTATGTGATTACAGGGTCAGACGACTGAGTTAAAATAGATTTGCTTGCTCACTTTAAAATATATTCTCATATCTAGAGGATTAAACTGCACGTACCTGCTGTTCGGAGGAGGTTGCAGTCTTTGTGTCAGGAATAGATCTTCCTAATGTGCTGGGCCTGCGCTTGACTCTGAAGATTTCAGAATCGGAATCAGAATTGCCACTGTATTCCATGCGTGAGGCATTACAGGAACTAATTTCGTTACAAGCATCAGCCATGCAGGATGAATTGTCATCCAGAGGGTCATTTCCATGTACTGATGATGTGTTCATGGCCTGCTTGGCAGTTGAGTAAACTTGGTTGGTCTGAGTTGCATGGACCTGAAAAAGAACAGTAAAATTAACTCAAACTGTAATGATAAGAGTTGGAATTCCGTAAAAAGAGTTGGAGAAAATATTCAAAATGGTAAACCCACCCTTGATTCTGCAGGTAGATGCTCATGATGTGCAAAAGATGTCAATGATGATGTTGCAGGAGAACTCTTTCCAGCATCAGCGGCGTTTGCTTCTAAAATTACATTATCTTGGAAATTTGCCTCACTGTTGTTAGTACCAAAAGATGGACCGTGGTCGCTATCAATGTCAGAAATCTCGGATTGCTTATATGAGCCATTAGCATTTTCTTCCTTATCCAAGCGAATATCCTGCTCAAATTTTCTAGATAGAGCCTCTAATTCCAGTATATCCTCTCTGAGGTAGACAATCCGGTTAGATTTACAAGAGCAGCTCCGCAGTTCTTGTTCTGCATTCCAATCGACAAACTATTAGTAACACAATATTTGAAGGAAAAGGCAACAGAAAGGGCATTTGTTGGGATTTCCTACCGTGATGAAGGCAGATAGGATCAAAGACGCATCCGCACGACACGTGTGTAATGTAGCAATCACGCCGGCACATGCTGCATGACAGATTCGAATGTAGTTTTGGTTTGTAGCATATCTGAGAACCCATTTTAGCAAGCAGGTCAAGTGTACGTCGCTGCATTCGCATCAGCCTCACAAAGCAAGACTTCACACAATATTGAGTGTAGGGATGTTCTGAGTGGGACAGAAGCACTGCAGATCGGCAAAGTAGTTCCTCGTGTGCAAGAAAGGGTGTTCTGTTCAGAAGTGCATAGCGCTTGCTAGCCAGAGAACCCAGAGGAAACCAGTCACCAATAGCAAAATTGACAGCCTCACCGCAATTGAAGCCTGGATAGTTCAAAAGTTGTTTATAATGTAAGTATATAGATGTGGCAATTAGCAATCAGAAGATGAAAAAACTACACATACCGTGGCTGAAACCCGCATGATAGGAACGAGGGAATGTAATAACAAACTCTCCAGGTTTTTGCACAGCTTTATAAACAGGGACACTGTGGTCTAACAAGATATTCGGAGGGAACATCGTTGTCTTTCCTAACAGAACATCGAATGCAGCATCCTCGCCATCACCAGTCAAAATATCCTTGTTGTATACATACTGGCTAGCTACCCTTTCAAAACCAGGAGCAGCATCTCCCGGTATCCCGTACCATGTCTTAAATGCCCCACAATGATGGTAATTGATGCTGGTCATGCAATAAGAGATGTCAGAACCTCGTCTGGAGAACATGTAAAAAAGGGTACAGAAGATCTATAAGAATGACAATTATACCTGTACAAATAGTGATCTTCCACATGCCATGCAAACATGCTAAAGAGCATCCCGATATAAAGCATTGGATCAGTCACTCCCTGTTTTGGATATGAGTAATTACCATCATGACAGAACCCATATTACAGAATGTTAAACATAAACAGGCAAGGATTAGATTACATACTGGAATTGGCGTGTGCAGAAGTCTCAGCACAGAATTGGAGAGCCGCGAAAAATTCTATAAAGCATGGAAGAAAATATCAATAATAATGTCTGGTAGCACACCACATGCAAATTAGAGAGAGAGAGATATCCCTTTTACCTTGAGGTTCCAGTTGCTTTCCCCAAGCTGATCATGAGGAGAAGAAGAAAAGGCACTCCCATCAACATCGCAGGCATATTCAACATAATCCATCTTTCCAGAAGAAATTTCACGCCAGAACTCCTCCTCAACGTACTTAGCGGGGAGACAGCTTGAACTAGAATATTTCTTAGAGAACACTTTGTTGGCCATTCTTTCGTAGTCTCGGAAAGTATACTTTCTGCGAATTCATGACAAAACATGAGACTTGGAAGGCAAACTAAACCGGGACTGAAAACAGACATGACAGGGGCGCACCTTCCACTCATAAAGAATGTGACTGTATCATCTTCAGCCCATTCAGCAAGACGGAGCGGCTGAACTCTTGTCATGAACTTAAAGCCAGGTTGTTCCTTCATCAACACGACACCCGCAGGTACAGAAGCGCTTACTGGAGCCACAATTTTGCAAATTCCTGAAACAGAGAGATGTGGTGTGATTATGTATTCATTCAGTGGTACACTGTCGATGAAAAGAAATTTGAGTCTGAAAGGACCTGTACCATATTTTGCAGCCTCTGGTGAGATTTTCTGTATATAAGCAATGGGATCCTCAAATTCCTCCTTGGTAGGACAATACACAGGGCACTCTGGTATCTTGTCTATCCATTCTAGGTCAGACATATGGAACCTGTCCACCTTGCGCTTCGCGAAATGATCATGGGCACTGCTAGTGCTAGGTAAACCACCTGCAGCATTGTTGGCATGTAATCTAACCCCACAGTTTGCAGGACTCCGCAGCCCATCCCCGCCACTCCTCGCAGCCATGGCAGGATTGTCACCGGCTTCGTTCTGAGCACTCAAACGCATCCTCTCAAGCCTCCTCTTCTTTAGTGTCTCGAGCCCATTCCTGACCTCTGCAGGGAGACAGTTCCTGCCCTCCACCTATGAGACAAGATAACAGATACATGAGAGAGTGAACAGTTAAGCACATGAGGCATTGTAATAAAATGTGTTGTTGAGAAAGCCCGCATTGACCAACAAAGACAGAAGGGTCAATTAGTCTGGATGCCACGAATTGGTCATAGGTGGAACCGAAAGAGCGGCCACTCCCAACCAAGTCAAGAAAGCAATACTCTTGGAATCACACACGGCACATCGATATCCTCCTCGGGGATGTTTCCCTGCCACGACCATCTGTCGCAATCAGACTTCCACGTAATTTATCCAGAACCATTCTTGTATTTTTCAAGGAACCAAAAATTCTACTGTAAATCGCAGCAGTTCGTAGCATTGCTCCCTGCTTAGTAACGTAATGTTTGATCCTGCACGATTAAATTGCAAGAAAGCACCAGGCGGGTCGATGTTGAGAAGAATACATACATACTATACAAAAATCTTCGTCGGGTAGAAAGGAAGAGGGAAAAGGTAATTTCGACTTGGTCAAAGGGAGAATTGCGCACATGCGGTAGAACGGAGTAGAAAGAAATTAGTGGAAAAAGGGAGGAAGATGCCATTGCCCCTGGTTCTGGTTGGTTGCCGAACAAATGGGACGGAATGGGATGCAACCCCACACGGCAAGAATAGGACAACCTGAACTTAACTTGTACGAGCAATTTACCACGAGCAGAGGCAGAGCAGAGCATAATAATTATACTAAACCAAAAGAGCGGGGTTAAAAAGGGAGAAAATGAATAGTGCTGCAATTCGAGGTGGTGTTTTGACTTGTCCGGAAGGGTGACGTGGTGAATCTATCTAGTCTAGTCTAATTTAAACAGCCGCGAAGCCGAATTTATACAGCTTTTTGCCATGACGATGATAACTAGGTACAAATCCAACCGAAAGAAGGAGGGAGAAGGGAAAAGGTTTCCACCTGGTTTTCTAGCATTGACGGCCTCGAAATTCACGTGGACAGAGAAACAGAGCTGGCAGAAGGCGCTGGACGCATGGGTTTTAATTAATCTGGCGGAGGCTGTACTGCAGACCAATTCATGGGTACTAGAAATCGGGAAGGATTCTCCAGAAAATTGGCCCGATTCGTGACGGAATCCATGAACTGGGCAAAACCGGGGGGGATTATCCAATCCAGTATCAAGTAAATTAGACCTACTGGAGAGGAGGAATCGAACAGTCACTAAGCAGGACCATGCATTTAATTAAGGCGGCGACGGTAGTTGATGAAGAAGGAGAAGAACAGAATTATAATTAAAAAAAAAGGCGCGAAGAGGAATTGCAGAGAAGGAGCAGATCTCGCGACTCACCATGTCTCCTCCGGGCGGCAGCGAAGCCCCGCCTACAGAATTCCCCGGTCCGTGCGGCTCCGTTCCCGCATTCCCCTCCGGTCGCGAGCAACGAGGGGATCCACAGCCCGAGCGCTTCCTCCTCTCGTCGGTTAATTTTCCCGCGCAGAGCGGGAGAGAAGGCGGAAGAAGAGGGCCTGAACCTGGCGGGTGGAGCGGTCGCGAGGGGAGGGCCAGCAATGGGGCCCCCCGGAGCGGCGTGGTCTGCCGGCGAGAGGGGAAGAGAAGGTCGCCGGAAGAGGAAGTGGGGAACGGAACGGAACAGGAGAAGAAGGCGAGAGGAGTCCTCCGGGGGGTGGGGGCGATATGGGGAAACCGCAGAGCGCGGAGAGCGAGGGAGAGAGGGAGACCCACTTGTATGTATTGTACCCCCACCCGTCGCCCACCCCCCTTTTCTCTCGCTTTCCTTTTTTATTTATTTTTTCCTTTCTTCCGTTCGGTTGGATGAAGGAGAAGGAGACGGTCACACGGGGCCGGAGGAGACGAGGTCATCAAGCCAGCAAGCGGTGCGGTGGAGTCGAGGAGTTGGAATTTGGAGTTGGTTCTCCACCAGAAAATTGACGTGGGGCGACCGGCGAACGCTGTTATAAACGGAACCGCGTCCGGTACGTTCTGGTTTTTCCGTCTTTGCCCTCTTTTGTCACAGAGAGGTTAGTTAGTCAGTTGCCCACCTCAGATCAGCGCAGCTGCATGCATGTGACATTTACTATCCTACCACCTGGGACAGTTGGCCGAAAAGGAGCACCTCTCTGCCTCTTTTGGAGAACAAAACAGACTGCTGGCTGGCCACTGAATTCCGACCTATATCTGTACTTGTTTTATCTACTTGGCAAGTGGTTTCTCTGTATTGCTCTCATTATTAAATTAATTGAACTTGTGGTATTCCATGCTGGTATACGAGCTTAGGTGGGTGTGTATATAGCGGTATATGGATGGGATGGTTTCAACCGGTAGGTGGCCTGCTGCTGCCACTGGCTGGTCCCAAAGCCAAAGCCCAACCAACCAACTCTCTCTTCTCCAGCCGCTGAGCCAAGCAAGAAAAGGGCAAGGGACGAGCCCGAGGAGCATATCTCTAGTATGATATGGGTATCCTATTCCCGTAGGCATACAGATACAATAGCTGTTGTCACGGCACCACCTGGAACAGTGCAACCACCACACCGTTCATTACTCCCATCATCTCCCCTTCCTAGCCCGGGCGAGGGCAATTCCGTCACACACACCTTCCCCCGTTCCCGTTCCGTTCTGGCGTCGTGAACTCCGTTGGCGTAATAAATGCCAGGGAGTCCGGGCCACAAGTGGCCGCCGCAGCAGCCCACAGCCCACAGGATGTCGAAACGTGTCCAGTACGGACGGACGAGATTGGATTGCCGGGGGATGCATTGGCCGGTTACGCGGTTGGGGATAGGCGTCGCATACCATCCGCGTGTATAGCGCTTTTCTCTGTTGGCCCCGTCAACGGCCAGGGCTCAACCGCCTGCCGGTTTCGTGCCCGCCCGTTCCTCTTTCGGCCATGCGCCTTCTAATTTCGATACATCCTCTTTCCCGAATCCCCCCCCCCCCACTGGGTTTTTCCTGGACATATTTGAGATTAGCAGCTAGCAGGTCAAGTATTGGTTAACCAGGCCGACAACCAGATTCTCACCAACCTAAACTAACCAAGCTAGGAACCACCCAACCACTAGGAGTAGTAGCAGGACTGAAATACACCAGCAGAGGATATATAAATATAAAGTACTCACGCAATACTACTGTGGTGGAGTACCAGTACTACTACTCCAGTACTCGTAGTAGTAGCTTGTGTGGAGCTCGTGAACCGAAAGTGGAAAGGGCGAAAAAGCAAGGAAAGCAAAGCGAGGGCAAGTCCGTGGTGGCTGATCCATGTGGTGACCTTTTTAGGCTTTTTACTGCTGCTGCTGATGATGCAGTGCTGTCGTTGGCTGCCGGAAAATAAAAATTCATCAGATCTGTACCGTCGTCGCTCGCTCGCCAACTCCCATCGATCCTTCCACACCAGTACACCACACCAGCTCACTCTTGCCCCTCGTCCTCCCACGTGTCAGCCTCTGGCTCACTTAACCCCGAGCTCATGTCTTAATTCTGCGACGACATATATATCATGCGTGCATGATGACGCGCGGTATACTCCATACACTACCTGGCTAATCAATACAGTAATCAGCAGCGACTTGTTTGTCTCAAACTGTCTCTAGGACAAAAGGTCGATTAGTTGGAGCACTGGTCTGCCAGGCAGCAGCTGCAGCAGCAGTAGTAGTACATCATTCATAATATCCATCCATCCATCTAATCTACTACTACCTTAATGTTGTTAAGGGTAAAGAAAAGGTCATGTGACTGCTCATGTACTTTGGGCTGATTTTGCTGAATCGGGGAAGATAACAAGAGAGAGAGACAGGCAGGCAGGCAGCCGGGCCCAACTGATCATTAACGATCGAGGCACCATGTGGGTGGAGTGGGGCCGGGGTTGTTTGCATTTCTTGATCAGGACTTGAAGCATATTTATATGTCCATTTGAAAAGGCATGCAGTCAGTGTGCGTGTGTGTGTGTGATGGACCACCACCACCACCTGTCCACCGGTCTGCATTTGCACATTTCGCATGCGGGTGCACTACAAAATCCATCTGTATATATGGATTAGGTTGCTCCTAGCTAGCTAGTGCTGATTAAAAGAGGCCGGGGCGGACCGGACCCCCTTGTTATTTTCTGAAGATATACAAATGGGGTGTTGTTCTATTTTGTGTGTGCAAAAGGAGTAAGAAAAGCTCTCAGATGCATGTAAAGCCAAAGGGAAAGGGTAGGATGGGTCAGACGGCAACGCTGACTCGTTGAACGATCCATGCATGCACGGTGAGAACGAAGACCGGGTCAACATAAACGGGAAGTAGCACGCTGACCAGGACGACGTGGCAACACACGGAGCACGCACGCAGTAGCTAGTCAATCATCTCATTGATAAGCCGGGATCGGGACAGCTCGAGAGATCTATGCCGATGGATTCATTGGAGCAGCCCTTTTTTGATCCACGGGAAAATTAAGGCGCCGTTCACATAACCATAGTTCCAAAAAAGTGGTCTTCGTCGTGTCCTCGAACATGCCCTTTTCTCCAACTAATACTCCAGCTGTTGGAGTAGAAATAAAGCGCGTTGAGGTGCAAGCACTCCACGCTTCACAACCGGAAGAACTCGTTGACCTGGGAAGAGGTTGCCAACATCAAGGGATGGAGTGCAGCAGCTATCCTAGCTACGAGTAGTTGGATATGAATTCTAGCCATCGAGTTAGTTCAGGTGTGATAGTATAGAATCGCATAGAATACAAGTCAGCTCCTCCTCGTTGATTAAAAAAAAGAGAGGCGTGGGTCGTGACCGAGATACCCGGGCCGGACAAAGGAGGCTCTTAAAACCGAGCCAGTTCTTTTTCCCCGGTGTTTCTGGTCGCCGGTGGTGATCCGTGATGGACGATGCTGCTGCAGGGCAAAGGCGACAGCGGCTGTAGCACACGCAGCAGCAGCGGCGCAGAGGCAGAGGCATGGCCCGTATATACGGGCACCACCATGCCCTGCACTGCACTGCACGAAATGTAAGCTCGTTTGCTCCAAGATCGAGAAACGACGAGAAATCTCCCCTTTCCTTTCCCGCGGTCGTATGCTCTATTGCTCTTGCGTGTCCTTCATGCGGCCTAGCCTAGCTAGCTCCTGTTGCCTGGAGCAGTGGCTAGCTCAGATTTCAGAGCTGCTATGGTACAGTAGCATCATGAGTCATGTGCATGCAGGTAGCTATAGTTTTTTTTGTTGTTGTACACGTTGCGCAGCAGCCAGCGGCTGCACCCTGCGCTTGCATTTGGCCATCACTCCTCCCCTGCGGCGCGACCATGCCCTATTGCTTGCTTCTCGACACATCCTACAACTGCAGCTAGTGCCACCTACTGGAGTACGGCTTTCACCTAGCTGTTGGCATGTCCGGCTTTCCGCGTCCTATCGGACTACTGGATGCGCCGGCGCTGCAAGGCAAACGAAAACAAAAACAATGCATGTCGTCCACACACAAAGCTAGCTGCAGATTCCCGGGCCGGGCCGGAGGCGCAGGAGAGCATGTGGCATTTCATTTCCAGCCATTTCTTTCCCCCTTTTCCTTCATTCCTTCCTTGGGATGCTGACGCCGTGCTGCTAGCTTAGCTGCTTCCATGGAAGGGATGGATCTCCATCACGTATATATCCATATCTCGCCTCCCTGTGGACGGACTGGTCTCCATCGACGTGGACATGCTTGCCCAACTCCCTCCAATGATCCAATCCTCTTCACCTTTCGTTGGCTTTTGCACACCACGGAGGATCCCTTTTCATCTTCATCCCTTCTCTCTTTACCTGCACTGGTATACGGGTATGGTTGTACCACCACCATACGTGTCACGACTAAAAGGGAAAGGCAAAGGTGCAGCATACCTAAAGTTGGTACTACCACTGCTGCGCATATATATGGTCGTCATTAGATCTTTTCGGTCCAGGCGAGTTGATTTGAGGGAGAGAGATTCTCTTCGACTGTTCTCCCCGTGTGGTGGTATGGACGAATGGTGTGTCTTGTGAGGCTCCCCGGACGGACGTAGAAGGTTTTACGGGACCAGAGCTTTGGATTCTTGCCCGATTCGTCTCAATGTCCAGAGGGAAAAGGACCGGCTTCACCGGCCCTCTCCCGTACGTCCCAATGTTTGTACAGTTATTACCTCCGGTATTTCACTCGCTCACGTGCTATTACTGTCACCCGCCTCCAAAAGACAACGGAAAACTATGCACGGATGAACATGGCCCAAAGGAAATTCCATGGCTGCTACTGGACTAGGTTTTTTTTTTTGACAACAGCTAGATTACCTTTGAAATACTCCATTCGAAATATTACATGTATCTAGCTCATTTTTCAACATAATACAACCGTATTTAGAAAAATTTGAGACAATCGATATGGATCGGAAAGAGCAGAAGGAGTAGATCCACCGCCTGCATCTGCATGGAGGCCTGGACGGTGTTTCCGAAGTTATCGAATTCATCCATTTTCCGAGGGAAGTCATCGAGTTTATGCAGCAGTAGTATGCTGAACAGATACTTTCATGGGCCGTCCACGAAATCACCCTCGGTTGGTGCGCTTCAGGTTCATCTGAACGAAGCAGACCCGTTCCGGCGAATGTGGTGTATCTTTAATCGGGCTTCACTTTGGCCCACGATGTTGCTGGGCTTCTTTTTTCTGTCTCTGTCCCTTTCGTACGTGGGGAAAATAATCTCTCGGACTTTGCCCCTTCCAGTTCCCTCCACGACAACGACAACAACAAAATCCTATAAAACACAGTATTCTTTGGAAACGGCTGGATCACTAGAAGCATATCTATATATATCTAGACGCATGCTTGCGTGGCCACATACAGAGGATACTCCACACGGACAGGCGACCGATCGAGCCAAAGTGGCCGGATGACGATGACGATCGATGATACATACAGGCCAAGGTTTCACCTTCACCCACTACTCCTGTGGATCCCTACGTCACCACGCACAGCCCTACGGGCCAACGTTTACTTATGTTGGAGTTAACTCAAATACTCAATGGACATCATTCAGCGCATATACCATATCTAGTTTTGCTTTTGTGGATCGGCCGGAATCCTACCAGCTGCCGGCGGGAGTTGCTGATAGGATTTATTTGACGTTTCCTTCCATCCTTTATTTGGTTGGTTGGTGGTGTGTTACATCCACCCCACATCATTATATCGCCATCCATCGCCCACATTGCTTTAGTTTCCTGGAAAGACAACTAATCCATTCCCCTGCCTCACCATCTTCAGCTGACGGTCGGTATATAGGTTCATCATATCCTTGTCACTGTCATGGTAATTAATCACATCTGCAGGACAAACATATTGCAGTTTGTTATGCAATATATTCAACATCAGTTCCATGACGAGTTTTAGTTTACCATGCTAACAATCACTTGACCGTAAATCAGTATGCACACACTCGATATTCTCTGACAAAAATAGTTCTTCCCTAATGTGTGTAGAGAATTCCATATTTATCATCTAAATTTTGCTTAGATTTCCAAATACCACTTGAAATTTTCTTCCTCCGAATCCACCATTCAAATTTTGCATCGCGTATATACCCGTTGGTCCACAAGTCAGAAGAAGAAGAAAAATCCTAAGAAAACTACCACGGCACGCTCTCTCTCCCGACCCTAACCAAGGCAAAGTGCTTCAGGGCCTGGAATGACGCTGTACCAAACGTGTATAGACTTTGAGTCAAATATGCACACAATTCAACCTTTTTAAATATATTTTTCAGGCCTTTGTGTACACAGCGATAGAACCCGCCAACAACTACCACTTAATTCACCATGAAATTTTCCCCACGTATAGATGTAAGCAGTTGAATGTATCATCTAGACTAGCCAGTTGGCTTCTGTAAATCAACAGTAATTTGGAAGAAAATCTCAGTGGGACGTCCATTTTATCGCTCGAGAAAAGCAACCGGTAAAGATACTGACGTGCACCGCAACGCAGGGGACAGACAGGCAGACAGAAAGACAGCAGAGTATATAAACGTGCAGCGGCACCTGCAGTGCAGTGCAGTGCTGCCTCCTGTTTGGATCGAGCTCAGCTTGATCGACCGGACAGAATTATCACTCATGGCGACAAGTATAAGAGCTCTCGTGATCTTGGCGGCTCTGGCCGTTCTGGGCGCGGTGGCGGCTGCGGCTGCGGCGCTGGACACGTCGCCGGTGGCGTTCGACGCCGGGTTCGCGCCGCTGTTCGGGGGCGACAACCTCGTCCGGTCGCCGGACGGCCGGAGCGTGCAGCTCAAGCTCGACCGCTACACCGGTGCGTGATTACAACAGTTGGATCGATCAAAATCCATTTGATTTTTACTCCGATCGAATCAATTTTGGTTTTCGAGTTCTTGATTGATTAATTGCTCGACCGAGAGGTTCTAATTAGTCACCCAATTTTATTCATGGATGGGTGGTGTGGATCGATCAGGCTCTGGGTTCGTGTCCAAGTCGGCGTACCGCCATGGCTTCTTCAGCGCTTCCATCAAGCTGCCCGAGGGCCACACCGCCGGCGTCGTCGTCGCCTTCTACGTACGTGCTCTTTACCTAGCAAAGCTAATTCCCCTGTTCCATTAAAAATCCTTGGTGAATTACTGCACTTTGATCGATCGATATCCTATTGCTTAAATTTTTTTCCACTCATATAACCTTTTCTAGGGGGTCAGTTGATATTTCGATCGACTCCACTACAAATTTAATTATTCCTACTCTAGTATAGGTTCATGGAGATGGAGTAGCTACGTTACCTTGATGAATTCCCCTCCTTGATTTCAATCATTCCAGTAGTAACTAGTACTCCAGTTTGTAGCAACCACGTACACGCACATCAAAATCTCATAAATCATGGACAATCAGTTCTAGGCTGGAATTTTGAAAAAGCATTGGAGTATTTTTCATTATTTCGACGAATTATCGGCGACAGCTAAGGGCAAGTGCAGCTTAGCTTAGCTACCACGCGGCAGGCAGAAAGGATGGAAGAAAGAAAAGGAGGAGGGAGGAGAAATTCCAACTCCTTTTTCCCCTCCGTGTCGTGCGGTCAGCAACGATCGCTTTCTGTTCAGCACCGCCCCTAACATCATCGGGTAGCTACTAGCTAGACCTAGACGTACACGAAACTCCCATTCATCCGTCCATCATCTCAACAAAGAATTATACAAGTATATAAGTAAGATTATTAGTGTGGACGTTGACGTGCATATATCTTTGCGTCGTGTGTCGTTGGCATCAAACTGCCTTGCAAATTGCATTGCAATATGGGCTATGCATCTAGCGAGGCGAGCTCGATCGGGCTGGTGGGGTGTGTCGACATCGGTCCATTGCTTGAGCTTTTTCTGGCCTGAAAATTCTCCCGGCCTGCTGATTTTACTACATCGGACCAAACATCAGAGTGAATGATGGTTTGCTAGATAATATCATGTACAGTACATCTTTCATTTTGTTGAAAGATCGACACAAAGTTATGTATATGTATGCGTGTCGGGTTATGTCGACATCCATGGCTAGCTTTTCCGGCCTGGAACATCGATTGCACTACCTATAGGTTCGCCCGAACCAACCAAGACAAAGTACTCCCTCCGTTTTATAATTCTTGTCTCAAATTTGTTTAAAAATAGATATATCTATTCCTAAAAAATAGCTAGATACATGTAATATTTCGACAAGAATTATGGAACGGAATTAGTACTGATTAATTGCCTTTCAAAGTGAATCTATCAATGGGAAGAAATGAATCACCAGAGTAATAAAGTTCCGGTCGAGCTATACACTACGTATTCATGATCGATGCACCTTAATTAAACGGTTGGTGTGATTTTTTGGCTGTTGTTTGTTCGAGGAGAAAAGTATATTTTTGGTCGCTCAATTTGCAGCGAAACATAGAAATGGTGCATGACTTGGAATCGAATACATTTGGTCCCCCAATTGATAACAAAGTATAAAAATGGTTGCGGTACTCGGAATCGACTGCATTTAGTCTCTCAATTAGCAGCAAAGTATAGAAATGATTCATGGACTCAGAATCGAATACATTTGGTCCCTGAATCACCAAAATTGGATACTTTTGTTCTCTCTCCTGGATTCGAACCGTTTTGACTCGATCCACGTGGTGCGGTTTTTCCAAGACTTTTCCGGATGCCACACAAATACATGATGGCGGCAGATTCCCCCACAGGAATGGTCACCGAACTCAAACTCATATTATGTTGGTCCTTGAAGTGTGCATCGTGGCATCCGGCGTGAAAGAGTCACGCGAAAAGCCGCGCCACCTGAAGTCAAAACTATTCGAATAGAGGAAAGAACAAAAATGTATATCTAGTTTTGCTGCATTTCGAGTTCATGACCATTTCTCTTTCTCGAAATCGCGCCACAACCATTCGCTTTGTTGCCAATTGAGGGTAGCATACTTCTCCGATGGAAATATATATTTGTATTTATAATTCTGTACGTGTACTGAGACTGATAAGTACACTTGTTCATGCATTTCGTGATGCAGCTGTCGAACGGCGACGAGTACCCGGCGAACCACGACGAGGTGGACGTGGAGCTTCTCGGCAACCGCCGCGGCCACGGGTGGCGGCTGCAGACCAACCTCTACGGCAACGGCAGCACGGGCCGAGGCCGCGAGGAGCGCTACCTCCTCCCCTCCCCCCAATCTCCCCAACCCCAACAAACCCACAAATACGGCATCGCCTGGACGCCCAACGCAGTCATCTTCTACCTGGACTCCGTCCCGATCCGCGAGGTGGTCCGCGTGCCGGCCATGGGCGGCGACTTCCCCTCCAAGCCCATGTCCGTCTACGCCACCATCTGGGACGGCTCCGCCTGGGCCACCGACGGCGGCCGCCACAAGGTCGACTACGCCCACGCGCCATTCACCGCCGTCTTCTCCGACCTCGTCCTCGCCGGGGGCCATGGCGGGGTGGAGGTGCTCACGGCCGAGGCCGCCGTCATGACGCCCGCCAAGCGCGCCGCCATGAGGCGGTTCCGGGGACGGCACCTGACGTACACGGCGTGCAGGGACCGGGTCAGGTACAAGATCAGCGCCGGCGTGCTGCCCGAGTGCGTTGACGATGATGGCGATGAGGGGTTGGGGTTCCATGAGTGGGGGGAGGTCGCGAAGAAGGCCGGGTGGGGACGGTCGCCAGCGGCAAGGCTGCGCTCTAGCTTGGAGTTGGAGCAATTCCTTAATTAGGAGTAGCTAACATGGTGTTCTTGGATCGGATTGATCGAGCCATCAGCGATGCATGGCGGCTCAATCTAGCATAATTTTTTAGTACTATCTCTTCTTCTTCTTTTGCTTTCTTGTATGTAGTAAACAGGATTACAGATTGCTTTCTTGTATGTAGTAAACAGGATTACAGATAGTTGTAATCGATCAATAAATCATATATACAGTTTATCCTCACATGGTTATGCACTTACCTTCCGTGCTTTATTCATATGAAATTGCTTGGTTTCAGTAAAACACCCCGACAAGTAATATGGGTCGAAAGGAGTATCGTGACAAAACTAAAAGCTTTGTCATGGAGTCTTTGGACCAATCGCATCTTAACGTTACTCTATGTAAATGCATGATTGTACATGTTCGACTAATCTCATAAGTTTTAATAAGACACGTGAGCCGCTCATGGCAAATATTGGAAACTAATATCGTCGATGATTGCACTATGGTGAACGCCTCTTCCAAAGACAAGCTTCGAAACCAATACTCCATAGATGGATTGGATTTATTTTTTCAAAAAACGTGGTACGAGAACCACCTGCTTCGGAGAGTAGATTGTGATGCTTGCACCACGACGAGGATTAAACTAAGACACCGATCTTCCAGAAAGCATCGTCTCAACCTCCAAAAAATCATAGCCAATAACACAAAAAACTAGCGAGAAAGGTAACAAAACTAATCTAAACGCCAAATCGTCTTTCCGAGACGGGAAAAATCGTGGGAGACCAAAGATTTTCTCCGAAACTCTGGCCAGGCTTCGAGGAAATTACACCGCAGGTCCATGAACTTGACAGCGATGTTCAATTTCATCCATTAACTTGAAAACTGTGCAAATGACTCACTAAACTTGGTAGCTTTGTTCATTTTAATCCAATTGGCCAAAATTAGATGAAATTCGGCCACGCTGGCATGTGACGTGGATCTGGCCGGCGTCTGAGGGGGCTTTTCACAATTTTCTGGTTATGGACCTTTTATGTTTAACCCCCTCGAATCTCCAGAATGGGGAGACGCTGCCCTCGCCGGTGAACCCACTTCGGGCCGGCATACGCGGTGTCCAAGCGAATGGCTTCGTCGATGGGTTCGGTGGTGGCTACTTGAACGGTCAGATCCACGTCACATGCCATCATGACCGAATTTCGTCCGAATCTAACCATTTGGACTAAAATGAGCAAAGCTGTCGGTCATTTGAGAGGTTTTCAAGTTAATGGATGAAACTGAACATCGCTGTCAAGTTCGTGTACCCGGAGCGTAATTTCCTCCCAGGCTTCTCCGTCTCGAAATTTAACTGACGTGTACCTCCATGTTGATCATAGGTTCCTGCATCGGTTTGCACCGTAGTACTTGGGTGCTTATGTGGGCCTGTAACAGGGTCCCCTATCTTACTATCTAAGCTAAGGAACAACCGAACAAACCCAGCCCGTGCCACGACCGAACTGGGCCTACGGGCCAAGGCCCACGTAACGAGCGTGCGACGCCCTCAACAGCCGGCCGCAACGGCTACTGCTCTTCTTCCCCGCGTGAGATGAGACAACGGTCATATTGATATTACCGTTGTACTCTCCTCCTCTCCTAAATCCTTTAAATCCTCCCTCTCCTCCTCCGCTCCCCACCTCCCCTACCGCCGTCTCCTTCCCTCCTCCTCTCCTGCAATCCCTAGTCCTCGGCTTCTGCAACGTTTCCTCGCTTCGATCGCGCAAGAAGCAACCAGCGATGGAGACGCCGCTCGCCACCAGGAGGATCACCCGCTCCCTCGCCGCCGCATCGGCCCGTGAGTTCCTCCTCCCTCAACTCATCCCATCTCCCTTTGATCTCAAGGTCGTCTCTTGGTCTCGTTCTGTTCCAAGATCGTTCCTCAACTCAATCAATTTCAATTCTCCCTCTCCAGATAAGAGCGCCGCCGCCGCCGACCCCTCCTCCTGCAGATCCAAGAACGGGGAGCAGCAGCCGCTGCCCCCGCCGCGCGCCGCGCTGCACGACATCACCAACGACTCCCCCATCGTCGGCCTCGCCGTCGGCGGCCTCGGCCACGACGGGACGCCTCGGGCCTCCGCCGCCGGCAAGACCCGCCCCAGGCCCCGCCCCACGCCCGGGTCCGGCGAGGCGCTGCTGCGCGGCCAGGTCAAGACGCTCCTGCAGAAGGTCGACGAGGAGGTCATCAGGCCCGTCCGCATCCACGCGCTGCTCGGGGTGTCCAGGTCCCCGGCCCAGCTCCTCGCGCCCACGCCGGCCAACACGCCGCAGCTCGGGGTCGAGTCCGCCGCCGCCAGGGGAGAGTCTCTGCTGTCTGATGGCATCAAGATGGCGATGCCCTGCGTCCTCGAGGAGGAGGAACCGCTTCATAAGCTGCAGGTACTAATTCCCTCTCTCGTCTAACCTCAGCGCAACAGCTCAAATATGGTTCCTTCTGATTGCTTATTGAGTTGGGCTATCTCTGTGGAACAATCCGTAGATATTTCTTTTTAAGCTTAATTTACTTCTTGAACTGGATGTGGTATAGAATTTCTGTCAGATTAAGCATGTGTGCCATAGCCTATTCTTGTCTGATGTGTTTTGGTTGCTCCTGCAATATACGTTTTGATGGTCAAGTTGTGTTTGCCTGAGCTTGGTGTACTGATGTGTTTTGATTGCTCCTGCAATATACGTTTTGATGGTCAGCTTCTGTTTGCTCTTGGTGCTAATGATATGTAAACCATGCATCTAATTATGCTGATAAAGAATTCTGATATAGTTAAACTCATATTTTCATTTCCGGAGTAGGCATACTATTGATGCAGAAGATACGAATGGTGTTATAGCCATCTCATTAAATTTTAAGCGTCTAGCACTCTAGCTGCACTGCCACTCTGATATGCATGATACATGATTTCAGATACGTTGGTCAGATTTTGAACTGCAAATTTAATTCTTCAACTGGGTGTGATATAACAATTCTGTTAGATTAACCATGTGTTACATAGCCTGAATCTTGTTGAGAGAATTGCCATGGTACCAACACTATGAAGAACCTAAAGTTCCAAAATGCCACTCAAATAACAAGGCTTTTCAAAATACATGATGCATCTGATCTAGAAGTTACACATGATGTTCATTACCTCCTGGCTCCTGCAATTTATGTTGATGGCCAAGTTCTGATTGCCTGACTTTGGTGTGAATGTTACGGAGATTATGCGTCTAATTATGTCGATACAAAATATCTGCTATAGTTAGTATCATCTTTTGATTTCTGAGTTGCATACGGTTGATGCAAAAGAAACGCATGATGTACTCACTGCCACTGCTATATGATACATGCATTCTTGGTGGTAATATAATGATATGAAAATCATGAGTCTAATTGCGTTGATACACTGCCACTGCTATATGATACATGCATTCTGATATGTTTCTCAGATCTTGAACTGCAAATTTCTGTAGCCTTTAATTCGTGCTTCTTTTACTGCTATTGGCGTGCAGGTGATTGATGCTCCCCCGAACCGTGCACTGGTGTTCGACGACTCCCCTGAGAAATCAGACCCGTGCACTGAAGAATCGGTGGCATCTTCATCCCTGACTTTCCATGCACCGGATGACGACAGCTCATCGGTTTGGTCCATTCAGGTCAATGTCAGCTCCGATAAGGACGAGTCTGAGTTCGGCCATCAAGCCACTATGGGAGAGCTGGAGGAGTACTACACTGAGGAGGAGCTGGAAGAAGAGTACTACACTGAGGAGGAGGAGGACTGGCAAGAAGAAGATGACGACGACGACGACGACGAGTGCTTTGATGAATTGTGCGAGGGGGTGAGCAAGATGACAGTGCTTGATGGCGAGGAAGAGAAGAAGAAGAAGGTTGGGCTGCCGGCGTTCGAGGGGAGGCACACCCGGTTCGTGTACAACAGCGACGACGAGATCGTGGAGAGGAAGGACGTGGAGAACGCGGCTGCGGAGCATGGCGCGCTGCTGAGGGGCCTGCCGGTGCCGGAGGGGAAGCATCTCCGGTTCCAGGACGACGATGAGGAAGAGTAGTAAGCCTGCGTTCTACTGACGGTGATGGATATGGGGTGGATACAGTGTGGTTGTCGCTCCCTGACACCAACCAAGCAAACATTCTTTTGTACGGGTTTCTACATGAATTCTTTTGTGTTTAAGTTGTTAGGAAGAGACATGATATATCGTTGTCTCTGATCTTTCCAATTCCGTTATTGATGATGCAGACATATCTCTACTATTTACAAGGCACCAACATATTCATCCCAACGTATACAGCGTACCGATAGCCTCACAATTAAACTCACTAAACATGAATTACTTACTAAGCGTGTGCGTTTAGCGATCAACTATCGAGGCTGAAATTCCGCGCAGCAGGAGTATCTCTTTCAGCCACCTCCAGCAGGGGTATCTTTCAGCCCCTTTTCTTCTGTTCTCCGCCACCTCCTGCCTCTGCCCCGACTTGCACGCCCACCCGCGTCCTCCTTCCCTTCCCCAGAGGCGGCGGCGGGCCTCCTCCGCCGCGCCTCAGCCAGCCTCCACCTGCGATCCACGGCACCGCCGCCTCCTCCCCTCCGTAGCCCTCCTCTGCCGCGCCTCAGCCCGCCTCGCCCGCTAAGCACCTGCGATCCGGCCACTGCGCGAGACGCACCTCCGCCTCCTCCCCTACGCGGCCGCCGCGCGACGAGGCACCGCCGCCTCCTCCCCTCCGCGGCCCTCCTCTGCCGCGCCTCAGCCCGCCTCGCCCGCGAGACTCCACCTGCGATCTGCGGCCACCGCGCGACGAGGCATCGCCGCCGCCGCCGATCCCCCCACACGCGACCAGGAATTCCGATCGCAACCCGCCGCCGTCTCATCCTTGATTCTATCAATACTTCTCATTTTTCAACTTCAACCACAACATCGTGAGGACACCAGTACAGCAGGTTCATCGCACCATCCGAGGTACCTAATACCTGCATGTTTTGCTTTAACAAAGTGTATGTTTGATTTGGCTTTCAAGAACTTAGCAAATGGCAATTGTGGAATAGGAGCATAGGTTGACCTTCAAGAATAGGAGTAGAGCTTTGATCTGGACATAATTTCTTCTTATTTGTTGCTTGGCACTGGATAACAAATAGTTTGGTGCCGCCAAATTTTCATGCATTGCAATATTAGTAGATTTTCTGTTGGCTTGGGGGCTTGGTTCATATTGGGCAGCTATTTATCAGTTCATTCTAATTCAATCTGGACAGCATGGAGGATCGAATGCCATGCTCTCTTAAAATCCTCCAAGGTTGTTATTTTGTAAGTAGACCATATCTTTTAGCCACATTTCACAAAATTATCATGCATGTGCATATCGAAGCTTCCATATCTTTGGAACTAGACTACTAGAGACTAAAGAACACTCTATGAATTGTCGAAGGGAGACTGCAGACTGTAGTTAACAAGTTACATTTGGACAATGTGGAAAAATTACAGAATGCAAGCGAACCAATTGTTTCTAATCAGACTGAAAGTGACAAGGTGATCAAGGGAAATGTACTTGACAGGTATTACCTATTACATGTTATATGGTGATATTGATAGTAGTTATCTCTCAAATGTATCAGCAAGTCAGTTGTTATTGTACGTCAGTGGAGATTACTACATACGCTTGCATATCATTTTGCATTTCGGTTCATATCAATAGCTTGGACTAGAGAGTACTGGACTGTGGGAATATTTTCTGCAAAAGAACGGGATATGATATAGTGTAACTGCAGCATGAAGTTTTGTCCAAGATATTTAATGAAAGCACCTGATTAATAATGAAAGCTGATGTGGCTTTTCCATCTGACTAAACCAATTTATTTCTATCTTTCAGTTGTCTTTAATCTGCAGCTTTTGTAGGGATCAGTATATCTGGGACAACTAATTAGTTCACGATGATTATTTCTTCTGTCACTTTTATTATACCCTTACTATAAAGGGATGAAACAAGTGATGAAAGGTTGTACATACAGAAGGGAAGTAGGAGAGAAGCAAAAAGGAAGAAATTCATGAATAATTTTGGTTTGATGGAGAATGGAAGGTGCAACTCTCCATTAGTGAATTTCTTATTTCTCGAGCGTATAAATTGTATGAGCCATATCTAGCCGATGGTGAAACTTAAAAGAACTGAAAACATGAATGAATTTATTTTGTCGATCATATAGCAGGGATGGTTGACAATTTTAGGCGCTCTTTATTTTTGAGAGTGGCTCGGAGTACGTGCTCGATTACTAAGTTAATAGTTTTGTGCACGATCCAGTAGATAATGAAGTTTTTTCATAACCTTGGCCAGAGCAAGTTTTGAGCAAAATAAACCTGAAGCTTTTTTTGGAAATGCACGAATCTCTTGGTTGATTTCTCTCACAGTGAACTAAGAATAACTGCATCTGGGTGCCTCTTGGTTGACTTATCTCACATTTTGTTTTGTTTAGAGACTTTTCCAATCCATTTACAGAACTCGAATTAAACAGGATGACATCGTGTCTGGTATGTCAAGTAGTAGTCTGACAGAAGACCAAGACATTTGTCATCACTGTTTATTGCATTATTTTCTTGTTGATTTTATGACAATCCTGCATAGGTCACTCAGCACAGCTTCATAGGCCTAGAGATATCCCACCTGGAACTTGCTATGTTCACAAAATAACTGTTTCTCTTCGCTTTTTATTCATCTATTCCGAGTGAATTTCTGTGGTGGCAGATTTCAGTTTCTCCAAACATCGGGCTCTCTGCCAGCCCATCTCGATGATAATCTAGCATATAAACAGCCATTTGTTAAGCATAAGAATTGGCGGATCCCAATATGGTTATTGGTCTCTGTGAGATGAGTTTTGTTAGGCAACAAACCTCCTGAACAAATCACTATCAGAGCCCAATATGGTTATTGGTCTCTATCATTCTTCAATTTTAGTTTAGATAGTATAATAGACGAAATGTTTTCTTGGATGCCTCTTCGCAGCCAGAACGCAGTTCAGACTAAGGTTTTCTGACTTGTTACACACATAACACGAGGTAATGTGGCTGGCTTGGGACATGTTAAGGCGGTGGCCTGTGAGCAGAGAGTGCGCCTGAGGCGGCTGACGGCTACTATCTCAACCTATGGTTCTTGCACGTTAGGGGTAAGCAAGATATCAAAGGAATAGAAATCCTGATTTGCTCGAATTATTGCCTGGTTATCATGTACTTATGTGCAGCTATGAGCTAAGCATTTGGTTTTAGTTAACATACTCTAGATTAGATGGCAGGAATTAAGAAAACCTGCTGAGATTGGATGAACCGCTAAAATATACATTCTGAAGTGATTTTGTTTCATTCTTTTGCTCAGTTTCAACACAGGCATTGATGAAATGTTTTATATTTTGTAACGGCCTACGGGTCGTCAACTTCTTTTCTCGGAGAAGAAACAATGACGGTATCAGCAGCCGCGGTAAGACAGAGGATGCAAGCGTTATCCGGAATGATTGGACGTAAAGCGTCTGTAGGTGGCTTTTCAAGTCTGCCGTCAAATCCCAGTGCTCAACCCTGGACGTGCGTGCAGGTGCACACTTACTATCTCTCAAGTACTCAATTCTGAATTGGTTTCTGTTCATTCAGATACGATGCCTAATTCAATACAACCCTCTTCCCAAACTCAGAAGGATAGGATGGTCTTTTCATGTTTTTTCTTCTACTTCTTTTTGCCTAATCTTTTTCTTTTTCTTGCCTCCTTCCTCTCTCGCAAAGTATCTGCAGCTAAAGTATTATTTCGACAATCCAATCGGTGAGATTGTGCGAAATTGTGTCTATTATGACGGTGTGAAATTTCGTCTCGATTCAACGGTGAAATCTCGGGCCAACTCTAAAACACCAAGTGTCTGACTTGTACGCATGTTTCCTGTTGATCCAGTCATTATTTCGACGATCCCTTCGGTGAAATTGTGTGGAATTTTGTCTACTACCAGTGTAAAATTTCGTTGCGATCCAACGGTGGAATCGGCAGAAAACTTGAAAACACCGAGTGTTGTTTGAATTTCTCGCGACCCTGCGAGATAGCACAAAAGTCCAAATTATTTGCATGTTTCCCGCTGGCTCAAGAAAGATTTCGATGATCCCTTCGGTGAGAGTGTGCGGAATTTTGTGTACCACTACAATGTAAAATTTCGTCGCGATCCAACGGTGGAATCTCCGAAAAATTGCAAAACACCTACTATTTTGATTTCTCACGGCCGTGCGGGACAACACAAACGTCCGACTTGTTCGCATGTTTCCCGCTGGCTCAGGAAGTATTTCACTGATTCCTTCAGTAGGATTGTGCGGAATTATGTCTGCTACAATCTCGTGAAATTTCGTCGCGATCCAACGGTGCAATCTTTGGAAAAATTAAAAACACCTAGTGTTGTTCGGAGCTAGGCGGAAAGAAGAGAAGAAAATATTAATTAATGTCCATCGTGTCTTTTTTTATGAAGGGATACGGAGTGATCTGAACCGTCCTTGTGTTTTCGTTGGAGGAGAGGGGGTGTATTGAATCAGAGGTCTTCAGATATTATTTCGAGTTTCCTTAGTTTATGTCCAACTGTCTCGTTAAGAACTAAGCAACCTCATTCCAACAAGGCAATAAGTGAGTGGAAGAATATCCCCAACAACAGCAGCCCAACCTTCTTCCTTTGGTTCCCGAGCTCCGGGGGAGCGCTCTTTTTCCGAAAATCACATTTCCTGATTTCAAAAACTCATGAAAAAAATATACATCTAGAAATAAGCTTTTAAAACGTTTACTCAAGAGAAGTGGCCGTTCTAGCAGTCTATGTCAACACTATCCAGCATCATTGCAAGTTTAAAATTAACTTGCCACAACCCAAACCCAAGTTTAATTTAATTAGGTAGCTCCCTATTGTGTGAATACCGCATCAAGGTGACAGCTAGCATCCCATACGACCGAACTTAACAATCTAGGAACCCCCTTCTTTTTTTTTGCGAGGAATCAGGAGTGCTTCATTGATAAGTAGGAATCGT
Source organism: Brachypodium distachyon (assembly GCF_000005505.3). NCBI lineage: Eukaryota > Viridiplantae > Streptophyta > Magnoliopsida > Poales > Poaceae > Brachypodium > Brachypodium distachyon. The sequence goes on along the minus strand of NC_016133.3, from coordinate 36,397,027 downwards.
AATACCATCCGCAGAAAGAAGCTCGGTTACAGAAGGAGGTGACTCAAGTCTTAAAATCTCTGGCTCTACACCCCTCTTAGCTAATTTAGCAAGTTCATGAGCAATTCTATTGCACTCCCTCTTCACTAAGGAAACTCGAAAGAGGTCGAGATTCGCCAAACGAGTAGAAGATGACCGAAGCGGCCTCTACCACGATCAAACGTCCGAAGACCAGCTATAAGATCAGCACAATCTCCTTATAAGAGGCATATTACTCCATTGCATTGCAAGCCGCAAGCCCAATCCACACGCCAAAATTTCAGCTTCTTCCGGTGAAGCGCAAGCCTGGAGTTTTGTCCAAGAGGAGAGCAGAACCTCTCCACGGCAGTTGCGCAGCACACCTCCAGCACAAGCCACACCAGAATTCACCTCGAAGCCCGCATCGGTGTTGAGTTTAGCCCAGCCGCTCTCCGGAGCTTCCCAGCGAGGAACCCAGCAGCCGGAGCCAGCCTCTGAATAAATCGCGGAGCCTTCCGTTTCGCAGCAACCCCCTTCAGGGCTCAGGCACCGGGGAGCTTCTTGCCACCGAGGAAAACGTCGGTGAGGACAGTCCTGGACTGCAGCGATGCCTTCAGAATCGCCAGGCCCTGCACGTACAATACAGTCCATTTGCAGCGAGATTTATAAATTATGGAACGAAACTGAAAACCGAGAGAAGAACACATAAAAGAGCAATTGTGATCGATGATGGTGCATGCTAGCTATATCACACGAACCTCCTTGTAGCCTATCTGCACGGTCTTCTCCTGGAGCGTGCTCAGATCCCTGATGCCAAAGGAGCCCAGCAGGGTGATGCTGGAGATGGCTGACATGGCCGTGACCTTAAGGTCGTCCGTCACTGTGTACATCACCTTATCCGCCAAGGCCGACGATGACACCGCTGGCAAGCCGAGGAGGGAGCTGGCAGCAGGGGACAGCATGGCGGGGCAGAGCCGGAGGAGCGCGTCCTTGGCGGCACCGGGCTGGACGTAGGTGCCGTTGAGCTTCTCGGCACTGCCGTAGAGGTTGCCGACGCAGCCGACCATGGCCTCCTTTCCGATCAGCTTCACGGCCGTGCCGACAGGCACGGCGAGGAGGGAGAAGAGGAAGTCAACCACGTCCTTGCCGGCCTCTGCGAATAGCACCCGCTGCGCCTTGCTGTCCACCAGCAGCTTCAGGCTCAGCGCCGTGCTGCTCCCGTTGCCGGTGGTGGTCGTCGCCACCTGACCCCGAACAGCCTCATACACCATCCGTGGCACCTCTGCCCTCTGCGGGCCATCTCCTTCGCCTTCGTCGCTCTCATCTAACGGGGATTCAACAACCTCGTCACCAGAATCTAGCTCGTCCGGCAGTCCATCCACATGACCATTGCGATCAAGGACTGCAAACCTATATGGGCCGGCATGTGGAGTTGGGAGAAGAGGCCCTTCTTCATCTTCCTGAATAGGACATCTCGCCACACCACCGGTGCTAGCTAACTGCATCTCCCCAACAACCGTACTGCATCCAGCCTCACTGGCATCGGCAAACTGCACATAAACCATCGGGCGTCCGTACATTGCGGCCCCAGGCTTGCTCGCAATCTTCATGTACGAACGCCAATCACCGTCACCTTTCACTTGGCGTAGCCCCCAACGATGCATTGACCCTTCTTCTACCGGCGGGACGATGAACGCTTCAACGATCAGCTTCTTCAAAGCCATCTCCAAACCAAACACAGCCTTGATGCACTTTGTAACATCCAAGAAAGGAGTGTTCATCATGCCTTCTATCGTAACAATCTTGTGCTCACACTGCGACACATCAAGCCCGCAAGGCCCATCGCGTACAACGCCATCACCGTAGAACACCAACAGTTTGTTCATTGTACCTACCCAATAACCATATTTCAATACCATGATTAATGACATATTAATTGAATAATATTAGTTTACCATACTAATTTACAAACAATTATTATTTATCGTACGCTCTTCAACCATAGTAAGAAAAAACCTACAAATATACTTAAATTAATACTGAAAGGCATTAAAGCTTTTTTTAATTTTGTTTTACCAAATTAACACAAAGTACTGTAGTAATATTTATTTTTGAACACCACATTAAAATCAGCATTGATTATAATAATCAATAAAATTCCACATTAACTCCATATCCATCAGTACGATAAACTAAAGTACAATCAAATAAAAAATATTTAAAAATTTATACATTATCACTACAGGGTGTCCTCGTATAAACCTAACCTTGAAGGTTTTGTTATGCAGCACGAGATCTCCATATAATAACCAGTAGAATCAACTAATCATAATCAGCCACACCATATTTTAAGATAAACAATGTAAATATGAGCTAATGATGAACATATATAACGAACATTGCATGTACAAACTTATTATACTCCCTCCGTCCAACAAAGGATGTCTCAACTTTAACCAAATTTGAATGCATCTATACACTAAGTCATGTCTAGATACATCCAAATTTTGACAAACTTGAGACATCTTTTGTTGGACGGAGGGAGTATCAAATTGGAGAGCACCCATTGATCCATAATTATCTTCAACTACGCCATCTTCTAGTTACCTACCATCCTAATGACCATAATTAATAATCTAATTAGAATATAATACAAATCTATAGATAGAGTATTATGCATGTGAAAATAGACTATCTTACCTACTTAAGTACTGCACCTAACATTGCCATATCAAATAACAGTCTTTCGAATCATACAATAGAACAAAACATCCTTTATCTATACCTATATAAAAAATACGGACCGTTCCCTTCACCGTTGTCTGTCAAACTTCCCATAAAATTTGTGGGCCCCCATGATTGCACCGAATCTATCTATATCTATACCTCTATACCTATATATCTATACATATCTAAAAAATACGGACCGTTCCCTTCACCGTCGTCTGTCAAACTTTCCAAAAAATTTATGTGCCCCCCAAAATTGCATGTATATTAGGCCTACTAAGCCGACTGGCTCGTTACCTGCAACGAATTGGACTAAAACTCCGCGAGGGAATCCATCGCCAATGGGGTCGCTACGAGAGTCGGGCAACAACTCTGAATCTGACGAGAAAAAGATCGCTCCGCCAAAACACTATTGTACTTGGAAGATGAGACCCGATCGGGCACCCATCGGACAAGGAATCGAAGCCACGGCCGTCCCCTCTGTCTCCCAGGCGCGGCCACGGCTCTCCTAGGGCTAAATTACACGAGGAGATGGCGAATTGTTAGAAGCTGAGTGAGCGAGAGAGATGGCCAAACAGGCCATGTTGATGGGTCATTGAGTCATGGGCTACTGGGCCAATTTTGCACTTGGTTTTTATTTTATTTTTTACAACAGGGTACAACCGTTAATCCTTATTGCATCAAAGAGTACACATTTCGCTAAAAAAATCAAAGAGTCCACATATTATATAATAAAAATAATATTTATTTAACTGAAATATTAACTGGGCGACCCATCGGGTATCCATGGGTATAAACTTATACCCATACCATACCCATGACTAATCAGGTGAGCCATCGGGTATACCCATGGGCGTAAACGTCGACCCAAATGGGTTGGATATCCGCGGGCGAGTTGCCACATTTAATACTTGCCGGCCATATAAGACAGATTCCAACCGCCACGCAGAGAAATGACTATGAGCAGACAGATAGCCGAGAGGCCAACGACGTCAAGTCGTCTGAATTGCCCACAAGTCAGATCCGCCGAACAATTCAAGCAAATAATTGGAAAAAATTTACACGTGCACTGCCAGTTTATTAATTAGGCTTGATTTAATCTAATATTGATAAGGTCATTAAGAAAACCAGCAAAATCATATTAGTCATACTCAACAAAATAATCAAATGTCTATACTCATAAACGAACATCCAGCTGCCAAAACATAAATTTGTTGCCCCTTCTAACTCTTTGTTTTAACGGGTGAAGTGAGATAGTGGAGAGAAATAAAAGAATTAAGTGATTCCGTCTTAAAACTTCTTTGACCGGGTGATGTTATATACTCCCTCCATTTCACAAAGGTTGGCATATTTTGCTTCGTTAAGACAAGTCTTTGACCAAGAATTATTCTATTAATATGTAAGTTATATGATACAAAACCATGATCATTAGCAAGAACTTTTAAAGACGAATCCATTGATATAAATTTCATGTATGAAAAAACACATATCAATAGAGTTTTCATTGGTCAAAGCCTTGTCTTAACGAAACAAAATACGCCAACCTTTGTGAAATGGAGGTAGTAATTTTCAGAAGGAAGTGTATGGTTCTATTTTGAGAGACTAGAGTATAGAGACACAATCTTCGAAAGAAATCTTTTCTAAAGGGATATTTGGTGATCATTAAAGAAGAGCAAAGAGAGATTTTGATGCATGTTTTTGAATGTATCATTTTATTTTCTAGTTCTGTTGCAACGCACGGTCATTTCAGCTAGTATATTAGCTAATTATGATGTTCATCTTGCATGTAATTTTTTTCTTTCCCAAAAAGGGTGAATGCCCTTACATGTCAAAATAAACTAACACATTTTGACACATCTAACATTGATCTATAAATATCTCCAACTACAACATGCAGAGATTTCTAGCCCAACATCATCAAAACCTCTCGGAGAAATACGTAGCTAGCCAGCATTATCATATTATAGAACTAATTACCAGCAAATGATGAAACAACTAAAATACACTTAACTGCGTGTCCATAAAACCGTGCATTTCATAGGCCTCACCAGCTCAGCTTGATCTACAATTTCTTCAGTTACTTGGTCTTAAAATTTCAACGCTAAAGCCCACGAAATCAAGCTCTAAAATGGCAATCAACTTCCTAAAACAGCACATAAAAAGTACTCCCTCCCATAAAGGTTGGCACGGATTTGAACTAGCGCTAGTTCAAAACCGTGCCGATTTTTATGGAACGGAGGGGGTATAAAACACGCATTTGGTAGATCTTACCTTGATCTATTATTTCTTCTACTATTGCAGCTTCAAGATCAGCATCTAAATGAGTCAAAATCAAACCACAAAAGATCGAGCTAGCTGCTGCTGCTCTTGTTGTTCATCCCGTATGCGATAGTGAGAAAGGGGTGGGGGGAAGCTATGAGAGGAGCAGGCGTGCGAGATGGAGGGGGCGGCGGCGGCTGGGGACTGCGGGCCACGGCGGCTAGGGGACGGCGAGGGCTGCGGCGACGGTGGCGGCTGGGGGCGGCGAGGGCTGCGGCGACGGTGGCGGCTGGGGACAGCGGGCGGCGGCTTGGGAACTGCCACGTGCGGCGGCGCCGTGGGACTGCGGGCGGCGGCGGCTTGCGAACTGCGACGGGCTGCACGGCCTTCGCCCGCTCGTCGGCTGCAGGCGGTGCTCTGCCTTTTCCTTTTACTTTTTTCTTTCTCGGTTTCTTTATACCTAAGTTGCCTAAGTTGATTTCTGACCGCTGGATGTGATGTGTTCTTTTAAGATTCGAAATGGGCGACGAAAGAAAAAGATAAAATGAGATATACACACTAATTCAACTGTTATGTCGTCAAGTTAGATTTAAACTTTTTTAAAAGAAATCAGGCAACTTAGATATACAAGCAGCTGCTTTTTCTCGATAGGTGTTGTCGATGAAATCTTGAGAATTATCTATTTTTAATTATAACCATGTTGAGAACCAGCGTCTTTTCCTTGATCGGGCCGTCCACTGCCCCCCCCCCCCCCCCCCCCCCCCCCCCACGCCCCCACACACACAAAACCAACCCGCCGTCGCCCCCATCCATGACGTGGCCCGGCCGTATGGCAACGTCATCGCCTCCCCCCGCCCCCGGCCCCCTCGGCCGACGCCGGCCATCTTTGTTCACCCCCCCAGTGAGTACTTCGACTGGTCACATGGTAGATCGGCAAGCTTAAGTGGAAAGACAATCATGGAACGAAAGTGTCAAGTATAAATGTTTGTCTAGCCGCAAGATCTTTTGGAATCAGCTGTCACCTGAAAGCTGAATTTATTTATTACTACCTTCACCGATAAGCAGGTCTCTGAGCCAGGTGGAGAGCTTCCAGGCACGCATACGCCTCCAGTGTTGCCGGGTTCATCAAAACTGCAATGACAACTGCCGAAGCTCCCTAAAAATCACCTGACGACCACCACCCCCTCTGTCCTGCAGCTTGGCCACAAATGGCATCAACATTTGCCTTCAACTTCATAGAGCTTCCGGGGATGCATACGGCTCTAGTGTTTCCGGGTTTGTTAAATCTGCAAAGCTGAAGCTCCCTGAAAATTTCGCAAAAAAACAAGAAGCTCCCTGAAAATCACCTTGACGACCACCATCCCCTCTGTTCTGCGGCTTGGCCAGGCATCAACATTTGCATTCATCGTCCCAGAGGGCAGGGGATTCCGCCTGGGAATTGTGGCAGCCGACGGCACAGGTGGCAGCCCCTTCTTCTATGTTTCCAAATCCTGCATGATCAATCCATGAGTAGAGAGTGGGCTCTGAAATCCCTCCTCGTGAATAACTCCGGGACTTTCTCATTTGATGGATCCACTGAATACATTGCCGCATGGACTGTTAGCTCTCTCATTCGTTGGGCCTACTTTAGGTGCGCCTGCTGATTGCCGAAAAGTGGATGCTCCTAAATAAAAACATGCACCAGCCGGGAATCGAACCCGGGTCTGTACCGTGGCAGGGTACTATTCTACCACTAGACCACTGGTGCTTTGTTGAAATGGCCTCTTTAGAACCTAGTTCTTCTATCCGCTTATTGTGTTTTGAACCATTCGCCCTCCAATTTTACACATCCTTTCATTGAGGAAAGAAAAGGACAGATGTGGCAATCATGCTTCCGAAAAAAAAACGAGAGGTCCTCCAAAAATAAGGCTTGCAGCATCCAGTTCTCCTTGAAACCGTGATTGAACTATTTTAGAAAAAAAAAAACTCTTGAAAACACTAACCTGTAGGGGCAGGTCGGAAAAAAATGCCGCCGCCGGACAGACCCCGTGACCTAGCCGCCGCCTACAGATCTCTTCTTGTCCGGCCGGCCGGCGACCGTTCGAGCGGGTTCGTGCCTTCTCCGCTCGCCGCTCCAACGGAAGGAGAGAGTAGGGACCCTGGACCTGTGCTTGGCACCATAGTAGATCGCTAAAGTTAGGTTTGGTTCAGCAATGGTGGCATTGTGTGGGCCACGAATAAGAATAAGGTTTCCTCAGCTCCTCGTCCACCTCGTCGACGGCGATCTCGCTGGTGATGTTGAGGAGTGTGGGGTGTTTGGTCGCCTATCTTTTGAAGTGGTTGATCTAGTTTTGTCTTCGTGTTTTGCAGGTAGCATGCGTGTCTTGGTTTGTTGGTTCCTTCTCCAATTGGCGAGGCTCAGTCAGTTCTGACTTCGTCTCGGAGTTAGTGCGGATATGTCTTTCCTAATCCGTCTGACCAGATCTGGAATTGTCATCCAACCCTTTTTGTCGTTTTTTTCTCTGAGATGGTGGTTTGTTTCTCAGATCACGATCACCGGCGTCTTTTGGCTCCGACCAACGACTTTCTGGCTGCTACGTCAACAACGTTTTTCTGGCTCCGACGTGGTTCAAAGGTCCATAGACATCATCGAGTTTCGCTCACGGTGCGCCAACAGCTAGTGCTCTTATTTTGAAAAGAAATACCTAACTAAATACTAAGAAAATTTTCTGTTGACAGCAATCTATGCTTCACAGTAGTATATATTTTGTATAGCGAAGTCCTAGATAGGAAAGTAGAGTAGGCACAGATCCTCTACAAAAGGAAAAATCTATCTTATGAAAAAAAGATTGATTGAACTTTCCAACGGCCTCATTCCATGAGTAAAGGGTTGAAAGGGATTCGCTTGGGCAACGAAATCAAGTCCTGTTCCCCTTTTTTCTCTTATTGAATTAACTAATTGATTTCCTTTTTACTTTTGGATTTTTTTCTCCGCAAGAACTTGCATATAACGGTTGATTTAATATATGTCATTGCATTCTTGAAAAAAAAAACTGACCTGTACTATGTTTCATTTGACCACTCTAAATCATGAGCACAACTGCACAAGGGGTAAAATCAGCAAAACCATGAGACAGATTGTCTTTCTTTTTTATAGATTTCCCAACGAGCTAGAGAGCGGAAAAAAACAAACTTGCAGCTGGAGTGCTTTACGATTAATAATTAGGCGAGTATCAGACATCTGGCAGGTGCTTGCATGTGCAGATGCAGTGCCAAACAAACAGTAGTAGGCCCCGCCTCTTGTCGCCGGCGATGTCCGGTTAGTTAAGCCACATGCGCCGTCAGGAAAAGCCGCACGCCACTCATCTTGCCCACCCCTCTCTCTTCTCATTTTGCCAAAACAAAAACGTTCATCTCTTCGCCGTTTATCTTTTCTTCTCTTCTCTTCTGTTTCGGCAAGAGCAGCTCACCTTGGCTTTAGCTTATGTCCTGCTTTGCCTCTCGCTAGCTTCCTTCCTAGCTAACTAATCTTTGTGTGTTGCCACTGTGTGCCTGATGTTGAGGTCTACCCACCAAAATCACGTGTGCACCAATTCTCTGCCTCCACAATTATTCTCGATCTTTAAAATATCCTCGCTGCTATGTCGAACGGTCAATCTGGAATAGAATGATCCTACTTCCTGCAGAAAACTCGACTTTTCTTCTATATTCATGTGAGATTTTACAAACAGAGATCGGTCACTGAATCCCCCGTAGAAGAGGAGGGCCTGTCACTCACAGGATTGCAAGCACAAAACAAATGACCATTCTTGCACCAGATGAAAAAACACAATAATAATATGACGGGTCATCACACAAGATTCGAGAGCATATGACAAATCATGTCAGCTACGAGATTAAAAAGAACAGAGGATCAATTTCATTTTTCAAGCCATATCATGTCATCCTGCTGCAAAGACAAGAAACAATACATACATCAGGAGGGGAGGGGTACACCACCAGAGGAACGATGGTGATATGATACAATCCATGTCGTCATATATACAGTTTTGATTGACACTACGCCGATCCATCATCGATCACAAAGTCATGAGGAGGTACTATGGAGTATAATTAACGACGACGAATCAGGCGCTCAATTCTGCTAACAAACTACTAGCAAAAATACAACAAGATGATGATGATGAACAGCAACAAGCTCCAGCTGCTGCTAAAGTATCACCACCCATCCATGCATCCTTTCTTCTAAGAGAGATTTTACAACAACATGATCACCTTCCTCGGTCTGGATCTCTGGCTATAACGACGCCGCTGATAACTGATGGCGACGATGATGGTGCACCAAGGTGAGCAAGATCACAGTTCCCTCACTATCAGGTGGTATATGGATTTCGATTACCGGATTGGCACTGGGGCGCCGGGCTCGGCGAGGCGGCTGTAGAGCGCCGCGTTGAGCTGGTCCTGAGAGTAGACGCGGTTGGGCATCTTGACGGCCACCTGCTGGATCATAATGTCTTTCACCACCGAGACGCTGGCGTGGTACACGTCCAGGTCCAGCTCCCGCAGCGCCGTCATCAGCTTCGCCGCCGGGTGGTTACGCTTGTGGCACTGCACACGGATCATCGCCTCAAGCCCGAGGATCTTCGCCTCGATCTCCACCGCGTGGCATCGCGGCCCACTGTCGTGCACCCCCGACAATGGCGCCACTGGCCTAGCATCGCGCTCCTTCTTGAGCGCCTCAATCTGGGAATGGAGAGTATCCTTGTCCGACTCCAGCGCCGTCATCTTGCCACGGAGCTCGTTGATGTAAGAGATGGCGTCGCCCAGCAGCGACGCCTTGTCCATCTTGGACACATTTGGCACCACGGCACGGAGCGCATAGAACCGCTGGTTCAGCTTCTCTCGCCGCTGCCGCTCCGCCTCCACATGGTTCAGGGGCTCCTCGCGCCCGTTTGCCGGCTTGCGCCCACGCTTGCGTGGCCTCTTCTCCTCTGGTGGCGGCACCACGCGGCTGCTCTCCACCTCGCGGACGGACGCCTCCAGGTCCGAGTGGTCCGACTCTGACTTGGCCGGGGCGCCCGTGCCCGTGGAGGGCCGCGTCGTCGGCGCGGACGAGAAGGACAGCATGCCCTCGTTGGCCGTCGCGGACGGGTGGTGGTTGGTGTTGCTGGCGCGGGAGGTGGCCTCCATGGACCGCTTCGGGTTGTTCTTGGCTTCGTTGGTAGGGGCAGTCACGGTCGCCGTGTGCTGTGAGAAGAGGCTCCCAGGCGCGGTGGTGAGGCTGGCCGCCGCGGCGGGTGGCGCGGGCGACGGGTTCCTCCTGCTGGTGCTGTCCGCGCCGAAGTTGAGGATCTCGCCGGACTCGGGCTTGAAGAAAGGCGGGGTCACCGTGACGGAGGCGTTGGTGGCGAAATCAGAGAAGTTGAGCTCCCGGCGGAACGGTCCCTGCTGCTGCTGCTGTTGCTGCTGGCTTTGCTGGTGCTGGAGCTGGAGCTGGTGCGGGTGCTGATTCTGCCGCGGCGGCGCGGCGGGTGCCAGCGTTGCCGGCTGCTGGTGCGCGTGCAGGGACGGGCCGGCGTTCTCCGTGAGCGTGCTGGTGCTCCCGTTCTCGAAGTGATGGATCTGAGGCGGCGGGGGCGGCTTGGAGACGGAGATCTCGACGGAAGGCGACTCCTTCATGTCCCCGACGGGCGCGTCGGTGAGCCAGAGCACGGACGGATCCGTCTCCGCCTGGTCCCCTCCGTGCTGCTGGTGCGGCGCGACGGGCGGCCAGGAGGATCCAGCGCCCCCTCCTCCTCCACCGCCGTTGAGGTTGAACAGCGAGCGGATCCTCCCCAAGCTATCGGCCGTCTGGAAGATGACCTCGGTGGCGCCGAGCTCGAGCACGCCGGTGCCGACGGGTATGCAGACCATGGTGCGCAGGCCGAAGGTGTAGGCCTGCCTGGCCCTCTCGCAGGGCGCGCTGGCGAGCCCCGAGGCGATCCAGGTGGGCTGGCGGGTGTAGAGCGCCTGGCCCGGCAAGCCCATCCCGTTGGGGAAGGACTGCGTCATGGAGACGAGGAAGAACCACTCGGTGTCCGTGACCTCCTCCTCCACGGCCTCGTCCGGCGCCGCGGCGCCGCCGCCCGCGATGAGGGAGTTGAGCTCCCTGAGGACGCGCTTGCGGTGCTCCTGCTCGGCGGCGGAGGCCGGGGTGGGCTGCTGCCTGGCGCGCTTGTCGGCGTCGTCGCAGCCCTTGTAGTAGCCGTCGCCCCATCCGAGGAGGGAGGCGCCGGCGCCGGCGTCGGTGGAGGACTGCCAGAAGATGGCGTAGGTCCAGGTCTCCCTGGAGCCCTCGATGATGGCCTGCAGGCGCTGCTGCAGCGTGTCCTGGTTGAAGGCCGGCTGCTGCGGCATGACGGCGGCGGGCGGGGGCGGGGTGGCGGCGGCGGCGCCCCAGGGGAAGGTCGGCAGGTCGGCGGCGGAGGCCATGAAGGCCTCCATCATGGACGCGTTGTCGTCCGTCCACAGGTTCATCGGGGACGACAGAGGAGGGGAGGGGAATGGATGGGGGAGAAAGAAAGCACGCGGAAAGGGGGAGAGAGAGATTTGGAAGGAAGGAAGGAAGGAAGAATAGATTGGTGGTGAGGGGAGGGACGAGGCCCAAAGTAGTAAATTGTGCGGGTTTGGTCGCCGTCGACGTCGTCTCCCGCTGCTGCTTATTTAGTTGGTGTGGGTAAATTCGACTGTACTTCCTTGACGCTCTTGCAACAGTAACTGTCTTTTCTTCCGCCGGGAAAAATCTAATCTTTCGCCTGCCGATTTCTTTCCTTTTCTTCTCCGTTTTCTGGATTCACCGGATTGCCTGCCAGAAATCCAGGGCAGGGGTTGTGTAACCGCCGGGTTCCTAGCCTAGCCCCCATTCCCTGCAGCGTGGGCCTTCTTGTCAGTGACCGGTTTAACTTCTCTCATCTCCTAAGGAAGGGGATTTATTATAGATGGGCCCACTTGTCGGCCGTTGTTTCTAATTCCGTGGATTTTCTTTCGTGTAAGATAGATTGTGTTCCCGTGTACGGTGCAAAATAGATTGCGGACAGAAATGGTTGAATCGCCAAATTTCAATGGACGGGAAGGAGGAGCCTGCTTACCGTAAATGATAATGGTTTATTTGGATTGTGTTAAATTGCACTTATGTCATCCAGAAACCATTAATTACTTCTTTTTTATGAAGAGATAAGATCAGGAAGTTGTTCTATAGTTTATGGTAGTGTGTTCCAGATTTATTGCCTATGGCAATTTCAGCGCAAACAAAATGTGGATCATTTCCTGGTCGTGTTTCTTTCCAAAATTATCCAACTGCGTAATTATTTTCTTTCTTTTTCTACGAATAGATAAGATCGCGCAATGACGATAGACAATTTAGTGCAAACAAAACATGAAAAATGTGTCCCACAGTCATGTTTGTTTCCAAATTATACTTGCACAATTAGTTTCCATCTTTTGCGAATAGATAAGATCGCTCGAGAGGGAATTATCTCTCATGACAATTTAGTGCAAACAAAACGTGATAATCGCATGATACGGTCGTGTTTGTTTCCAAAGCTAGAAATACTTTTTGTGTACGATGCGAAAGCAGTTGCTGATGAAGACCAATGAATCGCCAAAAATCAGTGGGCAAGAAGGTGGTGCATGTGATTCGCATGGATCGGATCACTTACTTACCGTAAATAATGATGGTTTCTTTCGATTGTGTCAGAAATACTTTTCGTGTACGATGTGAAAGCGGTTGCTGGTGAAGCCCGATAAATCGCCAAATATCAGTGGGCGAGAAGGTGGTGCATGTAATTCACATGGATCGCTTACTTACCGTAAATAATGACGGTTTCTTTCGATTGTGTCAAATACTTTTCGTGTACGATGCGACAGCGTTTGCTGGTGAAGCCTGATGAATTGCCAAATATCAGTGGGCGAGAAGGCGGAGCATGTGATTCACATGGATCGGATCACTTACTTACTGTAATTGATGATGGTTTCTTTCGACTGTGTCTACTTGCGCTATGTATGTCCTTTGCTGGCACCGATGCACCATGATTTGCTTCTGTTTTGTGAAGAGATAAGATCACGCGGCAGCTCTCTTGTTTAGTTGCAATGTGCTCCAGATTTATCATGCGTGACAATTTTGTGCAAACAGGGAATACATAAGATCGATCAACGGGAAATTATCGCTCATGACAATGTAGTGCAAACAAAACGTGAGGATCGTGTTCCACGGTCGTGTTTGTTTCCAAAATTATCCAACTCCACAATTACTTTCTCTTTCTTTGCGAATAGGTAAGATCGCTTAATGGAAATTATCTCTTATCATAGGCAAACAAATGTAAGGATCGTGTTATGCAACTGTGTTTGTTTTCAAAATTACCCAGTTGCACAATTATTTTTTATTTTGTGTGAATAGGTAAGATCACCCATCGGGGACTATGGCCCATCACAGTTTAGTGCAAAAAACATAAGGGGCATGTCTTACGGTCATGATTGTTTCCAAAATTATCTAATTGCACAATTACTTTCTTTTTTTCCGATTAGATAAGATCGTCCACCGGGAATTATCGTTCATATCGTGTATTCGTGTTTGTTTCAAAAATTCAGGGGTGGGTCTGTGTAATCGCCGGAACAGCATATGTGACTTCTCTTTGCAAGTTTCATCTGCAGAACATCCCAATTTTGTTTCACGAGCATCGCGAATTCGCCATAGAGTAACGAAGAAACGGAAAGACCATTGACCCGGAATCCACCTTTAGGCAGGCAGTGTACTTTGTGGCTGTGCATAGCTTTCAAAAAGCTAGCTCCTTCTATTTTCATGGAACTGGATATCTCCATGTGGCCGTCTGGTCCTCTCCTGGCTCGAATCACGATCTAGTCTCTTTCTTTCCTTGGATTGATTAACAGCATTCAACTAACAATTCTTGCTTCAGAATTCTAGTGAAGTTTTACATCAACATATGCAGAATGGAAACACAGCGCGCGCACACATACACACACATATTTGGATTAATTGGAAAGCATGTACTCCGTATATAATCGATGCTTGAATAGCATATGGTAGGACACTGCCACTTGAAAATTCCAGGCAAAAAAAGAAGAAAATGCCACTTGAAACCAAAGATAGGAAAAATAAATAAAAAGCTATGAAAAGTTGCACGGGAGCACGGAGCAGCACCATGCTGACTAGCTTAGCTAAGCTCAAGTGACCGGCCGGCTTGTCTGACCGTTGACCTCCACTCACTCATGGATTCACCTCACACAGCTCTCCAGCTCTAGGCCTCTAGTACGAGCTACAGTAGTTTTTTTTTTTTGGAGCGCACGACGGCACGAGCTAGTACTACTATTCGCCTGCCTGCCCCACGTGCAGCCGTCGGCTTTTAGCTAACGGACCCGGGGCCCACGCAGCAGGGACAGCGACGACAAAAACCAGCGAGGCCTGGGGGCCCTGTGAAGGATGATGGGTCGTTTAACACCTGCCGCAAATCTGGGCCGTCCATTTTCACGTGTTTCGCGAGGGCGCGCGCATCGTGTTCGTGTTGTTTCTTTCAGTAAAATAAATAAATAAAAACGCTTTTTTAAAGAATTGTGGTTCTGTTATTTTAACCATGGATTTGATTTGGCGATCGGGAGACTTTTTGATAAACAAAACGAAAGGGCTGTTGGTTGGTGGGTCGTTCTCAGACTCAACTTGATTACACTGCTGCTTTGATGCTAGTCTAGGTTTAATGCCGCTGATATAAAACTGTTAGTGGTACACTTTGACAGCGTCGCGGTGGCGGCAGTTTTGGATTCCATTAGCGAAATGCTACGCACACTAGCTCGCCACATTCTCCATCGGTTCTTCTTAGAAGCCGGCCCTTCAAGTAAATAAAGGAGAGCAAATATAATACTGTACAATCTCATCAACGAGCTTAAATCCTTAAAATTCATACTCTTCTCTTTTGTTGCAAAACATGTAATTCCGTCGTTCTTCATATGAGTGTTTAGAAAAATGTTTGAATAGTGCTAACCATCTTTTTTTTGCGTGTAACACCGCAACCGGTGGGTTTTGCCTTTTGTGAAGGAGAATGAATTTGCTTACTCTCAATTAGTAGTTTCCACGGTTCCTAGAATCGGAGAATCCATCACGCGCGTGTTGTCTCAGCCAAGTCTAGATCATACGGCTCCCACTGCATAACACGTGAAGACCATCGAGACGGCGTTCACTCCTTACAATTCTCGTTTGAAAAATAGTGTTCTTATGGCTGTTGTTAGTTTATATAAATCTATCATTTTTGCTTGTTGTGAAATGAGATGGCTTTCATCATGATGTTTCTTGCATGTCATACAATTTTATAATATCCAACTACGCATAACAAAAAACACAAATGCTTTAGTATTATCGACTTATTGTAGAGCACATCTGTCAACGCTTCACTTAACATGGTGAATTGTACTGTGGCATGTTTTCAAGGAAACCTGGTTTTTCTTTTCAAGCAACCCATTTGAACTGGCTACTCATGAAACATGGTTAAACTACCACCAGAAGAAAACCAATATTCTGTACAAATATAAACATGTAATATATCTCTTTCCAAAATTTAATTCATGAAAAAATCAAATACTCCCTCCCTCTAACAAAAAATGGCTCAAACTTGTCAAAATTGGATGTATCTAGATGTGACTTAGTATACAGATGCATTCAAATTTAGTCAAAGTTAAGACATCCTTTGTTGTATAGAGGGAGTACTAGAACTATGATCCAAGCAAAATCTCTTAGGGTCCCTTTGATTCAAAGGAATTTTAGAGGGTTCTATTCATAAGAATTTTTTCTTCATAGCTCGTTTGATTTGCAGGATTTCAAACCATAAGAATATTTTCTATGGACTACTTTGCATGCAATTCCAAAGAAAATTTTCCATGAGGTTTTCCTTTGTCTCTATGGCAACAATGAGAAGCATGTAAGCCTTTAAACAAATTCTGCATTTTCCCTGTGGTCAATCAAACAACTTCTACTACACATTCCTGTATTTTGACTTTTCATAAGATTCAACATGCCATCACATTCAAATCCTATGTTTTTCCTATTCATATGTTTTTGAAATCGTGCGAATCAAAGAGGCCCTTGGCGGCGACGGGAAGCACTTGACAGGGAGTACTAGAACTACGGACCACTTCTTTTCCGCTCCTTGTCACTTGAGTGCATCCAGCAGGAATTCAGCCCATCGGTGTTTAATTCCATGCTAGTAATTCTAGCTTGTGATCAAGTGTCTGGGTGCGATGAAGTGTGCGCTCCTGAAGCACAATCAAGCAAGACAAGACGGAATAAATAAAGCTAATCGATCGATTGAATTTAACGGGCTTCCGGAGAGAGGGAGGAAGGCAGGAAGCTTCCCTGGGTGCGCCAAAAGGTCCGCCCAACACGTTTTGCTCGCGCGGTGGGGAGTGCCTGTTGCTCCTACACTGGACCGGACCTTGAATGCAACGTGAATTTTATTTTACTCAATTATTAAATAATCTTATCGTGGAGTGGAGTAGCGTTGTCGTCACGTGCTGTCTGGAGCACGCCTTTCTCCTTTCCTTTCACATTGCTAATCCTTTGTTTTGTTTATCAGAATTATGTTTCTTTTGTCATGCTAGTTTACCAATGGACCCTTGGAGCTAATTATCCAAGATAAAGTGGCGCACTTGGATTGGTCCGCTGTGGGTGTGCTTGAGCTGAGTCGAGACGACCAATTGGTGGTCTGGCTTTTCTCGTTTCTTGATTCTTCGCTGTTTTGGATTAAAGCAAATTAATTGATTGAGTGGGCCGTGTAGATAGGTTCAACGAATGCACATGCAGCAGTGTTAGTGCAGTGATCTCAATCGTGCTCTCTCCTCTTTCTCACCGGCCCTTCTCTTATTCTATACCGATCACCACGACAAACATGTGCAAGAAGCAGGATAGTGATTCGCCTTCATTGCTTGTCCTTTTTACAAGGAAAAAGGATCGTACGTTGTGGCTGTGCTATGCTAGATTGGCCCACTTTTATTTGGACTCTTGTCATCTTGACGGTGAGTGAGTTCAGTGAATCTAGATGCAGCTCACTGTACTGGCTAGTGATGATCGATGGGACATGGGAGTGTAGGTAGTGACACTAAAAAGCTAGTGCTAAGTCTATCCTTTTCTATTTTGGATCCAAACAAGAATTAATCCAAGTACTTTTTTCACCATGCATAGACCTATGTAAATGAGGGCATGGTTAGCTTGCGACAAGTCTTGTCATGACTAACTTTAAACAATTTATGCCCCCACACAAAAATGTGGTCGATAAAATAGCTGCCACAAGCATGACGAGATTGGCAAAAAAAGCATGACAAAAGATTGGCAAAAAATTACCCTATAACATAAGGCTAAGAAAACGTGACAAGTATACTTTTTTGCGAAGAAAATGAGGTTTCATTGCACAAAGGTGGGGTTACATCTTTGACCTCTCTAGCAGAACCGGTAAGAGGATTACATCGAAGCTAGCTATGCGCTGGCCAGCCCTAGCATAAGCAGCTAGGTCATGGCTGACCCTATTTTGTAATCCATGTACTTTAGAAATCGTAATCTCTTTCTCAGATAATCTCAACAAGATTAGCATACCTCGGTCTATCCGTGTCTTTGGATCCGATCAGGGCATATATCCTTGGCGCAATCAGTCTCCAGGATGATCGGCAACTCCATCCATTGATCAGCGAGGGCAAGCCCTTCCATACAGAATTACAGACCGGCAATTTAGCATCCAAGACATTGAAAAAGTGTCAGAGATATCGAGTTGCCCATGATCTCTCCAGAACTATAGTAATCATATATACTCCCTCGATGCGTAATAATGTCAAAGATTTATTATTATAAAGTTATAACTTTATAAGGACACGTCTTATCGGAGGGAGCACAAAACAAACATATGAGATGCCATGAGGTAACTAAACTTAGACGGATACAACTGGATGTGAGTACATATGTCACCTGCCTGCAAGTATAAGGATGTGTTTGGTTGCTACGCTGGCAATGGTGCAAATGTGCGTGGCCGGAAGCCTCCTGAGAACTGCTTTTTCAGTTGTTTGCTTGCTGCCTGTCAAGCTGCCTGACTTACGCCTCCAAACATATGTGACTGAGATTTTTGCTTCTCTACGTGAGCATGCTTGAGCCCTGCCTTTCACCGTTCTCTATACATTTTTGCTCAGGCATGGGATTTCAACCAAACAACAATTTTTTTATATGTCTGATTAGACAAATAAATATGGATTCACAGGCAGCACATTTTGTCTCGACCAAACAGACCCTAAAATTCTACGGCCAAAAGCCGTATCACGCGTGTTCGCATACATGTGATCCACGCGAACGCATCTCGAGAGAAAGGAAGCTACCGGAGGTAGAAAAGGCTGCTGTTGAACCCTCTGTCATCGGTCGCTTTGCGGTCATGAGTCATGGTGCCCCACAAGTCAGTCAGCCAAGAGCCGACCACGACAGGATAAGATGTAAGGAGTAGTACTGTACTACCGGGGTCACCTCACCTTGAGGCTGGAAAGCCACGTTTTCCTTTCCGTTTGTTGTTTTCTTCTTCTTCTCGTTAATTTATTCTCGTTTTCATTTTCATTTCGCGCGACGAGAATATCAATTAGACAATTGGGGTAGCAGGAAAGAGAAAGGCCCGCGCGCACAAAGCTACCGCGTGGAAAACGTTTCTCCAGCTAATCGCGCGCGCGACCGCCGGTTCGGGTCAAGAGCACGTCCACGTCTCGCATCGCAATCGCATCACATCTCCTCCCTGCCTAGTGGACGGAATCGTGGAATTTTCATGGACCCCCGCCATTCGCTAGTTACAAGATCCTCCCGCGAGCTAGGGCTAGGCGTTTTTCTTTACCTAGGAGCAAAATCGAAATTGGAGCTTGGGGTGTGACCGAGGAGTGATGTCACTCGTCGTGATACCTCAAATCTCAAATCAATTCTCCAGCGTGTGGGTTTTTACTTGTAATCACTGCCGGAGGCAGGCGGATGTTCTGCTGAAGACGACACGTTAGCCATTTATACGGAGTGCTAGTATTTCTGATGGATTCCCCAGCAGATCTATGTTGGACCTCTAGTGGTGCCCTTTCCCCCGTCTGTCTCCGGACTGAGCTCCTTTTCCGTTAATTACAACACGTTTTCAAGCAGCAGCAGGAGCAGGAGGAAGAGCGAAAAGCAGCAGCAAGTTAACAAGTGCTAGAGCTAGATGGATAGCTCACTCAGTACTACGCCCTTTAACCGATCCTTTTCCTACTTAACTTGTCATGTTTTGTCAAAGACTCAAAGGACCCATTGCTCTTTGATGGCTACATATGTACCCTTCTTAGGCGTCTCATCTAGGTCCACCTGAAAGCAACACGCCACCTAGCTTAGCCCCTCTTGTTATCAAGCCATCAGGACTAGTGGTGCAGTGATCCACCACCAGCACACATCACTCCATGCGTTCCAGCACACCTTCTTGTTCAAAATACATTCTTTTCATACATGAATGAACTCTAAACATCAGGGAGAGAAAGGCGTATTCATGTGTGTGTGTGTGTGCGGATGTACTGGAATGAATGCGTAAAGCAAATTAGTTAGGTTCTCGCAAATTCGCAATGGCCTGTGGAACCCAATAACAGGTAATGCAACAAGCTTAGGAAGTCTCCGAATGAGATTCAGTTATAGTTCCTTCAGAAACATGGAAAAGAAAAGATACCAGTTAATGTTGCCTCGTTGAGCTAGACACCGAAGAGCAAAATAGATCACTTACGTCAAGATGTGCCAAACATGCATCTATACATAGTACATGTATGCATTGTCAACAAGCTACTAGCCAGCCGCTGACCAGACTACACCTGCTTTATTTTCTTACATGGGAAACATAACATCAATCACGTGGATGCCCATGCCAATTGCCAAGTTCTTTAGCGCGAGATCAGCTCAGGCCTTGCACTGGGTTCAGGAAAATGAGCAGCGGTGCAACAGGGACTAGGGTGACATTTAAACCTACTCGAGTTGCATACCATATTATACAAAATTTCATACAAACCGGACAGGGGTAGGCAGACAATCCTGATCAACAGAACTTAGTGATCCCAGACCAGATTCAGGGGCGTAAAATCTGTAAAACGAAGAAACAGTATACCAGCTGAAGCTACCCCTGCTCGAAACTGAAGCCTAAATAAACAATAGTAAGACAGAATCAGCACATGGAAGGCAAGACTAAGAGAAATGACACGATGAACACTTCATATCTATCTTCAAAATAAGATGTAAAAGATTAAAAGATTGCTATAATAAATCTCTGGGATGATGAAACTTGACCGGGTTGTTGGACAGCTGAACGGATGTGTCATTAACATGAAACTGATACTCCCTCCGTCCAACAAAAGATGTCTCAAATTTGACTAAATTTGAATGCATCTATACACTAAGTCATGTCTAGATACATTCAAATTTTAATAAAGTTGAGACATCTTTTGTTGGACGGAGGGAGTAAGAAGTTTTAACTTGCTGTTGTGCAGGCCCATTAACATGCGCCAGTGTGAGTGCCAGTGTGGCATTAACGATCCAAAGGATGCAAAATGGCACAAGGCACGCAATGCTGCTTGGACCTAGGTAGATTTTTCTTGAAACATGATATGGAATTGTTTTCTTACTGGCCTCACAAAATGTGGATGTCCACTTTTCCAAATTTAAAATAATATGTCTTTGTATGTCGTAACCTTTGCTCTCTCTACATTTATCTCATACCTTTTGCTATTGCTACATTTTAAATACACGCATGTTCACAGCAGAAACATAATAATCGTGAAGAGTGGTAATAGTTGCTTACAATTAAAATGCCACAAGTCTATGTTGGATGTTAATATGCTGAGCAGGTACTCCAAGGCTGATAAGGATCTTTGTAATTTGGTGAATCCTTTCATCTTCCTTTTGACACTTGATTTCAACTGCTTTGAGATTCTTCGATACCGAGAATTGTTTTCTCGGCTTGTAGCTTTCGTTGATCGATTGTTGCTGTAGGAAACAAAATTTAACTGAAATCAATCAAAATTAAATGATGTCTTCAAAGACAAATGCTATGGTATTTAGAAAACATATAGTACTTAGGGTCTGTTTGGTTAGAGACCTGAGTATCGTGCCTGAAAAAATATGATGCCTGAAGGTTGCCTGAGAATCTGTTAACTATTGCCTGGTTAGGCTTGGAAGAAAATTGTTGTTTGGTTTGGACTGCTTCAGAGCTTTGTGCCTGACGGTAATAAATGTGAGTAGAACCTCAGGCATGTTTCTTCAAAACTGAAGCCACGCTCAGGCGCTCAGTTTTGGTGGCCTGAGCCAGGCTGCTGTTCAGGGTGCTAAGCAAACAATTTACAGGCAGCTTCCAGGGAGTCTTCAGGCCAGGCACATGGGCTTCAGGACAGCAACCAAACAGCCCCTAAGCCTCTCTAGAATTGGTGAGTATCGAAGAAAGTATACCAATCCACTGAAGTCAGCAACCAGACACCACTCATTAAGTAACAATGTTTTTAACTTGCTAAACGTATGGCGCCATTTAAAATCCCTTCTGCAAATAAACTGTACAAAGTGGAGAGGGTTAGTAGTTAACTTAATAATACTGAATCGAATAGAAGCTTTCTGCAGGGTTTCAGATTTCAAAAGTTTATAGTTTATTCAGAAACTCAATAAGTCATATCATCTAAATTGTGGGCAAATTTAACATGTTTCGAAAAATTAATATCAATCTTAAGCTTTTGGATAGTAGAATGCAGAAGTATCAACTAGCAATATAGGCACATATGCATAATGTACTGTCATTTTCACGAACCAACTATGAGTCAATGTCTTCATAATGATTCAAATATGAATCTTCAGCAAACATGCAATGCACATCTGCAGCTTGTCTGACGTGTTTCTATTGATGGGTACGAATGTACAAGACCCGATGGCAATGAACCCGATGAGACAACAAACGTGAAAGCATACCATTTCAGGAGCACTCGTCAACTTCAAGTTTGTAGCGCCGCACAGTCCTTCTAGAAACACACAACCATCACCTTCAAGGTTGATGATATGGCAGGCAAGACAAGACCCGTCATCACAGCCCCCATAGTAACTATCAAAACAATGATCATAACGATATTCACGATCAGCCCAATCTCCATCAAACCAGACGGAGGCCGTTACCAACGATGGCATGCTCTCAAGGAAAGGAGTCAAACCCGCATTGTCATTAAGTTCCAAGTCAGTGAGACTTGGGCAAGAGATACAAGTGCGGATACACCAAACGAAATGGCACTCAGACATGACTAGAGGTCTTAATGATTGGCACAAGATCTTCTCAGCATTGATCTCACAAAAATATATCTGCAATACCTCTAGCACCGGGCAGCTCGAAAAATCTAGAGTGTTCCTCAAGTTCAACACCACAGAGATTTAGCCTTGTCAACTGCTGGAAGATGAGAGTCCTGTTGGGTAGTGGCACACGCGCACTGAGATCATATTCATGCACGTCAACTCGAATCGCCTGGACGTGGCACGATGCAGCATACCGGAGCCACATCTCCATGTGCCGGGGCGCATATGAATCATCGAAACAGGAAATGATCTCGAGCTCATGCAGTGGCGCCCGGTCGCGGAGGAGTAGCAGGGAGTTGACAAACCAGGTATTTATTTCGTCTTCATCGATGCGCACCGCGGGCACCGACTTCCAGAGGTTGCGCCAGCGGCGAGCGAGCACGGACGTCCAAACGGCCTGGCGCGAGAGCAGGAACGACAGGATGTAACGGAGGAGGTCGTCCGGTAGGGGGCTGATGCGGTCCTCCTCCTCCTTGCCGGCCACCACGCTCTCAGCCATTCCGTCGAACAGGTGGCAGGCGCCGGAGCTGCCGCGTCGCTGGGGTTTAGTCGCGGTAGGAGAGGAGACGGACGCCAGAGGCCGTGGATAGGAAGATACAGGCGGAGCCCGACGAGGAGAGGATACGGCGGCTGGTGCCCGCCCGCACTTCGTCGGCGCCGGCCCAAGTGCGAGTTTTTTTTTTTTTTGAGGGGGCCGAACTGCCCAAGTGTGAATTCTGAACTGTGGAACTGCGACAAGGATTCAAGGAAGCAGCATGGGCCGGACAGTTCATGATAACAGCTCACTGGGCCTAAATTGTTACTGGGCTCAAATCACGCGATGCTATTCGGCCCATATAGAGGAGCCGCAAGGGCACGAGGCACACGTGGAGGTGGAGTGCGAAGCAGAAAGGCGAAGAAGCACCATTTCCTCGCCTCCGCTTCGTGTTGCGGTGCGTTGCGTCGCGTGGCATCCATCGTCTCCTCTTTCTTCCTCCTTCCTCCGCTCCCATCTCCCCGTCTCCGCCTCTCCTCGGTCCTCGATTCGGCCGGGCCGGGCGTTGGATCGCCTCGTCGCCATGGCGACCGACGCCGCCGCCGCCGACAAGAGCTCCGTCTTCCGCAAGCTCCGCGCCAAATCCGACAACAAGGTTCGTCGCGGTGATCGGGTTCCACTCCATTCGGTTTTGATTCGATTGCGCAGGGAATTTCGCTTTGCTGCCGTGCCATCGATTCCGCGTCGTCTCATCGCCGTGCCCTCCCTCCCTCCCTGTCTCTGTGTTTGTGTGTGTGCAGATGTGCTTCGACTGCAACGCCAAGAACCCTACCTGGGCCTCCGTCACCTACGGCGTCTTCCTCTGCATCGACTGCTCTGCCGTCCACCGCAGCCTTGGCGTCCACGTTTCATTTGTCAGGTCTGATTTCCCAGCCTCCTTTCCTCAGGGCGCTTGCGTTGCGCGCCTCACTCACTGTCCGAGTGTAATCTAGTGCGGTGTGGTTTCAGAATGATCAGCTGTGCACATGTATGGGAGAAAAGCAATCAACGTAGAATTCAGATTTGGATCGTCTAGCTAGGGTTCGGATTGATTCATTGTCATGCTCGTCTAAATTTTCATGTCATGTCAAGAATCGATTCTTGTGACAGAATGTGGCATATAGTACTAATGAATGTGTAACCTTTTCTGTGGATGAGCCAATCTGTAATATCTATGCCCACTGTTGTTTTTAATCTAGGGAGCTGGGGTTTATTCTCCATTCTTATCACTGGGCCTCTAGATCATGAACAGTTGGTGGAATAGATTGTGCTGAGGTGCCATTTTTTCATCATGCATGTTCAGTGAAGAGCATATTGTCGAATGAAGTTAGCCAATGTTCAAAATTTTCAGCGTAACATTTTTGGCTAAACTTTGTAAATCATCCTTCTCCTTATGGAACGATTGAATTATGATTCTGACTGGCATCAGTCTGTCAACTTGCGTTTCTGATATCTGAATATATGTATTTGAGTTGGTAAATTCATTGTAAAATATGTCCAAGTTGATTTAGCCTGTATTTGTGTCATACATTTATTGTGGTCACCTTTTCTTTTCCTTCCGATCCTGACCATCTAGCATATTCTCACTCTTACTGTTGGACATTGAATAGGAATTATGGAAATTTATCACCGAGTTTTGACAATAATCTGCAGATCAACAAATTTGGATTCTTGGACCCCAGAACAATTGAAAATGATGGTTTACGGTGGAAACAACCGTGCACAAGCTTTCTTTAAGCAGCATGGTTGGACTGATGGTGGAAAGATTGAAGCAAAGTACACTTCAAGAGCTGCTGACTTATACCGGCAGTTGCTTACTAAAGAGGTTGCTAAAAGTTCTACCGAAGATGGCAACAATAGTTGGCCGTCCTCCCCGGTGGCAGCTTTTCAGACTTCAACCCAAGCTGCTCCATTTCCAGATCTCAAACTGGCAGAGGCATCGAAAGAAGTTGTAAATGAGAAGAATGAGTCTGAAGTTAATCGTTCACCAAAAGCTCCTACCCATTCATTCAAGAAGCCAATTGGTGCAAAGAAGCCTGGAAGTAAGACTGGTGGACTTGGTGCACGCAAGCTTACATCAAAGGTACGCTTGCTGTAGTGTACACCACTTAAACAAAAGAGATAATAGCCCTATTTTTGTTCGACCTTTATTAAACATACGATGAGTTACTAGATCTGATTTGCCTATTTTAGAGTAATAAAAAAAGAGGAGTATCTTTGTGCTCATATGACACTCATTTTTGTGGATTTCCACTGAACTTCTAAATTACCAAATTTCTTTGATTTATTTCGTTTAATCCTGTGGAATTCTATACTATTAACTTTTCTCGTTTGTTTTAGCCAAGTGAAAACCTATATGAGCAGAAACCTGAAGAGCCAGCTCCTGCCCTGCCATTAGTGACTGAGAGCACTACAGCTAGGAGCAAATCTCGTACTTCCCGATTTGAATATGTAGAAAATGTACCTTCTGCTGGGAGCAGCTGTGAGGGAAACAAGGCTTTTGGACATGTTGCACCCCCAAAGTCTTCCAACTTCTTCGGTGAATTTGGAATGGACAGTGGATATCACAAGAAATCTACCTCTAGTTCATCCAAAGTGCAGGTAATGTTTCAGTTATTCAGTACCTTATCCTGGCGCTACTTTGGCGTTTCTCTTCTAATACAAAATGACGCACACTTTTGTGTGTTTGAGAAAAAAGGGTAGTTGCATCATATACAATGATGAATCATTTTGTGCGAAGTCAGTGATGTGATGTTGCAGCTGTTTTGCATAAATTGCATGTCTATCAATTCAGGACTCCAAAGAGGAGCATTTGGTTTGATTAACTTCAAACTATTTGGGGAAGCATTTGGTTTGCTACATATAATGTGTTTATTTTTATTTTTTTGCCGAGAAAGGCAGGAGCTCTGCCATGCAATATTAGGAGAAAGAAGAAAGTATATGTACAAGAATATAATTTGTTTATAGTTCAGTGTTAGTGTTAGGTAACCCAACTGGTGGCAGTATGTATTGAAATAGCTATCTTGTTTCTCAAAAGTTCCGCATTCAAGTCTGATAGTAATTGACTAACAGCATTGCAAGGTCAAGGATAGCAAATATACATGATTGGATGGTAAAATGTTCGCTGTATATCTGCATTTTAAGTGGGTTTTACACATTTGAAGCTGAATTACTTGCTTGATTTATCCTGGTTTGAATTTTAATTATGCATGTTGTATATCAATAGCTTTCATGTCTGCCTTAGTTGTTAAGGTCCGTTTGATGGTCATAGGTCATAGTATGTTGTAGCTGAAAAATGGCCCAAGTTTCTGCTTTCATTATTTTGGGCATGGTTAATCTTCGCCCTTTATTATTGTCATACAGTTGGTTACCATTACATGTAAGCTTGTAAGTTATATCATATTCTGCTCATCACAATCATATTGTTCAAGTGTCATCTCAAATTCATGCTGACCATGCTGGTTTCTTGACTCCATCTGTGCAAGCATATGAGGGCATTCCCTCTTGAAATGTTGTGCAAATTGGTTACATGTAATAAGTACTTTGAACTAAAACAACGACAACAATTTAGGATCGGAGGGACTATATGCTAAATTTTATATTCTTGTGTTGAGGTCCAACTTCCAAGCGGTCTTTGAAATAATCGATTGCAATGATCTCCAGGTTGAGGAAAGTAACGAAGCAAGACAAAAGTTCTCAAATGCAAAGTCGATTTCATCATCTCAGTTTTTCGGTGATCAGGCCAATCTGGAAAAGGAGGGTCAACTCTCGCTCCAAAAGTTTTCTGTAAGTATATCACTGTCATTGCTGGTAGTCTGGCATGACAATAAACTTATTCTTGGTCTTTGATTAGAACAAACCTTAATGTCACGGACCTGGCCTAGCCCTTGCTTCAATCTTGGGATGTCGTTTTCACATCTCCATCCTCCTATTTTTATATTATTTTTTGATGTTTACATGTAGATTTCTGTTTATATGAGTTTTAATCGTGATACAAAGTGAATAATCTGTTCTCATCACGTCACATCTCTAGTGATTGGTACTGTGTGGAATCTTATGTCTTCCTCACTTATATGTTCCTGTAGGGATCATCTGCCATTTCAAGTGCTGATCTATTTGGCCAACAACCGAATAATTCAAATCTTGATCTGAATGCTTCAGATTTGATCAACCGAATCTCCTTCCAGGTATCACCGGAGTACCATTAGCGTGGCCACTTTCCTTGATGGACATGTGTTGATGCTCTGTTTGTCTCTGCAGGCCACTCAGGACTTGACCTCTCTGAAGAGCATGGCTGGGGAGACTGGGAAGAAGCTGACATCTATGGCATCCAACATCATGTCTGATCTTCAAGACCGGATCCTTTGAGCTTAATTTACAGTCAAGAATCCCATTACATGATAACAAATTGGTCATGGCTTGCATGCCTGGCAGATCCGTGTAGGAGTCCATAGGTGTCCTAAAAACTTAAGAACTCGATATAGTCGTCGTGAGAGAAAGGACTGAGGTTTTATCGTGAATGCTGTACTGGCTAAAGTCATGCTAGCATTCCGACCTGTGACAGAAAAGGTTTTGTCCCAAGAGTCAAGTTCTGTTTCTGTGGGAATTTAGATGGATGCTACCTAAAAGTGCCCTTTCTTTGTAATGACCATTGCGTACCATATTATAGTATAATTGCCAGTACATGTGTTCTAATCGTATGAGAAGCTGGAAGTTGCCAGCCCTTCCAGGCAAATCAAAATGCTTAAGCACTCAATAAACCAAACCTTAAGTAAACCATTATAGTCGAAATATTTGTATCGTTCTGTCAAAAAAATTTTGGTGGTAGTCACTACTCACTAGCCGGTACAGCAAACTACCAGCTTGGCATTTGTTCTAAAAAAATTCACCATCTCACTACTGTTTGTAAAAAATGTCATCACTTGCGTACTGATGTGATGTGGTTGCCGGTTTGTTCAATAAACCGGTGCTTTCATAACACTGATCCCATGTTAGTCACACAATGTTACTAGTAATATTTTATAATGTTCCAAAAGACTAACATCCAAATACATAGATACACATCTTCTATATCTATATATCTAAATAGAAGCACCCCATAACTTATTTTTTTTTAACATGCAAGCATGTCACCTCAGCAGGCCCATCACATTGCCATGTAGACATGCCACTTCAAACCATGTTTTTTTCTTCACATCACGCATGTTTTCATAAGCATTTTTGTCATCCGAGGACCTAGAGATATTGAATGCTTAAACAAAGGGACAAGCGCTCATGTATTCATCGGTTGAAATCAGTCCTAAGAAAAGAATATGTGGAAGTTCAAGAAATTAAACTTTTGTACGGATCGCCAGAACTTGAACTTCTGTACCGTTCGCAGGTTTACTGATGTGTCCCATGCAGCCATGCAATAGGCCTAAGAGTTCGCTTGGTGCAAGATTGTATTTGAGAGTTTGTTTGGTGGTGTAAGATTTCAATGTATTTCGTCCGTTCCAAAATAAGTGTTGCAATTTTATTTTTTAAAAATGAACGAATCTACACAATGACGGAGGGAGTACTAATTTGTAGCTTCACTTGGCTCTAACCTTTAGATCACTTGTTTAAATTTCAGAATTTTATAATTATACTTCCATTACTAGAGTCTGCGTCGACATTATAAGCTTCAATAATACACTGCCGTTGTCTTCGGTAAAAATATGGAGCTGGAGATTAATTGCTTATGGCCAGATGTTTTTTTAGTGAAAAGATGTTACAGTAATTCTTTTATTTTTCCTCTCTTTGTTCTGTTTGCATCAGATCATCAGATAGCATGACCCCCCTTGCTGGCTTTCCCATTTTCTTGGTTAGCTGCGGCTTTGATAAGAGATTAAGAGGGTGAAAGCTCACATCTTTTACTAAGTTGAGATCTTTATTTATATACTACTCACTCCGTCCCCGTATCAAGTGACTCAAATTTGCCCAAATATGAATGTATCTATACTAAAAAAGCGTTTAGATGCATGTAATATTTTGTCACTTAATATGGGACGGAGAGAAATACTATTGTTAAAAGCAGGAGTTGTAGTAGATCCAAAGATCCTAGCCATCGAACTGACTAAATCCAATGCTTCACGTGGCTTCAATGATATATGTTGTAAAACATGTTGTGATTACCTAGCAATGTCCCTTTGTCGTTAACTAGGTATACATGAGGACATGGCATTGGTTACAATTTACTTTATACAATTCAAAATTACGGTTATTTGAGTATTTTTTTTTCTGACTAATAATTTTTCATGTACTAATTGACCCATCCATTGTACATACACAATTACTACTAATAGAGGTAAAGAGAGTAAAGCAGGTCCAGAGACCCCGAGATTCAATAATGGACCAACTACGGTGGCTGCAGATTTCCTCTCATTGTGAATTCATCCCACGGTGCAGCGTCGCTTGGAGGCAAATTGCCTGCAACAAGACAAACACTTCCAGCATTGGACAAGTACAGTTTCGCAAGGCTCAGACATCTGATAAAAGCGCCCCAAGAGTACAGTGCCACTGCTCTACTCGGCACAAAAATTCCTTGCTGCGGTGTTAATAGGTAATAGCTACTCAGTACTCCTTTGTGCTGCTGTCTCCTGCTACCTTCGCCTTCTCCTATACCTCCCTCTTGACGCCCACGTTGCACTCTTCCTCACCAGTAGCTTCCTTAAGCTCACATCCTTCTTCTTCTGCTTCACGTTCCTTGCACCTGCGGACCTGAGCTTCATCCGCTTCCTTGCTCTGCTTGCGTACCCACCATCTGCAGACGGGACAAACACATCTCATGACTAACAGTAAGGTAAGAGCAAACCCATCAAGCTAAAAGTATCATATAAGTACATTACCTACATCTATCTAACTCCTGACTTTTGCTTCCAATGCTACAAACTAGAATTTAAAGAAACAAAAAAAGAGCTAGCAGATAGTAAATTGCAGAATTGCAACCACTGGTGAGCAAGTCATCTTTTCCCGTACAAATAGGGGTAGATTTCCTGTTAAAGGGGGAATGACTATAGCTTATATTCTTTTCCATGTTTGCTTTGCTCACAGGACGAACATGAACAGTTATTGTCAGAACTCAGAAGCCAGTGAAGCATCCATCCATGCCAAAGAGAAAATCCAAAAGAGTTGCAGTGGTTGCACAATACTCAAACCAAACCATGCCAATTCTATATCTGCACAAACTAAGTAATGCACTCGCCCTTAGTAATGTTGTCGGAGTTGGAGCCTACTGTTCTGGACCTTGAGATGCCCATCCTCCTACATGCGCACAGCGGTCCAGCAGGAGAATCACAACAGCTGCTCATCTCATCGTCTTCTGTAAAACAAGAAGACATAAGCCTGGTAAAACACCATCCACCAGCACAAACTAGGACTGCTGTGGGCAACTTGTGTGAGCAAATTTCAGTTTGTTTCTGTTAACAGAGAAATATTAAACTTACTACGGAAAGACGAGCTTTCAGGAGGACAGTCGTATTCTTGTTTCTGTGATGATGATTGGAGTAAGCTGCAGCTGCTCTCAATCTCTTGTGGCGACCCTCCGTGGGAGCCTGCATCATTAGCCTGTGATGATGATCCATGTATGCTATGGCTCAATTCCTTGATGTCATGTGATCCCTGTGGGCTGACGTTTTCTTTGTTCTCCAATAGCAACGCCAACCCACCAACATATCCATTTATCGCACGTGATCGGGAAGGGGGGTGGGGGTTATCTGTCTCTTCAGATGGCGATCCACCCAGGCTGCAACTTACTTCATTTTGGTCAGGTGCATTCCACAAGATACTACCATTATCATTTTCTTGTTGTGTTAAGCCTGCCGAACTAGGACCAGCTTCATTTTTCTCTGCTGGTGAACCAAAGCAATGCCGCGTGGTATCTTGTTCATAACTATCACTACCACCGTGATTGCTCCCATCACTGTCACTTGAATCAATTTCCTTGTTGAACCGTTCTTCCACTTCTTTTAAATGATCCAACGGCAATATGTCCTTTTTCTTTAGTAAGGTAGAGAACCACCGGCATGAACCTTGCTTGACATAGAACAAAAGGTATGCTTTATTGTCCAAAACTCCATCCTCACTCCATTTTACAACCTGCGGCAAGAACCAATCAATAATAATCAATGTAAAGACAGATTAAAAGAAACAATTGTTACCAACAATAAATTACCTTATCGTCATTGAAGAAAAACCAATCTTTTTGTGACGAACGGATAAAACAAACATAGTGACCTTTTGATGGAGTACCCAAGTGTTCTACAACTCCATACAAATCATAGTTTTGAGGTTTCTGCAGCAAATTGCTTGTCAGCCATATTTATGATGCTAAGGGAATATGGATAAATGAGAATAAAATGAACTCACATCATCCGGAGAGCTCATGAAGGGTTTTAAATCCAGCTCTAACTGATAATTCACCATGTCTTCAATCTTAGATGTACAACTCTCCAAATTTTGAAACCGTTTCAGCTGGATTACAAGAACTTCTGGAGCCTGCTCCACCTTGAAGTGCTTTTCCATATTCACACGAGATTTGCATCCATCACAAATGAAATTTTCAACCACCTCAATCTTTGTGAAAGACTTTAGCGCATCTATTACAGATTCCATCTGGTTAACCTCCAAGTTGAGGTCAAGGAAAGGCTCCAATCTGTCTGAGCAATGATTGCACTCTGGACAATACAACTGAGCAAAGAAAAAGATTTAGTCAATATTCCGTTGGATTATCATGGATACTGATCCGACCGGTAGAGGATCAACAACTACACCTGGCTTTTCAGCTGGCCTCCAAATATTTCTTTGACAATAGAAGAGACCTCATCTAATTTATCAAGTAAGCAGCGGAGGAATTCGTGTGCATCTTCATGTCGTCCCGATACAGAATCTGGAAATATTACTGCAGAGTGCAAACCAGTTTTTGGAAAACCAAGCTTAGTGTTTGTGTGTAATAACGAGATTATAGGGATGTCTCAAGTCTGTAATAACGAGATTATAACAAATTAACAAGTGATATGTTGAAGGAATGCATACCTCCAATCCAAAAAGTAAGTTCTTTTCGGATTGGTAATAGTCAACATTTCTAAGTTTCACGGCTTCGATAAAGAAAAAATCACTAGCATCCAAATCATAGATTTACGTTAATGGAATATCATGAAATACTTTTTTATACTGTATAATTATTTTTATGTGATGCAACATGTTTAGCACAGAAATTGATGGTCAATGTACCATCTTCGATACTGTCAATGTTCTAAAGAGCTATATTTTGGATCAGAGGCATACGCAGAAGAGAATTGATGATTCAGTTGAACAAAGAGTCAAGCATACACCCAGCTACACAAGATCAGCACTACAAGAAAGCGCATTGAGTGTGGGGAAATGAAAATTTAAAGGTTCAGTTGAACATACAATTCAGAAGTTTGACGAATTTCCTGGGGTAGAGAACATCTCCAGAGTGCACAATAACTTCAGCAGCATGAAATCGTAGGGAGCAGTAACAGCAGAATTCATCCGAACCACCTAGGGAAAATTCAAACAACTCAATTGAAAACATGATAATTGATAAGAGATGCTCGTCTACATGTAAAATAAAGGGTAAAAAGTAAACTAAATTAGATGACTTACTAGGGCATGGACCTTGGTGATGATCACTCAGAAGCTTGGACACAAGGGGTACAGTGTGAACCACACACTGTAATATGCAATTGAGGAAACATATCCACTTCTCGGGATTATAAAGAGAAGAACCCTATGAAATCAATGCAAAGCAGTAAAACAAACACATATCTAAACTTGATTTCAAAAGAAAACGAAGCATAGCAGGCATGAAAACGTAGCACAAGTCTAACTTACCACAGGGTAGTTTTTCTCACAAGGTTGAATGACAGAACAGCAGGGAGGATCTTTATAATCATCAGAATACTAGGCACAAGACAGAGTAGAAGATGTCAAAACTAAACAGACTAACATATCAAATATGCTATGTACAAACAATCAAATATCAAGAAGGTTTGGATGATAGCACACAATCAGTAACAAATATGCAAAAGGAACATATATGGTATACCATCAGACTCTGCTGATTCGTATGATGACGATACATTCGTCTGTCTTCATATCCACAAGGACCATAACTCCTATCGAGATAATCATTTCCAAATCGTAGAGGATTATCATGATACGATGAATACCGATTACTATATCTGTAACCGTTAAGTTCATGAGCAAAATAAACTCTGTGATCTCTTCGGTTAAGTTCATGACCAAGATAATCTCTGTGATCTCTTCCGTTAAGTTCATGACCAACATAATATCTGTGATCTCTTCCGTTAAGTTCATGACCATGATCTCTTCTGTTAAGTTCATGACAGTGATATCTTTGTCCACGACGGTTCATAATGTTCCATCTCATATGACGATCATAGTCGTCCTGGAAATCCTGGAGAAAAAAAAAGAACTGAAATGTTAGCTAGAATAGGTACGCCAAAAAGTTTACATGATAATAACTGAGCACTAGCAGCAGCAAACAAAAAGAGAGCTGCAAGCAAAAGCTAACAATGCAAACCTCCTTGTCCGCTGGAGCTGAAATGAAGGGACTTTTGTCTTGGGAGGTCTCCTTGTCTCCATCCTCGTCCGCTGGACCAGGCCCCTGCAATCAACGAACAGGCAGCTTCCAAATTAGTGACCTTAATGTCGGAAATAAGCCGCATTGCATTTGTGGTGCGACGGAAGCAAACCAAACCGACCATCAAATTCAAATCTGGATCAACCAAATACGCACAAAACCCCTGCTCCAAAACCTTGAACGAGAACCAATAATCAAAATCACGCTAAACATCTGGTGCCAAATCGATCGGGGGAAAGCCGTAAAACCAACCAACCATACGCACAAAACCCCTGCTCTACAGTCTACAATCAAAATCACGCTAAAATCACGCAATTTGGGAAAACCGTATATGAGCCGTAAAACCAACCAAAACGGCCGTTGGAGTCGCGAGTAGCTATCTAGAGGGGAGGAATCATAAAGAGAGGAAATCTTCCCGAGATCTCTATAGATTTCCGCGACGTAATCGCAATTGATCAGACACCCAAACGCCCACGGGATAGCTAGGTAAAGCCGAAATTCGAGCTAGCAAACGCGATCGAGATGAAATTCTCCGAGATTCCAGTAGGTAAAGCCGCTCGATTGAGAGGCCGGCCACGAGCTAGCAAACGCGATCGAAACAGCAAACCGATGATCAAGCGTAACCAACAACGAAAATTAAAATTAAGGAAGACGAAGGCTCGAAGCGAAAGCATGAAGACGCACCAAAACGGAGCCCCCCAGCTGTAAGCCGGCCGATTCGAGCGGCTGAGGCAGCGCGGCGGCGGCCACCGGCTGCTCCTGCTCCCGTTCCTGCTCCTGTTCCTCCTCCTCCTCCAGAACCGGCGGCGGCATTGGCGGGAGGACGGCGTTGGGCTGGTCGCCGGCGTCTGCGGCCATGGGGGAGTTAGCCGGCTAGGGTTTTGGGGAGGGTTTTCGGTGGGTGGTGGTGGATGGGGGTGAGGGAGCGGGCTCGAATCGAACGCTCTAGGTGTGTGTGGGAAGGGAGCGGACGCACGCGGCTTCTGCGTTGCGTTGCTGGAGGGAGGCGGTGGAGAGGCTCCTTTTATATGCCAGGGCCGGCGCGTCGCGGAGGAGACAGTCCTGGCCGGGTCAGGCTCCTCGTCGTCGTCCTTCGGGCTTCGGGTCTGGGGCAAACGCAGCCAAACGTGTTCGGTTCGGTTTGCTTTCCTTGGATCCGCTGGGGCTGGGCTGTCTACCAGGAAAATGCTAACCAAGCATTTATCGTTCGGATTTATTTGCGCTTCGTGGCGTCTGCCAGTAGGACTGCAGCGTCCAGCCGTCCCTCCTAAAGGCCCCCCCTAAACACTGTTGGGGGCGTTGGCCTGAAAATTCCGACCTAGCCAACCTCTCTAAATTGTTTTTTTAGCCGTGCGGCCCAGAAAGTTCGCCGGCGTCCTCAGGCCGAACCCAACCCAACCCAGCACTGTCAGCGGCACAAACCCAAAAACATACCCCATTTGCCCCTCTCTGTCAGCTTTGGCGACTTCCACCCCCGAATCGCCGCCGGAACCACCCCTCTTACTGGCGACTGTACGCAGCAGATAGAAAAAAAACCTGCCACCGCATAGATCTTCCTTTGCCGCCGCAGTTCCAGTTCCGCCGTCTGCCGCCGGCCAGTTCCAGCACCCCGTCGGTGCCCACCCCGCGGCCACCTTGCTCGCAAGGTGTTCAACGATTTTCCAAGGTCATGGATTCGGACGACGAAGAGATGCTCGCCGCGCTTTTTGACGAGTAGCCTCTGCCGATGATGCTGCCTCCGGCGGCGAAGAGGAGCATCAACTCATCGTCTCATCGCTTCTTGGTCTCATCGCCGAAGATGCAGAGCGCCCGGGAAGGGGAGGATCAAGGAAGGTCTGCGGCAAGAGCAAGGCGAGGCAAAGGATGGAAGGCTACCGCATGCTGTACGCCGACTACTTCACCGATGATCCATTGCACAACGATGTGATCTTTCGGCGCCGTTTCAGAATGTCTCGGAAGCTCTTTTTGAAGATCGCCGAGTACCTCCGGGAGTACGACGATTACTTCAAATTGAAGAGGGACGCCGTCGGCACACTTGGTTTCACATCAATTCAGAAATGCACGGCATCCCTCCATTTGCTTGCTTATGGAATTCCTGCCGATACACAGGACGACTACCTCCGTATGGCCGAGTCCATGACCATCCATTGCATGTACAGGTTCTATAGGGCAATTGTGGCGGTGTTTGGAGATCAGTACTTGAGGACACCCACTGCAGAAGACATAGCTCGGATCATGGCACAGAATGCAGAAAGAGGATTCTCAGGTATGCTTGGCATCATCGACTGTATGCATTGGTCATGGAAGAACTATCCATTTGCACACCAGGGCATGTATAAAAGCCACAAAGGATCATGTAGTGTGGTGCTTGAGGCGGCGGCCGATCAGGATCTGTGGATTTGGCATGCCTTCTTCGGTATGGCAGGATCGCACAATGACATCAATGTGCTGCAATGCTCGAATGTGTTTGTCATGCTCATTGAAGGCACTGCTCCTCCTCGGTGAACTATGAGATCAAGGGCCATGTGTACAACAAGGGATACTACCTGGCAAATGGCATCTATCAAGAATGGTTGAACTTTGTGTAGACAATCTAAAACGCACCCGCGGGAGGAGCAAGATCTTGGTCTGTGACGCAACAGGAAGCATGCAGGAAGGATGTCGAGCGGGCATTTGGTGTGTTGCAGGCTCGATTTGCCATCGTCCGGTACCCTGCTCTCACTTGGTCGAAAGATCAGATGTGGGAGGTCATGACTGCCTTTGTGGCTGTCGTACCAGTGGCCCACAGGATCCCACTGATACGGGACGCGTGGGTCGGCAGTGATGAAGCACGCGTGGGTCGGCATGCAGGCGGGGCCCGCAGAACAGTGAATACAGGACAAGACGGCGGGCGCAGTGCATTTAATGCACCGACAAGAGTCTTATCAGCAGGCCTAGCCTTGCTTAGCAAGGCTAGGACGACTACCCTACGAACTATTTTTTTCTACCGCATACAGTGGACCGGGCGCTGCATGGCGTCCAGCATGGATGAGCAGAAATGTATTTCATGTGGCTGTGACACGCGTCTAGGAGACGTGTCACACTACATGCAATGGCACCTGTGGTATCCCCTTGTCTATAAAATGAGTACCGATGCCACCGGTCAAAGGGTTCCGATCAGTCTTAGTTTGAGCCTAGTTAGAGCCATCACCAAGTAGCTCCCTGAGAACTCCCGGGACACCATGTAAACAACATATACAACCTTGAATACAACAAAAAGCAGGACGTAGGGTGTTACACCTCCGGGTGGCCCGAACCTAGGTAAATTCACGTGTCCACACTTCGTGTCTATCGTCACCTGGCGATCGCCGGAGCGATCCCCTCGCCCTCCACCGAACCAAAAAGGGGGTGCTCAGCATCTCCAGTGCCGGAGACCCGTGCTCCGACATCTGGCGCGCCGAGAGCTTCGGGTGACCGCCGGCGTCACCGTCTTCCACACCGGCTTCGTCGTCTACGACATCTTCAACGACTAACTCGCCATGCCGCCCAAGAAGGCAGACGAGCCCCGGGTCGACTTGCGCGACACCCTCGCCATGCGCACTCGATCCCACGGCGCGCGCGTCGCAAGCACAAGGGGACCAGGGGTCCCCTCCACGGCGGCAGCAGCAGTCGCAGCTGCCACCTCCGCCTCCTCGGCCGTCAGCGGACAACTGGCTAAGGGGGCCTGCGGCGCCCAGCGCCGGAGCCAGCCGCGCTAGCAACCACAACGTCGCGCGCGCCAGCCAGCGAGTTCACTCGCAGGCTGAAGACGGGCAGCGACAGCTGTGCCACGACCACGGTGCGTCGCGTGCGACGCCAGCGAAGTCTCGCCCCACACATCTGAGGGCCCCACACAGCTATCATTGCCGCGCTTGTCATGGTGCGCTACGAGCCACTGCAAGGCACGTCGGCGCATGACGCGTGGAGCGCGGATCTGGTTGCGCTCCTCGCGCTCGCTGCCCAGCAGCCGCAAGGCGAGGGCAGCCCGGCTGGTTCAGGCCGGGGACAGAACTCGGGACGCGGAGACGCGCCCCGCGTCTCGGGGCACGGAGAACACCCTCCCCCGCCGGGAGGGCAAGGAGGCGAGGATCCCGTGGGGTCCTCGGACTCGTCATCGACCGTTACGTGGGGTGACGCGCGAGGCGTCCTGAACGCCCGCCAGCAGGAAGACCTCCGCCAGCGCTTGGAGCGCCGGCGCCGGCGTGAAGCAGAACGCCAGCGCCCAGAAGAGCAGGAAGATGCTCCCATGGGCGCCGATGACGGCTGCGTCACGTTCACTTGCGAGCTGCGCCGGGTGACATGGCCCCGCAAGTTCCGAGCGCCGACGCTCGGGACATACGACGGGACCGTGAACCCCAAGGACTTTCTCCTGACCTACACGTTGGGCATGCACGCCATCGGTGCCGACGACAAAGTCAGGGCCAACTGGTTCCCGATGGTCCTAAAAAGATCAGTGAGGACTTGGTTGCTCAACCTGCCCGCAAGGTCCATAGCCTCCTGGGATGACCTGCGCGAGCAGTTCGTGAACGCGTTCCAGGGCGGTTACAAGCGCCTGGGAACCATGGCGGAACTGCACACGGTAGTGCAGAAACTGGGGGAGACGTTGCGGGACTTCACCAACAGGTTCTCCAACCTCTCCTACTCAATCCCTGAGGCGGAGGCGGCCGCCATCATCAACACGTACGCCATCAACGTCCGCGACCCGAAAATGTGTGAGAAGCTGAACACGCACCGGATCCGGACCACAAGGGATCTCTACGCTCTCGTGCACAAGTGCACGATGACCGAGGAAGGGCGCTTGGCGCCCGAGCTTGCCGCCAAAGCAGGGGCAAACCCACCCAAGGGCTCCGGGAAGAAGGGCTCCCGGAAACGCGGCGGGAAGCAAGTGTTTTCCGCAGAGCCGGGGGCTCCCCAGAGGCCCACCAAAAAGGCGGCGTCGGCGGGAGCATCGGGTAGCAAGCCGGCAGCGGCCGCGCGCTGCTCCATCCACACCAACGCCATCCACGATGCGCAGGACTGCCGCACTCTCCAGACCATCAAGGAGAAGTGCGAGCAGCGCCACGAGGAGCGTCGCGTTGCCGCGGCTTGCTTCAACTGCGGGGACATCGGACATCTCTCCCAGGACTGCCCGAACAACCCACGCAGCGGAGCAAGCCGGGGCGCAGCTGGCGGCGACAAAGGAGAACCCGCGGGGGGTCGCGGTCAAGCCCGCGGCAGCAAAGGACTGGCCTCCCCGGGGACGCGACAAGCCTCGCGCCGAACAACGCGAGGATGACTGCAGCGAGGACGCCGACGAGCCCGGCTTCCAGGAGCCTTGCGATGTCGTCTGCATTCACGGGGGAGCGTACGCTGTCACGTCTCACACTACCGTGAAGCGGCTTACGCGTGAGGCCTGCGCCCTCCTCCCCAGCGTGGAGGCGCAATAGCCATTGAGGTGGTCGCATGTGCCGATCACCTTCAACTCGGACGATCACCCGATCCGTCCCTTGGGGTCAGGGGTACTCCCCCTCATGGTGTCGCCGATCATAAACAATGTGATGGTGACCAAGGTACTGGTAGACAGCGGGGCAAGCCTCAACCTGTTGTCCGCCAAGCTGGTGGAGAAGGTTTAGCTGCCCCTGGAGCAGATGAAGCCCACCGACCCGTTCTGGGGGATCAACCCCGGAGTGGTGCAGCCCATGGGGCGAATCACGCTCCCGGTGACCTTCGGTTCCCGGGACGCGTTCCGGACTGAGCACATCGTTTTCGATGTAGCTCACACCCCGTTGCCGTACAACGGGATCATTGGTCGGCCAGCGCTGATCAAGTTCATGGCGGCAACCCATTGTGCCTACGACGTACTCTCCATCAAGTGCGACCTGAAGAATGCTGCTTGGTGTGTGGGCGAGGTCGTGAAGACCTCCGCAGTGGCAGACCCCGGCGACTACGACATTGTCGGGGACGAGGATCCACTTGCCAGTGAGCAACGCACACAGAAGAAGGCCCGAGCAGCTCCCAGACAGGACGCCGAAGGCAGCTCCAGCTCCAGCCCGCGCGTTAGCAAGGGTGCGAAGCTGAAGGAAGAGGGCACCAAGGTCAAGAAGGTGTGCCTGCATGCTGGCAACAAGAGGCACGCACCGTCTCCATTGGTGCGAGCCTCGGCGACAAATAGGAAAGCGCCCTCGTCGCCTTCCTCCGGGAGAACTCTGACGTGTTCGCTTGGGAGCCGTCAGATCTTTCCGGAGTCCCCAGGGAGGTGATCGAGCATCAGCTGGCGATGCGGCCAGACGCGCGGCCCGTCAAGCAGAAGGTTTCCCGGCAAGCACAAGAATGCAATGACTTCATCAAGCAGGAAGTGGAGAAGCTCAAGAACGCCGGGGCGATCAGGGAAGTGTTGTACCCCACTTGGTTAGCAAACCCTGTTGTAGTCCCTAAGGCTGGAAATAAATTGCGCATGTGCATAAATTTTACTGATCTTAATTGTGCATGCCCTAAGGACCCCTTCCCTGTACCCCGAATCGATCAAATAGTAGATTCTACAGCAGGTTGTGAGTCTTTGTGCTTTCTGGATGCCTTCTCCGGCTACCATCAGATTAAGATGGCAGTCGAAGATGAGGAGAAAACATCGTTTATCACCCCGGTTGGCTGCTACTGTTACACGTGCATGCCTTTCGGGCTGAAGAACGCGGGCTCGACATTTCAGCGCGCCTTGCGCGACTGTATGGGACCCCAGTTAGGCCGGAATATCGAGGCCTACATGGACGATATCGTCGTCAAGTCACGGCGTAGGGACTCGCTCGTCGGTGACCTGCAGGAGACGTTCAACAACCTCCGCAGTATCAAGCTCAAGCTTAACCCCGAGAAGTGCACATTCGGTGTGGATCGGGGCACTTGCTGGGCTTCCTGGTCTCTCACAGGAGAATAGAAGCCAACCCACAGAAGATCGAAGCAATCGAGAAGATGGAGGCACCCCGCAAGGTTAGAGACGTCCAGCGCCTCAACGAGTGCGTTGCGGCGCTTGGGCGTTTCATCTCAATGCTGGGCAAGCGAGCCCTGCCTTTCTTCAAGGTAATGAAGAAGAAGGGTCCGATCAATTGGACCCCCGTGGCGGAAGCGGCGTTCCGGGACTTGAAGCAGTATCTGAAATCGTCGCCGGTCCTCGTCGCCCCCAAGCCGGGCGAGCCGTTGTTGCTATACCTGGCAGCGACGGACTAGGTAGTGAGCTCCGTGCTCGTTGCCGAGAGGGAAGAGCAAGTCCCAGGGGCTGAGACGGAAGGGCCGGGGGCTCCCGGCGAGTTGAAGGAACCCCCGGCTACCACCTCTGCCCCTGGATCCGAGGGACAGCCCATGCAGGCTGCCCCCCGCAAGCGGCTAGTGTAGCATCACGTGTACTTCGATAGCACAGTGATGCGCGATGCCCGGGTACGGTACCCGCAGGTCCAGAAGCTTCTGCTTGGGAGCTTGCTCGCTTCAAGAAAGCTGCGCCATTACTTTCAGGCGCACAGCATGATGGTGGTGTGGGGGTTCTGCCTAGAGAGGGCCCTCACCAACCGTGAAGCCACCGGGAGGGTGGCCGAGTGGAGGAGGAGCTAGCGGAGTTCGGGCTGTGTTTTGCAAACACCAAGAGTATCAAGAGCACCGCTCTCGCTGACTTCGTCGCGGAGTGGACATCGACGGGCATAGAGAAAGAAGAGCCGGAAGCGAGCCTTCCCGGCAGATTGGATGAAGGGTGCTGGGTCATGTACTTCGACGACGCCTTCTGCTTGGAGGGTGCCGGTGCCGGAGTGGTGATCCCACTAGAGATCAGCTCAAGTTCGTAATACAGCTTGACTTCGCCAACTCCACCAACAACACAGCAGAGTACGAGGGACTGCTTGCCGGGTTGCGCGCAGGGATCGCCCTCGACATCAAACGCTTGGTTGTTCGCGGGGACTCACAACTCGTGATCAACCAGGTAAATAAGGACTATGACTGCCCCCAGATGGCAGCGTACGTGGAGGAGGTCCGAAAATTGGAGTCCAAGTTCAAAGGACTTCGGTTTGAGCATGTGAAGCGCAAGGACAACTTTGTTGCGGATGAACTGTCCAAATGGGCAGCGGAGCGCAGCAAGGTGCCTCCTGGGGTGTTCCTGCAGAGGCAGTCAAAGCCCTCTGTTGACCCCAAGACAGTTGCCGGAGAAGCCCCTCCGGCAACTCAAGGTGACCCTGCAGCTGTGGGAGACCACGCCGCCAAGTTGGTGGCATACACTATCCGGGAGCCACCACCCTGGGGGGCGGATATTATTCGTTATCTCAAGGACGGAACCCTCCCAGAGGAATATGTTGCCGCGGAGCGAGTAGCCCGGCAAGACAAGATGTACACCCTGGTGGACGGGGAACTATACCGGAGGCGTCCCCTAATGGAGTCATGCTCCTCTGCGTGCCCCGGGAAAAAGGGCGCACGTTGCTGGAGGATATACATCGAGGCACATACTCGCACCATGTGGCCTCCAGGGCACTAGCTGGGAAAGCATTCCGGCACGGCTTTTACTGGCCGACAGCACTAGCCGATGCCGAACAATTAGTCAAGACCTGTGAAGCGTGCCAGTTTCACGCCAAAAAGAGCAACCAGCCAGCGCAAGCCCTGCAAGTCATCCCGTCCTCGTGGCCATTCGCGGTCTGGGGGCTGGACATTGTCGGCAAGTTGCCGAGAGCAGTTGGCGGCTACGAATACTTGCTTGTGGCCATCGACATGTTCTCGAAGTGGATCGAGGTGGAGCCTGTCCGAGCCGTCACGACGCAGGCAGCCATCAAGTTTTTCAAGGTCATTGTGTGCCGGTTTGGTGTGCCTAACGGCATCATCACCGACAACGGCACGCAATTCACTAGTGCGGTGTTCCAAGCTTACTGCGAGGACATGGACACTAAGATTCACTTTGCCTCTGTTGCTCATCCGAGGAGCAATGGGCAAGTTGAGCGAGCCAACGCAGAAGTGCTGTGGGGGCTCAAGACGAGAACCTTTGACAAGCTCAAGGGCCACGGGAAACACTGGGTTGAAGAACTCCAGCCCGTGTTGTGGTCGCTGCGGACCACACCAAGTCGGGCGACGGGTCAAACTCCGTTTACCCCTCGTCTACGGGGCAGAAGCTATGCTGCCCCTCGAGCTCAAGTATGGGTCACCTCGGGTACGCGTACGGCGACAAGAGCCAACACACGCAGAGGATTGATGAACTTACCTGGGCGAGCTGCAGGC
Source organism: Brachypodium distachyon (assembly GCF_000005505.3). Taxonomy (NCBI): domain Eukaryota; kingdom Viridiplantae; phylum Streptophyta; class Magnoliopsida; order Poales; family Poaceae; genus Brachypodium; species Brachypodium distachyon. The sequence continues at coordinate 36,354,304 of NC_016133.3, read as the reverse complement.
TACCAGCAGGGACTCCGTCGTTATCACGACAGGAGAGTCCGTCCCTGGGGGCTCGAGGTTGGAGACCTCGTCCTGCGCCAGATACAAGGAACGAATGCCGTCAACATGTTGACTCCAATCTGGGAAGGCCCTTTCCGGGTAGTGCAGGTGAACAGACCGGGGGTTGTCCGGCTGGAAACTGAAGAAGACTTGCCGGTGCCCAATAGTTGGAACATTGAGCACCTGCGCAAGTTCTACCCGTGAAACGGTGGAGCCTTACCCACGGGTGACGCTGCGGCAGCGTGCCTCTTTAAGCTAGTCTAGCCGGGCAAGGCCCGATTGTAATCCGCTAGCACAAAGTTGAATGAAGATAAGTGTTGCTTCAATAAGTGTTGTGCTTTGCTGTTTAGTGAGTACTTCTGTCTCCTGCTCTAGGTGCACAGAACTGGCTCCTCATCCTTGGCTGTGAGCAGGGGGCTGCCGGAACCCCGAAAACGAAGCTCGTTGCCGGGACGTCCCGGAACGAGGCCTAGCAGTTGCCAGACCCATCCGCGACGTGCTACGTGCCAGCAGGGCACCGTGGAAATATAAAGATGCTCACACCCAAGTCTGAGGTCGACTCTTCTGTGCCCGGGGGCTGGGAGGCAGGAGGTTATCCGGTTTGAACTGTTTTTCGTGCATTTCGAAACTTTTGCTATGCACCTTGGGCGTTGCAGGAATCTGACATGCAAGGTAAAGGTGAGGCGAACGCACACTGTGATGCTTGTGGGGTGGTCACGGGTGTCGTCGTCTTGCGAGTAAGTTGTACATATATCGCAATTACTTCAAGGCTTGATGCAGGAAACTGAGACAGGGCCAGTGCCTCCACGCGGCGACTGGTGGTCCCGCACATGTGGAGGCAAGGGCAGCGCTTCGGCTATTTAAAGAGACCGGGGCAAGTGCAACACCAACAGCGGGCAAGAAAGCAAGAGATGTCGCAGAGAGACGATGGTGGTGCATCCCTCTGCGCTTGTCATTGAGGGTGTTCCCACCATCGCGGCCCTGCCACATCTCTTTTGGAACGACACCAGAAATGGCGGTGCAGTGGGCGAGGGGCGTCGTGAAGACGCTGTGGTGGTGCATGATTCCGCGCATGCCGCTGGAGGGTGCACTGCCACAGCGTCCTTGCCACGGTCCTCAACGAGGTGCTACAAGACCAAAGAGAACGGAAAGCTAAGTACTTTGTCTTAGGCCCTTGGCTCTTTCTTTAGTAACGCTGGTTTGCTGAGATAAGCTCGGTCCCCGTGTTGCCGGAGCATGGGAAGGACGCTTGCAGGGTGATGACGCCCCCCACACGTGGCTCGCGGGTCCGTCCCAGAGGCGTGCGCGCTAGGGTAGTTAACTCGCAGGCGGAGTGACTAGCCACTGCTGTTTGGTCCTAGGTTGGCACCGCGGGTCCGTTCCGGGTCCCTAGTCTGGCAAGTATGTGGTTGGCGAGTCCCCGGATACGCAAGGCTAAAGCACGAGAAGGAGAGAGCCCCTTCCCGACAAGCTAGTCTTAGACAAAGAAGCAAGTAAAAGTAGCATTGGATATATTGAAGCTCGAGCAAATGAGTTAACAGATAACACTTGCGATGATAAGGGAAAGCTAACATAAAAAGTTCTAAGGCGCCACGCACCACTTGCAGGAAAAAAAACAGGCAATTATGCAGGAGGTGCTCCCGGGGCGGCTGCGACGGTGTTGGGTGCATCCTCGGCATCAGGGGCTTCTCCGGCAACCTCCTCGTCAGCGGCTTCAGCGTCATTGACCTTGCCCTGCATCTGCGCCACCATCTCGTCCACAACGCCCTGCACTGCTTCCCGGTGGGTCTTGGCCTCTTCCTCGTCCGACCAGGCGTCGAAGACCGACTTGAACGGGATGTCGGGGTGGGCGGAGTGGACCCGGGTGAGAATTGGCCCGGCGACCTGCTCGGTTGCAAGGCCGACTTGCCGGTCCTCGAAGGCCGTAACACAGCTTTGCAGGCCGCTCAGCCGGCCGACAAAGTTTGCGAAGAAGGAAGTGAAGCTGTCCATGTCCGCCCCGTCGAAGGAAGCCACAGGGATGTCGAATCCCTGCAGCGCCTCCACCACCGAGTCCGCCAGCTTCTTCAGCCTGGTCACCTCCCCTGTCCTGCGGGCCAGCAGCTCGGTGCACGCACCACGGGCCTCCTGGGCCTGCAGCTTGTGTTCGCGGCACTCGGACTTCAGCCTGCCGATCTCGGACGCCTTCTTGGTGTTGTCGTTGTCGACTAGCCGGAGTTCCTGCCGCACCATGTCGAGAGCTTGTGTTCGCGGCACTCGGACTTCAGCCTGCCGATCTCGGACGCCTTCTTGGTGTTGTCGTCGTCGACTAGCCGGAGTTCTTGCCGAACCATGTCGAGCTCGCCCTGAAGGGACGAGCTGGCATCTTGGGCAGCCTTGAGCTGCCCCGCAAGCTCGCGCTCCCGGGAGCGAGCCCGGTCCTGCAGCTCCTTCTCCCGGCGCGCTGAGGCTTCGGCTGCTGTTGCAGCCGCCATCTCCAGCTCTCCGGCCTCGCGGCGGAGGCGCTGGATCTCCAAGGAGTAGTTGGACAGTAAGTCCGCTTTCTCCCGGAGACGCCCCTGGAACGAGTTCAGAGCCGCTTGGTGCTCCTCTTCGCTCTTGGCATGTGTGGCCTTCACCAGTTCGAGCTCCCGCTGGTGCTTTTGCTATAGATCCCACAGCTGCTGGAGGACTTGCGCCTCCGGCACCCCTTGCATAGCAGGCATTGCCCCGGCTTGCCGCGCCTACTGGAGCTCCTCCCGGAGCCGCTGCAGCTCGGTGCGTTGCTCCTCCGTCTCTCGTCGCGCTGCGCTCCGTTCCGCCACTACGCGGGCGTGGTGCTGCTGCGCGTCGTTGAAGAAATCGACGAACATCCGCTGCTTTTGCTGGATGTTGTCGATCACTTGGTGTCCCTCCTGGAACACGCTGGGGTCAAAAGTGATCCAACCCCATGTCCGCCCGGCAAGCTCCCCTGCTCCCGGGCTGAAGGCGGCTCTGGCTGAGGAGGAGGACCCCGCCGGACCCGGTGTACATCCACGCCGGATGTGAGCGCCGCTGCAGGGGAGCCACGCGTCTCCCAATGAAGTGGCGCGCCACATCCGTGTCCGTGAGCTCAGTCTCACGGAGCACCTTGATCTTGGCACAGATTGGGGCCAGCTCCTCGTCCTTCTGGTCGCGGAGCGTCCAGTCGTCAGAACTCTTCGGGGGTCCGAGGGGCTCCTCGTGGAACTCTTGGAGCTCGTCGGTGCGCACCCAGCACCAGTCGCGGTGCCACTCGTGCTCGATCTTCTTCTTCCCCAGCTCGATGAACTCTGACTTGATCCTGTCGCGAAACCGGAACACCACTCCTGAGGACAGGAGAGCCTTCTTCTCCACCCTCGGGTAGTAGTAGTGGCGAAACAGAGCCACCGACGAATGCTTCACAAAGGTGTTGGAAGACAGCCAATGTGAAGAACGACGTGGGGTGAAGTTGCGCCATGATGACCTTGTAGGTCTCCATGATGGCTGAAAGGAAGTAAGAGTGCGGCGGCACGAACCCGGCTAGGATGAATCTCCCAAAGATCCGGAAGTACTGCGGGTCGCGCTCCGCGCCGACGGGGAGAATCCGCATCGGCCCTTACTCGTTGTGCTTGGTGGCAAGGGCCAAGACCAGCTTGTCTACCCCCTCGCCGTTGTACCCGGGCGGGAAGAAGGCTAACTTAGCCCGAATTTCCTCATCCTTCCAGGCTCGGTCCGACAGCTCCTTCTTGTCGACCTTCTCACGCTTTTCCCCTTTGCTGGTGCTCCCCTTGGGACGGTTCTGGCCCTTGGAAGACATCGGCGAAGGTGGAGAGGTGATTTGGTTAGAGTTGGGGCACGGAGAGCTTGGGAGGAGGCAATGGCAGGAGCAAGAGGCAATGGGGAGTGCCCGCCGCCAGCCTTGGGTATTATCGGGGCTGGCGGGCTGCAACGGACACCCCCACGATCGGCAGTAAAGAGCCCTAAAGAATCGGAGATTAAGAGGGGGGTGCGCGAAGTGGGCTTAACTCTCTGGTGATTTAAGGGGGATAAGGCACGAAATCATGCGCCTGACCGTTCCGCTCGGAGGAGGGGAACCGTAAATGCGGCCCACGAGGCCGGGTGCCAGGGGGACTCCCCTTGGGACCCACGCATCAGATAGGGCGTAGCCCGGCAACCGACCAAGGATAGCACTTGCTGGGAGCTTCAAGACTACCGGCCCACGCCCGGAGGCTACTGTCATACCAGTGGCCCACGGGGTCCCACTGATACGGGACGCGTGGGTCGGCAGTGACGAAGCCCCGTCAGGAAGGCCTCCCGGGAAGCGATGAGTCCGGGAAGCCTGCCTCAAGGAGACGGCCCTTGGTGAAGGTGAAGCTAAGGGCCCGCATATAAGAAGCCCCGGGAACTCCGGTCTCGGGAAGTTGAAGAAACACCTCCCGACAGCTAGCCGGGTGCGCTAGCCGGAAAAGTGTAGACAGGACAAGTCGACGGACGCAGTGCATTTAATGCACCGACAAGAGTCTTATCAGCAGGCCTAGTCTTGCTTAGCAAGGTTAGGGCAACTACCCTACGAACCATTTTTTCTACCGCGTACAGTGGACCGAGCACTGCATGGCGTCCAGCATGGATGAGCAGAAAGTGACCATGCACAACATGATCATTGAGAGCGACCGGGAATGTCCGGTGTTTGACACTAAACCGTTCATTGATGGGTCCTCTAGCCAATGTTAATCACCAGGTGCCGGCCGCCTTTGCTGCTTTCCTCGCCCGGCGGCAAGAAATTCGAGACGCTGGTACTCATCAGCAACTTCAAAATGATCTGGTCGAGCATTTGTGGAGGTTTCGAGGAAACGTCTAGTTTTTCTTATTTGTTTGCTTGAATTTGATTAAATTTGTTTGAAATGTGATTCAACTTATCAAATAATGTGCTTGTTTCAATTTGCAATATTTGTAAAATTTGGTTTGGGGAGGCGTTTGGGGGCGCTAGCTGGACCTTAAAAACAAAATCTAGCCGACGCCCCCCCATACGGCCGAAAAAAGTGGCGGGCCGGATGCGAAATGGGGGGACAGCTGGAGTTGCTATTAGTCCTGCTTCCCAATTCTGAAGATGCGGCTACTCCCTCCCAATTGAAACCAATCAGTCTGGTGCATAGATTCGCAAAATTAGCTGCCAATCTCCACCGTCAAAAGGCTGCACCGGCCCAATCAACCCTCCATCATGCTGAAGCTTGACATTTCGAAAGCTTTTGATTCGGTTTCTCGGGATTTCTTTCTTCATTTCATGTAGCAACGTGGTTTCCCAGATCGCTGGAGGCTTTGGCTGTCCCTTTTAATCAGATCAACTTCCACTAAGATCATTGTTAACCAGCAGCTCTTGGACTACATCTGGCATAGGAGAGGCCTCCGGCAAGGCGATCCCCTCTCTCTGCTGTTCTTTGTTTTGGTCATGGACTGCCTCCGGGCTATCTCTGCTGCCGCTGAACCCTCCGGGCTATCTCTGCTGCCGCTGAACGTGATGGCCTCCTGATGCCTATTGGTCGCCCGCCGATCGTGCATAGGGTCTCGATCTATGCTGAGGATGTGGTTCTCTTCATCAACAACTCGCCATCTGAAGCTCGTCATTCTAATACCATCTTAAAGCTCTTTGGCGACTCCACTGGCTTGCAGATCAACCTCAACAAGAGTTCGATTTTCAACATCAAGTGCCAAAATCCTGATATCGACCCCGGCATTCTGAATGCTCTTCCTTGTGTTCCCGGAAGCTTCCCTTGCACCTATGTTGGCATGCCTCTTTCCCTGACAAGGCTCCGCAGGTCTGATTTCCAACCGTTCATTGACAAAGTGGCTAAAAAGCTAAGTGGTTGGAACGGGCAGTTCCTCTCCTCTGCGGGCAAGCTTGTCTTGGTCAACTGTGTTCTCTCGGCCATTCCCACTTACCACACGATCGCCATTTCTCAGCCGGCGTTGGTCATTAAGCAAATTGATAAGCTGAGGAGATCCTTTCTTTGGTCCGGCTCTGACAGTTGTTCGGGAGCAAGATGTCTCGTGGCCTGGAAGAAAGTTTGTGTCCCTAAGCAGCTGGGAGGGCTAGGTGTTCCTGATCTCACTTTGCATGGAAGGCCCTCCGGATCAGATGGCTCTGACTTTTGAGCAACTTGATCTCAATTTGCTGGACATCCGAAAACGCAAAAACTTTATCACATTTTGGATGTAACATATTTCACATTAGATGTAACATCTGTGGCATTAGGTGTAGCATCGGTAGCATTAGATTTAACATTTCTTGAATTAATATAACTTATGCTGGACTTTTGTTGGATGTAATTTGTGGCGTATTTTTCTTACAGTAGATTTGTTTCATGGAGATATTGTGGTGGCTGAGGAGGAAAAGGAGGTGGCAGCATAAAGAAGGGAGAGAAGAGTATCCAAAAAGTATTTTGCTGTCACGCTAGAGGGAAAAGCACACAGCTTAGTACGGGTAGAGTACTCTTCAGGCCAAAATTGCCCACTTACGGCCTAGACCAGCCTTTTTTTTTATTTCGCCCTCGTTAAGAGCAATTCAGTGGGACGACAAATCGTCATTTTTCGGTCTACCGGATCACTTACTTCCTCCGTTCAAGAAAAAATGTCTCAACTTTGACTAAATTTGAATGCATCTATACACTAATCATGTCTACATACATCTAAATTTTGACAAACTTGAAACATTTTTTGTTCAACGGAGGGAATACTTGATTATCAGGCATAGAACTCACACACGTTAAGTACTACTGGTGCGTAGTGGAGTACGATCGAGTTGATCAGCAGCAACGCATGCATGGTCACGAGTCTCGACGAGCATGTTTTTGTAGTTTCAGTTGTATCATTGCAAGAGCCTAAATGTGAGCGTGTATTCTGAACGGTAGATCTGAGTTTGGAGTGATGTTTTTCCTTTTTGAGAAGGAAGCTTGGATTGCTGCTATGCTGATTTAATTCAGATGAGGGATAAGCACGTATGTTAGTCTCATCATTTTCATTTCTCTTTTGTGAGAATCTATGTTCGTCTCAGGGGGTCCTGCCGCAACCGGGCCACACTGCTGATAATTCAAGGTCCAGCAAGCGGCTTTAGGGAAGGAATATTTTTCCATCGGAAGAGGAAAGTAAAATTCACTAACGGTCATTCCGTCATTGCATTTGATGAGAAAACTCATATAGAGTATTTTGGGAATTACAAATGATGGCCACTGAGCTTGGTGAAATGTCCAACATAAGGTCACTGTGGACATATATTACCATATTCTGGTGATGTGGCACTTGTTGACTAAGGTTGACCAGCCACGTAGGCCGCCAACGTGGCACAAGAGTTGGGCGACCGGAAACGTGATTTTGCACTTAACAAAACTCTGACCTTTCGTAGATATGCTTCTTTTGAGCATTTGTTCAAAACAGTGCCAGAGGATCTTACTTGCTGTATTATAAGTGTACTGCAAAAAGTAGAGTACTTGTAATACTTGCATGCAGAAGGAAACAGAAAACAGAGATCAAACTATGCAATCCAATGAATTCATGATTTATCCGCTGTTGAGCTGGTTCAGATCATGCATTGACTCGAGTCTGAAGAGGCACGCACTCCATGCAAGGAGCCAAGGAACAAGGATATAGGATCACGACATTAAGCTGGGTCAGTTCTGCGGTTTGGTTCACAAAATGGAGCTAGATACCATATGACCAGTAACCAGTTTTCAACATTGCACTTCAACATGCATGACCGGTGAGTATCTAGAACCAGGCGATCCCCGTACCAAAGCAGTACTTACTTACCCATCATCTGAATTAATCAGATGACCGGTGAGTACCTATGGATAAGTAATAGGCTAGAGGAGTTTTCGATCTCTACTATTTTTCGAAAAGGAGGAAGACCCCGGCCGCATTCTTGCTGCCCACACTGCCTTCCTCTTCCTCCACTGTCGTTCCAAGATGCTTGGTGGAGCCGCCATCCCTCTTCCGCTCCACTGTCGTTCCACTTGCCTATATGGGTCTTCATCCGCTTCTTTGCTCTGGGTCCATCTCCATTATCTACAAATGGCACAAAGACAAATCATGACTGTCTAACTAACAGTAAAGCAAACTTAGAATATGAACTAAAAGGTGCAGAAACGAAATGGATAACATATCTGATTTTGCACTGTCAGGGTGTAACTATCAGGAATGTTCCGGACTTCCCCTTAATAAAAGGGTATAAAGATTAGGCTTGTATTCTTTTTTCACATCTTTACTTTGCTCACATGGGCACAAAACAGTTCCTCCAGGCAGTGAAACATCCATCCATCCCAAAAAGGTCTAAGAGAAAAATCAAAAGTAGTGTTGCACTACACGGGATGAAAACATGTCATTTTTTTCTGAAGAAACTTCGCAATGTACGTGCCCTCAGTATGCGCTGTCAGAGTTTGAACCTACTGTTTCAAGATGCGAGGTGCCAGTCCTCCTATGCCCATGCAGTGCTCCAGCCGGAGCATCATCATACCCCTTCATCTCATCTTCTACAACATAAGACAAGCCAGGTAAAACCCAATAAGTCAGCATATCATAGGTGAGTAGACACACAATGTGCATATGACCTTATATAAACTAGCACTGTGCCATGTACAAGTTGTTTAGGATTTTTTTTTTACAGAAGAAGATCACGCTTACCACGCCAAGACGAGCTCTCGGGAAAACACTCGTATTCTTGTTCATCATCGTCAATGTAAATGTCACCGTCCTCATCACTCTCATACTCACTGGAAACGTCAAGCTCGTTCAAAAATCCTGTCAATTCTTTAAAATAATCCAATTGCAACATGTTCTTTTCCTCAAGTAGGGTAGAGAACCACGGAGAACCTTGCTTGACATAGAACAAAAGATATGCTGAACTGCCCAAAATTTTATCCTCTTCGTTAATTTTCATAACCTACACTGTGAAAGGTTATAGAACTATGCATGTAACTGAATGAAAGATTTAAAAAATGTTACTTGCAGTAGATAGATTACCTTATCATCGTCGAAGAGAAACCAATCAGTTTGTGACGAATGGATATAAGAAACATAGTGACCACCGCATGGAACGCCTGAGTGTTCTACGACTGCATACAAATCATAGTTTTGAGGTTTCTGCAACAACAAAGTGTGCATCAGCCATACACTTGGGTGCTTTGGGGGCTACATGATCAAATGAGAAAAAAAAACTCACACTATCTGGAGAGCTCATGAAAGGGTTCAAATCTAGCTCTAACTGATACTTCACCATGGATTCAATCTTAGATATATAAGTCCCCAAAATTTGAAACCGTTTGAGCTGGATTACAAGAACTTTTGGAGCCTGCTCCACCTCGAAGTGCTTTTCCATATTCACACAAGATTTGCATCCATCGCAAATGAAGTTTTCAACCACCTCAATCTTTGTAAAAGAGTGTAGCGCATCCATGACAGAGTCCATTTGGTTAACCTCCAAGCTAAGGTCAAGGAAAGGTTCCAATTTGTCCGAGCAATGATTGCAACCTGGACAATGCAACTGAGAAAAGAAAAAAAGATTAGGCCAGTATGACATTTGATTTGATTTTTGCAGATAAAGTCGTTATGAAGCTGGATCATTAAGATTGACTGACGGGAGGATTAACAAGCACACCTGGCTTTTCAGTAGGCCTCGAAAAATTTCTTTGACAATAGAAATGGGTCTCTCAGATGGGGAACTGGAAGGGACAGATGCCTCATCTAATTTGTTAAGCAAGAAGCGGAGGAATTCATGTGCATCTTGCTGTCTTTCTGACTCAAAATTTGCTGAAACTACTGCATTTAATTTTTAAAAGAGCAAGATCAGCGCATAATCGCATGTATTTCCAAATATCTCAAATGTCTAAGGATATGACAGCTGAAACATTGAAGGGGTAAAGTTTTCGAAAAGCTCAATAAGACCACTACAAGCAAAGAAATCTCTGATAATATACATAGAGATTGAAGTATGCGTTGAGGAAAACCTGACGGTTAATTCAGTTGAACAAACATATACTCGGCTATAAAAGACCAACAATGGAAGAGAAGCATGCATATGGAGTACGTGAAGGATGTTTGAAGGCTCAGCTGAACAAACATACACTGCACGACTTTGACAAACTTCCTGGGGTAGAGAAAAAGCCCGGAGAGCTTGATAACTTCAATGGCATGCAGTTTTAGGGAGCAGTAACAGCAAAATTTGTCAGATCCACCTACCAATAATTCAAAATCCCAATTGAAAACATATGACAGTAGATAAGAAGATATGCTCAGCGAAAGGACAATTAGAAGAATGGAAGTAGAGTGAAGTAAATGATTTACTTAGACATGCATCTATGTGATCATCTTTCAGAAGCTTCGACACAAGAGGACCCGTGTGAACCACACACTGGAGAATGCAATTAATGAAGCATGTCCACTTATGAGGATTCTCTAGCGAGCCACCCTGTGGAAGCAACATGCATGCGAATCAGTGAAGTAAAAGCATCTAAACTTGAACTTGATTTCAAGAGGAAATTAATTACAGAAGCATAAGTCTGGCTTGCTTACCACAGGATAGTCACTCTTTCCACGAGATAGATTAAGAGAACAGCACGGAGTATCAACATATATGGATGACGACGTTTCGTGAATAGATGTTTGATCCTGCAATTATCACGAATACTAGGACACAATCATTGCATATGCAAAAGGAACATAGATGGTTTATGATCAGCAGTGCTGTATATATAATTGCAAGGAAATCATCTACTCCGTATCTATGTTCAGATGAGAATTAGAGTTGTTATAAACTTATAATCGTATATATAAGATCCAGCAAGTAAAAGACATCAATTTGATTGATCCCCAATTAATACCATAAGCACATGATGCATTAAGAGAAAAATGGTTGGTTCCTTGTTCCTTTTTTTCCCTTTCACAAAGGCAAAAGATCAGTCCATTTTGTTCATAACATAGGAGCACAAAAAGAACAAAATTCATACTCGAAGCTCGGATTGCTGCCAGCTTGTATACTCTGCTCAGGTTTGGTTTGGCCTGGGTGCAACGTTTATATCGTTTGGATCCCCTGTAGGGTTGGAAAGAGATCAGGACACTTAATTCTGATGCTCCGTGGACTGGGTTGGGCCGGGTTTGGATTTAGGCCGGCCCATTATCAGTCAACGGATTTAGATCCGCAGCGCCTCCGTCGGGAGGAGACTGCCCCGCGCGCGCCCAGCTCGCCGACGGCCAACATCGGCGGCCGGGAGACGCCAGCCAGATCCGCCGCCCCGAGCGGACCAGGACTGCGTGATCGATTCGATCAATGCTGTTTATGGATGTATCAACAGTTATACCCTACCTAATTAAGCGCAGTCCATCGATCGACGCTGTCCAAGCAAGCGCCCACGAATGCAACTTGTTCGGGGGATTAAATAGCCGGAGCCGAAGGACGACGGAGCACAACCTCGGCCGGCCGGCCGGCCGGCGGCGGGACACGATTGAGGCAGCAAACACACGAGATCGACGCCCCGACTAATGAACCAGCAAGCAGCCAAGCCAACCAAATAGCAGCAAGCATGCAGTAGCAGAAAGAGGGAATAAGCCAGAGAAGCTACTCCAGAAATCAAGCTAGCAGGAGAAATGAAACGCACCGATTCGAGGTGTTGGTGGTACTGTTGGAGCAGGAACTCCTTCTCGTCGTCCGGCGGCAGCAGGGCGAGGGGCATTGTGTCCTCCGCGGCCATGGAATCGACCAAATCAAGCTAGGGTTTGAGCTGGCTTCTGGGTGGGAGAAGAGGAGTAGTGAGGGATTCGGGAATGGACGGATGAACTGGAACGTGGCCTGCCGTAGCGGTGGTGGGTCTCCTCGCCGGGCCAAGCCGAGGTCTCCTCCTGGTCCAGGGGTCCTAGACTCCTAGTGCAGTGGAGTAGTAGTACTGTTGCACTTGGCACACAAGCTGCAAGCAGTTTGTAGCACCTGCCATTGAAGGAGGATGGAATTGAAGTCGAAGGAGCAGCACCAATAGTCAACACGCAAAGACGCGCATGCAGGCATGCGGCTGCAGCTTTAAGTCCTGTCGAGGGGCCGAACGATGCCTCTGCCATTGGCTTGTCATGTCGTTTATTAAATGCACACCTGCATAATGCGAAACTACGGTAGAGTATTCCATCGTCTTTGTATGGCTAGTATAATTTGATGGATGCGTTTCATTTCAACGATTTCATGCACGCGTGAAAATAGAGCAAAGTCTACAAGAGTGCATGATGGCTTTCCCTAGAAGGCTTCTTCGGTTTCAACGGTGTATATGGCCCATTTTCGTGTGGATCTACAAGTCCTTCAGAAAGGTCCAGTAAGCCCGGCCGCTTTGGGTAACGTGGGCCGAGAGTCTTCTGGATCTTCAACCGGGCCGGTGCACCGTGCACAACTTATGCGTTCCTTTTTTTTTTGCGGGTAACAACTCATGCGTTCCTCTCGTTTGAATTTCAAACAAATTGTTGGACTCACTCCGTTCTACTTTTGCTGACTGTCAAATCTTTTAAATTTGATCAATTTTATAGAAAAAATCAATATATGCTGTGTCAAAAAACGATACCATGAAAATAATTTTCACGATGTATCTCACGATACTCATTTAGTATCGTAGCTGTTGATTTTTTTTTGTTACCTCATTGATCAAAGTTTTAATTTTTTGACAATTAACAAAAGTTATACGCACTATATTTTCGAAATAGAGTCCGTAAAAGGTAAATGTAAGATGCAACGGATGCCAATATCAAAGTTAGTATGTACAGTTGCTACTACCTAGCTAGTCTATCTTTCACCAAAGTTGTGCATATATACATGCACCTTCAATTCACATGCATACCTGCCAAAAGCAAGCAACTATGGAAAGATACTAGATGGGATAGCGCGCTTTGCTGCGCCGTAGAGTTTTACCAACATTTTTTGCGGAATATAACTTAATATGATAGTTTTTATAAAACAAGTTTAATAAGATGAATTCTGACCTTCCAGGACCCAAAGACGAACATAGCTTAAACAGAACTAAAACCATTAGCAAGCGAATAACCTGATTTGTACATGACTTAATTCTTGTATACAAACTGCACATCATTGGCTCAAAATATCTTAGGAAATAAAAAAACATAAGTCATATGCATTTGTTCCTCAGATCGGTTACATTCTTGTTGCCTACTGAGTATTGAGTGCTAGCATGCCACGGCTGACTATATTTCTCTCAACTCTTGCTACATTAAGTGCAAAGTTCTACAACAGCAAAAATGAGTCAGAATTAAGCCCAATGCAAAGATATGAAAGGAGAAAATCACAAACATCACCTATGAGTGGTTCTGGACATTTGCATTGCCTGTAGCCCACACAAAGGACTTTGTTCTGCAACCGAATAAAAGAAATGAGTAGCCATTGCCATTCGAACAATAGTTTATCGATACAAACAGCCCATGCAATTCCGCTTGAGATTCTATATAAACAATTATAATTAGAAAACCATTCAAGCAGTAGATTGTGCACCCATTCGCAAAAAAGAGAGTAGATTGTGCACCCGATAAATATAAATAGCTAATTAGCAGTTGGGTAGTGCTACGTACCTTTTTGAAAGATGCAAAAATGTGAGCCAAGTACCACAAAATTTGATCAAAAGCATATGAAAGAAATACGTAACCCTGCTTTCCCAAGCTCATATATCATGGACAAAGGAACACCACTCTACGGTTAGCACAATTTGTGTTCACGTGGACATACTTGCCAGAGAAAGGTTGTCCATTCCTGACTGAAAAACTCCAAAAAGAAAATACATATAGCATAAACCATCACTGAAAACTGATTAGAAAGAGATAACTATCATTGATAATGAACCAAATAAAGGATCACTGCAACACAGAGGTCAACCATGGACAATATTCCAATAATCAGCGTTATTCAGAAAGGAACAAACAATGTCATCACACAAATCAGTCGGGGAAATAAGACATACAAAAGCATAAATAAAATTATATAATATATGGAAACATCTAAGGGTGATACTATACAGCGACGATGATGGTGAAAAATATACCTTCAATGAATTAATGATTGTTCTGACACCATGTTGTATAAATTAGAGATATAAGGAAGAATGAAGCAACCTATAGATCAATTGCTATGAAGACCACGGTGAAAACATAACAAGCATGATTTTAGAAGAAAGGTGCCTGAATTGTCTTTGCACCAACTACACAGCAAACTCTGCAGGAGTAATATTATTTGGAGCCACCAATGGCAAGTTACCCAGATGGACATGTAAAAACAGAATAAAATCATCATAATATTAGAGACATTTGTCAACAAAGACACATAAAAACGCAGGGAAGGAAATACAAAGGGAAAAGAAGAAACGGGAATAATATCACCAACTCAACACGGTGGATGGGAAAGGGAGTAGCCATCATTACCTAAAATTTCCTCTTGATTTTCCATTACTGAGAACAACATTGAAGAGTTAGCTGAAGAAACATCAAGCACCTAGGATCAAGGTATGATATCACTATGAGAAAAGATCCCTGCTTCACAAAACATATACACATCAGCAATGGAAGCCTCCTGTACATGGTTGCATACATAGGCACCCTTCGGTTGGCAGCTAGCTACAGATACAAAGGTGTGCAAGTACCTTAATAGGAGGTCCAGGAAAACCCCATATTCACATAAAATGGTTCGGTAGAGGAAGAAGAGATGTGTCTCAATTACTCATCCTATGGGGATGATTCTGAGTGGAGGTCAGATTATTGCTCAATTAGGCATTAATTGATCAAATTGGTCACTCAATTTAGGTTACATGTAACATCTTTATTCCCAACTGGATCCACTGAAAATAAATAAAATTGAAAAACCTCAAAACATGTCGGAAGAAACATATACATGTAAATAAAACACATCGGTCTTAGCAAGCAAAAAAGAATCGAGATCTCAACGAACCTGGACAAGGGAAGCAACCCCCAGCACGCAGACATGAAGAACCACCGCCAACCCACCAGCAAACGTCGACGAACCCCGTGCGCCTCCACCTCCACTGACCCCTACCACCGCCGAGAGCAAACAACCGGGGGTGGCACAAGAACGAACCAGTGCCCAGCCTCCATCCATTAGATCCACCCAAAAGGAGGAGAGATCGGAGAAATCCGCGATCCATGGGCTGGACGCGGGGCCTTGGCAATGGCCGCAGTAGCTCCTCCTTCCTTGTTGTCCTCCTCGTCGTCGCTCTCGTCTCTCAGGCCGCTGGCATCGCGTCCGCGCAGCGGGACTCGCCAAGCCGCGGGCCGAGCTAACCCACAAAACTTAAACCCATCGATGACGGTCATAATCGTGGTGTTCGTGACCGTCTTCTTCTTCCTCGGATTCTTCTTCTCCTTCTACCTCCACTGCTCGGCATGGGACCTGCCGGCAACCTCCTCGCCATCGGCGCCAGCAGCGGGAGGTGAGAAGGACGTGCGGTCTCGACACGGCCGTGCTCCGGGCGCTCCCGACCATGGCGTACGCCGACGTGAGGGCGCACAGGGCCGGCCTAAAGGGCGAGCTCGAGTGCGCGGTGTGCCTCAGCGAGTTTGACGACTGCGACACGCTCCGCCTCCTGCCACACAAGAGAACCATCGACCCCCACCCAGGGGTTCAACTCGATTTGATCAACATGAGCATAGATCCGAAGAGGGGGGGGGGCAGGCGTACCGGCGCAGTTGAAATGGCGGTACCCGGCGCGGAGGACGAAATGTTTGAGGCCACAGATGGCTGGGGTTCCATCCGCCATATGCCCAGCCCCACGTATGTCATCTGGTGCCTGCTGCTCAGAGCTTCCGCTGTCGCTGCCGCATCTCTCACTCGCCCTCGCGGAGGTCTGCCGTCTCCCGTCTAATGAGTCCAACCGACGGGATTTTGGGAGCGGCGGCCGGCAGGGAGAGCTCACCGAAACCCCTCAAAACTGAGGCCGCACACACTCGAGAAAACTCCATGGGACAGCTCAAGGGACAGGTGTCAACGCGCATGCGCCCCCTCCGCACAACGTACACCGACAGTGGGCCAAATCAAATCGGGCGACAGCGGAAGGGCTGGAAAAAAAAAGGCATCGAGGGAGATTTGCGTCGACGTGGCCGATCGATCCTATGGGTGGTTTCTTCGCCCTTTCATAGGGGTAAAGATATCTATGGAAGATATAGAAGAAATATAGACGATGAAGACGTAGCTAGCTAGGGAAGAGATTCTCATTCCCCTTCTGTTCCTATCGGTCCTACTATTCCCATGGAGCATTTGTCCGAATTCCGATTCCCAATCAACACCCTTCTAATTCCTGCCTTGCCGGCCGATTTGGTTTATCACCATCCATCCATATATAAAATTTAGCAGCTACCCACATTGAACAACCCCAGCTATATACTCATTGAACTATACTTGATTTAATTCGTTTGTCTTCATTTATTATACTCCGTATAAGCTAAGCTAGCTTGATTAACTATCGACAGACAGCCCAACCAATGGCCAGGACAGATTCCCAGCCTGCCTGCCCACCGTACTCCTGAGTTATATCTTCTATGTTATTTCCTCCGATCCCTAATTTTGTACTAAATCCAAGACACTTATTATGGATCGGAAAGAGTACTATGTAAGGATGTAAATCCTAGAGCCATGTAGTCACGTTTTAGTGATCAAGTCTCCTGTCCACCATTAATTCATCAAATTTCTGATAATTAACTCGCAGTAGCTGGTCTACTACCGGAAAAGATGATGGAATTCATCAGCATTCTCGGGTGGAGGCAACCACTGCGTCAGCATGCTTGGCACAGCTGGTGTGTCTTCGATATGAAGTACAGTATACATCTAGTATCGCACTTTCCCTGACCTCACGGCATACAGTTGTGTTGAGTTGAGTATACATCTAATAAATTGCATCCACTTGATTGATCAGGCCAGGGTTAACACTTGTATTGCCAAGAAAAAGGTATAATAATACTTGATGTGTATACATCACCAATATGCAGTTTTTTTTCTAGAATACACCACTGATAGTATTACTACAGCTATCAGTTAATGTCAGAAAACTTCAGAGACTTAGCCTGAGAGTGGACCAAACTTATTGGCCCGTGCCTTGCGCTCATCGATAAACCAGACGTACGAGCCTACCATTTCGCCATTAATTCCTTGATCGAACATTTGATGTCTTGATCAACAGACAGCTTAATTCTGCGTTTGGAAAGGAAAACAGTACACCGACCCAGGATCACACGGCAATGGGCAGGCATCCTCGAGTGCTTGAGGCTGTCGTCTTCAGCTTTCGCGTCGAAATGTATATGTTTCTCTTGCATGAGTACTACTGTATCGTTTCTGGTCGCTTTCACAGATTCCAATTGATAGGATATTGGCACAATGAACCATGGGGTCGAACCGGTCGATCGAAATTCCGCCATCTTTTCTTTCCAAAGTGCTTCTGCTCGTGATCACACATTCACACTAGGGCTGGCGCTTGTTGCGTCTGTGGGGAGCCTCGCAATAATCGAAATCTGTTGCCCCGGTTGGTTGGGTCAGGTGGGTGCTTGTTCCAACTTCTCATTCAGACATTCATGCATGGGAGTTTCAGAGATTTTCGACAGCAAACTCATACTAGCAGTATCATGCATTCGACATTCACTGCAACTACGGCGACCCAGTTCCCGTGGTAATTCACAGCCATGGTCGGCAACGGCGACGGCAATGGGCTATTCTGCTGGTAGCTAGTTGCCAATGTGCAGCGGACTTGTCAAGCCGCCCCATTCCATTCATTTTCCATTTCCTTTCCTTTTCCCTCTCGGTGAAAGGAAAGGTCCATCACGCGCATTTTCTTCAGGTCCTTTTCAGCTTCCGATGCCCACACAAGTCAAGTTCATCATCCAGCCATCCTCCATCCATTCATCCACAAGGAGACTTTTGCTGCCCCAGGAAGATTCTAGAATGTGTCCAACATGTTTCTCCGAACAGCACGGAAAGTATATACATTTTTTTAACCAAATCGCGCTTCGTTTACCTTTTAACTTCTCGTATGAACAATGTACTGATAATTAAATCTGGGCCGCGTGCATCTCACGCGCAAGGCAGAAGCCGGAGGGGTGTTATCCCCTCCATCGCCCTAAAAAAACACACTAAACTAGCTTGCAATTGTAGATCAGGTTAGATATATCATTGCTTGATTTGGCTGCGCATAGATTTCCCAAACTGAAGCACACCATGTGCGTTGGCCCTGCATTCCTGGGCTCGTCATGTATAGATAATACTACTGACG
This sequence comes from Brachypodium distachyon, assembly GCF_000005505.3. NCBI lineage: Eukaryota > Viridiplantae > Streptophyta > Magnoliopsida > Poales > Poaceae > Brachypodium > Brachypodium distachyon. The sequence goes on along the minus strand of NC_016133.3, from coordinate 36,335,999 downwards.
ATGAGTGCCATTAAGGTTAACGGCTCCACTGTGTCTCCCTGCTTTAACAAAAACAAACTGCAGACGAAGGAATCAATGCAGTGGCATGTGTATAATAAAGAACCTTTGGTACTAGCATGATGATTGAGTGAGTGGCGGCAGAATCTTTTCAAAAACACAAGCTTTCTCATCACTGGCCTCTTCCCCTCTTTAATAATTCCTCCTCTGTTCCAGTTGGGAACAGGGGACGTCTCACGCAAGTTCAGCAGGTTCAGAACCAACACTTAGAGAGGAATCTGTATTTTCTTATGATAATGACAGGAAGGAATTTGTAAAGTTGTGTTGCTCTTTTGGTTGAACTTCATAAGTGAAGCTGTACCTGTATGTGGAGTAGTTTGCATTTGTAGAGCTAGCATTATTGGTGGTGATACGAAGTGAAGGTCTGGAAGGCTGATTTAGTTAGTACGGAGTAGACATTATAATAGACTGAGACTTGTTTAAGAACTAAAGAAATAAAAGAATGGACGGTGGTGATGGTGGCAAAACCGATGTTGCAACCGATCCAACCTAAGCATCAATTAACACAACCAAACAAAGGGAGGAACAAACAAGGATTAGCATAGAGAACAGTTGGCTGCAAAAGTTTGAATATTCAATGTGGGGACCGTGCCCAGACTCAGTTTTACGTAGGGGTCGCTTTGCGATTCGGAAGAGCTCGATTCCCTCCTCTTCGTCCGTCGATTTGTCTTCTTTAGATCAATTCCTCCCCTGATCTTCACCGACCCAGCCTCTCTCCGTCCCTGTCCCTTTCCCATCTCTCCCACTAGTGCGTGATTTCGAGCCTATCTCTACCGCCCCGGCTGTCGGCGCCACCATCCATTAGCGCCCGCAGAATCGCCATCGCTGCAGGCCGTTAGCGCCGCCATCCATCATCGCCCGCAGCCACCCACCCCACAAACACCAGCACCCCCGGGCACCACCTGCTGCACCATGGGCCGTCGGAGTGGAGCACAGCTGGGGCCAGCGCCGCTTGGATCTTCCTCCGGCACCGCCCATCTGTCCAGCTCGTATATGGCAGAAGAGCTTAGCAGCGTCTGCGCGGCCAGTGACGGTGAAGTTGTCAGGGCAGTCACATAGGGCACGATGGCGGCCTTGACTTCAGCCTTGGTGGCGTTGCGGTTACAACTTCAGAACGGAGGCGTATGTACGATCACAAGTTCAGAACCTGCAATTAGAACATCGCCGGCAACATGATCGGTGATACATGGTTCAGAACCTGCAGTTGGAGCATCGCCTGCAGCCTGTGCATGTTCAAACTTTCAGCTGCAACCTGCAAGACCTATTCTGAGTGGTTGTCTTGTCATCCCATATTCCCATGTAGCGCATGTATATCTTGATCCACCTCTCACGTTTTGTAGCCGGCTCTTGTAACAACAGCTTTCTTCTTCTTTTGTTTTTATATCGATGCATGCTGGAGTTTTTTTTAGAGCAAATGAGGCTCAGTAGAAGAGGGAGTGTATATATTCCATCGAAAGAGTAGACATGGTTACTCCGACTATTACATTATTAACCTGTCAAGTAAACATTGTTAACTCGGCAGGTAAGCACAACTAAATAGGTAAGTAGGTGTGGATATGGCGGTAACCAGGCGCGCACAGATAAGGCGGCAAGTAGGCGTGAAGAAATAGTATCATATATGCGTGTATAATATCGGATAAGTATGTACAAATAAATTAGTTGTTAGATAAAGTTAACCTGGCAATTGGGTGCAGCAAATCTGGCAAGTGTGTACAATTAATCTGGCAGGTAGGTACAATTAACCTGGTAAGTTTGCTTAACTAACCTGACAAGTAGTATGGATAAGCCGGTAGGGAGGTGCGGCTAATCTGGCAAGTAGGCACATATAACCTGGCAGTTATGCACATTTAACCTGGCAAGTTGATATGGATAAGTCGGTAAGTGGGTGCATGCGGCTAATCTGGCAAGTATGCACAATTAATCTCGCAAATAGGCACAATTAACTTGATAAGTTTACATAGCCAACCTCACAAGTATGTATGGATAAGTCGGTAAGTAGGTGCGGCTAATTTGGCAAGTAGACACAGCTAACCTGGCAGTTATGCACAATTAACCTGGCAAGTTGGTATGGATAGCCCGGTAAGTATGTGCGGCTAATCTGGCAAGTTTGTACAATTAATTTGGCAAGTGGACACAATTAATCTGATAAGTTTGCATAGCTAACCTGACAAGTAGGTGTGGATAAACCGACAAGTAGGTGCGGCCAATATGGCAAGTAGGTACAATTAACCTGGCAAGTAGACACAATTAATCTGGCAAGTAGACATAACTAACCTGACACGTATGTATGAATAAGCCAGTAATTAGGTGTTGCTAATGTGTCAAGTAAGTACAATTAACCTGACAAGTAGGTGTGGATAAGTCAGTAAGTATGTCTGAACTAGCTAATAGGTATCGAAAAAAGTTACAAGTGAATACAACTATATTTGCAAGTATGCTTACATAAACTAGCAAGTCGGTAAGTAGTGTATATCGTGCAATATATAGAGAAATTGGCAAGTATGATTTCGTGATATGTGAAAGTGACACAACATTTTAGGGGCTCTGCTTTTTTTCTGCGCAATTTAGGGGTTCTGCTGTGACTAGTAGATCCGTAAAAAAATTATAACGTGGAAAATATGTGCAATTTAGAAAAGAAAAGAAAAAACCTAAAACAAGATGGAGTGGCCACTCGTGCACATGAAAATGGAAGCTACGGTGCTTGGCTGGGTTATGCTGTGACTGGAGCTGGGCTGGGTAGCTTTGCCAATCTCGCTCCTAGCTAGTTGGCCTGGGTTTGTGAGCTGCTGGGCTGGTGCGCGGACGTGCGCGGGCAACACGCGGGAGACGCGAGCAGAAAACGTGCGCGGGCGCGTGGGAAGCGGGCGCCACTGCTGCTGTTTATGTGGGGAACGCCGCCGTGTAGTCTAGTCCTTCAATCAAACTGTCTACATGAACACAGAGGAAGCAACAAACACAGAGGAAGCAGCAGAGTTAGGAAGATGAGGTGAGTGCAGCTAGCTTATGGAAATTTTACCATCTCTCTAACTTAGGGATGCTTCATCATCAATCAATTACCTTCTTTGGGAATTAATCTCCCTGTCTTCGTTTAGCGATGCTCTCTTCACCAACATTAATGTTTGCACCCAAAAAACTACACATCGTAATGCAAATTGTTTATCTCAGTGTTTCCGTGTAGTGAGAAATGCCAGTGCTACAAGCATTTATGCTGCGAGTGCAAGTAGCACAACCAAACATTTATGATAAAAAATGAATTAATGGTGTAAGGTTGTCCTAGTAACAAGATGTAGCATGTCACTTGACCGAAAAAACTGGAAGCTTATATATACGCACGGTAGAATTTCTCTCTTCTTTTTGTGTGTGTAGGTTTTGAGGGGAATTTTTATAGCATGCTAGATTATCTCCTTTTGACACAAAATATCACTATTTTGGAGGTCCTATATTAGTATCATGGTAAAACCACAAAACAACACAGTGAGTAGGATATAGCTCCTCTAGTTGGGATATCTTCTTTTTTGGATACCATACATACATCCTTGCTCTCTAAGTAATAGGTACATGTCAGAAATGGCAAGCATTCGAAAGACCCGCCAAAAATCGAAGAACCGGAGCATCATACCTTTGGGGCTGGACAAGTAGGACCACCAACATAGTGAAGGGTGGTGGTGCAGCCCGATCAAGTCAATGTGTGTGTAGGGGCGAAACGGCAAAAGGCAATCAAGGAACACGTGCCCAATTGCCCCAAGAGAAGGAGAAGGAAGCCGCTATACCCCGGGACCGGGGTACGCTGCGCCGGGTGCGCCATGCGTTTCGCCCCTTAACTAATCGAGCCAGCCAGAGGTCACAGCTTACTCCAAAGAAGGAAGGAAGATTAATTAGGCGCTAGCTCCACTCAGATTAATTTAAGGAGGGAAAGAGGGGGAGAGACTAGAGTGCGTGTATGCGTTATTGTATTGATTGAAGGCTGCTTTGCAAATAACGCATCCGCTTGGGCTGCCGCTGCTAAATAAAGCGGTCAAAGAAATTGATTAAATTGAATTAATCCGGGGTTTAGGAGGAGAGGAGAAGGAAGACGACTTGGTTTGGCTTGGACGGCTGACTTGGGACGATAAGAACGAGACACACACGCAGTTAACTGACGCCCCATTTCCCATTTCCGAAACCTTCTTCAGTTCTTCCTCTCGTCTCTCGAGTACTGGCTCTGCTACCTGTCCATCCATCCATCCATATATTGAGCCCACCGCCCATCCTTCCTTCGCTTCATTTTCACGCACACCAACCGCTCTGCTCTGCGCTTCGATTCCCCCGAGGCACCAGCAACAACGACCCCCCTGTTCGTTTCGGCGCAGTGCAGCCTCGGCCATGGCCATCGACCACGAGTCCCCTTTCAAGGAGCTCCGCCTCAAGAACAGGAGGATCATGGTAATTCACAGCCTCCCTCTTCTTTCTTTCTTTCTTTCTTACCGCCGCGATGTCATGCCATTTCTCCTCGTTTTCCTGCGGATGTTCGTTTCTTTTGCTAGTTCTGCGCCCTTGTCCGGGGGAACCGGGGAAATGAATGAAACTGTTTTCTTCATTCGTCGTCGTCTTTGGTCGTTCGCTACTGTTGGATTGGGTCATTGGGTGTCGTGTGTTTCTGTTGTTTGGGGATGAATTCGTGGCAATCTTCTGAAGTATGGGCGGTCAAAGCATTGATCAACTATTGTTCTGTTTCTTCGTTGTTTCTCTGGTAGTACTAATAAAGCAGAGCATTTTGGTTGCGTTCGAATTCGGGACTGATCCTAGTCTTCTCCATTGGGGAAAGAAATCATTGATTTGTTCCATGGCGAGCAATTTCTTATTTTCTTGCCACGAGAGGCCAAATTTCAATTCAATCCATGGCTGAATGTTATCTTCTTGAACTGACTAATCTCAATGTTTGTTGTCGTCGCGTGCAGGGCGCTGGCGCCCCTGAGCCGGAGGAGGAAGAGGACTTGGCGGCGGCGGCGGAGCCGGAGGAGCAGCAGTGGCCGCGGTGGCTGCGGCCGCTGCTGTCGGCGCGCTTCTTCGCGCAATGCAAGACGCACGCCGACTCCCACCGGAGCCGCGGCGAGTGCAACATGTTCTGCCTCGACTGCTCCGCCGCCACCGCCATGGCCGCTTCCACGGCCGCCGCCGCGCACGCGCTGTGCTCGCAGTGCCTGGCCGAGGGCCACCGCGGCCACCACGTGACCCAGATCCGGCGGTCGTCGTACCACGACGTGATCCGGGTGTCGGACATCGCGCGGTTCATGGACATCGCGGGGGTGCAGACCTACGTCATCAACAGCGCCCGCGTCGTCTTCCTCAACGAGCGGCCCCAGCAGAAGAACAACCACCCGGGCAAGGCCAGCGGCGCCAATGGCGGCGGCGGCGGCGCCAATCTCTGCGAGGTCTGCAGCCGCAGCCTCCTCGACAACTTCCGCTTCTGCTCCCTCGGCTGCAAGGTCGCCGGCTGCTCCCCCTCCTCCGCCAGCGCCTCCTCCTCCTCCCTCCGCAATGCAACCGCCGCGGGGAAACAGAGCTTCTCCCCGTCCACCCCGCCGCCGCCGCCTCCCCCGCCGGCGGCCGCCAAGCGGCGCAAGGGCATCCCGCACCGGGCGCCCTTCGGCAACCTCATCGTCGACTACTAGGCTCCGCCATTGCTGCAATCCACATATTGCCCCGGTGACAAAGCGGCCACCATTGGCTTGGGTGCGGCTCGCCATTGCTAATGCCTTCCCCCCCGGTCGCCTTTGGTGGTGGTGCTTCTCGATGTGGATTCCATTGCACCATTAATTAGCTTTTCCAGGAAGAAAGCAAAGCTAGCTAGAGCCGGAAAAGGGGGTGGACCTTGGACACACAACTGAAAAAGCTCCAGCCTTTTTCTGTTCTTACTGCTTAATCATTACCATCCTTAGGACAGGAAACAAACAGAATTACTCCTACATTACAGAGAGATTTTACTGTATATGGTTATGATCCTGCTCTGCTTCTTCTGTACTAGTCTTGGTTTTTGTGATGTTCATTCCTTCCTTGCCTTAGGTACTGCAGGTTAGTGGAGTAGTAATAAGCAATGCGGGTGCAGTCCGTGGTGAGCTAGCAAGATTAATTAGCTCATCTCCGCTTCCTGCATTGCCACTTGTTGAACAAGTTTTGTGATGACTGTGCGTCATTAGTGCTTTCTTGGTATGTAAATATGGAGTGCTAGAAGCTTGCTAAATCGTTTCTCTGCTTTTCTTTGTTTCCACTTGTTAATCAAGTGTAGGATATGGGTTCAAGGATGGTTCTGGCCTCCCTCGCTCTCCGGTTTGTTGATCCTTAACTGTGAGGCATCTGCAAACTGGCTTGAGACTGACCTCTCCCATTAGTAGCACAAGCCGTCACGTTAATGCCCAACAAGCGGCAAAGCTTGCGTTGATACAAGGGCAGCCAGAATGTGATGGAAAGATTATTATACTGTACAACCAATTAATGTCGTTCTTCTTGTTGCTGTCGTTAACTTAAACAAGATTAAACTAACATAAATTAAACACTTTGTGATGTGATATGATGGGAGATTTGGTGGTGGGCGGATGGATGGAGTAGCCAGGAGGTGGCAGCATCATTATATTGTTGAAGCCGACGCGGAACGAGAATTTGTTTCCATGGAATGGATGCCCGGTTTTCGCAAGGCAAAAAGCATCTTTCTATCTGCAGCAATAATGCAGGGCAACTTTGCATCGGCTGCTCCAAAAAAATTTCTGCGCCCCCTTTGCATCGGCTTTTGGTACTACGGAGTACAAGAATTTGGTTTGCCCTATCTCAAAGGGAATAGAATGCGACATGTTGTTATTTATATGTGGAAAAATAATTGAAGGAGCTAGCGGTGACATTCCTCGGAGGGAAGGAAGAACAGCGTAAAGAAGGAGACTTTTTCCAATGGTTTTGTGTCATTGTGTATTTGTGTGTGAGAAGAGAGGAGCAGAGGCTTTTTCTCGGCCGAGGTGGATGTCGACACATAAACGAGCGTGGGTTGGGCAGAAAGAGATGCTCTGGATTACTTTGGGATTGGGTTGGTTCATGCCCGTGTTAATTTGTCAGGTCAAATTTAGAGTACACTCGGTAAAAATACTGTAGTAGCACGCCAAAAATGCTTCTGGCCTCACAAAATCTGTGAGATATTCAGAACTCTTTCGGCGTCGCAAAGTTCAGAATGGATGCTGGTGCCAGGGCACGGCACTCACACGGCGTGGTGCAGGCAGGTCCCAGGCAGCCAAGTCACTCGCCGTACTTACATGCGGGCCCGCACGCGTTCGTGGGTTACGACGTCAGGTCGACGTGTTACGGGGCACACGTGTCGGGCGAACCTGCGCCGCCGCCTTTGATTGACTCTGCTTGATCTGCCTCTGACGCTCAAAGGAGGAAAATGTTGAGCGATAATACCTTGTCACGCGGCTGCCGTCCGATCGATGTCACGGGGGGTGTTGGTGGCGATCGGCTCGGAATGTGTGGGCAGGAGGATGACGTAGCAATGCGTGGTGCGGGGGGGTTGCCTGCCTGGTCGGCAGAAGAAACATCATCCAGAGATTATTGTTTGTTCGGCAGGTGGATTAAGCAGTCCTTGAGTAATTGCCGCCATCGTACTTGCTCGATCCTAGTACTATCATACATGTACGTTCCGGTGGCGATATACGCGCGCGCACACACACAAAGAACGTGCTCCAGTTCGGAAATAATTATACTCCTAGTTCGGATGGACATGAAGTATGTCCCACTCCCGTGTACGCATGCTACGTCACCGTTTCCTTCCCGTGCAACGCAGGACGTTCTGACAAGTAGTGCATAGTGCATAGAATGGAATTGCCGGTTTCAGTTCGGCCTTTCATCCGGGGACGAGACCTACTACAGTACCTCGATGCTATGAAAACGGTCTGCGTCTTGTACCGGGAAATTGCAAATGCATTATGCACGCCATGTCTGCCTAACTTTCCTGCTCGATTCGTGAGGTGGCGGCAGGCAAGAAAAGCGCCTGTGCGTACGTACGTACGCACGCAGGGTAGCCCCATGTACTTAGCTGCTAATACGCCACGATTATATACGTAATCTGTAAATAACTAAACCAGTACTCCAGTACTGTCTTTCTTGCAGCACAATTGCACAAATGTGCAAGTCCCTGCGAGGTGTGGCCGGCCGATGCTAGCTTGACTGACTGGAAGTGGTCGATCCAGTACCTGCGTCTGCGTGTGCCATAGGGCATAGGCGAGTCGACCGATCAGTCAAAGTCAAAAGATATTCGTATGATTCCTGGACTTGGACTTGACTCGTGTGCCCAGACAAGAAGACCGACCGACTCCATCGCTCGGTCGTCTCTAGATCTGGTCTTCCTCGTCCTTGCCACACCCTGCTCATCCTGCAACATCTGCATGCCCCTGCGCCCCTGCTCATATTAATCTCCTCTGTCTCTCTTAAGTATTCCGTAGTGTATATAGTTAGCAGATTACATTCAGTTTAGCGTGGTGTATGGAGATTGAACTTGCTGCTGCTTCCCTCTCCCCTCTCACTGGCAACTAACCTCGTAGGTTTTATAGAGCCGGATTAGCCGTCCATCCATCGGGTTAAACTTGAAAACGTTGAACACGATGGTCAATAACACACCCTCGCAATTCAGGTTATCAAACTGTTGAATCCATCGCAATGTGACCAAAATCATGAAATTACGATCCGTGAGATCCACAAGCTCCATGAATGGGGAGACACCTTCAATCCGTGCGTCGTCGCCTTCATCGTCAGGGCGCCGCCACTGACACACAAACCTTCTAGAAAGGTACTAAAACATTATGCCATATGTTGATATGTTATTCCCCTCACCTCCTGATGCCAAATTAGCAATCAGAGATGAAAACCCCGATGGAGATTAAAACGGTGACGGCTAGGGTTTCTTCCACCTCTCTCTCTCTTTTGAGGGGAAGGAAGTTTCTGAGCTTGGAGAGTGTTTTTGTTTTTGTTTTTTAGGTGACTAGTGAGTATGCACGTGCACGCACGTCCTACATTTACAACACCGTATTTCACTTACGGATTAGCCTTTTGGTGATAGTCATACAAACGTACAAAAGTATAACAGCTGATGAAATTCAAACATCATGACTGAGAAGGGTCAACATATTTCTTCCTAGTTGGAGGGTCAATCTTGAGCTACTGTTCAAACTCAAATAGATGAAGTGTCCACTGCAATAATGGAGAAGTGCTCCGGTTACATGCCTAGTAGTCTCGGTACAATCACAATTCAATACTTTAGGCAATTATTAACGAAACAAAGTATTTTCTGAATGAAGTTTCAAGAAGAATATATACATATATGATGTTAGTAAATCCAGTGGCTAATGAAATTGACAAAGCACCCCAAAAAAATTCAGTCTCGGTTCATATAAAATATCGAGGTACTTATTATGCAACCAATTTCAACATTTCTACAACACTGATCAAAATGCACATGATGGTTTCACGCAGATAATGCAAAATTATTAAGCACATTGAAGAATAACACAACCAGCTATAAGAATTATCCCTTACATGACGACAGGCCAAAACCACCAAAATTGATATAATGAAAACTAAGACCTTACTGGGCAGAATCTGTCTAACCATGATTTCTCCATTTGGATCAACACCAAAATTGATATAATGAAGACCAAGATCTTATTGGGCAGAATCTATCTAAAACTATGATATCTCCACTTTGATCAACATTCTCTCTGAACATTATTTATTTCTTGGAACTTCAAAGCCAGAAAGAGCGCATATAAATCCCCAACACCAGCAGCTCTGTTAAACCAATCTTGCACAGCAGGAGATTCAACAGCCTCAGATAATATAGTTTCATCTGCCAGCTGCAACACATAGAAAAGTTAAGGAAAAATTAAATTGGCCAAGTGGACAGATATTGGAACCACGCACAAAGGACAAATGCACAAACATTGGGTCCGCTTCTCATACTTATCGTCTCTTTACCTAAACAAATACACGATGATCTTTGCCTGGAGAACATAAGACTTCAGAAGCACCTTACGATTCTGACATGAAATAGAAGCTTCTCAACAACAAAAAACTGAAAAAATGGATGTTGAACATCGCTCCCAAAACAGAAAGAAAAGAAAGTTTTCTTTGATTGGTTTTGCAACTGCAGGGGAGTGTGGGTTTTTGAAGTGCCACAGAATCAATCAAGAAGTGCAGCAGAAACAATAGTCAATTAAAGAGAGAAATCAAGTGACCCACGCCGTCGAATTCAACAACTGGTTGCAAACAAAATAGGTACAACAGTATAAGGTTACAACATAGAGATAGAAAATACAGATTTAATATGTCAATTAAACATTGAAAAACAAGCAAAATAGTGGACCCTGTAAATTAACCAAACTCCGTGTTTTTACCATGTCTATTTTCTGCAAGGCTCAAATGCAAACATGCAAATACTATAGCAAACATTAAGCACAGATGCTAGAATACCAACAGAAAGAATGAGGAGCTCAGGTAGGCCTTTGGACTGTTCGCTGCTGTTTTGGAAAGCTCTCTTCATGGGAAAACTAATGCATGCATCATATTTGTAAAACTGAGTCTTCTTTCTCTTTTCTGTCAAATGCTGCTCCAAGAGGTAGTCAAAACATATTAGTAAAACTGGTTATAGAGTGGATCTCATGAGAGGGATTTTACATGAGATAGAAACAGAAATGCAAGAGGTTGAATTACTTCTGAATCAACGGAGATAGCATCCATATTATCCTCGAAAAAAATGGCAATCAGAACCAGTAAGACAAATAAGAACGACACCTTCAATTTTTCAGGACCATGTTCTCCTTTCCCATCAGAAACTGTATATAAATTCCTTCACTACCACTTACCATTTCTAATGCCGTTCTTCTTATGCAACTCTTCCATTATGAGAAGAGAACGAGCTCCTTCCCTAGAGAAGACAAACCCTTATCTCCGAGTATATACAAGCACATAGATTCATTAGGTACTCCAATAATCTTTATAAAAGTAACCTTGTTGCAGTTTACACGACTTAATACGACATCCAGAAGAGGATTATCAAATGCAAATTGAAATTCAGAACAAAAAGGAAATGGGTTGGCTAGCAATGTGATAGTGTCAGCATTGAGAATTGTTAATTTTCAGAAACCACAATCATCAACATAGGTGATACTTACATAGAGTAGTAAACTATTAAATAGTGAAGCATGGATCTATATTCAATTTAAATGCTTACCTGGGAAGTTCTAATCATTTGAAGATGACAGTAGATCAGCTTAGGCCAATTTAAATGCGGGGCGCGAGGGCGGCGGCGCCAGGCTCTGGAAGGCATGTGCGTGAGGGCGCGAGGCGCGGCGCGGCGTCGGGCGCCGGTTGGCGGCGCACGCGTGAGGGCGTGAGGCGGCGGAGGCGGGGACATGAGGGCGCGAGGCGGCGACGGGCGCGCGACGCAGGAGAGGGCGGTGGCGGCGGGCGGTCGAGTTGAGGGTGGAGGCACGCCAATGGTAGTGGGTCAGATCGCGTATGTGCGGATCGGGACTTCAGGAGTCGGGTGGCATAGCACCGTCGGACGTAAATTAATGGCTAAACGCACACACGGAAAAAATTAGCAGACTGAACGTCATTTGTTTGATCTGATTAATGGGCCTAATTATTTGTTAATTGTGAGGTGGGAAGAGTTTGTGTACGTTTTGTGTGGGAGATTTAGAAAAGTTTATAAGTAGTAGAGATCTTGACGGTGCGGATTGTCTGACTTGCTACCAGCCCAAATAGAAGATCCGGCCATATCTTCGGCTAGAGGCAGTCCTTCGTCCACAGTCACCGCAAGAAGGTTGAACAAGAACAACATGAATTCGGCCCACCAAGCATTTCGAGCGGCATCCTTCGCTGCCAGAGGCCCACCAAACGGAGCTTCAATTTTCTTTTCCTTCACTGCCAGACAATTCTTCAGTTGAGCGAGCGATGCAAAACCACTTGATCTGGTATCGTATTCTTAAAAAAAAAAAAAAACTTGATCTGGTATCGCAGTCGGTCGGTCGCCGTCCCACGGCGAGGCACGGCCGGCCGGCCAAGCAGAGCTCCCTAGTCACCCGACTGCGACGGCGACGGCGACAGCATGCGACGCGGGGAATATGACTAGAAACGCATTAGCTTAATCAAACGGAATGATTCCTCCGGCTCGGTATAATCCCGCACCTTGTTCCCCCCGCCGCCACCTTCCTCCCTCCTCGGCCAGGTCGAAGCCGGCTGCTGCGGGTTCCCATCACCTCCTCCGAGCCCACCACCACACGCCAATGCATCATCCCACAACGCCGCGTCCTCCCCGTCCACGTCCGGCCCGCCATGGCGACCGAGCCCCCCACGCCCGCGCCCGCATCCCCGACCGGCGCCCGAACCCTCTCCGCCGCCTTCGCCGAGGACCGCCGCCGCGAGGCCAGGCGCCGCGCCGCGCACCTCCTCCCGGGGCCGGGATCCCGCGCCCAGGTCATGCTCATGCTCCACCGATGGGGCGCCTCCTGCCTTCCCAAGAGCAACGCCGCTCTCCGCGCCCGTGCCGCCACCCCCACCCAGATTCCGCAGCCCCGGCCGTCGTCCTACGCGTCGACGCCCCCGGCAGCGACCCAGAAGGGCGATGCGAGTGTCGCCGCGACCGCGAGGAGGCCTTTGAGGGAGAGAGAGGACGCCGCTGCCGCCGGCCTAGCGCTGACGCCGACGGAATCCCACGACAAACCCGTGACGGCCGATGGGAGCAACTGGAGGAGTGATACTGCCACCACCGTCGGGAGGGGAGCAAACATCTGGGTGCGGGTTTCGCGCAAGCCGTCGCCGCAGGTGGAATCGTCCTCGCGGCAACAGGTGGGGTTGCCGGCGGCGGCGGAGGACAAATACGTGTGGGCGGACATGTACCGGCCCAGTGTCCTTGGGGAGTTCATCTGCAACAAGGCCGTCGCCGACGAGCTACATCGGCTGGTTGTCACGCACACCCTCTCACTTCAGTCTAAACGAAACGCCAATGCCTTTTGAATTCCCTTGTTACTATTCGCCCGATTCTACTCCCTCCGTTCGAAAATATAAAGCTTACAAAATTTGTTGACCATCGAACTTTATAAATTTTGACCAAACATATATCGAAAGATACTAGTAACATCTACTATGCGAGACCAAGACACCATGAGAAGATATTTCATTATGGATCTTCTTGTCTTCATTTGCCACAATAGATTTTGATATTTTTTGCTACAAGTTTGGTCAAACTTTATAAAATTGAAGTCAACAAAAGTTATACGCGTTGTATTTTGGAACGTTGGGAGTAGTTGATTGGTGCGAGGCACAAATGGAGATTGATGAATTGTCAACTGAGATTGAATTTTCTGGTGGCTGCTGGATATCCCTGCTGCATCCAGGTAACCGCACGGCAATGCAACCATTTCATATTTGAAGGCATGCAGGCGGTTGGAAAGAAAAGCATGGTGCTGGCCCTTTTAAGGGATGCTTTTGGTCCTGATGATCTCAAGGTCACTCTAGCCAACCTATGAACAAATGACTGCTACTCTTTATCCTGAGTTAAAACTTGGTGCTCAGAAACTCACTATGTTTTGTTTAAATCACCATTTGACAGATAGAGGAACGCCCGAAGAGAATCGAGCTGAAGGTATGTGCTGCAACTTGTATACATTTTCTGATTCACTAGCAAATCTGTTACTGTGAGGAGGACAGTATTTTAGGGATATTACTCCATACCTTCTACCTGGAGAACTATTGACTGGGTTGATGTAGGGAGAAATTGCCAAACATATTGATATCAAAATAAAGAGTTCAGATCACCATGTGGAGGTAAACTTGGCTGATTTACATGGCTATGAGAAGCAAGTAATAACTACTTTGTTGAATGAATCGATCCCGCCACCAGACTCGATTTGTGATCATACCAACTGCAGAGGTACATGCTAACACGTTTCCACCTCTCGCTTGGTGGTACTTTTGTCAATCAACACGTGGTTTTGAACAGTTTCCTATTATTTGTTGATGTCATACGACATGTTAAAAGTGTTCGTGGTTCATATATGCAGTGATTGTGGTCCATGACGCTGATAGGATTTCGTCCGATCTTCAACATTATATTGGTTGGTTTCTGGGGAGGTATGTAGGTTGCAGTAAAATCATTTTCTGCTGCTCCAATTCTTCAAACCTTGAGGCTGTCAAACATCTATGCAAGGTCATCACACTTCTGCCACCTTCATTTGATGAGGTACTTTCAAGTTCAGTCTATTAAATTCTAGATCGGGGATTTATCTTCTCAATTCCAGTGCTGGACAATTTGATGAAATATTATTTTCTCTTAGATAATCAAGGTTCTAGAGTTCATTGCTACGAAAGAAGGCATATATTTACCTCGTGAAATTGCTAGTAGAATTGCAACGAGCGCAAGCACTAATCTCCGACAGGCAATACGTTCTTTTGAAGCTACTTGGAAAGCAAAGTAAGCACATGGAATGATTTCCCTCCTATTTTCATATTCTGATAGTAGAATCGCCATAATCACAGTCCATTTTCGAAGCTATTCATTTAGGAATAAGTTGATTCCTCAACCATTGGATATATTTTGTGCTTTAAGATTTGAAAAGAACAATGGATAAAAATAAAAATAAAATGACATCTAGATACTAATCCAACGACTCTGATTCGCCAACTTATATTTAAGCTGTTATTAAAAATTAGACCGGCACTGGTCAATGTATCTTGCAAGTGCTGATGCCATGTTATGACTTAATTGTGCTGCACTCTCAAAAATGTTTGTAAGTGGTACAGTATTCATTTTAAGTAATAATAATGAATGTGTAACTGATCTAACAAGGCGTATATATCATCCTTGTCGACATGATTGCTTATAACTGTCTGTTCGCATTGTTATAAGTGTCGTCGGTGCTTTTTTCTGTCAACAAAATTACAATCATTGGCTTTCCCATATTGATAAACAAATCTGTTAACAAACACAGCTATCCATTCGTAGAGGACCAACCTATTTTGACAGGATGGGAGGAGGAAATTTTTGATGTGGCCAAAAAAATCATGGAAGAGCCAAGTCCGAAGCAGTAAGCTGTTATGTTCGCAGTTCAGTTGGTGCAAGCTTCTTTTTTGAAATTCAGAAGAAAAACACATGTTTGCTGATTTGGCTTCTACACAGGCTGTATCTCATTCGTGGGAAGATCAGGAAGATGATTGAACATAATGTGTCGCCTTATTATATTTTCTGCGTAAGCTCGGTTATGCCTTGTATTTAAGTTTTTTTATGTGATTTCAAGAGCCCAGCCAAGGTTCATTTTTGGCATTGCTCATTACACATTCATTTTGTCCTTTTCCTTTGAGATGCAGCACCTGGTTACTGAACTGAAAAGGGACAGGGATGAAGATTTCCAGAATAGTATCGATGAACTGGCATCGGAATTGAACCAAGTGAGCATGATAGCAAGCATCTTAAGTCAATTAGTTCGGTTTGTAGAGAATACTTGTTATACTGTGGTTTGCTTGCCCCGTGTGAGCACTGAGCAACATACAAACTGCATGTTTCAGAATAAGCAGTGCAAAGATTACAAATCTCGGGACTCGACTTTGAACAGAAGAGATATCAATATAGAAGGTTTCGCCGTGGAGGGTCCTGACCAAGGGGAGGCCATCCAATGCTTCATAAAGATTGAAGGTACTAGCAATTCTGTTCTCTTTGTTCAATTTTTTAAAAGACCCAGCAAATGCTGGCTTTTCATATATTAGCAGGCAGAGATATTTACAGGCCCAAGGGCAAGGAAGAATTGTAGTCTTGCGGACTGTAGTCTGATGAGCTAATAACTAAACTTTGCAAAATCCTGCAGAATTCACCGTGCGGTTCATGAGCTTCTACAGATCTTTAATAGCAAAAAACTCAAGCAGAGGCGGTGTTGTATAAAATGATCAATCACTCTCTCCATCGACAAATCCTACCACGAAAGTACCGCAGTACTTTTGTTGATAAATAAGAATGGTGTGCCTCTGAACCAAAGCACCTCATGTTGCTTCGTATGTAAAAGCAAAATAGACATGCTTTATCCACACCATGTGTGATATGTGTGATCCCGTGCAGAACTTCGTATATGTTATAATCGTGATGTTCCAGTTGTAAAAAAATAAAATCAACTCCATCCATGATCTGGCAATAATATCACAAGGTTATATACGAACAAGGATTGATATTTTTCCTTTCGGGATGCAGAGTTTTACTGATGTACAGAAACCATCAGTCTGGCTTTGTTTTGTGGCCTAAACCAGGTATTCTTCTTTGTGCAAAAGTGCCACATTACTCTCCCTGATTACTGGTATTCTTTCTTTCAGGAATTATTTCTTCTGGCATCCTTAATGGAGTGTAAACTTAGTCATGTGCTGCCTCCATCCCAAAATAAGTGACATTAACATGTATAGATTCTTATACAAATCCACGTCAATTGTTTCAGGACTGAGGGAGTACTAAACTTAGAACGGCCTTCCATTCAGTCCTCTGCTTCATCTGCTACACTGATGGCAATGAACAATGGCAATCACAGACTCACATTGCTAAGGTGAAAATTCCATGCTTAAATTTTCAGAAAATATTTCAATTTGTGCTGTAATTTCTTCAGTTTATATACAGATTACAGAATGAAGCTAAGCTGCATATTCCCTCCAACTAAAAAGATCGAAAACAAAATGCTGTACTCGATGATAATTTGCCTGGCCGGTGGCCCTGTGTTACCGGAGGTCGGTTTCGGGAGGTGACGTCGTCCGGTTGTCGTGGACCGCCGCCGCAGCAGGTCGGGCGGCGACAGCGGTGTCGTCGACGGGCGGCAGGGGCGGGACGTGGAGGTTGAGGTCGGAGCGGCAGACGGGGCAGGTGGTGTGGGCGCGGAGCCAGGAGTCGATGCAGGGCGCGTGGAAGGCGTGGCGGCAGACGGTGGCGAGCAGCCGGACGGCGTCTCCGTTGGCGAACTCGGACAGGCACACCGCGCACTCCGCCGGCGCCTTGCCACCGGCGGCGTCGAAGCGCAGCATGGGGAACGACGACGCGATGACGGAGGGGTCCAGCCCGGGTGGCTTCGGCGGCGGCGGCGGATCGGGCGCGTCGCCGTCGGAGGATCGGAACTGGAAGCGGCGGCGACGGCGGAGGCAGAGGGAGAAGAAGCGGAGGAGGTCGCGGAGGACGAAGACGGAGAGGAAGCAGAGGAGGAGCACGAAGAGGAGGAACACCGGGAGCAGCATCGGGAACGACGCGCCCTGGGCCTGGGCCTGGGTCTGGGTCTGGCCCTGCTGCTGCTGCTGGCTCTGGGCCGGCGGAGGCGGGCGAGGCCCGTCGAGGAGGAAGCGGCGCGCGGCCATGGCCTGCAGCATCGTCCGCGTGCGTCCGCGGCGGCGACCATCGGGAAGGAAACCGAGGGGGGCGCTTTTAGTTCACGCGCGCATGGGCGTGGGTCGTGAAGGTGGGTGGTAGGTCTATCGTCGGACGTCGGCGTCGGCGTTGAGGGGGAGGGGAGCCGTGGCCTTCACGAGGAGGCGACAGGGACGCCGGGGCGGCACGACATGGACAGTGTAGATGGAGCGTGGCGTGGCGCCGTGGCCAACCAACCAACAGAGCCTACCCCGAATCGCGTGGCACTGCGTTCTCGCGCGCGTGCTCGTTTTCGCGCGACCGATGCATGCACTCGTGGAACCGGCAACCGTGGAAGTTGACACGGTTTGGTGTCGAGTACTGGCCTGAATTATTCGGATCATTTGCAGTTGGTTACTCCGGGCTACGATTTGACCAATAAAACCTGAGTTAGTATACGCCACAAATGGTATACCAAGTGTTTCTTCCGAGTGTGTAGAGTTTTTTTTTAGATAAAAGGCATCACTGCCCTGTTCCATTTCATCAGAAACGAAACAACATGTTCAGTTAAAGCTCCCGGTTACAACCAAATTGAAACTGACTTCATTCTACAGAGCCACCAAACAAAAGCTGGAGAAAGCAAAATATTGCAACATTTTGACAGTCTAAGTTTCTGATGCCAGTAGGGGGCAGAGCATCGGATGCACAGCTGCCTGAAATTGAAGTTCAGCGTGCCGTCAGGCTGCACCTGTAGCTTGTGCTCCCCCACCTTCAGAGTTCCCGGCCCAAGCATAGAGGTGCGGCGTTTCTTGGTCACTGCAGCCGGGGAACCTCCGCTGCCTTGGTCTCCAGTGTTATACTCGCTCTCCGTTATACTCTCCGTTCGGATATATAAGGCTTCCGCGTATTCCTAGGTCACCTACTTAACTGGCGAGATATAAGTTAGTTCATTTGATGACTAATCTAGTGATACATTTTGTGCAATATAATACATATCTAGTTGATCAAATTGATGACCTAAGAACATGCATTGGCCTTCTAAACCAGAATGGTGTAGGAATGCTAGCCGGGCAAATTAAAATCAACCTGGAGGAAACTGAAAGAAATGTGTGGTACGGTACAATTGCCTAAAAAAATGTGGAATGCTAGCCAGCCAAAATAAAACTCAACATCAAGGACGGAAATGGAAGTCGCACATGAGGCAAGACACCCAAATTAGAACTCAACCTGGAGGAAGCAGAAAAAAAAGACGGCGCAAATGCGAAATACCAGCCGACCAAATTAAAACTCAACATGTGGAGGAAGCGGAAGGACATGGATGACGCATATTTGTAATGCTAGCCGGCCAAACAAAAACTCCTGGAGAAAGAGGAAGGAACAGACGACGTAAATGCAGCGGCCAAAATAAAACACAACCTGGAGGAAGCGGAAGGAAACAGACCAGCTGACCAAATTGAAACTCAACCTGGACGAAGCAAAAGGGGGAATACCAGCCGGCCAAATTAAAACTCAACCTGGAGGAAGCAGAATGAAAGGATGTCGCAAATGCGGAATGACAGTCGGCCAAAATTAAGACTCAACCTGGAGAAAAGCGGAAGAACGGACGACGCAAATGCAAAATGCCGGCCGGCCAAATTAAAACTCAACCTGGAGGAAGCAGAAGGAAACGAACAGCGCAAATGCGGAATGCCAGCCTGTCAAATTAAAATTCAACACGGAGGTGGAAGCGGAAGGAAACGGACAACGCATGTGTGGAATGCCATCCGGACAAATTAAAACTCAACCCGAAGGAAGTGGAAAGAACGGACAACGCAAAAGCGGAATGCCAGCCGGGCAAACTAAAACTCAAATTGGAGGAAGCAGAAGGAAACGAACGACGCAAATGCGGAATGCCAGTCTGTCAAATTAAAATTCAACCTGGAGGAAGCGGAAGGAAACGGACGATGCAAATGTGGAATGCCAGCCGGCCAAATTAAAACTCAAATTGGAGGAAGCAGAAGGAAAAGAACGTCGCAAATGCGGAATGCCAGCCTGTCAAATTAGAAGTCATCCTGGAGGAAGCGGAAGGAAACATACGACGCAAATGTGGAATGCCAGCCAGATAAATTAAAACTCAACTTGGAGGAAACGGTAGGAACGGACGACGCAAAAGCGGAATGCCAGTCGGCCAAATTAAAACTCAAACCAGAGGAAGTGGAAGGGATGGAAGGTCACAAATACGGAATGCCAGCTGGCCAAACCCAAACTCAAATTGGAGGAAGCAGAAGGAAATGAACGACGCAAATGCGGAATGCCGGCCTGTCAAATTAAAATTCAGCCTGGAGGAAGCGGAAGGAAACTAACGGCGCAAAGGCGGAATGCTAGCCTGTCAAATTAAAATTCAACATGGAGGAAGCGGGAGGAAACGAACAACGCAAATGCGGAATGCAAGCCGGCCACGTGGAGAAAGCGGAAGGAAACAGACGACACAATGAGGAATGCCAGCTGCCTAAATTAAAACTCAACCTGGAATAAGCTGAAGAAAAAAGACGACATAAATGTGGATTGCCAGCTGACCAAATTAAAACTCAAGCTGGAGGAAGCGAAGGAAACAAACGGCGCAAATACGGAATGTCAGCCAGCCAAATTAAAACTCAACATGGAGGGATGCGTATAAATACTTCTCCCTTACCTCCACTTTTCCCATCCTACCCTACCCTCGACCGACCGCCCCAAGGCAAGTAGACAAGGTTTCTCTTTTCCCATGGAGAGGGAAAACAACGCCTTGGATTTGACGCCGAAGCACGTCTTAGAGCAGTCCGGCGGGAGGCCGCTTCGGTGCCTGCCACAGCCGCCGCCGCAGCCATCCGAGGCAATCACGCTGGTTGGGTCGCCGGAGCGGCTGGGCCAGCCGCCAACGAAGATCTACTACAAAACAAAGCTTTGTGTGAAATTCGAGATCAATGGGCACTGCATGTACGGGGACAGGTGCACTTTTGCTCACGGCAGCACTGAGCTCCGTCGCCCATCACTCGCCACCCATGGATTTGCAGAAGGTACGCTCCCGCTATTAGATAAATCACACTCTCTCATGCCCGATGACATCGGGGATCTCACAAATGATGTCTTTGTTTGTCTCCTCGTTCTATTTAGGCTTGGCAATTCGCAATCCTTGGGAGATGAGGAGCGAGATCCCGCTGGCTCGGGCTGCTCCGGGGAGGGCCTTCCCGCCGGTTCCTGCACCGCGCATGCGCGATATTCCCCGTCAGATGCCTCGGGAGGAGGAGGGTGGTGCCAAGGTCAGCAACCTAGAGCGTCTGAGCTGGAAGAAGACCAGCGGCATCTATGGTGACTGGCCGGAGGAGTCCTGAGCACAGTACTCGCTTGTCATGCTCTAGTTATCTACATTTATCACCGTCATTTTTTCTAGCAGATGAATAATACCGCCATTTGTTATGGTTGCTCTGCGTTTACCATTGTTGTGCTATTTGTGCATGTATTCTATGTAATCCGTGCGGCAGAAACGTGTGTCGTTGTCTCCATGTTATACGAAACATTATCTTCTTGGTGTTTTTGTTTTGTTTTCTACGTCTAGTTTTGTCTCGGTGGGTCTTGCTATCGTAACACACTTCATCGTCGTACTGTGCACCCAGCTCCGCCGTCGAGCGTTCGGCCCCCCCTTTTTTTCTGAGGGGCGCGTTCGGCCTAGTCTGATCCCCTTCCTTCCTGGCCTCCCACGGCGTAGGCCCTGCCTTGCCTCCACCGCCACTGTGCCCACGGCCCAATAAAGCTACAGGTGCCACGGCCTGAGTCGTTGATGTGACTACGATTGGGTACCGTTCTGGCGCTGACTGTCGTGACCACGTTGTGCACCTTTGCAGGTGGTGGGCCCAGGCTACCCAGGCCATTGCTTGGGTCGTCAAATTTTTTTTAGCATCTAGTCTTAACATTTAAGATTTGGGCCTCGGCCCGGGACGCAGCCCACCTCAGCGGCTCAGCCCAGTGCAGAGCTGGTCTGACCGTCCGAGACTCGAGAGAGAGGTTGCCGCCGTTCCCGTCCACCGCAGAACGCCGCCTCCGTCGTAACCTTGCAGCCTCCTGGGGCTCCCCCGCTTCGCCTAGCCAGACGCGGTCGGTGCCCTCCGCCCGCCCGTGGCAGCTATTCCGGCCGCCACCGACTCCACGCCCTGCCTTCCGGCGTCGCCGAACGTCGTCCCTTCCTCCCTGGCTCCCCGACTCGTCGACTCCCAGTATCCAAACGCCAATCGGTGACTCTCCTCTCCTCTGTGACTGCAAGCCTGCAACTTTGCTCCTCTGCCCACTGTCCTCAGTCCTCTCCCCCAATTTTCTGTTCCTTGAATGCTATTCCTCTTATTTAGTTTACAGCTATAGTTGATTAGTGTACAAATGAATTATGTGATGAGTTGTGTACAAATCAAATGAATTGATGATTCTTCTTCAGTAATTTTTTGTTTCATCTATTATAACACATGTTGTCTTTTGCTATGTATTACCTTAGTAATTGAACGACTGAATATTGTGTTCAAATTATTATCAGGGAAATTTTTTGCTCCAATCTTTTTTTGGCCCGGGACGTGAGTAATTCCTGGCTCCGCTTGACCGTTACTAATTTGTACACGGAACTTGTAATGCTGGTGGATCACTTTCTATTATTATTCTGCTGTAGCCACTAGCTATGCTTGTGTCCTGTGTGTCTCAATGTGTCATCATGTCATGCATATTTGCTATACAGACCACAGAAAACTGAATGCTAGTTATTTCGTTGCTGTTATGGTATGCAAATGGAGGTCATGTTATATTGTTCACAGATGCTTGCTGATCGATATGAAGATATCCAGTCATCAAATGTGCAAACAAAAGTTAACTGTTGTCTCCTTATTTTTTTAAATCAGGCCAACTTTGGTTAGTTTGGTATATACCGATGCCTTAGTAAAAATAGTTTGGTATCTATCAAAACTGAACCAGTGTTTTGATTCTATATTGTATTTACCAGAAAATAGTATATACCAAAACAAATTAAACTAAAATGCAGGGTCTGGAGCACCGAGAGACGAGTGTGAGAAGTCTTTTCTCTGAAAACAAAAAGTGTGAGAATTCATCACCAGCGACGGCGAGCGCTCGTGCTCACAGGAGGAGGAGGTGCAGTGACGATATGTTCACGAACGCTCAGCTCCAGGTTGAGCGCACCGGCCGCGGCGGCACCCTGCGAGAGCAGTACCTTCAGGTTTGCCTCCTCGCTTGCTTGTTTTTGGATTGGCCAGAATCTCTCGATTTCTCTTGTGATTCTTATAACCATGAGATCGTCATCAGGACCTCGTGACCCAGTTCCAGGACCCCAGAGACGAAGGTAAATCTGTCCTCTATTTGGTCATCTCTTATGCGGGGCATATCATCAGATCTCCCTTCTGAAGCTCGCATTAGAGCCATGTTTCTGTGTGTATTAGTTTAGGGGGTGCTGAAAGTAGTAGATGATCTCAGATTGGATTTGTGGTAGAAATAGTAGTCAGCAGATTGTGCTGCCTGCAATGTGAATTTGCTGCTCACTGCGGTTTAAGGAAACAATGTATTGGACCCAAAGGAAAACGACATAGTGAGGTTCCTAAGGGTACCAAGGAAAAGATGTCGAAAATAACGTATGCTAGTGATGTTTTCGGTTTTAGATAAGCACATATCAGGTTTTGAAAGTATCATAGGTAATAGGTTTCTAAAATAGATGACGATAGCTGCATTGTGTCAGTGAGACACCACAGCTTCAGTGTTCTCACCAAATTCATCAGTTTCTTTTTGTTTCATAGTCCAAAGAGAGGATAGTTGCAAACGTGGCAAATTTTGCTTATGATCCTTATAACTATGCCTTTATGCGTCAGGTTTATGATTTCACTTGCCTTTTACTTTGGATAATTAATGTGTTGCACATTTTCTTTGAGTGCTGCTCTGGATTAGCTTTCCTGTTCAATAAGACGGTGTATTCTGTTCTCTCAGCTGAATATTCTCGAGTTGTTCTTGGACTGCATTACGGAGCCAAATGAATGGCTTGTTGAGTTTGGTGTTGGTGGAATATGTAATTCATGTGCTGGTGAGTAATCTGATGCCTTGACTTCTACGATTTCTTGTTTAATGTGAACCATACAAACCACTTATTCTTTGTGTCCTTATTTAACATATCGATGCAGTCATCTTATTTTGTTTTCTTACATGCAGATCCAGCAAACGCTTCAGTCATTACTCAATGTGGTGGGATCCCATTGGTTGTGCAATGCTTATCTAGCCCAGTTAAGAATACTGTGAGTATGTGTGAAGCTATGAAACACAATCATAACAGGATAGATCTCATTTGTTTTGAAGAGTAGATTTTTCTGATTGGCCTCTTCCTATGTGAGTAATTTTCTCTTGATTGTCTGGTGGGTACTTCGGGTACTAGGGCTAGAGAAGGAGAGGAGATAAAATTGTTTTTGTTTTTTTGCCAGTATGCTCTCAGTCGCCTCTCTTTCTATTCCATTTATTATCTTCAATTGTTC
The DNA here is from genome assembly GCF_000005505.3 of Brachypodium distachyon. Classification (NCBI taxonomy): domain Eukaryota; kingdom Viridiplantae; phylum Streptophyta; class Magnoliopsida; order Poales; family Poaceae; genus Brachypodium; species Brachypodium distachyon. Next base: position 36,312,050 of record NC_016133.3, on the reverse strand, counting down.
ATTACTCCCTCCGATCCATATTAGTTGTTGAAATATTACATGTATCTAGACACTTTTTAGATATAGATACATCCATATTTGGGCAAATCTGAGACAAGTAATATGGATCGGAGGGAGTACATTTTAGTGTCGATGTGACTATATACTCACAGTTTGACACATCAACATGCACCAACATTTTCATTTGGTTGATTGCGAAACAGGTGAATTATGCACTTGGAGGCTTGTACTACTTATGCAACCCTTCGACAGAAAAGAGATTCTGAAACCGGACGTACTTAGGGTGATAAGAGACTATTCTGCGGCTGGAGCCGTTAACAGCAGCTTCAGTAATATGGCAAATGCGTTTCCTGGACAAGCACGTCTACACGTGACCTTGTTCAGAACCACAAAGGACTAGGCTTGTAGCACATCATCTGCTAGAGACAAGAGAGGAGATGATGTACATGAATTACCATCTTGTAGCCGTTTATCCAAGCACTGTAATAACAGAAATGACATAATTCTGAAAATTTTAAAACCTGTGAAAACTCAGTGAGTTCATCAGCACCGTTGTCTTGTGTTAATAGTATTTTTGCCCTGCACGACTGCCCCGTGGAGCAGCGCATGGAGGAGGACATCGGCGCAAACTGCTGCATGTTCGTGTTACTGTCCAAGGTCGACCCGACCCAGCCACCGTCCGGGCCATCCTCCAGCTCGAGCACCCTCGGCAGATCCCCTGCGATCTCAGGATCGACTACTTTGATGGAGTACTCCAGCTCGAGCTTAGTCTCACGACTCTCAACTCGCCAGCCCACCGAGTACTCAAGCCGCAGGTGGTGGAGTACCATGGTGTCGCCGCTGCTCTACTCCTCCCGCTGTACTTCCTGGCGGGCCTCGGCGCGTCGCGGGCGGCCTTCGCGGTGTTCGTGCTGGTGGTGTGGGCGGTGGTGCTCACGGCCAACTCATTCATGCTCTTCGTCAATCGTCAGCTCCTTCCCACCGTGCTGGTGGCGAGCTTGGCCCGACTCCACCTTGACCTGTTAGGACGGAAGGAATTTGTGCAAAACTGGGGTCATTGGTGGCACAAGTTTAACTAAATGGGTGTCAAGAAAACAGAAATCTCACTAAATGGGGTCAAAGTTGTCAAAAAATAAAATTTGAGGGTAAAAAATGGAATTCGCTCTCTTTTTTATTTTCAGGTGGATGATTCTCTTGAATCGGACAACAAAGAGAGCATTAATTCATCACCTCATAGCTTATGCCGGAGATATGAAAACACAGTGAGTCTATGTTTGTAGTAGCAACCAAGTAAAAGATCTTTGATGATTTGTGTGATTCAAAAAATACAGAACCAATCTTAAATCTTATATTGTTGCCACTATTATTCTTCATCTGAAATATGAAGGGTTGTAATATTTTGTGTCATATTTTATCTTTCCCAGGCTGTAGAGGGAGAAGCTGTTTTTGCTGCTCTAGTTAATAAGTTTAATGTCCTGGCTAATGGGTGCATTAAAATCCAGTATGGTTTGGAGGAGTCAAAAAGAGCTCCAGTGCATCATGCACCCGCTATTGCTGATGCAGGAAATGATGATGATACCGTTATAGACAGGAGCTGGGTAAAGTCACCCGAGATGTCATGGAACCAAATTGTGTCTTACTATTACTATTATTCACACATATCTGTAGGGTTGATATGTGAATACCATTTTATTTCCTACTGCCCTTGTTTCAGAGTTAAAGTGTCCATCCTCTTTTCCACCCTCAGATCTGTGGGGTTGTAATATTTATCTCATACTGTATTTTCCCAGGTATATGAGGGAAGGGAGGACCGTGAACCCACCATGATTGGTGCACAAGAAACAGGTAGTAAATTCACAGGTCTCTTATATAATTAGTTGGATACCCTAACATATTTTCCCTTGAATATATCTTTGAACATTCTAAAAACGAGGTATTTTATTGATATGTGAATGCCTTTTTCCACTTTGTCCACCATGGGTGCACCTTCAAATTGTAATGTCACAACAAACATCAACGAATTTTCATAAAATAAAATAAAATAAACAGCAGAAGCATTCTTAGTTCTTTTATGCCTAACAGCTAACAGAATATTCATTCCTTTTACAGCAACTGGGACTTCAGCTCCCCCTCTTGGCGCATCTGCTGTTGCCTCCGATCAAAGTGGGGAAGAAATTATAGTGGATACTTAGGAATTTCCAGTTCTTATTTTAGCAAGCTTCTAACTATGAAGACTTATGTTGATATGTGGATTTGACAGTGGTAGTGCATGTGCATCCTGCGACTACTGATACTTTTGATGTATCTGATGTTGCCTCAGATGTGGTAAGGAGCTTCCAATTCAGCTATCCTATTCCGGTAAAAAAAAATGCAGCTATCCTACTAGCTCTTGCATTCTTATGGCCATTCTTCCTCCTGAAACCAGGGCAGTAGATGCAGGTCAGACTCATTATATGGTGGGGGGAGGCGGGCAGGACAGGGTGGACTCCGGCATATCACGGAGACGCATTATACGGCACAATCTCTGCTAAACAATGGCAGACATATATAGAAGAAATGCCATTAAATTTGGACGAAGTAATTGGTGTCAGGTTTAGCCTACTAAGAGATAAAAAGTTCAATTCGCTCTTATTTTCCCCGATGCCGCTCGCTCCCAACCCAAGTCGATCCCAAGGTATGGCTACACTCCTGGATAGCAATTCTGGTATGCCCGATGCGTGACTCAGGTGAAAAGAGATGAAAACTCTACGAAAGATAAGAAAATAGCATGTAGCTAGCTTTGTTTACTTCATTGCCCGGGTTATATCACTCACCCATTTCAGGATATCAGATGTCAGGTATATGTAGAGAGGAAAGCGGAGGTGGTAGACAAGTAGGTGTGGCTTTACACGTTGATGATCTAGGGTACAAAGCTAGGTAGTCACTTTTATTTACCAAGTACAGTGGTTGTAAAGGAGAAGTAGCTTCGGTGGATAGATATCCAAACTTGGAAAACGGAGAGTAAGGGCAACTCAAGCGGCCCGACCCAAATGTGCCCGACCTGTCCGTTCGGGCGTAAACAGAGAAAACGCGTCCCCAACAGGGCGATCCATTGCACTCGCGTCCGCTTTTCAGTCCGTGTAGACGCATTCCGGGCGCAAATTTGTGTCGGATTTGTGTCCCCACGGACCGAGAAACGGAGCGCCGCTCGGTCCGCCTCTGGTCAAACCCTTTCGCATTCCGACCCTCAATCCCCCGTCCCGGTCATATCAAATGGGGACCATTTCGTCCCCATCCGCACCGCCCCGCTTGCCTACTTCGCCGTCCAACCCAAAACCCTAGCTGGGGAGCTCCACCGACCACCGGCTGCAACAATGGTGTCGAAGAAGCTGTGGCCGGCAGGCAAGCATGACCGCGAGGCAGGCTCGTCATCGGTGGCGCACAACTGGCGGTTGGCGGCGACGCCCTTCCACCTCATGCCGGCAAGGAGGTAGCAGGAGGCCGCACCTACGTCGACGTGCACACTACTGGGACCACAGGGTTATTGGCACGGGTGACAGTTGAACCTGAGCGGGTTCCTGTGCCCCCTGTCCCGGCGAGCGGCAGCGCCCGCCAGGTTGAGATCAGGCGTTGCCACTCCGAGCTCCCCGTTGACCTCCGCAATGACACGGCGTCCGCGGAGGACTGGCCCTACTAGGATGAGTTGTTCAAGACGGAGCATGGCATGCGTCGTCGCTCCTTCTTCACCGCCGTCCTAGTCCACCGCGGCGTGCCCCTGCCGCCTCCGCTGTTGGCACCAGCAGCCGTAGTCGTCAAGCAGGAGGACGAACCCGAGGAGGAGGTTGTGTCAGCAGAGGAGGAGGCCATGCTAGCGGCAGCATTGGCCGAGTCCGACCGGGAGGAGCTAGGCCACTGGCTTGGCCTGGGGGCGGCATTGTACGTCTCCCAGCTCCGTGACGATTAGGACGCCCCACCGCGGCTGCCGCAGCCGCATGTGATGGAGGAGGAGGAGGTGGCGGAGGACTGATCTCCATGGTCGGACGACGACATGGAGGCCTGGACACCGGAGCACAAGGTAATCAACTTGGATTCGGTTTCCGAGTAGATGACATATTAGTTTTTATTATTATAGTATTTTTAATATTATCTAGTAGTAGTTTCATCTATATATGTAATATATATGTAAGTAGTTTCACCTACTATATATGAAATGGCGATCTTTTGTATGTCGTTTTTCTTTTCTTTTTTTGTGTGAAATGGGTCGCCTCACTGAAAGGACAACCCGACCCAAACGGAGAAAGTTCGGAGTGTGGCATTTTTCTGTCCGGTCCGCGATCCAAAAGGATCAAAGCGATCGCAAAAAGCGGTCCGTTTGGATCGCCTCGCTAGAGTTGCCCTAACCTAACATGTTTGTTCTAAGTGATTGATCCTGGGCTTGGCGGTTCGGGTTGGTCCTGGGCTTGAGGATTGGGTTGGCAGCGACACAGATTCCTCCGTTGCCCCGCAGCCCGCATACCTGTGCCGGTCCAGGTCCCCTAAAAAAAAACCTGTGTCGGTCCAGACTTGTCGTACTTATAGTTAACACTAGCCCATCTGGAGAATTTTATTTTTGGAGCAATGAACAAAGGAGAATGAATAGTCAACACTAGCCCATTTGGAAATAGGCCCAAAACATCGCCGGCCTATGTAGCGGCAGTCAGGTGTATTGGCCGGAGCGACGAGCGTGAGGAATTGCCGCCGGCGACGGCAAGCGGCCGTGGAGGCCTGAGGCGGTTTGGAGCGGTAGGCGCGGAGAGGAGATGTTCACGAACGCGCAGCGCCAGGTTGAGCGCACCGGCCGCGGCGGCACCCCGAGAAACCAGTACCTTCAGGTCCGCCTCCTTCTCCCATGCTTGGTTAGGGATTGCTCTGCGTCTCTCGATTTGCTCCTGCGATTCTTCTAGCTGCTAATCTTATACTTTGTCGCGGGTTCGTGAACAGGACCTTGTGTCCCAGTTCCAGGACTCCACGGATGAAGGTAAAATCTGTCCGGTGCTTGGTTTTTCTGTCAGATGCTTGCGTTAGAGCCAAATTTCTGTATGTATTTCTATCAGAATCGTCTGTGTGTTCGTTTGGGGGTGGAGGGCGAAGATGGTAGCTGATTAAATGAAAATTATGGTAGAAATTGTGATCAGGGGATTTCTGCCTGCAAGGTGGATTTGCTGCTCACTGCGGCGTAAAGAAACATTGTATTGGATCCAAAGGAAAAGTTCCAATGGGCATCAAGGGAAGGATAGCCAAAATAACAAAGGGAGAGTAAGGTTGACAGATAGGTTGGCTGGTGATGTTTTGTACTTTAGATATCACAGAAAAGGTTCAGAAGTTATCATACTCAATAGGTTTGTAAACAGCATGCAAATAGCTGCATCGTTTGGGTTAGAGACCACATCTTCAGTGTTATTATGTACTCACCAAATTCATCATTTTTCCTTTTGCTTCAGAGTCCAAAGAGAAGATAGTTGCAAACTTGGCAAATTTCGCATATGACCCATATAACTACGCCTTTATGCGTCAGGTTGATGATTCCATGTGCCTTTCATTTATGGCAGTTGATGCATTGCAGATTTTCTGTGAGCACTGTTGCGGGTTAGCTTTCCTTTTACTAAGTCGATATTTCTCTGAGCAGCTAAATATTCTGGAGTTGTTCTTGGACTGCATTACAGAGCCGAATGAAAGGCTTATTGAGTTCGGCATTGGTGGAATATGTAATTCCTGTGTCGGTGAGCCTTGAATTCTATGTTTTCTTGTTAAATGTGAATTAACAACACAAATGACTTGCTCTTTTTATTTTTATATCGAACATGATTTTTTGACCAGGCTATGTTATTTTGTTTGGTGCATGCAGATCCAGCAAATGCTTCAGTCATTACTCAATGTGGTGGAATCCCGTTGGTAGTACAATGCTTATCTAGTCCAGTAAGGAATACTGTGAGTATTTTTGAAGCAAGGAGCATCAATCGTAGCAGTTAATCTTAGTCCCTATGTACCTGTATATATTCACACATCAACATACACCAACATTTCCGTTTGGTTGATTGCATAACAGGTGAATTACGCGCTTGGAGCTTTGTATTACTTATGCAACCCTTCAACAAAGAAAGAGATTCTGCGACCTGATGTACTTAGGGTGATAGGAGACTATGCTACAGTTGGAGCAGTTAATAGCAGCTTCAACAATCTGGCAAACACATTCCTGGACAAACACGTCAACCCGTGACCTCTGTTCAGAATTGCAGAGGTAGAGAGGAGAAGCTATGTAGGAATTACCACTTCTGTAGCCGTTCATCCAACCGCAATAATAAACAGTAGTGACATGTTTTGTATACAACCTCTAAACCTCTTTAAAATTCAGTAACTTCATCAGCGTCAGCATCGTGTCATTTTTTCAAACAACTGTGAACTATGTACTGCAGTTCGTTGTGATTTGGCAGTAAAACAAAGGAGGATAAAATGCTTCTTTGCTAATTCCATGTTCCTGAATACATTTTTTCTGCTTCAAACAGACAAGAATATGAACATTAACAAGAGCTGACGTGCTGAAAGAGGATTTCATTCTTGAGCTATCCCTGTCATATTTCTTTTTAATGTTCACGTCCTTGGTCAATTTGCTTGTTAACCTTGCAATTAGACTGTCTTAGGGATGCAAACAGGATCCCGCGAAAGTCCCGCTTCTAGTTCATTTTTCAAATCTTCTATTCAAAGTTTTGCTCAAAATTTGAATAGGAGATTTGAAAATTGTAGTAGAAGAAGGACTTTCGCGGGATCCCGTTTGCATCCCTATGCTGTCCATACTTCATTACGAAGTAGCAGAACACTCTCATTCTGCACTGCTCTCATGGGACCTTGATGGATATAGTCAGTAGATATTGGGAGAGGAAGAAGCTATGAAGCCAGGGTGGGTCAGAGGAAGAAAACGTGTAGGATTTGTAACAGAGTTCATCGATACATTGACCAATGCACATCCCTGAGCTCCGGTCTACTGATCTCACATCGTTCTCCAAAGTCCAATCCCGGGCTTTACTGACTAGGATTCCTTTTCTTTTTAGAGTAAATTCCATTTTTCGCCCATAGCTTTCATTTTTGTGATGCACTTTACTCTCCATTTAGTGGATCTCTTCGTGGAATTTCTACAAATTTACCCCATCTCAAATTACCCCCATCGAGTTTGAATTGCACGAGCTAGAATATATATGTCACGTCGGTGTTTGTAATCCTGCATACGTAGTACTACTTGCTAGCTACTTCTACTATAGTCTATAAATATATTAAGATCCGACAGTTTCACGGTAACAGATTATGAAGGAGAGACAGACAGGGCAGATTGAAATGTTAGCAAGCAGGAGTATTAAATAGTTTGCCTTCCGCTTCTAGTAAAATATTTGGGACAACCCGTTCAATTGTCTGACTATGACTTGCTGGAAGAGTTGGAACCTGAGGTGGCGCAATGTGCATGAACCTCCACTAACCGAACTAAGGCACCTAATTGAAAATTAAGAGAGCAAATAGTTCAATCGTGACTTAATTCGAACCTTAATTTCAGTCCAATCGTGTGCCTCGATTCTGTAACCAGCTTCTGTTAATTTGCTCTCTTAATTTCAGTCGTGCCTTAATTTCAATCGAATTGTTGGGTTTGCGGAAGAAACACAAGTTACATCCATTTAAACATGCATTGATCATGCAACTAAGTAGCTTGGGGAAGCTAATTAGTTCCAATCGGCTTGTGCGACACCAACTGGAACTAATCAGCTTCGCCCAGGCCAAGTGGAACTAATCAGCTTCACCCAGACCAACTGGAACTAATCGGCTTCGGCTTGGAGCAAATCAGCCTAGCCCAGGCCGATGGCATATTATTTTTGAAAATTCTGAAAAATACGTATTATTTTAAAAAATGATTAAATAATTTGTATTATTTGAAAAAAAAATAGCCTATAGTCGAAGTCCGGAGGTAGAAACCAAAGTTGGTCGGAGGAAGCATGAGACCCAAAAACTGCTGACTAATTAAAACACAACCTCTTTAAGAAAAAAGACTAATTAACACACAACAATCGATTCAACAGGGAACGACTAGGATGACTCTGATGACGGAGACTGCCAGCCAGGTAGAGACAATGGCTCGTGCGTGGCTTGCTGGCGAGATAGAGGAGCGGCTGACGCCGACGGCCGGGATGAAGTCGATGACAGCTTGGTCGAGGTCGATGAAAGGCTGATTCCGGCAGCCGGGGCGAGGTGGACGAGTGGCTGATTCCGACGGCCGGGGTGAGATCCACGAACGGCTGGGTCCGGCGGCGAGTCAAGCGATCGATGAGAGTGAGATGAGAAAAGGGCCAGCAAATGGGCTTCAGCCAGCCCATTAGAACTTACTATTCCTGAATAAAAAGGAATTTTTATCATTAATTCTAAATGTCTATCCTATATCCTTACCAAATCGACGGTCGAGATTTGTATACGCTTTCCCACCCATGGCAGTATAGGGGTACCGTAAAATCTCTCTTTAATCGCCGTCCAGCATGAGCCAAGGGAGGGTGCTGACTGCATGCGTGACTCCATGGTGTCAAGGACCGACGTGATTGCAGCGAGACCAAATACCTTCAATTTCTGTGGGGTATAGCATTCGTTGACCTAGAGGTTTCTCTTCTCATGCACATGTCGAGACGTAGGATGAGCTCCTGCTACATTACCATTTTGATTGAATCCATGCAATCGGGTTGGCCAGGCAGTGTTGAAAACCTCATGGAAGCCCGAGCGCCGAGGACAAAAATTCTCGAAACTGAATCTAGCCTTCTTGGCGGTGCCGGGCGGTTGCTTTGGGCGCTGGTGGAGGGTTGGCACTCACAGAGGGCGGTGGCTACAGGCCCGCGGCGGGCATACCCGGCCGGGCGCGCTATTTCCTCCTTGTCATTGACGAATGATCGGTGTCATCTATTGCCGAGGAGGGAAGAGGGTGGTGTTGGCGTTGGTTCGGGGCTCTCGGGCTCCCACTCCACGTGGCGAAGCGTGGGAGTCTCATTCCTCAACCAAGCGCTCCTCCTCCCGATGATCGACGCCTTTGGCGCCTCAGAGATTCCAAAGGCAGCCCGTCAAGACCTCCAGGGAGCCGTCCGGCCCTAGCTCACAGAATGGGTTGTCCTCGGCGGCGGGTGATCGAGCCAAGCGCTGCTCGGCGACGACGGCCAATGAAACCTTCTGTCAAGACTTAGAAAACACATAAGTTCTGGGGCACAACCAGTGGAGGTTGCGTGCTCCTAAGCCGCCACTCAGACCTCTACCGAATCTATGAAAAAGGCCGAACCACAACAACATATAGGCACACTCCAGCACTCTCCTGTGCTCCTCTTCAAGCCGCCGCCACTCCAAGCAACCAAGCCCTGGTCGGAGAGTTGGCATTGTCAGCGCCTGACATTTTGGGCTCGAATCCAAAATGCTCCGCCATGACCAGGCCAACTTTACTCTTTCGGCCATGGACGGCTACCCGTCGAAGCCTTGCCGCGACAAGGGTCATTTGTTAAGCTCGGGCCAGACCTTTTTTTGTTTGGCTAGGATCCAAGTGGGATTACATAAGACTCCCGACCGAGCCGACTCGGCCTGTTAGTGGCAAACTCGGTCCAAGCCGGGCTCGGCTTGGCTCTTGTCCACCCCCGTCCCCTCACCACCCCCTCCCCCCCACTCACACTACACCATTGAAATAAGTGGGATGTATTTGATGGAGTTTACAAGGGTAAACGTGAGTTGGGATCGAGAAATCCTTAACATCCAACTGAGAAAGGCCGACAAGAACTTTGGGCTCCTAGGCCACAGGGAGCCCTTTATTAAAAATATATATCATATTTTAAAACTTCGGGAAAAAAATATTTCTTCCAGTGTAAGTATAGATGTATTCCAAATACATGTACATTTTCGTCAAAATATACATTGTTTTATCCTCTGTGCAAAAATCTTAAATTTTTAGATCGGTCTAGAATTGTAGAGTGTGGATCTATTTGAAATCTACAAATTTGTGATTTTTACACAGATAAAAAATTAAATTCTTTTGATGAAAATTTGTAGGTAAGTAAAATACAATTATATTTACATGGAAAAAACAACTTTTTTGAAAATCTAATATTCCCTCCGTCCAACAAAGGATGTCTCAACTTTGACTAAATTTGAATGCATCTATACACTAAGTCATGTCTAGATATATCCAAATTTTGACAAACTTGAAACATCTTTTGTTGGACGGAGGGAGTATGACTTTTTTTGTTTTTCCAAAAAATAAAATAAAAGGTCTTCTGGGTAAAGAAACATAAAAGGTTTCATTTCAATGTGAGAGGTCATAAATATCTAGGTTAACCCCTGCAAATGCCATAAACAATGCTAATAGAAAAACAGTTCCATGAGAAATTTTGATTTCCTAGTGCATTTAAGAAAAAAAACTATATCAGAGAAAGACTTGTTTTTTGTTTGTTGTATATAGTTTACTTCTAAACCAGCAATTTGATCTAAAATGCGTTGTTTCTGCCTAGAAATCCCTCAGATATTCCAAAAGATACGAGCCATTAGAAAGAAAAAACCCTTGTCCTAGGGTGCTTTGCCCGTTTGAATAGATACCATTGTCCAGTTACTATCCTCTCTATTTTCCTGATCTAGCTCCTATATTACTATAACTAGCTCGTATACTGTGGTGTATGATCAGGAGAAGCTTCTTATAATTTTTTAACTGGGTCATTTGATGGCTCTACCTCCAGACCCATCGAGTCTCAACCCTATTTTGATCACACCCACATTGCTAGAACTATTGGAACTTCTTCAGAATATTAGACAGAAAAATGATTTTGTCTAAGAATACCTTTAACAGTTGGTTTTCTGTTGGGGAACATAGTGCAGAATTCTAGGTGCAAAGTTTCAGATCTTTTTGATGAATAGAGAATTGAATTTGGCACATTGTTGTCAAACAGCCAGAAATTCGAATTTTGTCCATTTGTTCCAATTTTGTACCGGAGGGCTTCATATTTGGATTCAGGGTATTGAGCTGGTTCAAATGGAGGTGGTCCCATGTTTTTTCTGTATTTAAAATACTTGAAAACAATTGAAAATACAAATCTGGCCGAATATTCAATTTGAAAGTGCTCTGAAATATTTAACTAAAGTTGAATTTTTTTTATTTTATAGAGACGTAATAAATGGTTAGAATATGCTAAGGGAATCTTCTCGGAATTGTCTTAAGCAAAAACCTTGCATAAATGATAAAACATTGTTTTGGTAATTTTGTAAAAGCTGGAAAATAATTAGTTAAAATATTTAATATTTTGTCAGAAATGAGAACTATATATTAAGATCCACCTTGTGTGTCCTTAAAATTAGTTGGATTGGTCTTGCCTTTTATTTTAATTTATGAAAGATATTAGGAGATTTGAAAGAGAGGGGAAATTGGATCTGGAAGGAAAGAAATTCAGCAATATTTGTGGGTACCACCCCCACCAAAACCTCCTGGCAGGAAAGGCTGAAAGCGGATTTGGAAGTTCTACATTCAGATTAGTAAAGGACTCACAAAAGACTCAGCTTAAGTGCATTTCAGCTTCACTGTAATTTTTTCTTTTGAGGTGCGCTGAGCAGTGGCGGAGCGTGACAGAAAGCCAAGGAGGGGCTGATTTCATATAAACAATCATATGCAAGATTTTTTTATTAAAAGATATTTGACTTTGCAGAGTACCTCGTGAAATTTTAGTTGGATTCATACAATCTTAGATGCTCAGTTTCATCGATTTACATGGTATTTGACATGGTTTAGAAAAAATGGCTGTGTGCATCGATTGATGCAGAGGCGGGGGCTTCAACCCCTTTTCGAAAAAAACAAGGTTTAGAAAAGAGGGAAATGAGAAAAAATACATACATATATCACGGAGTATTTAAACATTAACATGCATAGAATACTATATAAATTAGGGCAGGTTTTCTGAATTATAGGACAATAATGTAAAATATACAATTTTGTGTGTAATTAACTAAAATGGTAGAGATAAGCGATTCCTGAAAAGAATGTGAGACCAAAATTCATTAAATTATAGTCGACCTCGTGATCTAACGCAACATGTTCGATCTGTTGGTTATTGTGGTTGAGTCTTGTTTTTGTGGCCGGTTATGCAGCTCGATAATTAAGAGAGCTGGGCAGCACATCGCTGATTGAAGAGAGCTAGGCCGCGGAGGTAGATTCTCGTGCACATTTCCTACGATTTCACGACGATTTAACCCATGAATAAGATGGAATATATCTATGTCCAACTGAAAGCATGTCTACCTTGATAGATAAATTGTGCTGATGCACGTTAAGCATACATAGTAAAAGAAAATTTGCAACTTGGAAGGGGGGGCTGCAGCCCATGTTGGCCTCCATGATGCTCCGCCAGTGGCCCTGAGCCTCTACTTTCTCTCAGGAGCTGTACATATGTAACTGTAACTCTTTTTTATTTTTAATACAAAATGCAGTAGGAGCCTCTCTTGCTATTTTCCCGGTCAGAAAAAAAAGAGAGGGGTAATTGGTTTTGATAGTTGCGTTTAACGGATTTTAGTTTCTTATGATTTATGATCTCTAGGCAAGGTAGAAGAGATATAATGAGTCAAGTTGAATAGGTTTTAGTTCTCAAAATATTTTATACTCCAAATAAAGCAATCCATTCAAATTCTTCAAATAAAATCCAATAAAATTTTAAATTCGATCAACTCCAAATAAACCATGAGAAAGGTTTTTGAAATATGGTAAATTATATTATTTTTATTAGATGACTCTGATGACACTACATCAGAGCTTCAATCCCCCTTAATATTAATTACATCATTAGGATTATCTTCACCACCTATATATATATACGAATGTATTACAGAGTATATACTCTCAGGGCTATATATATATAGGCTTTCAACCACTAGGATGCCAGGAACACCACCTGCTCCCCCATCAGTGGCAGAGATGGCTAGACCTTTCAGAACATTGACCTGAATTCTCCTCATCTCCTCCTACTATCCCGCCAACTGTCACACCAACTCCGCACCCTCTGCCGAGCAGTCTCGATCTCCTCCCCAGAAGGCAATGGATGTCGAATAGGGGACAAGGTCGGAGATGGGTTTGCTTCGTGGTGTAACAATCGAAAGAGAGTTGGATAGCACATGCGGACACGTTCCAGAAACTTAATGTAATTAGGTATTTTCTCTATCACATGTTCAGGATTATCAGATCGAATATATATAGCTCGATCTAGAGTGGAAGTTTAAGATATGAATAAAAGGTCTTCTGGGTAAAGAAACATAAAAGGTTTCATTCCAATGTGAGAGGTCATAAATATCTAGGTTAAACCCTGCAAGGATGCCACAAACAATGCTAATAGAAGATAAATAGTTCCATGAGAAATTTTGATTTCCTGCTGCATTTAAAAAAAACTATATCAGACAAGGACTTGTTTTTTGTTTGTTGTATATAATTTACTTCTAAACCAGCAATTTGATCTAAAATGCATTGTTTCTGCCTACAATAGAAATCCCTCAGATATTCCAAAAGATACGAGCCATTAGAAAGGAAAAACCCTTGTCCTAGGGTACTATTGTCCAGTTACTATCCTCTCTATTTTCCTGATCTAGCTCCTAGCTCATATACTGTGGTGTATTATCAGGAGAAGCTTCTTATAATTTTCTAACTGGGTCATTTGATGGCTCTACCCTCCACACCAATCGAGTCTCAACCCTATTTTGATCCCCCACCAAGTTCACACCCACATTGCTAGAACTATTGGAACTCTTCTCCAGAATATTAAACAGAAAAATGATTTTGTCTAAGAATACCTTTGACAGTTGGTTTTCTGTTGGGGAACATAGTGCAGAATTCTAGGTGCAAAATTTCAGATCTTTTTGATGAATAGAGGATTGAATTTGGTCACATTTGTCAAACAGCCAGAAATTCTTAATTTGTCCATTTGCTCAAATTTTGTATATTGGGCGGCTTCATACATATTTGGATTCAGGGTATTGAGCTGGTCCAAACGGAGGTGGTTCCATGTTTTTTTTCTGTATTCAAAATGCTTGAAAAACAATTGAAAATACAAATGTGGCTGCATATTCAATTTGAAAATGCTCTGAAATATTTAACTAAAGTTGGAAAAACTTTATTTTATAGAGATGTCATAAATGGTTAGAATATGCTAAGGGAATCTTCTGGGAATTTTCTTAAGCAAAAACCTTGCATAAAATGATAAAACATTGTTTTGGTAATTTTGTAAAAGCTGGAAAATTATTAGTTAAAATATTTAATATTTTGTCAGAAATGAGAACTATATATTGTAAATAAGATCCACCTTGTATCTCCTTAAAATTAGTTGGATTGGTCTTGCCTTTTATTTTAATTTATGAAAGATATTAGGAGATTTGAAAGAGAGGGGAAATTGGATATGGATGGAAAGAAATTCAGCAATATTTGTGGGTACCACCCCCACCAAAACCTCCTGGCAGGAAAGGCTGAAAGCAGATTTTGAAGTTCTACAATACAGATTAGTAAAGGACTCACAAAAGACTTAGCTTAAGTGCATTTTAGCTTCACTGTAATTTTTTCTTTTGAGGTGCCCTGATCCTCTACTTTCTCTCAGGAGCTGTACATATGTAACTGTAACTCTTCTTTATTTTTAATACAAAATGCAGTAGGAACCTCTCCTGCTATTTTCCTGGTCAGAAAAAAAGAGAGGGGAAATTGGTTTTGATAATAGTGTTTTAGGGATTTTAGTTTCTTATGATTTATGATCTGTAGGCAAGATAGAATAGATATAATGATTCAAGTTGAATAGGTTTTAGTTCTCAAAATATTTTATACTCCAAATAAAGGAATCCATTCAAATTCTTCAAATAATATCCAATAAAAGTTTAAATTCGATCAACTCCAAATAAACCACGAGCAAAGTTTTTGAAATATGGTAAATTATATTGTTTTTTATTAGATGACTCTGATGACACCACATCAGAGCTTAAATCCCCCTTAATATTACATCATTAGGATTGTCTTCACCACTGATCAATTCCTTGCCCATGCAGCATATATAGGCTTTCCACCACTAGGATGCCAGGAACACCACCTGCTCACCCATCAGTGGCAGAGATGGCGAGACCTTTCAGAACCTCGACCTGAATTCTCCTGATCCTCCTCCTACTATCCCGCCAACTTTCACACCAACTCCGCACCCTCCGCCGCGCAGTCTCGATCTCCCCCAGAAGGCAATGGATGTCGAATAGGGGACAAGGTCGGAGATGGATTTGGTTCATGGTGGAACAATCGAAAGAGAGTTGGATAGCACATGCGGACACGTTCCAGAAACTTAATGTAATTAGGTATTTTCTCTATCACATGTCCAGGATTATCAGATCGAATATAGCTCGATCAAGAGTGGAAGTTTAAGATATGAATATTAGGTTTCGTACCTGGGAAAATTATCTACGGTTGATGGTCAAGATGGAAATGGATACCCTGAAAGCGAATATACATATACATAAAACCCCAGACTCAAGCACAATCGGAGCACAGAAACAACCAGACCAATAGCTCTAGCCCCGGCCCTACACCAAAGCTAGCACTTCCCATAATGCAATCGACAACATCTATATGTGGCCCATACTTTCTTATTTTTGTCCTCTTCATATGTAGATTAGTTGTTGAAGCAATTGTTTGATACGTGGTCATGTGAGGGATGCGTCCCACTATGTTGTTCAATCTTAGTTCTCACCTACCAGGACGCACGGTTCATACTTTTTTATACCTGCGAGGTTAGTGCAGCTTATGTAGCGGTTTTCTCATCTACGGTTTGATGATCATCAAAGATTTGTAGGAATACCATGATGCATATGTCAGAGCTAGAGATGTTTAACTCAAAGGTCTTTGGTGTAACTTAAAGTTCTATCTAGGTTCTTTGTCACTCGTGTTTATTTCAGCTTGTTCAGTCAACTATATATACTTCGTTAAATTATTAAAAAAAATAAACAGCGTTGTTCTCAAATAAACGTCTAGATGGATATGCATTTTTTTTTGATAAATTTGGTCTTTTTTGTGACTAATAATTTCATGTTTGATCCATTTTGACATTATTATTTTCACTTTTAGGCCCCCCATATCTCGGTGCCCAACAAGATTGGGGCCGATGTTGTACAGCTCAGAATGTTGGGTTGTGCAGTTCATTGTCACTACGCTTTTTGCATATATCTTTTACAGGTGTACACATGTGCTATGAGCATTTGATGCAAGATTGGCGTCGATGCAAGTTTCTCTAAGGATGAATTAAAAGGCTCTGTGTGAGTGGTTTCTCTAAGGATGAATTAAAAGGCCAATGATACACTTGATCTTGTGGGTGATGTAGTAATGACTGAAGCCTCGGCTATTATGTTAGGCATGGAATGGGTCATTTAAGGGGGATGTAGTAGAGTTTTTTTTTTAACTCTGACAGCTGATCTTCTGTGATTGAGATCCTGAACTCTTCTGTAATTCCAATCAGGTTGCCCGCTCGCCAAGCCAGATTCTCGACGGTTGGGTATTGGGTTGATTCCCCTCCTCCTTGCATGCATTCTCCCTCTTATTTTTAATGATGTAACTCTTGTTACCAATAATCAATAAAGAGGGTTTTTGCTGTCAAAAGAAAAACAAAAAAAAAACAAGAGGAAGCTTCCTCTGAAAACACACACAACAGACACACAGCTCCACTGCGCTGTCTAGGGGTTGTCCTAAACCGCCCGATCCCAGCAGTCCTACGGACAGCAGGCCAGATCGTAGGCTGGACATTCGCCTGGGGACGCGTACCCGGCAGGGCTGCACATAAATGCAGCAGAAGCAAAGCAGTACCAGAGACTAACCACAGCAGAATTGAAGCAAAGCAGTACCAGTAACGGACGCGCGAGAGCGAGAGCGAGCCGATCGAAGCGAGGCGGCGGCGGCGGCGGCGAGACGAGACGACATGGACTCCAACGGCAACTCCGACGACCGCTCCCTTAACCCTGACGCCGGAGACATCGTCCTCGGCATCGGATCCAGCCGCTCCCGCATCATCGACCAGGTGCGTGCGTGTGTTAATGAGCGCCTCTTGTCCGCGTCAATTTCTAGGGTTCGAGCCCCTTGGATGGGTACTTACTTGTGGTATATATGCAGGAGATAGAGGAGATGCAGAGGAAGCTGCGGGAGTTGGGAGAGGAGATAGATCTAGCCATCGTTTCACTGAACGAACAGATCGAGATGACAACTGATCAGATCTCTGGTGTATCTGCTGAGGAAGAAGGTATATATGGCGCATACACCTAGCTAGGTGGTGCAACTTAATTTACTTGTTGCCCCAAAATGATCCGGGGTAGATCAAATAGCCACTTTGTTTTGATTTTCCAAGTACAACATGTCCGATTAAGTTTAGGACATATATAGTCCATGAGCTCCATGTTTTGTTTTCCTCAGTATCATGTCATGAACATATATAGGCCATGGACGTTGGATGATAGCAGCGAGGATCCATCTTCACATCTGTTTTCCCCTCTCGATCGCCCCCCTTCCTCGAGTGGCCTAGATATCGGTGGATAGGTACAAAGCGCCCATATACGTGGAAAAAAGTTTGGATCTACTCTTCCCTTCAGTTTAGGTTTCAAGCTAGGGTTGTAATTTTTATCTTTTCTATTGCCAGATTTGCATCTCCCTATACGTTTGGATTCCGGAAAAAATCGTCAGATATGGAACCCTTTTTTTGGCATGCTTTTCTTGGAACCTCATGGGTGCTTTCTTCATGGTCCGAGGATGCTGGTTTTGGTCCTAAGATACTTGTTCTTCTTTTTTTTACTTATTATTATGGTTTCAGCCTTTCCTCAATTAATCTGGCTACTGCCACATTTTCCTCTTCCTTCTTGTGCGTCGGAGAGAAGTCACTCTTTGCTGTGAGGGAATGGTGGCTCTAGGGAATGGCGGCTCATCGGAGTTCTATGTTTTCTGTGGCTTCATAGGGGACTAGTTTCCCAATGATCGAGTTCTATGTTATTTTAGACAGCTTGTTGTGTTAGTTCATGTACCCCAAAAGTTGAACTAACCCCCGCCCCCCTCCCCACACACACACCACACGAACACAAGAAGTACAACATTTCGGTATCTATAACTATTTGGTTGATTGACGATTCAAGGTATATTTGCTTCTTCGCTTGCTCTTTTGTTTTGTAGCAGTAATCTGCAACTGCAATTAATGAACAGCTTTGTTAAGGTTTGTTATCGCCTTATCGGTGTTCTAAAAGGCTGACAAAGGGGTGGTCAGAGAGCTAGGCATGAGGGTAAACAAATGTTTGCTGGTAGAACAATGGAGCTGTGGCTCCATGCACCATTTCATGGAGAGATTCGCAAAACGGAATACCGTTGGAAAATTAATTAATAACTACGTGCTAATCTTACTGCATAGCACCCACGATTAAGTTTAGGACATATATAGTCCATGAGCTCCATGTTTTGTTTTCCTCAGTATCATGTCATGAACATATATAGGCCATGGACGCTGGATGATAGCAGCAAGGATCCATCTTCACATCTGTTTTCCCCTCTCGATCGCCCCCCTTCCTCGAGTGGCCTTAGATATTGGTGGATAGGTACGAAGCGCCCCTGTACGTGGAAAAAAGTTTGGATCTACTCCTCCCTTCAGTTTAGGTTTCAAGCTAGGGTTGTAAGTTTTATCTTTTCTTGCCAGATTTGCATCTCCCTAAGATTCTTTCTTTTTTTTACTTATTATGGTGTCGGCCTTTCCTCAATTAATCCGGCGACTGCCACATTTTCCTCTTCCTTCTTGTGTGTCGGAGAGAAGTCACTCTTTGCTGTGAGGGAATGGTGGCTCTAGGGAATGGCGGCTCATCGGAGTTCTATGTTTTCTGTGGCTTCATATAGGGGACTAGTTTCCCGATGATCGAGTTCTATGTTGTTTTAGACAGCTTGTTGTATTAGTTCATGTACCCCAAAAGTTGAACTAACCCCCGCGCCCCCCCTCCCCACACACACACCACACGAACACAAGAAATACAACATTTCAGTATCTATAATTGTTTGGTTGATTGACGATTCAAGGTATATTTGCTTCTACGCTTGCTCTTTTGTTTTATAGCAGTAATCTGCAACTGCAATGAACAGCTTTGTTAAGGTTTGTTATCGCCTTATCGGTGTTCTAAAAGGCTGACAAAGGGGTGGTCAGAGAGCTAGGCAGGAGGGTACAAAAATGTTTGCTGGTAGAACAATGGAGCTGTGGCTCCATGCACCATTGACATTCGATCTTTCATAGAGAGATTCGCAAAACGGAATACCGTTGGAAAATTAATTCTACTAATCTTACTACATAGCACCCACGAGGGTGGTGTGCGTGCCTGATTGGCGGGACTTTTAGAATAATGGCATCCTAGACTGCTATAATAATGATAAATTAGTTAATTAAGCTAACCTGGTTATGTCATTGATTATGTTTGTTGTGGATCCTAAGCATTATTTAGTACTGCTCCTTTGAAGTGTAAACCATCTTTATAGCATGCAGCTCCTTCTGTTTACATTACATAATTTGTTATAATGTTTTTTTCTAGTGGTCAACTATCACAATTTTTATAGAGCGCACAATTGGATCATCAATATTCTCAGTCCCCATTCTGTATTTCCCAAATGTTACTGACTTATTGGTTTTTCTATATGGAATTAAATTGTGGATGGAGTAAATTTGGAAAGGGATGTGACGTTTGGCGTGCCTATATGATTGTGCTAAATAACATTCTAGGCTGATCCGAGACAATACGGAGAGCTCTATATGCTGAAAATGAGTCCATGATATATTTTGCTTCCCAGATAGCTAGGATTTATTTAGTGAGGAAAATTCCATTGCCGATTTATGCCATAAATATGATTCTGACATATAGTTATGCCGTCTGATCTCCCAAAGTTCAAATTTATTTTCTGGTTATACAATTGGGCTTCAATATACCAAACTTGTAAGCACAGGTCACTATGATGATTACAATGTTCTATAGCAAGCATGTACACTAAATAGTGCCACTAATGATTATGCTTGTAACCATTTCTTCGATATGCATGCCAGTACTTTTTTTTTGCGGGGATATACCAGTACTGCTATAATAATGATATACCAGTACTTTCTTACAGCTGATTCTGGCATTTTAGTGACACAAAGAGAACTTTTGAGATGATCTAGTTTAAAAAGTATATGCTGCATTCGGAAATAATATTGTGTACATGATTAAGTGTTCATTCCTGGTCTTAGCCTTTGCATATTTGGTCGATATGGTTATCAATAGAAACATGCATTAAAGAGCTGATTGTGAGTGCAATGCTAGCTGTTGTTGACTAGTTCTTTTGAACCCCCTTGAGGGCAGATTTGATGATTTGCCCCACTTTACAATAAGCTTTCAGTAGGCAATAAGCTCTCTACAATCTTCTTGCACTTTAATCTGTTTTCTTTGATCTGTTTTCCCAGAAGACCCAGCTGTAGCAATCGCGCGGCATAAGTCAGAGGTGGATTCTCGCTCCATCTATGTTGGAAATGTGAGTTTAATTTTCTTCTACTTTAATAAGTTTGACAGTAACAAAATTTATACACCTTATATTTTGGTATGGATGGAGTATTTGTTAGCTACTCAACTACAGCAGTTATAAAGTTCATTATTTGCCATCTTGCTTCAGGTTGACTATGCTTGCTTACCAGAGCAAATACAGGCCCATTTTCAAGATTGTGGAGCTATAAACAGAGTTACAATTTTGATTGATGATTTTGGTGATCCCAAGGGGTATGCTTATGTGGAGTTTGCAGAAGTTGAGGCTGTCGAAAAAGCTCTACTGATGAATGATACAAAACTTCTTAACCGACCAATGAAGGTACAACACGAACTTTTTGAATAATATATCTCCCTTTACCATTGTTTTGAACATTTTATTAATGTGCTCTTCTTTTTTATATATGTAGGTGTCTCCAAAAAGAACTAATGTTCCAGGAAGGACGCACCCATGGGGAAGGCGTCCATTTCAGCCCTATCCAACATATGGGTAAGGAGTTTCCTCATGAAGATATATTGCACCTTAGATGTAGAGATGAGAAAAATGGTATTGTAAATTCGGTCGGGTTGAAGCTACTATAGTAGGGACCAAAATGTGGTGGCACATTAGAGAACTTCAATAAATCCCAGATCGATAACTTTTCTGATATTATATTTTTCTCTGCAGGAAATTTCCAAGGTTCAGGAGGCCGCAAGGATACAGTCCCTACTACTGATTCTGCCAAGTCAGCATGCATGACATAGTCTTGTTCTAGTCGAACCTTCGTCAAACCTTGACAATGTATTTCTTCCTTAGAAATGACCCTCTGTTTTAAATTATCTTACATTCAGTTGGTCTGGTGGATTTCATACCATTGCTTTAGCTGTTAATGTGTTTAAGACAAAATTGTTGGTGAATTAAGTCATGTACTCGATCTGTTTGCTTTGATGAGTTCTACTCCATCAAAGCAAAAACTTGTGGTGAAGTTTCTGCAACCGTGTACAATCATGTTTGTTGGTTTACCTCTGTGTGTGTTAGTTCATGTTGTTGTTCTCCTTTTAGTTGCGGATGTTCCATATTGGCGAATGACGATCCAATGTGCGATATTGCTATGTTTTCTGCCTTCTCCCTGCAAGAAAACATGGCGTGTGTCTGGAATCTCAGATTTGATATGTGGAAAAGCCTTATGGCTGCTGCAGGATAGGCGTAGCAGCATTTCTTTCCATTAAGCTGATATATATTGTGGTTATGGTGCTTTGTTCTGAAGCCCCTAAGTCCATCTCCAATGCAGCGCTAAGTACCGGTGCTAGGTGAGAAAAACAATATCCCTGCCATTTTTCCAGTACTGTGCATCATTCCTAGGCGCAGGGTCGGCATATATCGCCTCTTCAAGTGGAGTAGCACGCCTGCCCTACACTTCGAGAAATTTGTGTGGCAACGACATTTTGCATCACGACTTGGCGACTTCACTAGCGCCTGCCCGCTAGTGAAGTCTGCGGGCAACACCACAACCGACACTAATACCCTTTTCGCGATTTAAAAAAAAACCCGCAAATTCGCAGGCACCCCAGTACCCCACCGGTTTAGGTCGCCAAAATGAGAATTGCCACGAATCACAAAAGCCACGAATCACAGAAGCATTACACTATTACAGATCCAAAGATTGAAACACAGAAGCATTACAAATGCAAAAATGAACCTAAAACTGCAACAATTCTCGCTCGATCCAAACCGACCCGGCAGCAAGTCCCCGATCCAGCAGCAACCCTAACCCACGAGTTCACTGACGACGAGCTCCTCCTCTCCACCGGCGAGCTGTGAGAGAAAACCAAGAGAAAGTGAGTCAGAGAGAGAAATTCGAGAGAGGGAGAAACTAACCGTGAGAGGGGATCCGGTGGCGTGCGGGACCAGCTGGGGCGCCGGATCCGGCGGTGGCCGTTGTTGAGGTCGTCGGATCCAGTGCCGACAGGGCCGTCGGCGGCAGGGATGTGGCGGCCGGGGTCGGGGGCGGCGGCGGCAAGAAGAAGTGGCACCCGGCTCCTCCTCGCAGTCCTCGTCGCCGGCGGATGGGGTTGGGGGGGCGAGCGTCCGGCGGCTAGGGTCGGGAGTGGAGAGGGAGGTGAGGGAGAGAAGCAGAGAGGGAGGGAGGAGTGGAGAAGAAGAGAGGAGAGGGAGGAAGGAGTGGCTGGCGGCTGAGGAGTGGGGAGAGGGAGATAGCTAGGTTTAGGGTTAGATTTTGTGTATAAGGAGGGGTGGGTTGGGCCGAGGAATGGGCGGTTTGGGCCCAAACACGCATCACTGGCGAGCACAGTTGCACAACCCGCCATTGATATATATTCGTGTGAATTTTGCACCTTTTCAAATTTGATCATTAGTGACAGGCCCAGTGTGACCGTTACTGATGAGACGATGTCGTAGCCCGGGGCTTAGACACCGGGGATGCTAGGCACCCCCTTTTAGGTTCGGCAGTGGGTGATGGGGATCGCTCCGGCGATTGCCGGTGAGACCAACGACGAGCGTTGCAATGTACAAGCGTTTACCCAGGTTCGGGCCACCCGGAGGTGTAAAACCCTACGTCCTGCTTCTGAGTGTGTGTTAGCCAATGAACAAGTGTTTACAGGTTGCCGGGGGAGTCCCCGGGCGCACTCTTCCTTTCTGCTAAATGGCTACTTACTACTTCTGGACTATATCTCTAGGGATCGTCACCCAGGTAAAGTCCAACCTTAGAAAAACCGGAACCCTTTGACCGGTGGCGCTGGTCCTCCTTTTACACTCAAAGGGATACCACAGGTGCCTCGGTCTGCATGGGGGACACGCTTTTGGACACGCGCCGAACAAAGACCCTAGGCAGCTTTCCTTTGCTGCGCTGGCATGCATGCACAATACAAAACACTGTAGCTAGGGCGATACGTGCCCTAGATTCACTGCGAGCTACTCACTGTGGGTTGACTAGACAGAAAACCACTTCCCTGTCGGAGCATTTAATGCTCGGCTTGTGCCACACTCCACACTCCGACCAGCTCTGCACAAAAGGAGCCTGCCGGGTGGCCACGTGGCATCGATACTCTGTCTGCCGTGGGCATCAGCCCTGTTGTAAGCGTCTGCGTCAGGAGACACCCTCCCCGACAAGTGAGCTTCCTGGGAGGCGTCCTGAAGGGGATCTTCACACTGTCATCCAGGGTAACCTCCGCAGCCCGGCTAGTCCTGCTCCAAGGCAACCCCTTTCCCAGACACCTGCCGGGCTGGTGACTTCCCGGGCAGCTCGCACTGTGCTGCCCAGGGTGCCGTCCTTGCGGGGAGCAAGCGAGGCGACCCACGCGTTGAACAACGGTGGTACCCCGGGTGCCACTGGTGCGACAGTAGCCCCCGGGCGTGGGCCGGCAACGCCTGTTCCCGGGCGTAATCACCCTTGGTCGGTTGCCGGGCTATGCCCTAACTGCGAGTGGTTAAGGCCACGTCGTGCATTCCACCCTTAAAACGCAGTTATCCCCAGCGCACCCATAGGGTGCGGATGTGACCGTTGCTCAGCGCTAGGGTGCCATAAAACCCCACCGTTGTGCTGAGGGGCAATCACTTAGCCCCCAGTCCTTCCTCCTCCTCCCCATTCCTCCTCGCGCCCCTAATCCTGCTAATCGCCACCCACATTCCCCATGGAACCCAAGGTCCCCAAGAGGGGGAAGGGTTCCACAAGCTCTGCAGGCGACAAGGGTGAGAAAGCTCCCAAGAAGCCTCCGTCGGAGAGGGAGCAGAGGAACCGGGAGATGAGGGCCAAGCGGGCCTTCTTCAAGCCCGGCTACAATGGCGAGGGGGTCGACAAGATTCGGCACGCCGTCGCCACCTCGTTCAACGAGTACAGCGAGACGCTCATTTTCCCTGCCGGTGGCGACTACCAAGACAACGACTTCCGGGTGTTCGCACGCTTCATTCTCTCTGGGTTCGTGCCTCCGTACTCCCTTTTTCTCCATGCTCTCATGGCGGCGTACCAGCTCAAAGTTGCGCAGCTCCACCCCACATCTCTTTTCCTTCTCGTCGTCTTCCAATTTTTCTGCGAGGGGTTTGTCTTGGTGATGCCGTCAGTGGCATTGTTCCGCCATTACTTCTACCCGCACGTCGAGCAGACGGGAGCGATGTCGTCGGGGGTCTCGTTCCGCGCTCGCGACAAGATGAAATCGGAGTTCATCGTGCGGACCGAGAAGAAGATCGAGAAGGAGTGGCGCACAGACTGGTGTTGGGTTCGCGTGGACGAGCCCGACGAGTTTATCCATACGCCCACCGAGCTGCCGGCGAGTAACGACAGCTGGCGGGACCGCTACAGCTGAGACGCGGAGCTCCTTCCCATCGTCAAGAAGATCAAAGCCCTGCGACTAGTGGGGCTCACCGATCTTGACGTGGCGCGCACCTACATCAGCCGGCGCATCGCGCCGCTGCAGCTGCGGTCTCGCCCCGCGTGGATGTACACGGGGCCCGGTGACACCACACGACTGCAAAGCGTGGGTGTGACGCCGAAGGTGATCCAGGGGTGGGTGAAGGGAATCACCGGCGAGGACGCCCCATTCACGGAACTGCCTTCGGGGGCGCCATCCCTTCACGCCGGCGTTGCGAGCCTCCACGACATTGTCGGCAGCTACCCACCCTGCAACGAGTGGGGGCTGATGTCCGATCCCCCGGTTCCAGCCACCCGCAGCCTGTGGGAAGCACGTGGCCGAGGAGAGCGAGGGGGGATCGGATTCCAGCTGGCCCAGTGAAGGGTCCTCTAGCAATGAGGCTGGCGACGTTACTGGAGCCCAGACGGTCCTCCCTGAGGCGGAGGTGGAGGACGAGGACGATGTGCCGCTGGTGCGGCGATCAAGAGCGCCGGCGGCAGGAGCACCCAGCGGGAGTTCATCTCCCGCGGGTCCTGCTGCCGCAGCGGCTACCTCCGCAACGGCCATAGGCGCCTCGGCGGCTTCCGCGGCAACTGGGGCCGCGGCAACGCCACGAGGGTCCGCGGTCCCGCCCAAGCGGGGGATCTCCACGGGCTACTCGCTCAAGCTCAACCCCAAAGGTAAGCTGACATTTTTCTCCCCCTTTTCTTTACAAGTTTGTGCTTGCCATGATTCCTTCGCTTCTTGGTTGATGCCTTGCAGGGACGGCGCCCCGGCGGGAGCCGGCAAGAGGGGGAGAACTGACACCGCACCCGCTGCGCCAAGAAAGAAGTCGCGCACCCAGGCCAGCGTTAGTGCCAGCCAGATCGGCACGAGGACCAGCGGCGCCGCCACTACGCCTGCCGCCGACCCGGTCCCAGAGGAGGAGGAGCCCGCGACAGGTACAGACCCCTCCCCTCACTCCATTATGCATGCTCCCTCCGCACGTTAACCCTTAACCGTGCGATTATCTTGGCTTGCAGGCGAAACCCAGCCTGCAGGGGGCAGCCCGGCAGCAGAAGCCGGGGCAGAGGGGAACAAATCTCCGCCCGCAAGCGCGGCGACCCCGCAAGTTACTCATCCAGAACTCCCTTGCGCTCGTCGCCGGGTGCCTCAGCTTGGCTTGAAGTAACTTATTTTGCTCTTATCGCAGGTCCCAATGCGCCCACCACGGGGGCGGATGGTACGGTGATCGACCTCACCTCTGAAGTTGAGTTGGAGGACGAGCCGGAGGTGGCTCCCGCGCCAAGCCCCACCGCCCCAGACACGATGATGGTAGCACCCACCGCCGCTACCGGAGTGGGGCTCGACGGTGCGTCCCCGGCCTCGCAGGCCGGGGGCACGGGTCCCTCGGCCGCCCAGTAGGAGACGATTCCTGCCGGGGGCGCAACCCCTCCACCAGACCCGCCACCCACGGCCGGGGTGTGGAGCAAGACGTGGTAGGGGAGCAGCAGGCGGCTCCCCTGCAAGGGGATGATGCTCCTCACGGCCAGACCATGGCAGCGGGGGTCTCGTCGTCGTGCGCCGCTACCTCCAGCCCTGACCTCGGCATTCTTGCCGGGGCGACTTGGGACCCAATCACCTGGGACCCAAGTATCTGCGATCAGGGGCACCAGTTCCTCGACGCCATCAAGGAGCAGCAACTGGCGTTCGTCACCTCGTTCAACAAGGTGAGGGAGCACCATGAGCTCGCGAAGCTTCAGCTGGGTGAAGTGTGGCAGGACATCGAGAGGGAGCGGCAGGAGCTCTCCCGGCTAAGGGAGGAGACCCGGCTAGCCCGGTAGGCCAGGGACGAGGCCACAACGCCAGTCGTCCCCGAGGCGAAGCTCCACCGGCAGCTGGAGGCCCAACGCGCCGAGCACCAGCAAGAATTGGACTCGTTGGCCGCGGCGCGGGAGAAGGCCAACAAGGAGCACGAGGATGTGCTAGCAACAGCTCAAGCTCGCCTCAACGAGAAGAGCGAGCTGGTCAGCGGCTACTCCTCCCAACTCCAGGCGTTGCGCGTGAAGCTGGAGGAGCAGGCCAAGGCCGCGGGGGACGCGGCTGCCACACGACGAGAGAAGGAGCTGCGGGAGCAGTTCTGGACCCGGGAGCGCGAACTCGAGGGGGAGCTCAATTCCGCCAAGGAAAGGAGCGCCCATCTCGAGCCCGAGCTGACCACCACCCAGGGTGAGCTCGTCAGGACTGGCGAAGACAACGTGAGCAAGGCCAAGGAGATCGTGCGGCTGACGAAACTCCTCTAGAAGGCCAAGCTTGCGGTGGTGTCCTCGCGCGGCAACCACGACAAGTTGGCGGAGCAGCGGCGGAAGGAGACCGAAAAGCTGCTCGAAATTGCCCAGGCCATACGCGAGCTGCGGCCGAGGTTTGAGCTGTAGGCGGCAAAGGTGGACGACACGGACGTCAGCACCTTGACCCCATTCTTCTCCGACATGGTGGGGAAGCTTGGGGCGCTAGACGTGTGGATCTCCAAGTTTTGCGACGGGGAGATAGCGTCGTGCGCCAGGGAGATCGCCGACACGATCCTCCCCCGGGTGCACTACTACCACCCCGACTTCCCTTTCGAGGCACTGCTGGACGCGTGGCCGGACAGCGAGGACAGTCCCTCCCACACCAAGGTAGTGGGCAAGTTCATCGACGAAGTGGTGGAGCGGATGCAGAGGAAGCCAGAGCCGGAGCCCTCAGCGGAAGACCCCAGCAACCAGTAGCCGTAGTCCCCTGCTAGCGTTTGTTTTTCCTTTGTTTCCTGGCGCCGTTGAACAGTTATGGTTTTATTAGCCCATGTAATCATTCGCTACTTTTAGAAATTTCACTTTCTGGTTCTACTGGGTACTTGTTCCTGAAATTGACTCGTGGGGTGAACCTTACTGTCCTCGTGTGTTATGGTTTGTGCTGCCAGGGACTCGCACGCTACTCACTTAACCAGACCAGGGACCTGGGACGGACCCGCAGTGCCAACCTGGGGTTATGTAGCAGCGGCGAGTCACTCCACTTGCGGGTTAGCTATTCTCAAGCACACGTCTACGGGGTGGACCCGCAAGCCACATGAGGAGCGCACTCCCCCCGCAAGCGTCCTTCTAACACTCTAGCCGCATACAAGACCCGACCCACACCAACGAGCCAGCGTCGAGATTAGAAAGCTAGGCGCCCAGGATAATGCACTTAGTTGTCTGTTCTCTTGTCGAACGTATCGATTCTGCACTTGGAATGCCTGCTGGAGGGATGCGGCAAGAGCATTGTGGCAATGCACCCATCGGCGCTGAACACTGATGGCATGCACCACCACAGCATCTCTGCGGCAACCCTCGCCTTGGAAACTGCTGGAGGGATGCGGCAAGGGTGCGATGGCAGTGCACCCATCAGCGCTGAGCACTGATGGCATGCACCACCATCGCGTCTCTGCGGCAACCCCCGCCTTGGAGATGCCCGGAGGAGTGATGTGGCAGGGACGCGATGATGGGAACACCATCGGCGCTTGCGCGCGGAGGAATGCACCACCACCGCTTCTCTGCTGCATCACTCGCCATCTTCTTTTCTTTGCCTTGAGTCACCCCGTGGTCACCATGCCCTTTTATAGGCACGGTGGAGAATCCTGACGCCACGCGCGCCGAGCTACCGCGGCACACGCGTCGACACCCTCCTGTGGTAAGAGCCTTGAAGCGGTCGCCACGCACCAGTGGCTACCCGCTAGACGACACGGCCCGTGAGTACTCCACGAGTGTCACAGTGCGTCTGATTCCTATCCTTATCCTGCATGTCAGATTCTTACCAAGCCCGAGATGCTGCAAAAAAATTTGAAATGCACAAAAAAAGGTACAGCACATATAACCCTCGTGCCTCCCAGCCCCCGGGCACAGAAGGGTCGATAACAAACTTGGGTGTGACCATTCTTTTATTCCCAAGACGCAGCTGCTGCGTGGTGCGCATTGTGGGGAACCCGGCAACGGCACGACCGCTTGCTGGAGTGATTCGGCAACGAGTTTTCTGTTTGCGAGGCTCCGGCAGCCCCTGCTCACAGCCAAGGATGGAAAGAAACTTTTGTGCACCTAGAGCAGGAGAC
Source organism: Brachypodium distachyon (assembly GCF_000005505.3). Classification (NCBI taxonomy): domain Eukaryota; kingdom Viridiplantae; phylum Streptophyta; class Magnoliopsida; order Poales; family Poaceae; genus Brachypodium; species Brachypodium distachyon. The sequence continues at coordinate 36,283,042 of NC_016133.3, read as the reverse complement.
AGAAGAAAGAACATGCAATAACGAGACAACTTGAAATGCAGAGGAAATACTTAACTTTATTTATAGAAACTAGCGGATTACAATCGGGGGTTACCCGGCTACACTAGTTCGAGAGGCATGCTGCAGCAGCATCGCCCGTGGGTCAGGCTCCGCCGCTTCACGGGTAGAACTTGCGCAACTGCTCAAAATTCCAACTGTTTTGCACTGGCAAGCCTTCTTCGGTTTCCAGCCGGACAGCCCCCGGTCTGGTCACCTGCACTACCCGGAAGGTGCCCTCCCATTTCGGATCCAACTTGTTCCCGGTCTTCGTTCCTTGTATCCGGCGCAGGACAAGGTCTCTGACCTTGAGCTCCCGGGTACGGACTCGCATGTCATTATAACGGCGGAGCCCCTGCTGATAGCATGCAGCTCGTACAGCAACCCAACATCAAAGTTCTTCGATGAAGTTAAGATCGTCAACCCTCTACTCGTGTTGGCTATGCTTGTCGTACGCGCGTACACGAGGGGATCCATGCTTGAGCTCGAGGGGCAGCACCGCTTCTGCCCCGTAGACAAGGGCGAATGGAGTTTCACCCGTTGCCCGGCTAGGTGTGGTCCTGATCGACCACAGCACGGGCTGGAGTTCTTAATCCAGTGCTTCCCGTGGCCTTTGAGCTTGTCAAAGGTTCTCGTCTTGAGCCCCCCAGCACCTTTGCGTTGGCCCTCTCCGCCTGTCCGTTGCTCCTCGGGTGAGCAACAGAGGCGAAGTAGATCTTGGTGCCCATGTCCTCGCAGTACGCTTGGAACACGGCGCTCGTAAATTGTGTGCCATTATCGGTGATGATGATGTTAGGCACACCAAACCGGCACACAATGCCCTTGAAGAACTTGATGGCCGCCTGAGCGGTCACCTTCCGCACTGGTTCCACTTCCACCCACTTGGAGAACTTGTCGATGGCCACAAGCAAGTACTCATAGCTGCCAACTGCTCTCGGCAACTTGCCGATGATGTCCAGCCCACAGACCGCGAACGGCCAGGAGGATGGAATGACTTGCAGGGCTTGCGCCGGCTGATTACTCTTCTTTGCATTGAATTGGCACGCCTCGCATGTCTTGACTAGTTGTTCGGCATCGGCTAGTGCCATAGGCCAGTAGAAACCGTGCCGAAAAGCCTTGCCGGCCAGAGCTCGGGAGGCCACATGGTGCGAGCATGTGCCTCGGTGTATATCTTCCAAAAGTGCGCGCCCTTCGTCTTGGGGTACGCAGAGGAGTTTTACTCCGTTTGCACGCCTCCGGTAGAGATTCCCGTCTACCAGAGCGTACATCTTGGCTTGCCGGGCTATGCGCTCCGCGGCAACGTCGTCTTCAGGTAGGGCTTCCCCCTTGACGTAGCGGGCGATGTCCACCGCCCAAGGCGGGGTTTCCCTACTCATGCATACCGCCACATCGGCAACATGGACCTCCTCTGTTGCGGGGTTTCCTTCGGTTGTCGGGGGGGCTTCCCCGGCATCCCGCTTGGGAGTGACTGAAGGCGTCGTCCGGCTGTGCCAGAACACTCCCGCCGGGACTTTCCGGCACTCTGCAGCCCACTTGGACAGTTCATCAGCCGCGAAGTTATCCTTCCGCTTGATGTGCTTGAATCGCAAACCCTTGAACTTGCGTTCTAGCTTGCGGACTTCATCCACGTACGCTGTCATCTGCGAGCAGTCATAGTCCTTGTTAACCTGGTTGATCACGAGTTGGGAATCTCCACGGACAACCAGACGCTTAATATCGAGGGCGATTGCCGCCCGCAACCCGGCGAGCAACCCCTCGTACTCAGCCATGTTGTTGGTGGAGTTGGGGAAGTCGAGTTGGATGGCGAATTTCAACTAGTCCCCCGTGGGTGACTCGATCACGACTCCGGCGCCAGCCCCCTGTAGGCTGAACGCGCCGTCGAAGTACATGACCCAGTGGCCTTCGTCCAGCCTGCCGGGCAGGCTGGTCTCCGGCTCCTCTTCTTCTATGCCTGTCGAGGTCCACTCTGCAACGAAATCGGCCATAGCGGCACTCTTGATACTCTTGGTGTTCGTGAAGTGCAGATCAAACTCCGACAACTCTATCCTCCACTCGGCCACTCTCCCGGTGGCTTCACGGTTGGTGAGGGCCCGCTTGAGGCAGAACCCTGACACCACCGTGATGCGGTGCGCCTAGAAGTAATGGCGCAGCTTGCGGGATATAAGCAGAATCCCCAGCAAGAGCTTCTGCACTTACAGGTACCGTACGCGGGCGTCGCGCAACACCGTGCTGACGAAGTACACAGGGTGTTGCACGAGCCTCTTGCGTGGTATCGGCGCCGCCGGCTCGATGCGGTTCCCGGGGCTGGCTCAGCCCCCTGCCCCATAACCCCAGCCCCCGGGAGATCTTCTTCTCTCTCAGCAACAAGCACCGAGCTGACCACTTGGTCAGTCGCCGCTAGGTAGAGTAGCAGTGGCTCGCCCGACTTGGGGGCGACAAGGATCGGCGGCGATTTCAAGTACTGCTACAGGTCCTGGAATGCCGCCTTAGCCTCGGGGGTCCAATCGGTTGGGCCCTGCTTCTTCGTTAACTTGACGAAAGGCAAGACGCGTTCGTCCAACCTTGAAATGAAACGCCCCAGCGCGGCAACACAGCCGTTGAGGCGCTGGACGTCCTTCACCTTGCGGGGAACCTCCATCTTCTCGATAGCTTCTATCTTCTTTGGGTTGGCCTGAATCCCCCTATGTGAAACCAAGAAGCCCAGAAGCTGCCCCGAGTCTACACCAAAAGTGCATTTCTAAGGGTTCAACTCGAGCTTGATCCTGCGGAGCTCATCGAACGTCTCCCGCAAGTCATCAATAAGCGAGTCCCCGCGCTTTGACTTGATGACGATATCATCCATGTAGGCCTCAACGTTTCGGCCTAGCTGGGGTCCCAAACACTCGCGTAAGGCACACTGGAATGTTGAGCCCGCGTTCTTCAACCCGAAAGGCATGCACGTGTAACAGTAGCAACTAACCGGGGTGATGAACGTCGTTTTCTCCTCGTCCTCGACTGCCATCTTAATTTGGTGGTAGCCGGAAAACGCATCCAAAAAACACAACAAATCGCAATTGGCAGTGGAATCTACTATTTGATCAATGCAGGGTACAGGGAAAGGGTCTTTGGAACATGCGCGATTTAGATTAGTAAAATCTACCCACATGCGCAGTTTGTTCTCCTCCTTGGGTATTACAACTGGGTTTGCTAACCAAGTGGGATACAGTACTTCCCTGATAGCACCCGCAGCTTTTAGCTTTTCCACTACTTGCTTGATGAAGTCTTTGCGCTCCTGTGCTTGCCGGCGGACCTTCTGCTTGACGGGGCGGGCGTCTGGACGCACCGCAAGTCGATGCTCGATCACCTCCCTAGGGACTCCGGGAAGATCCGATGGTTCCCAAGCGAACACGTCGGCGTTCTCCCGGAGGAAAGTGATGAGGGCGCTTTCCTATTTGGCATCGAGGTTTGCACCGATGGTGACGGTTCGCTCCTCGTTGCCGGCTTGGAGGGGCAGCTTCTTCACCTTGGCGGCCACCTCCTTGAGCTTCTGGCCCTTGCTGGGGCGTGAGCTCGAGCTTGTGCTTCCCCCGGCAAGTTGTTGCGGGGTAACACGAGCCTTTTTCGCTGCGGGGTGATCGCCCGGCAGCGAGCCTTCACTTCCGGCGACGCCTTCGTCACGTGAATCGGCTTCCGGCGAGCTCCGCCGTCCACGCCTCGTGCGTCGGCGTTCCCTGCGGCGGCTTGTAGCGCATGATGGCCTGAGCCGCCACGAGGGTTTCTGACCTAGTTCGGACAGGAGGCACTTCGTGCTCCTGTCCGGCGCTGCCGTCAGGGACGGCTCAGGCGCCTCGCGGACGATCCCGCGAGCCGGAGGGAGTTGCTTGGGAAGCAACAGAGGGATGCTGAAATGGACGCGGTCCGTCGTTGGCCTGCGGCTGCTCGACGTGTGGCTCGCGAGCATGAGCGACGACCCGGCTATGACTGGCCCCAGCGCTAGGCTGCGAGGCTAGCTTCGGCCGGTCTCCAATGTTGTTGCACCCGGGCAGGCTCAGGGTTCTCCTAATTCTACGACATGCGCTGCACGTCGTGTGACCGCGTGTTCGCCGTTGGGGCACCACGCGGCTCGATCCGAGAGTCGTCAGCCCGCTTAGGAGGCATAGCGACGAGTACTGTCGTCGGAGAAGGCGGAGCTGATGTAGCTGAAGACGATAGCGCCGGCAGTCACCGGCGAGCTCTCCGCACGCGCCCCCTACCTGGCACGCCAGATGTCGTAGCCCGGGTCTTAGACACCGGGGATGCTAGGCACCCCTTTTAGGTTCGGCAGTGGGCGATGGGGATCGCTCTAGCGATGGCCAGCGAGGCCAATGACGAGCGTTGCAATGTACAAGCCAGTTTACCCAGATTCGGGTCACCCGAAGGTGTAAAACTCTACGTCCTGCTTCTGAGTGTGTATTAGCCAATGAACAAGTGTTTACAGGTTGCCGGGGGAGTCCCCGGGCACTCTCTTCCTTTCGGCCAAATGGCTACTTACTGCTTCTGGACTAAATCTCTAGGGATCGTCACCCAGCTAGAGTCCAACCTTAGAAAAACCGAAACCCTTTGACCGGTGACGCTGGTCCTCCTTTTATACTCAAGGGGATACCACAGGTGCCTCCGTCTGCATGGGGGACGCGCTTTTGGACACGCGCCGAACAAAGACCCTAGGCAGTTTGCCTTTGCTGCGCTGGCATGCATGCACAATACAAAACACTGTAGCTAGGGCGATACGTGCCCTAGATTCACTGCGAGCTACTCACTGTGGGTTGACTAGACAGAAAACCACTTCCCTGTCGGAGCATTTAATGCTCGGCTTGTGCCACACTCCACACTCCGACCAGCTCTGCACAAAAGGAGCCTGCCGGGTGGCCACGTGGCATCGATACTCTGTCTGCCGTGGGCATCAGCCCTGTTGTAAGCGTCTGCGTCAGGAGACACCCTCCCCGACAAGTAAGCTTCCTGGGAGGCGTCCTGAAGGGGATCTTCACACTGTCATCCAGGGTAACCTCCGCAGCCCGGCTAGTCCTGCTCCAAGGCAACCCCTTTCCCAGACACCTGCCGGGCTGGTGGCTTCCCGGGCAACTCGCACTGTGCTGCATAAGGTGCCGTCCTTGCGGGGAGCAAGCGAGGCAACCTATGCGTTGAGCAATGGTGATACCCCGGATGCCACTGGTGCAACGGACGACATTAGTGACGAGCATACCACGCCCATCACTGATAAGTAACCCTCACTGATAAGCGGTCATCACTGACGGTCTCGCACGCGTCCGGCACGATGTAGTGTCATTAGTGACGGTCGATGTATGACCGTTACTGATGAGAGTCATCAATCACGGGCGAAAAAAGCCCGTTTTTTGGAAAGGAGGCTTTTCAGCCCGACTTTATTAGAAAGCCAACAAGATTCTGCTTGGGAGACCAGCTTACATCACAATGCATACCACCTACACACGACAGGAAAAGACTAGAACAGTTTGATACAACATTCCACAAACCAGCTACAGCCTAACAGAAAACAGCCAGCATCACCCGATGCCCTGAGCTGTAGGAACTCACAAGTTTGTTTGAAGTTTGGCAATCAAATTCAGAGTTACCATTTGCCGCCTATTAGGTAGAAGATTCTTCCGGTGTCCCAAGAACGCCACAGCCTTGAAGATGACCTGCATGAGAATCACACAGATGCTGATTGAAGACCATTTCGTTGCCAGTAAGCCATAATGACCAAGCAACAGCAGTCGCCAGCGACCACATTTTATGATTCACAATTGTCCCTCCCAGTTTCAAAGCAATGTCAAAGAAATCAGACCAAGAAAGAGGAGAGCCCGGCTCCAGCCGAAACAATCCCAAATATGGCATCAACAAAAGAAGGCGATTGGGCAAGTAAAAAGCATATGATCCGTAGTTTCAGGCTGACCAGAGTCTGCAACCTTCAGGTCCTTACCAGCATTTCTTTAGCAGCTCATCGGTAACCTGAATTGTCCCCTTGAAACACATCCAAGTGAAGATCTGCTACTTCAGAGGAATGGATACAAAACTAACCTACCTTACAATAGAGCTCAATTCTGTTGTAGCACTGCTACGGAATTGGTTACCGGTGGCGGGCTGAATTCAGCACCGGTGGCGGTGGACCGGCCCGCCACTAAACCTGCGCCACTGGTGCTATGTCCACCGCCACTGCTGCTAGCCCCCTCCCCCTGTGGGGGTGCAAAACCACCGCCACTGCTGCTAGCCTCCTCCAGTGGCTGGGCAGAACCACCGCCACTGGTACGAATTTGTCAAATTAAAAAAAAGGCAGGCCACACGACCTGCGCTGCCACGATGGCGGAGCATATACACAGAAACAAATTCACATTCGATTACAAAGCATATTTATTGAGAAACAAATCTGGAGCATTACAGAGCACACACAACGATTACAAAGAATATTTATTGAGAAACAAATCCACCGGTGGAGAGGCCAGGGTCGAGGCCGAAGCTGTACTTGGCGGCCGCTGCCATTTCCTCCCGGGAGCAGGTCGGCCACCAGAGAGAGAGAGAGACAGTGAGAGAATGAAATAGCAAAACCGAGAAAAAGAAAAGAACTTGCCTAGGTTCCGGCGGCGCGCAGCGAAGCCGAGGGGCGCTTGGATCGGGTGGAGACAGACCCAACGGCGGCCGGATCCGGTGGAGACGGGGCCAAGGACGCCCGGATCCGGCGGCGACGGGCCCATGGCGGCCGGATCAGGCCCGTCCATGGGGCTGGGAAGCGCGGACATGCGGGTGGGCGCGGGGCACGGAGGCCATGGCGCACGAGAGCAGAGGGAGGTGTGGGAGTAGTGGGAGGCAGGGGGAGTAGAGAGAGGAGAGAGAGCTGTGCATGGAGGCTGCAGCAGGGAGATCGTGGGAGAGAGGAGAGGAGAGATTCTGGACAGAAGAGGATCGTGAGGGAGAGGAGATGAGGGAGAGAGAGGGTTGATCAGTTGAGGAGATAAGGAGGGGAGAGAGAAGCGTCCAGGATGCCATGTCACCGATCCGGGGCATACCCACTGCACCAATCAGATCGCCCGGGAGCACAGTGATTGGATTGTGTATTTTGCGACCACATCTTATAGCACTGGTGGCGGGCAGTACTACGGAACCGGCCACTGGTGCTGAGCTAGCGTTTTCCAAAATCCTGCTCCAGCAGCACTAGTGGCGGGTTCTACTGAATTACCCGCCACTGGTGTTGAATTTTGAAAATGGTATTAAATTTGTATTATATTCTATGAGTATTTAAAAATTACAAAATCTGTGCTTTTGAGTGTATATCAAGGATACATATTTGACAGTGAAGTTTCAACTATGAATTGAAAAAAATTGTACACTAATTTGGATAATTATGTGTGATTATGTGTGGCTTTTGTGCTATAAAAAATCTATAAAATTCATTTTTACTCAGAATGTTCCCAAATTTGGTTTGGACACTTCCCTAATGATAATAAACACACATACAAAAATTCAAGTTCAAAATAAAAATTCAAGTCATATTTGATTGATTGGGTTAGATGGTTTCACAGAGTTCTACCTCGATGGCCCCAAAATGAAGAATTGTTGTGGTCAATTTGAATTTTTGCCTTCAAAATTTATATGTAAGTTTCTTGTTGTATACTAAGTTTCCATGCAAATTTTTAGATCGTTTTGAGCAAACTTGAATTTTCTAGCAATTAATAACTTGAATATGAACAACATATCATATAAATTGTTGATGGTAATTTTGTATTTAGGTTTCAAACTTTGAATGGGACAAGATAATATCACTTTACACTCAAAAGGATTGGTGGTTTAATTTTTTGAAAAACACAGAATATAATATGAATTTAAAACCTCATCCAAAATTACTTACTAGTGGCGGGTTCCTTGTGCGGACCGGCCACTAGTGTTGTCTCGTGATATTAGTAATCCTTTGTTGAGCACCGGTGGCCGTTCTGAACTCAGAACAGCCACCGAAGGTAGGGGGTTACCAGTGGCGGGTTTGCTTAGAACTACCACTGTTAACAATTAGGGCAATCCCCATGGAACACCAGTGGTCGTTTACAGGCACCGCCACTGTTGGTGGAGCACCAGTGGCGGTGGTTCTCTTGTCACCATCTCCACCGCCACTTGTGCTAGACCACCAGTGGCTGTGGCTGGCCACCGCCACTGGTGTTCGTTGGGGATTCTCCCAAGGACCTCCAGTGGCCGTGATTTGTTTTCCCCGCTCGAACGGCCACTAGAGGTCATGCGCCAGTGCCACATTCTGGCGTGTGTAGCCAAAAGGTCAACGCAGGGTGGCGCAATGAAACATCACACAACTGTATAAGTATTTCAAAGGAAGAATGTGCCTCATGATTGTCATTGCTCGTGCTAGAAATCGTTCAATTGCCCTCTCTCCGCTGTTAAACTGCGCTCTTAATTCCCAGCTTCTTGAAGGGGTAAAATGTCTCTCTCAATTGGGAAGCTAACAACTTGTTATATCCTTGTACCATGAGATTAGATCCTTTATTTTGGAGGAAATTGCATTCCGGGTACACTAACTTGGCAAAGGTGTTCATTTTCATCCATTAACTCGTAGATTTGAAAAGTGCATCCATGAACTTGGCAAAATGGTTCAAATTAGTCCAAATTGATGAATTGGGCCAAAACTACACCACGCTAGCTGCCGACGTGGCCATGCGGGTTTCAGATTTAAGGATTGGCAAGTCTGGACCGCGAGGCAACGCCCTAGTCTTCGTGGGTGGGTGGGGTGGTGTGTGTGTGGGGGGGGGGGGGTAAATGCATAATTACAGAATCAAAAAAAATGTGAAAAACACCTCGCATGCTCACGTCGGCAGCCAGCATGGCGTAGATTGGGCCGACTTGCCAAGTTCATGGATGCGCATTTCAAATCTGCGAGTTCATGGATGAAAGTGAACATCCTACCAAGTTAATGGACCTGCAGTGCAATTTCCTCTTTATTTTGAGCTGTTGTGTACAAAAAGGTCAAAGTGAAAACCGCAAGCATATACTCCTTCCGTCTCATATTAAGTGAATTTCTATTACATGTATTTAGACACTTTTTTAACATAGATACATATAAATTTAAGTCACTTGATATGAGACGGACGACTACATGACGGGAGAGTAAAATTCATCTAAACCGCAAGCATCAAACATCACAAATTAATCCAAAACTCAATTGGCAGCACTCTTTTTTGATCTCTTCTCCTCACCCATCCTCTTCTCTTGTTCCCTTCTCTTCTCCCCTGATGCGCATCCCTGCTCTTCTCCTTGAGGGCGGGCTTGCCGGATGGCGCGCGAGGGCATCGCAGGAGGCGTCGGCGGGCTCGCTGGGCGGCGCACGAGGTCAACGCAGGCGGTCTCTCGCAGGGCGTGTGGGCGCAATGCCGAGGGCGCGGTGTCGGGCTCGCAGGGCGGCGCAGTCCGGTAGTGGAGAGCGACGAAGCACGGGAGGCGGGTTCTGTGGGGCGACGTGGGAGGCAGAGAGCAGGGGGTGGTGCACAGCGGCGAAGCACTGGAGGTCATCCTTCTTGGGCTTGAAACGCGAAACCGCAACATCGCCGATCTCCAATCCCTCGCTTGGGCTCGATCTAATGGCAGTGGGAGAAGGGAATAGAAGATATTGGGGGAGAACGGTGGAAGAGGACGGAGGACGTACGGCGGATGCAGCCGCGTGGGACGCGTCTTGTTCGGCTTTTTTTCTACGATGCAGCTGCGAAGGGGTACGTGGGCACGGACGACAGATGGGCGTGAGCACGTGACGATGGACGGAAGAAAGGTGGAAACTTTTTATTTACCTAAAAACTTGAATTTGGTTTCGATTCTTGCGGACAAAAAAAATTGGTTTCCATTCTCAATTTAGTAACCGTATTTTGAAAATAGAAAGTTACGGTCCATAAATTTTTTAGGGATGCTACCGTGGTGCCAACGCACGGTAGCATCCGAAGGGATGGAAGCACCGGATATTCTTCGCCCCACACTCATGCTATTCACTTTTTTAAGAAAGAAAATACCCACTCACTCCGGTTAACAAAATTCTGCATGTAGATCACATGTACTGAAGTCACTGTTGTCCATTGGGTGGGAGTCTGGGAGAGCCTTCGATCATGATTGCGTCAGCGGGCCGCTTAGCTGTTGGGGCAGCACGGTCCATGTGGACTGTGGTGCACGTCGTTTTTATCTGCTAGAGTGCAGGACGCGTTAGGATGGTAGGTTGCATCTGCGGATCCACGACCGATGGAAGGCTGGCGATAGGTGGTGCAATCTGTTCGCGCATAGACCAACCTTTCTCTCTTTTCAAAACTTGACCATCTTTGAAAATAAAACCAACTCTAGATTTACTTCGGGTCGCTTTCTCTCGGTGCCTACTCAAGAAAAATGAGGGTGCTGCTCATTGCATTTGCAGCATTCTATCATTTGAACCGGAACCTGGCCAATATGTGACCGTGCAGTCAATGTTCCTGTGCCAGTCCGTTCAACTATTTTTCCCAATGCCGCTCATCCCTGATGCTAAGGCAGATAGCAGAGCTGGCATGTTATTTTCCCTGCGCAAAGATGTGAAGCTTGGGTGGGTATATAGAGCTATTCGAGGAAGGGTATGATGTGTGACTTTACTTATTTCACCAAAATTATTTGATGTAGATGCCCCTGTTTTAATTTTCCGAGTACAGTTGTGGTACTAACAAGTACTCCACTAGCCTGCTTCATTCAGTGGACATATATTACCTACCAGGTAGCTTCGCACAAACTGAAACCTTACGGTCCCATGACAAGTGTTTTTTAAGGGAAAACCATCGTTGCGAGCTTTATTAATCAGGGAATAGAGTTACATCGTTTATGATTACATCCATAATAAAATTCGGAGGGTCATTCTGCCACACATTGGCAAAGATCTCATCCGCATAACTAGCTAAAACATGAGCCGCCTTATTAGCTTCCCTAGGACAGTGCTCAAACACAACCTCGGCAAAATTATGACAAGCTAAAAAACAATCGCCATATATAGCTGCTGCAGGACTAAGATTAAACCCACCTGTTGGATCATCGTGTCTATGACCTCCTTGCAGTCCGAGTTCACCACCAGACGGTTACACCCCGTAAGCTGCGCCAGGTTAAGCCCATCACTTCAGCCGTAACTGCATCTTCGACATAAGACAATTTGCAATTGGCAGCCGCAATGAAGAAACCACGCTCATCACACAGAATTGCACCTGTCCCTCCATCACCAGAATCTGTGTTTAAAGCAGCATCAACATTCAATTTAACAAAATTTCCTTTCGGTCTCACCCAGCCATGCTGATCAATCCGCTGTCCTCCGGTCAACTTCACCTTAGAATAATTTGTTGCCAACACAGCAATCGCCTGAGCTGAGCGAGCCGGAGCTTAAATTCTTTAGCCATGAGTCACCTGACGCCGCTCCCACCAAATGTACAAAATTGCAGTAGAGATTAAATCATTCCGCTTCACATGCGGGAGCAGCGAAGTCGGGGCATCTTTATTCAGAAGCAAATGACCAAGGGTCCCATGGCTTGAGTGTTAGCAAGCAGACCCACATGGTTCCTCCAGAATGTTTCATCAGCTTTCACTAATAAGCAACTCCAGTATGTCTCACTTTTAGACAGAACGATGCTTCATGTCCAGTTTCGACAGCATAATGCGTGTTTTTTATAGGGAGAGGCAACATAATGCATGCATGTCAACTAGCATCAAAACGAATCACAAACACATCTAAAAAAATCACAAGCATCCAGCGCAAAAAATTAAAAAAATCACAAGCAAGCTCAGCGAGACTTTGCAGGTTACGCTATAAGCCCAAAAAGCCCAAACAGAGCCTTGCTTGGCCCAAAAGCCCACACGCGGTGTTGGACAACGTAATCGCCTTCGTCACGACGAGAACAGCGGCCGCCGCCGCCTCTCCTCTTTGCCCTTTTCCCCACCCACCTGCGGCTACAAAGCCTACAAAACCCTAACAAAAATTCTCCGCCCGATCGAGAACCCTTCCTCCCTCGCGCCTCCGACCCTCATCCTTAGCCGATTCACGATGATGCCGGGGTCAGCGCCGCCGCCGGCCGCCGGGAGCGGCATGTTCGTCCCGACGCAGACGGCGGGCACGGTGCTGTGCTGCATGTGCGGCGTCTCGATGCAGCCCAACCCGGCCAACATGTGCGCCCGCTGCCTCCGCGCCCGCGTCGACATCACCGAAGGCGTCCCGCGCCACGCCGCCGTCGTCTACTGCCCCGACTGCACCTCCTACCTCCAGCCCCCGCGCTCCTGGCTCCGCGCCGGCCCGGAGTCTCCCGAGCTCCTGCAGATCCTCCTCCGCCGCCTCAAGCACCCGCTCGCCCGCCTCCGGGTCTCCCTCTCCGGCGCCGAGTTCGTCTTCTCCGAGCCCCACTCCAAGCGCCTCCGCCTCAAGCTCCGTCTCCGCCGCGAGGTCCTCAACGGTATCGTCCTCGAGCAGACCCACCCTGTCGAGTTCACCGTCCACGACCGCCTCTGCGATTCCTGCGCCCGCGCCCAGGCCAACCCCGACCAGTGGGTCGCCGTCGTCCAGCTCCGCCAGCACGTCCCCCACCGCCGCACCTTCCTCTACCTCGAGCAGCTCCTCATTAAGCACGGCCAGGCCGCGCTTGCCATCCGCGTCGCATCAGCGCCCGGCGGCCTCGACTTCTTCTTCGGCTCGCGCTCGCATGCTGCCCGCCTTGTTGATTTCCTTGGCACCGTTGCGCCCATTCAGACCAACACGGCCAAGCAGCTTGTCTCGCACGACACAAAGAGTTTTATCTATAACTACAAGTACACCTTCTCGGTCGAGATTTGCCCCATCTGCCGTGAGGACCTGATTGCCCTCAGCCCCAAGGCGTCCCGTGATCTCGGTGGACTTGGCCCACTCGTCCTCTGCATCAAGGTCACCAATGCCATTGCGCTGCTTGACCCACTTACTCTGCGTGTGCACCACCTTGAGGAGAAGAAGTACAGGGTGTACAACTTCAAGGCTGCTCTGACTAGCAAGCAGCTCGTGGAGTACATGGTGCTTGATATTGAGCAAGAGTCGCCAGAGATTACCGTAGATGGATCTCGGTACCAGCTGGCATATGCCCAGGTTGCTCGTATGTCAGATTTTGGTAAAAATGATACCGTATTTACAGTACGGACTCATCTCGGGCACCTGCTGAGCCCTGGGGACCTTGCCCTTGGGTACGATCTCTATGGTGCCAATATGAATGATGATGATATGGACAAGGCTTTGCTGCGGCAAACTTTGCCTGAAGTGATTCTGGTCAAGAAGAGCTATGAGAAGAGGCCACGTACACGCCGATGGAAGCTCAAGAGGCTGCCAATTGAGGAAGATCTTGGAAACAAGGCCAAAGGTGAGGAAGATAAGAGGGCAGATGAGTATAGCAAGTTCATCTTAGAACTGGAGCGTGACCCAGAAATGAGGTTTAACGTAAATCTGTACAAGGATGAGGACTATAGGTCAGAAATGGCATCCACGATTGGTGACGATGTCCCTACTGTGCCAATTGAGGAGTTGATTGAGGACCTGAGCCTTGGTGATGATGAGGAGGATGAAGAGGAAGAAGACAGTGCACCTGCCGGTATGGTGGAATGAGTGACCATGTCTACTTGAGCCTTGCTCATGATGGTTCTTGTCCACTGCAGATCATAGGTCTGAACTGCATCTGTTTAATTCATATAAGTTTTATTTTCTTTACTGGTACAAGTTAAGAATATCAGATGTGTTGCTTAAACGGTCTAAGTTTTTATTTTTGTTTGTTGGGATCGACATGTTTGAAACCATAACCTGTATCTGGGTGTAACAGGCATGTCTTAAGTTGAATACATTTCATGTCATATTCTGTGATGTTTGTGATAGGCTGTTTGTTTGCCATCATTCTTCAATCGGCCACAATACCATATGTTTGATTCTCGAAACATCTGGTTTGTTGCTGGATGGTGACTGTAACAGTCTCTCCTTTTGCCTGTTTTCAGCCGATTTGTTTCTGAAGTCTTTTAGTGAACTAAAACTCCCCATGCTATGCCATCTTGTTATAGTTATATAAATGTGATGTGATGAGTGGATAGGGATCATGTCTATTGCGCTACATGCTGCATTGTTCATACTTGTCGTACCCAGTAAGATGTTTGTATGGACTTGTTGCCTTCCATCCTGAAGTATCTTGGACCATATGAAATCATGCCAACAGTGTCCAACTGCCCGTAGGCCATAGGAAAAAACATCATCTGGATTTAGCTAAACATTAGAGTGTGTACAGTATGATGTTAACATAACCTTCTATGTAGCAAATGTCCAGGTGAGCACAGGTTGTATCCTGTTGACATGGGACTTGCTATTGGATACCAGGAATGAGGGTATATGCTATTTAGGGGCAATAGGCCACCCGATGAACTAATCATAGGCAAGCTAACTGTATTTTGATTATACTCTTCACATCTGCACCCCTTAGTAATTTGCAAGTTGCAAATGTTCAATGGACATTGCATGGACTGATTTGACCCAACATGGTAAATTGCATACTAGTTAGGGTCAGCTTCTTACTGCCATTGCAGTAGCGTCTAGCTGAGATGTAGAAGTATTAGATGTTTCTCTATGAATAATCCTTGCTTCGTGAATAATGATTGTTTTATACTCCTTGCTCAGCTGTTCGAGAAAAAAATACTGCTTGCTCAGCGTTAAGCACATCTATTTTACGATGATAAATATTTTGGTGTAAGAATTAAGAACATGTCCTTTTGAGCAGTTCATTTAGATGTACCAATATACTGATTCTTAAGCTGAATGAGTTCCTGAAATTCTGCATTTTTATGGGAATATCATCAATATACTGATTCTTAAGCTGAATGAGTTCCTGAAATTCTGCATTTTTATGGGAATATCATCCACTACCTGCGTTTTTTATGTTAAAGTTGTAACTTTAGCCCACATAATATATGTGATATCTGCATTGGTTGATGGCTGAGTTCATTGGCAGCAATTGTATGCTTGGCTTACTAGGAAATTTTAGTGAGGATGGCTGAACAAGTGAACATTGAGTTTGCTGGGTTAGGTTGGTGGCTTCCTTTAATTTGATGAGTATTTTATCAGTGGTGTGCGATGACCTGGAGTACACTGATCGGAAACGCTTTGCTAGTACTACTATTTTGTATCTGCACTAACTATATTTTCTGGTTCGAAAATGATTAAAAAAATTGGAGTGAAGCAAACCTGATGAGATATGGACATCTTCTGAACCAGCTGAATCCGGTTTCATCCGTGACGCTGTTGATCTCATCACACAGTAAACACTGATGGTTGATTGAACCTGGATACACACATGCAATCTGTGAACAGCAAGAAGCTCCATTCAGAATTTGGAGCCTGGCAAGCTGCAAATTGTAATTTTCCTTTTTGTAGTATTGTGGCTGACAATGACCGTGTAGCGTCGTAGCCTTTTGTGGCAAACGGGAGTAGTCTCTGCTTCGTGGCATCCACTGGGATATCAAGTCACTTCCTTAAGAGATGACTGGTGACTGCCACGCCAAAGTGAGCGCAGACAAAAAAGAGTTGCCATGCCATTGACAAAAAGTCGCTCCGGTCATCCAAGTCGACACACGCGCCACCGTTGTAGCTTCTCAAATCTCTGGTTGGCGTCTTCATCGACGTTGCAAGGTAAGAGATCTCGTCTTGATACCTCAGTTGTTACTGTTTTCTACATTAGGATCAACTGTTTTTTAGGTCGTTTTCGGCCGTGTCGAGAGTAATAAAGGGGTAGAGACTAGAGATGTGTCGTCTCTGTAATATCGGGATCTTGGTTCTCTGTAGTATACGCCCCCTCCTCCTCGTGCAGGTGTGATATTTAGAGATCTAAGCAAACACACAAACACGGAGGATGTTGTGATAGCAACGGTGTAATATCAGGATCTGGATCGTCTGGATCGTTTTCGTGCTGTTGCGATAGCAACGGTGTAATATCGGGATCTTGGTTCTCAGGTTTCAACCCCGTATGAATAACGCTCGCTCCTCCCCGTGCTGGTGTGATATTTAGAGATCTTAAGCAAACACGGAGGATGTTGGTCCTCGGACCGGCGGTGTCAGCCATGGATGGAGGGCTCTATGCTGTCCTGCTGGTGATTTCTTCTCCAGATCACCAGTTCACTCCCCAGGGACTTAGTCTTGATGATTTTTTTGTCCACGTTAGATTGAGTGGCTACAGCGGGCAGGCTGGTTTACCACAAGTAACCAACCTCATGAGCTGCTCTCAGTTCTTAGTACTCCCTCCCTTACATAATTCTTGTTAAAATCTTACATGTATCTAGACACTTTTTAGAAATAGTTACAACCATTTTTAGGCAAATTGAGACAAGAATTATGAAACGGAGAGAGTACTAGTGTATTTTTTTAGTCATTGAGGTCTAGTATATTAGGTATTTGAGGGTTTGGATGTTCACACAATACTCTCAAAAACATTTTCACCTCAAAACACTATTATGAGAAGTGTTTTTAAGTGATACAAAATGAGGTGTTTTGTCGTGGCTGGGGAGGAGCATCCGTGATAATTCCGTGCAATCTCTCCTATCAAACGACTCATTTGAGTTTCTAGTGTTTTTGAATTTGGAGTTGATAATAAAACTGCAAAAATCCTAAAAAAGAAAAACAGTGGTGACAAATGAAGCCTTACAGGGGAAAGAGTTCCCAATTGTTTTGTTTTTCTTTTGTGGTATTTGATTTCGAGCAAAAAAATCCACTGGTGAGATCGCACCATGTTCGTTGATAAAATACAGGAGTATTGAATTTGCAATCACGGCACTGCCCTGCCCGTGCGCGCCGTTCACGCCAAATTCCAAAGGATGGGATCTCGATTGATTCTCCTTCCGATAAAAAGCAAGCAAGAAAGGCAGCTGCTCCAGCCACCAACCCAAACCTTGCCTGTATAAACCCCGCGATTTCGAATCCATTTGTTCCAATCTAATCACTCTTACTCCTCCGCTTCCCCCGCTCCTTCCTCGCAGCCTGCCAAGCCCGCTGTCCCACCCGGGTGTCGTGTTCATCTCGTCGTCTTCGCTCGGTAAGGAACACTGCCCAGTTCTTGATCGATGGATTTGCCCAGTACTAGTTCGTTTCCTTCGCCGTGGCATTACGAAATCGGAGCCTGCCGAGTCGCTCTTCCTCCCCTCCATGCGGTTGGTCGTCAATCGGCTTGGCGGCGGCGCTGCCCCGCTGATCTAACCCAGCATATAAGCCCATCCTCCATGGGATCGATTATTTAGGTTCCTCGTATTCCTCTGCAGCGCGCGGTTATCTTGATCCGAGCTGATCCTGTAGTGCCAGGTGCGAGTGCAGCGCATCTGCCCTGGGATTAGTTTGGGGGTTCGCCTGAACTGTGAACTGAACTGAATCCCCACTGTTCCCCCACGCTAGCCATGCCTAGATGGAGACCTTTCTATTTTTGCGATTGATATTGCTGTGATCAAGCAACCAACTAGATTTTAGCCTTAAAACAAACAACCAACTAGATTACTTATGGAAGTGTGCAATTCGTATCATCGAGTCTGGCGTGAAACGTATCGTCATGCTACTCGTTTACCATCTGAATGAATGAATCATAGACTGAATTCATGGTCTGGAATGATTGTATTGTATTTAGCAGATGGGGAACATAGCTAAGGACTTGACTGCTGGAACCGTCGGAGGGGTCGCCAATCTAGTCGTCGGCCATCCGTTCGACACCATCAAGGTCAAGCTCCAGAGCCAGCCCAGCCCTGCTCCAGGCCATCTTCCCAAGTATGCCGGCGCCTTGGACGCTGTCAAGCAAACTATCGCAGCCGAAGGCCCCAGGGGATTGTATAAGGGTATGGGGGCTCCTCTCGCTACTGTCGCGGCCTTCAACGCTCTCCTGTTCGCCGTAAGGGGGCAGATGGAGTCCCTCTTGAGGTCGGAGCCTGGGGCACCTTTGACTGTCAAGCAGCAGGTTGTCGCTGGTGCTGGTGCTGGCTTTGCAGTCTCCTTCCTGGCGTGCCCGACAGAGCTTATCAAGTGCAGGTAACTTCAGTGGCGCCATGGCAATTTTTATACTCCTCAAGTCTGTGACAAGTAATTCCGGACGGAGGGAGTATTTGTTTACTTTCATGATTTGATCTGATCTCTGGACCAATCCAATGTTTTTTGTTTGTGAGACTGGGATTTATGTGGTAAATTTTTGGTATATATCCAGCTCTGAAATTACCACATGTGCTTCCTTGCCATGCACTATGTTCTATCTCAGTTCATCTTATTTAGTACTCCCTCCGTTCCATAATTAAACCACGACAAGAATCATGAAATGGAGGGAGTAGCTTGCATAATGTCATGCGTAGTGAAAATGGATTAATGCTCTAGACTCTGCAATGGATTATAGAGTCAGTTTATAGACTCTATCTTGTATAACTGAAGTTAGATGCATTCCTTGTGTCAGTTTATGTTAGTTTCCTTCATCACATCTTGTATTGCTGCAATGGATTAATTCTATGTACTCTAGGCTCACTGAAAAAAAAGCCCATAAATCCCAATGTTTTTTGTTTGTGAGATTGGGATTTAGGTGGTAAATGTTTGGTATTTATTCAGCTCTGAAATTACCACATGTACTTCCTTGCCATGCACTCTGTTGTATCTCAATTCATCTTATTTAGCACTCTAGCTTGCATCATGTCATGCATAGCAGAAATGGATTAATGCTCGAGACTCCATAATCATTGAAAGAAAGTACCTGAGACTTAGTTTATTATATGGCTACATAGGCCTTTGTTCTCTAAGGCAACGAATGTCATAAGACTGTTGTGTCAAGTTGTTAAGATCAGTTAAAGGGTTGCTGATGATTAGTGGTTGGATCTAAAGTATGCATCATATAGTCTGTGACGTCTTTGCGTGTGATACTGGAATATTTGTGGTGAAGTCGTATATCTGTCCCATTGTGGAACTGCCTTTTCCTGCACATACTGCACATCACCAGTGTTGTGCTCTTCAGTTAGATGCATTTTTTATGTTACTTTCCTCATGACATCTTGTGTTGCTGCAATGGATTAATTCTATGAATCCAGTCTCACTGAAAAAGGCTCCTGACTATTAATTTCACTGTGCTGTAAGGCAATAGTAGTTCATAGCTCAATCTGAATTTTACCTCTGTCAACTACAAACAGACGTCATATCTCAATTGTGCTTTGATTATTCCCTTTGCAAAACTCATCTTGAGTAGAAGATGACTTAAAATTAACTTTCTCGAATTCGTCCAATACAATTAGGCATATGACGCACATCCAGAGAATTTATAACTCCATGTTGTACTTTCCTATCTCTTATTGAAAAAGAGAGGTGTAAGGCATACCATTTTAGTGCTTTCTCTTTTGCAGGTTGCAAGCCCAGAGCTCTTTAGCTGAGGCAGCAGCTGCCTCCAGCGTGGCACTACCCAAAGGGCCATTGGATGTGGCGAAGCATGTCATGAAGGATGCTGGCTTGAAAGGTCTATTCAAAGGACTGGTGCCCACGATGGGCCGTGAGATCCCTGGCAATGCCATTATGTTCGGCGTGTACGAGGCCGTCAAGCAGTACATGGCCGGTGGCCAGGATACGTCGAGCCTCGGCCAGGGCTCCCTCATCCTCGCTGGGGGCCTTGCTGGAGGAGCTCTGTGGCTCACGGTGTACCCGACCGACGTCGTGAAGAGTGTGATCCAGGTGGATGACTACAAGAAGCCAAGGTTTTCAGGGTCAATCGACGCGCTCAAGAAGATCGTCACAGCTGATGGTGTGAAGGGCTTGTACAAGGGGTTTGGACCTGCAATGGCCCGCAGTGTCCCCGCCAACGCTGCCACCTTCGTCGCCTACGAGATCACAAGATCTGCTATGGGTTGACCCATGCTCCAGCATCGTCTCCGTCTCTTCTCATACACAACTGGAACAAAGCAACATTTCACAGAGCTATCTTAGAACTATTGGTGCCATGGCAAGTTTTTTTTTTTCTTTCGAACTATTCTTCACGGCAACATTTGCATGTCTGAAAGACCTCGCAAAGATTGGCAGCAATGGCAGGGTTGTTGATGCAATAAGCTTTTAATATGTGCATGTGTCATGTGTGGAGGAGTGATTGTAGCTGTTAGTATGGCTTGTCGTAATGGTTGGCTGGGAGTGGATTGGCCATCAGACGGCGATCCAATGGTTGGGGAGTGATTCTCTGATAGTCTGATGGCGATGGGGCCTTTGTTTTTGTTGGTGAGGGAGTGGGTGGTTGGCTCTGCTCTTTCTTGGCATCTGAACCACCTCAACCTTCTCCTCCTTGGCCTATTTTTTTCGCCTCTGGTTAGTGCTCTCTTCCCTGTGGATTGGGTCCTTTGCCAAGCTCCATTGCCTCGGAGTACAGGTAATTCTCTTCCATTTCCTTCTGTGCATGCTGCTCTTGTCCATCTCCAGGCCATGGAGAGATTATTTGCATGTTGTGCATGCTGCCCTTGTTCATCTCCAGGCCATGGAGAGTTAATTTGGACACCTGATTGGGATTGCAGTTTTTCAGATTCATCGGATGCGATGATCTTTTGAGGTTCTTGCATTGAACAATATAATCCTCAGATTTGGACACCTGTTTGGGAAATTGTTTTCTATTCTTTCTCTCTTTTTTGAATACAAGATATTGCTTTCCTGTTCATCTGCTGGATGTGCATTTGAAACGCTGCGAACGAGTTCGTAAGTTTTGGTGCCCCAGTCAGCACTGTGGGTCTGTAGTACTGTTACATTGTCCTACTAACTGCATGACGTTTTAATTAGATATATACTCCGTAGCTGACAAAAAGAACATTTTCATAGATCATCGAACGGAGGAAGCCCTTTTTTTGCCGGACATTCTTGTTAGGATAGGATCCTTTGGTGTTGAACGGACGCCATCGTGTACTGACATGTTCTTTTTGTCATCGAACGGAGCAGGAAGCAAACATTGATGACATTAATATGCTATTCATTTGTTAATAATGTAATTAATTTTTTTCGGAAGGGGTTAATACGGTAATTAATTGGGCCGTGTATTTAGGTGGTCTCCATTCTGAACCTAGACAGTTTGCAGGTTCCGAGTTCGCGAGAGCAGAGATGGGCGACGTGGCAAGGGACCTGGGGGCCGGCACGGTGGGCGGGGCGGCGCAGCTCGTCGTGGGCCACCCGTTCGACACCATCAAGGTGAAGCTGCAGAGCCAGCCGACCCCGCCGCCGGGGCAGCCGCCCAAGTTCGCGGGCGCCATTGACGCCGTGAAGCAGACGCTCGCCGCCGAGGGCCCCCGCGGCCTGTACAAGGGCATGGGCGCGCCGCTGGCCACCGTCGCCGCCTTCAACGCCGTCCTCTTCACCGTCCGCGGCCAGATGGAGGCGGCGCTGCGCTCCTCCCCCGGCGCGCCGCTCACCGTCGCGCAGCAGGTCGCCGCCGGCGCCGGCGCCGGCGTCGCCGTCTCCTTCCTCGCCTGCCCCACCGAGCTCATCAAGTGCCGCCTCCAGGCCCAGAGCTCTCTCCCCACCCCTGCCCCTGCTCCCGCCGCCGCTGCCGCTCCCGTCGCCGGCGCCACGGCCACGGTTTCCGCCGCGGCCGCCGCTGGGCCCAAGTACGGCGGGCCCATGGACGTGGCGAGGCACGTGCTGAGGTCGGAGGGCGGCGTGCGGGGCCTCTTCAAGGGCCTGGGCCCGACGCTGGCCCGCGAGGTCCCGGGGAACGCGGTGATGTTCGGGGTGTACGAGGCGACGAAGCAGGCCATGGCGGGCGGGCAGGACACGTCGGGGCTGGGAAGGGGGTCCATGGTGGTCGCCGGAGGCGTGGCCGGGGCCGCGTTTTGGGGGTCCGTGTACCCGACGGACGTGGTCAAGAGCGTGCTCCAGGTGGACGACTACAAGAACCCCAAGTACTCGGGGGCCATGGACGCCTTCAAGAAGATCCTCGCCGCAGATGGCGTCAAGGGGCTGTACAGAGGGTTCGGCCCCGCCATGGCCCGCAGCGTCCCGGCTAATGGCGCTTGCTTCCTCGCCTACGAGGTCACCAGGTCTCTGCTCTAGCTAACCCTGCTGTCTCCTGCTCTGCTTTCTCCCTTCTCCATCGGTTCATTCATTCAGCGAGCGTCATCTGGACAATTCAGTCAATGGCACCTCTGTAACAGAAAATGGAGCTTTGTGAACCGAATGAAATCTGCATTTTTACATGCAAAAGAATATTTGATTTTCGCCCTTTTTGTTTTATTTGTTGTGCGAAGATGTTTCCTTGACAGCATCAAGACACGTCGTCGGTTCGTTATTCCTCCCAACATGCTCCTACCTTTGGTCGACAGAGAGGCTCACTGCCTGCCATGTGATGTACTTTCTCCGACTCATGTAAGTGTGGTGTGTATTTAGACGATTTTTAAGTAAAGATACATTAATATTTAGATAAATTTGAGTCTTAATACATGGGACTCCCTACTCTTCTTGGGTAAATCTGAACTTACCAAAAAGAGCGGCAAAAACACATGTATGTATGTGTCGACTCTCATCCGATGGTTGGTGATGAAGTTCGTATAGGCCATGTCAGGTCATGACTCGTGAATCGTAGGAGTAGGAGGGCCAGTGATGTATGCTGATCATCTCATGGCTGGCTCGCAGTTCAACTCGAACTGTTGCTAGATTCTGGTGATGCTGTCAGGAAGAAAGAGGCAACAAAAAAGATGCGTTGGATGCTTTTGAAATAACTCACACTGTCACACATGCTCTTGTTTGTCCATGTGTCTAAAAGACAGATTAGTACCGAGCCTACTACTACCTTAATTAGATCAAGAAGTCACAAAGGGGTGGTGGCGCAGTTGGCTAGCGCGTAGGTCTCATAGCTAAAGTGAGTGATCCTGAGGTCGAGAGTTCGAGCCTCTCTCACCCCAATTTTTTCTGTATTTCTGTCATGGACCTTCTGGTCTATTTCTGTCATGGACCTTCGTACTTTCATTCCAAACAAAAATAGTCATATTTACAAAATTTAAATTACTTGTATCTTCATAGATATTTATCAGATTTCAAACCATATGTAAACTTTACTCGAAAAGGTCTGGTCTTTGATCTACTCCCTTCATCCCAAAATAAATGACGTGAAATTCTTATACACCGCGTCATTTATTTTGGGACGGAGTGAATATATAGTATATCATCTTCAGTCCCTTAATAACTCTCATTTCAAACAAAAATAGTCATATTTACAAAATTTAAATTACTTTTTCTTCATAGATATTTATCAGATTTCAAACCATATGTAAACTTTACTCGAAAACTACTTGCACAATACACTTTTTTATGTTGTGAATATATTACGAGTCAAATTTTAATTATTACAAAGACCATGTCAATGTCTAAAACGATATCTTTAAGAGGAGCAAAGAGACTAGAGAGTCGTATGTTGCAAAAATTAAATCATGACTTACTTAAGTCGAACCAATTCAAAATACTCAGTGTTATAAGTGTAATATAAAGCAAAAGAGCGAAACATGGAGCGGCACATATACGAAAGCAGATGCTCGCTGGAACACATAAGCCCTTAGAACCGTTAGAAAACAGTTAAACACAACAAAACCGATTGGTGGTTAGGGTGGCACGTTGGTTGATCCGTGTCGTGGAGTCTGAGCGTTGCCCCATGTCTTGTTCTAAGAAGGGGCTAGAACATGATGGGGCATGTTGCGGCGCTTGTCAATTTGTACGACATAATGATAAAAATTGACACAAATATACGGAGATACAACTTACTCCCTCTGTTTCATGAAGATTGGCACGGTTTTAAACTAGAGCTAGTTCAATGTCGTGTCAATCTTTATGGAACGGAGTGAGTAAAAGTTTAAACTACATGAAGTAAAATACATATTTGTCAGTAATGTAAGAGATGCATATTTGTTAACGATGAAAATTAAAATTTCTATCGTTTTGAAGTTTTTTGGGCCGCTTCTTGAGTGATGATCACTGGCGGAGCACCGTCAGACCACCTTGGGCACTTGCCCAGGCCCAATCTGTGATGTCCCTTGTATAATCATGAACAACCTTGGAACAAAAACTGACTAAATTGGTGATGATTTTTTGTATAAATGGCACAACATCAAGTCTTTGTCCAGACTTTGAGTTTAACCTTGCTCCGCCACTAGTGACGATAAATTTGTTACATTTCTTTCAATGAGCCATCAACATGTTTTCCTGATGGCTTGGATGATTGGATTAAAAAAAATCCAAGTAACGATTATCCAATCAACTTTATTTTTTGAGTGCTGTTGTTAATTGTCGATTCCCTATTTATCTAATCCTAATCTAATTGATTAGTTCAGGGAAACCAGTGAGCAGATTGTAGTGAAACGAATCGATATAATTTTTTTATAAATCCACTTGGCAAATGAAGTTAGCTATTGGTTTGTTAGTTCATTTTTATCTACCAATCATATCTTTTTTTCTCTTGGTGGATTATTCAGAAATACTTAGTACTACGATGAATGTGCTTTTGGCCGGATGACTATGGTTAAGAACATATTAAAAACCGAAAACTCATACGGAGCACGTAAAATCTGTTTCCGTTTCCATCTCGGAGAGAAGGACTCAATTTCCCTTTTTTTTCCGGAACGAACGGAAGTTAGCAGCTCATTCCGAGGTAGATCTTCAAACTGCCGCCTGCAGGAGCAAGCAAACCTGATTGATGCAGCACTAATCACTGTCAAAACCCATCGGAAAACAAAAGATCAACAGCAGCAGTCAAACAGTAGTTGTTACTCGCCCGTCAGACAACGACGTAGTGTTGGTTTCGAGTCACAGATGAGATTCTACGCCGCCGGAGAAAAGAAAAAAGGAAACCCTTCAACCGTCTTTTCGCCGCTGTCTGTCGTCTGAGCACCAGCAGAAGCCAGAAGCAGCTTCATCTTTTGTCCACGGCGAGAAGAAAAAAAGAAAAAGGGGGAAAGGAAGAAAAAAAAAGGTGGAGCCTTTTTATGGCTTCTTTGATTATTGGGTGCAAGTTGCGCAAGTGGACGAGGATGGAGTGTCAGGGTCGGCGTCCGAAAGACAGCGCCATGTGAAATGTCATCCCTGCAACCGCTTCCCCCCCTCCCCTGCTAGGCTTTCAATGCGTCTGTCGTCGTCTCCGGCGCCGGCGCCCACCACCGGTGACCCATTCATCTGTCTCGCCGCCCCCGTGAAACGCCGCCCACCAGTGGTTTTGGACTTTTGGTCACTTGGTCAGAAGGAGAGTGTATGTGTGTGTGAACGGCGTGATGTATGTATGGAAATGGAAAGGAAAGGAGATCTAGTGATTATTCTTTTCATGATGATGCCAAATTGACAATGGGGCGAAGGGGATTTGTTTGGAGGGGATTCCACTAATAGCAAGTGGAGCACCTAAATATAGTGTACTATCACTGCTAAATTAAATTTGTCATTCCAAAGTGGGCTTTTCATCAGTCACTTGACTTAAGGCAAGAGGAAAACTGCCAACGAATCTTTTGTTTTTTTCACTTGTAGCAAGTTCCAAACTGGTTTGTCCCCGGAAAGAAGAGGGACCGGGGTCCGGGGAGAAAGAAGACGGAAAAAAGAGATGCTCATTGGGTTTCATGCGCATCTTGCAAGTAGTCCTAGCTTTCTCCTTACATGTCTGAATCTCCAAGCACTAACTTAGCAATGGCATTCATCAGCCGTCACATGGTACAGCTTCTGGAAGGCTCGGCTAACACAAAGTGCAATAATCCTTGATTTATGCATATTTTCTCCTAGAAAATGGAAGCTTTCGTTTACACTAGCCGGTCTAAACTTGTTATAACTGTTCATTACAATCTCAAGCAACCATCAGCCTGACAAAAAAAAAGTTGGCAATGAATTCAGAAAACTATGCAGTGATGGACACAGAATTGCTTTGGAAAATTGGAAGCGAAATTTCCTATTCCAGGGGGCTTAGGAAACAACAAGTGTCGCCACAGAAATCTTCAATCCCGGAGAACACGGAGCAGGAAAACATGACAACAAGAGACAAAAGCTACACCTACTTACACAAGCATCTCAAGACAATCAACAATACCGTCAACAATAACAGTAGACAAGATATCATCATCATCATAGAGTTTATAGATAGATATATCTTGGCTTCCTATGAATGGTGCTAACAATTTGCCATTATCAGCGTCACCGATCGATCATCACTTGATCGATGAGTGCTAGAGTAAGTTTTGAATCAAAGCTAATGAACATTTGAGTACTACTAGTCTAGTAATTTAACTGGCTTAATCATCTACTAGTAGTAGCAGGTAACCGAGCTATGAATCGCATCCAAAGTTGAATTTCCAATTGCAATCACAACGACAAAGGTAAAAGAATTCCAAAGGAAAAGAAAGGAAGACAGGGAGGGAGGAATCCATGGAAAAGAGAGTTTTATTACAGGCAGCACCTCAGGAATCACACCTATTCGAAGCCCCTGCAAAGCGTCAAATTCGAAGCAACCCCCTCCCAAAAGAAGCAGAATCACCAGCCGGTGTTATTCCGCCGGCGGCGGGGCGGGGGCGTTGGAGGCGGCGTTGGCCTCGGCGACGGACTTGAGCTTCTGGAGGTTGAGCCTGACGACGGTGTCCGCGAAGAGGCGGGTGTCCTCCTCGCTGTTGCCCTCGGGGACGTCCACGATGTAGGACTCGAGGACGACGGCCGCGGCGCCGGCGGCGCGGATCTCGGAGACGGTGGTGACGGAGCGGTAGTTGCGGAGGCGGTGCTCCCCGCCGATGATGGTGAAACCGAAGGCCCTGCGCGCGTCGTCGAGCAGGTCGAGCCGCTCGGTGCTGGTGCTGGCGGGGAGGCCGGAGATGACGCTGACCTCGCGGAGGCGGCCGGGCCGGAGCTCCCCGTCGTCTTCCCCGGCGCCGGCGTTGGGGTCCGGGCGGAGCGCGCAGTTGCGGATGAAGTGCTTGTACACCTGCGGGCAGTCGAAGCGGCGGACGATGGCCCACACCGCGGCCGCCGGCGCCTCGATCCGCTGGGCAAGGAGGGAGGAGCATTGACCTTGACCCACGGCGTAGAGGTGGTAGGCCTCCACCGTGGGCCGCAGCTGCGCGTACTCAGCCGCCGTCAGGCCCAGACCCGCCGGGACCTCCGGCTCCCCTGCCCCCGCCCCCGCCGCGGCCGCTGCGTCGGGCTGCTGCTGCGGCTCCATGGGATTTGGGTTCGACCCGACGACGGACGAGGCTGGATGGGATGGGTGCCTGCGAGAGCGAGCTGAGGGGGGGCGAGGCGACGAGGTGATGGAGTAGCCTTGCAAGAATGAGCTGCCTGCTAGTACATTTATTACTGCTGGAGGCTCTAGCCGCGCGAGAAGCTGAGGCTAGATGGGGAATTGGGATTTGGGCTTTCTCTCTCTAACCCCTCCCTCTCCGTTCTCTCTCTTCTCCGTCTCTTGTTTTGGGGTGTTTTTGAACAGTTTTCTCCGTCTTTTATTTATTCGATTTCTTTTTGGTCTATGATGATCCCTCCATTCCATGTCTTTGTTTTACCAAAAAAAATGATCTTTTGTGTATTCTCTTTGGATTTTGTGTTTTCTCATTTTTCAATTTGAATGTTTGACATGTTTGTTTACATTAGAGATAACCCGATTCTTTAAGTTTTCCCCCAAGCTAGGGCGGATGGTTTTCTCCATGTTCATTCGCGTGAAGCTATGATTTGGATTAAAGTACCCGTAGTCTTGTGGTGCAAGGATTGTTACTTTTATTTTATTAATTAATATATCAATTGGTTTGTTTTTCTTTAGGTGCAAGGACTGTGATTTAGTTTTTCAAATTTGTTAAACTAGTAACCTTTTTAAATGTATGAATTGTCACTCCAATTTTTATGAAAGGTGCTGCAAGCTAGCGATGGAAATTCATAACAAACTGTAAAAGTGGAATTAATTAGTTCCGGAAAAATGAATGCCCATTTTATCGGGAGATTAAGCGTCCCGGCAACAAAAACAAGCAATCTTGTAATGTGTTGCCCTCATGTTTTCAATTAAGCTGGGTGATTGAAAGCATACGGAAGATCAGACAATTTTAAACTTAAAGAGGAACACACATATATGAATTGCGAACGGATATTTGTTGAAACAAAAGAAAACCTTTGAAGCATGTAGAAGAAGGAAAGCAAACGGCACCGAGGGTCGGATGACGGAAGAAGACACGCAACGGTTGAAGAACACCCGCGCCGGTGAAGAGGCGTGCACCGGAAACCCCGCGTGGTTGCGTGGAGGATGAGACCATAGGAGGTCGGCGACAAGTGTTGTTATGGAGCATGTGAAGTCACGACTCACGAGGGCCGCAAGGTCACAAAGGGTTGGGAGATCAGGCGTTCAAGTGATGAGGAAATATTATGTTCGCAATGAAAACTTGTCGATGGGATGATAGGGCTGGGGTGGGCTCAATGTATATGGGCCACGTGTAGGCTATGATAAAGAGAAGTTCCATATATAAGAAAATAGAAAATAATGTTCCCACGGTGCTATACTGGAAATCACTTCTCCATTTTTTGCAAGAAAAAATCATTTCAGTTCCACAAATTTCAATTTCCCTGTTTCTCATTCCATTTCGTATTTTTTGGAACAGAGAAAAATATTTCATTCCGATTTCAGCCCTCTGCAGCTTGTAATTTCCGTCACATAATTCTTGACGAAAAATTACATGTATCTAGATGTTTTTTAGGAATAGATACAACCATTTTATTTGACAAATTTGAGACAAGAATTACGGGACAGAATGAGTATTTTTTAAGAGTAATGATATGAAGGAACCCATGTTTTTAGAACTTTAGTATCAAAACCCCAGGAGTCATGGTTTTCTGATACTTCGTCAAATTCGTTAAACGCAATGAATTGTCATTTGTTTATGTGGTATTACAGTTGGATAACAATTGTCAAATTTGTTATAGTGATAACCCTTCACGCATATGGTCGTACAAATTGCTAATTTTACTATTAGGCATATTTGGTTCAATGCCAATTTTGTGACTCCTAAACACCACCAGAGCTACGAGTGAGACAAAAAGTTACAAGAAGTGGTGCGTGTGACACTCCCACATAAGTAAAACCAATTGTACCAAAAAGCAAAAGATTGAAAAGAAAACCCGACACGCCTGTGAGTAAGTCTGGCTGAGATTGGCAGTGGTGAAGAGTGCGTATACCTTCGTCTAATAATATCAAATCAAAAAGTATAAACCGAAGCGAAAAACACATAAATAGATGTTTTTCTTTCCTTGTAAGTCAAAAACAAAGTCACACCAAACAAGGGTTAATCTTCCGTCCAACTTTAGCCTATATTCACTATTCATTTGTATGTTTCTCTAAATTATAAAATAAATTCAGCGCAACCTATTTCAGCAGCCGTAGAGCCTACGTATGG
Organism: Brachypodium distachyon; assembly: GCF_000005505.3. Taxonomy (NCBI): domain Eukaryota; kingdom Viridiplantae; phylum Streptophyta; class Magnoliopsida; order Poales; family Poaceae; genus Brachypodium; species Brachypodium distachyon. Next base: position 36,253,624 of record NC_016133.3, on the reverse strand, counting down.
ATACCGGCGATCAAACAGACAGCTCTCAATCTACTAACTTGCTGTATGCAGTTGCGTAGGATGAAATCACCGAACAAAACTAGCAAGCCCCTGCAAAATTAGAACTAGGTTGTCACGTAGTACTCATTTTGTTTTTGAAGTGAATGTGATTATACCTTAAAAAAAAGTTAGCGTGATTGTCACGTACTCGGCGTAAAAGAGATCTATGCGGTTTACTACTGCGTATGAACATGCGGGCTTTCCTTTCGGCGTGGACCTGGTCACTGGTGGACCGCCATTATAGAATTTATTTTGTCGTCGGGTGCCTTTTCGCAAGATTCGCGTCTCCATTTCTCAAATCGGTCCTATCTAGTTGGATTTGGAGGCGAGAGGGTTAAAGAAACGGAAAATGATTGGCTCAGGAGGCAGCACGACTAAACAAATGCGAGATGGTGGTGATCAGTTTCCTTTTATTTTTACGCTTTTCAATTGGGAAAGACGGGATGCGTGTGGGCCCGCAGGGTTCCACGGAGAGCGTGCCGGAGGAGAGATATGGCGTCTGGGCCTGGCTCGTGCAGTCGTGTAGAGCCTGTCGCGTCACACTTGCGAATCAAAACTTCCTCTAAAAAGAAAACCTTGTGAATGAAACACTTTTCCGCCAACTTGGCGCCCACGCCCTCGCCACTGCAGGATGCACTCGTCAACGACGAATAACAGGCTAGGCGCCCGCCGTGGTCGAAGAAGCAGCAAAGCTGATGTCCCCCAGCCCGTCGGCGAGAGCCTGGAAGGATGGGGAGCGGAAGAGCTGACCGGCTGACCCGTGACCCCCGCGCCCATCGACCCCAACGAGATAGAAATGTGGACGCCGCGGCAGAAACGCCGCATCGACCAGGAGTACTGCTTCATCCTCTTCTGCCGAACGGCCCGAACCCCGGCCCTTGGTTGCCCACGAAGCGCCACCGCCCTTTTCGCTTGTGCCATTTCTGTCGGGTGCACATTCATGCCGCCTAAACAAGCAGCCGAGCACTCCGGACATACGACTCGTCGTTAAGGTTACCGGTACACTAGGCCTGAGCCCTGAGAACAGCACGTATTCACATCTGCCATGTAGGATAAGCCAGCCAATGCAAGTTTATATACTCCACTGTTCGTGTGCTTAAATCAGCAAACCCGTGTTGATTTCCATGTCAACTACTGCTAGTAATAGCAAAAGACCCGTGCGTTGCTATGGAATAACAGAAAATTGTATCAAAACGTCAAATTAAATGATGATGTGTTTCATGAGCACATATGTATATAACGATTATGATACGTTTATTTTAGCAGGCTATATTCTGGTATCTTTCGCTTTTGCACTTGTCTTTGTCTTATTTCTATATTCCGTGTGAAAAGAAAGTAACGCATGCTCAAGTCTTTTGCTCTCTACGTCCAGGTTATCATTGTTCTCACATACACCACACTTGAAAAGTCATGTGTGAGCGTTTTTTAATTTTTTTTTGCTGAATTCATGAAGTGATTCTCAATATAATCATGAATAATGAAGAACATGTAGCAATGATAATGTTTATCACTTCCGTCCGTCCAAACCGCTCGACCTCCCCGTGTGGTGATGATTTAAACAACAAGCATCGGTATATTGATCAAGACAGCAAGCAGCAACATCAGCCATCACATAAAGCAAGCGGCAGTATAAATTTTGCTTAATGGATCCTTGCCCGGCTCTCATATCCCTTCTCCCAATTTCTCTCGCTCTTCCTCTGACTACCCTCTCCATCCATCCTGAGTGCAAACTCCTCCTCTCCCCGCCCGATTCATCCCGTCACTGAACATCGCGCCGCCATGCGCGGCAGCCTGCTTGTGCGCACCGCCTCCGCCCGTAGATTCCCGCCGCCTGATCCCACCTGCAGCCCGGTACGCCTGTGCGCCACCCGCCTGCGCCCTCTGTGCGCCGTCCGTTTGTCGCGCCCGCGCACCACCCACACATCGCGTCCGACCACTGTTCGCCACACGCCACTGTCCGTCGGGAGGGCCACCGATGACTCACCCGACGCTATCCTTGCTGCCTTGCGAGAGGCCACCGCCATCCCGGCCTTAGGCTCATCCCATCGCCGTCCAAGTCCCGCGGGGAGCCACCGCCACTACAGCACGTGGTCATCTAAAATCTATCTTTGCCAATAGACAGCTCGACAACTAACATGGGGCGTGGTGTAGTGCGGCGTGCACGAGCCGGTAGAGGCGGCGATCGGGGCACGCGACGGAGCCGCGGGTCCGCAACCGCTTTCCGCACACGGACACCGCCGATGCGCACGAGCTGGTGGAGGTGACCAAGAGCGGCGGCGGGCGCTGGCGAGATCCGGATCGGGCAGGAGATGGGGGTGAGATTCGTAGGAGAGGAGGAGGAGCGAGAACGGCTCTATTGTTTTTTTTCTTTTTTATGCGGTACGTGTTTTTTCTGCGCTTGAGGACCGCAGGAACCGGAATTAAAAGACGCGTGAGGATAGCGGTGGCAAATTCGTAATTTCGGTAAAATGACGTACCGCGACGCACGTATCATTACCACCAACTCCAATTTAATATATTGATATAGATACTCCGTGTGTTGCGAAATGGTTTGCGTGCTTAAACACAGTGGAGTACTTCGTATGTTGCATCTACGACTTCCCGTTGTGCCCCTTCGTTTCCCACGTGACATTTATAAGGCTCCTCGTTACCTGGCGTGTCATTTGGGATTCTGCGACCTATTTTTACTGGGCTAATAAATCAGGCTTGCTACCTGCTGTATATATAAAGGGCTCCACGTTGAATGGGAGTCATTCATTCTGAGTGGAAAAACGAGGAGCTCCACCTGGGAAATGAGACTCTCTCACTTGGGACGAACATGGTGAAGATACTGGAGATCGGAGGACAGCCTACTGATGCAGAGGAAGATGACGACTGCTGCGAGATCAACCCTGCCGAGTTCGCAAAGAAGGTCAATCTCAAATCAGACGATGATGAAGTGGTAATTGTTGCTGCGAAGGGACAGGTAAGGTCTTTCTGATTCTTTGTCTCCTTACCTCTACAATTTCATGCTTAATCGGTAAATTCACCATTTGGATTTAGATAGTTTGTTTTGTTTACTCGATAGATGTGATGCTGTATAAGAGATGAGACGGCACATAAAGCAAAATTTAGAATAGATTCGGCTAAATGAATTTTTGCACATTACTAGTAGAAGACTAGTCATCGTGATCGAAAAAATCCATGAACCGATGGAACCATCTTTTTTCTTCTTCTTCTCATGTCTGTAGATCAAAGTGAAGGTGGAAATAGATCAATCGGGGCACGCTGCAGAAACTTTTGTTGGCAACCTGCATGAATGCGCTGCTGGCTATTCCTTGGAAAACCCGTATGAGATCGAAGATGATGAACCTAGCGTCCGGCAGATTGAATCTGTTGAGGCCAAACCTGATGCGGTATGCATTCTTGACAATAGCAAGATCGATGCTCTTGTCAAAAGCGCTACTGACAAGAGCAAGATCGATGTTCTTGCTGATGCCAAGAGCATCCCTGAGGAAATCGCAATCGATGCTGCTGCTGATGTCAAATGCATTCCAGACGAGAACAAGACCAATGTTCTCGCTCATGTCAAATGCATTCCAGACGAAAACAAGATCGATCCTCTTGGTGATGTCAAATGCACTACTGACAAGAGCAAGATCGATGTTCTTGCTGATGCCAAGAGCATCCCTGACGAGATCAAAACCGATGCTGCAGATGTCAAATGTATTCCAGACGAGAACAAGGTTGATGTTCTCGCTGATGTGAAATGCCTTTCGGACAAGAATCCGGTGAAGTTTGGAAACTTTGAGGTGTTCATTCAGGACATGTTGCCTGTGAAGTGCGAGCATGAAGACAGCAATGGTATTGATGAAGGTGTTGAAGAAGAAGATGCTTATTATGATCACATCCCTGAGATGGATGGTGTCAACCTCGAGGAGTACCTTGGACCTGGAGGAGGAGTTTTTGACGAGGAAGACAGTGATGATTTCGTTGTTGTAGGGAGAGAGTCTCTGTGAACTGGCTTTTATTTTATTTTTTGCCTCTTTCCGCTATGTATTCAGTGATTTAAGTATGCTTGGCAAGAGAAAAACGATGTACCGATCTCCTTCAAATCAGAGTACAATTGATGAAAATTTCTTGTGGCTTGAACTGTTTTGATTTTTGTAATCATGTTGAATCCAAAACTCTAATACTCCTATTTTGCTCCATGGTTGTGGATAAATAGGTGGCACTGAGAGATTTTCCACACCCAAGGCACTTATGTGGAAATTACCCATTTGATACAACTTCTCATGAGAGCCGTTGTCGTAAGGTAATCTGATTACCCACCCACAAACTGTTCTCATCTACTTGTAAACATAACTAGTCTAATTGGCCGTTGTGCACAAAGCAGTGTTATTGCTCCTTGTGTGAGGTTCCTGCCACCAGTTGTCTAAAGTGGGAAGGAACAGAAGGACACTGCCATACTTCCAAGTGATGCAGAATTGTTCTTCACTTGATCACTCAATGATCATACTGTAAGTCCATCCATTATTTTATTGTGAATATTGTTACGTTTGATTTGAGTACTTGAAAAACATTCCAGATCAGATCCTATCTCAGAAGAGGGTTACAACGAGATTAATGAGACCATTACATGTGAATGCCCCACTTGAATCAATTAATTGTCACGAAATCATTTGTTATTGAAGCACATAGGTCTACAGATACATAACCATCATCATTTGTCCCAGAATGACGTGATGTTATGGGGCAAGTTACATGCCCCCCACACATTTCATGGAATGAAATGAAACGATGGCGTAGCAATGACTAGGGTTGAATTTTTCAAATAATTTCTCACCCTGACTCCATGACAAATCATAAATAGTTGCATTACCTGCTGGAATACAGATAAATCAATGGCCTGGTTTGAAGCCATTAACTACGGGCGCCCCATTAATTTCATCTCTGTTTTTCTTGACATATGCAGTATATTCGCCATATTGCATGGTGTACAGGCTGCTCTGGTAGCGGGTGACGCGAATTTTATTCCTCAAGGACTCAGTGATGGTGCCATTGTAGCCTGCCTTCCTCATGAGCGAGTCAATAGCCTCTAGTTGTGTCCATCCTGTCAGGTATCAAGCCTAAGTTAGATATGGATCGGAGGTAGTAGCAACTGAGACAGGCATGTACTGATTAAATACTTGTATCTGTTTTTCCATGCTCTTCAATTTTTTATTTCAGCCATATCAGTTCGTATTATGTGAAATCTCATATGATTGACATATGCAGCACTTGAGGCTCTCCTCACATTAACTTTTCGTATATACATGAACTTTTCGTATATATTCAAGCAAGTGAGTTGACCATGTTGACTCAAATAATTTCTAAAGGAGGCACAGATTGGGACCTTCACTTTCTAGACAAATAACAGGCTCACTGTAGTTATAGACAAACCTAATATACCTTTGCTCCTAGAACCAAATTTCTAAATAAATCACGTCATTGTAACTAAATAGATTTTGTTTCCAGTGGGTTTTGATTTATCTATACTTAAATTTAGTAGTTTTAGTAACTAAAAAGTTCTTGGGAGAAATGTAGCAGATAAGTGCTCACCTTCATGGGCAGCAACCTCAGGTAAATAAGTTGCACTGCGTCTTACATTATAGTCTGGATCGGTGAACTCAATAATTAAGCCATGCTTTCCAACCTGCAGCAATAGAAGAAAATAACTTTGATGCAAAATTATCACGAGATAATATCATGGTGAAAAAATATACTGTAGAAGCAAACCTCCCAATCAAGGTGGTTGAGTGCAGGTTCGTATTCAGTCAATATAGATACTGTGCACTCCAAATGTGGCAGTTCTTTCGACTGTATTGGTGGAAAGCGACGATCCCTCAGGGCACTGCAAGAGATAGCATATTAAATTGATATAATCAACACAAAGCTTGCTTTAGTGCCTTCGCACCTTTGTATTGCAATAGAAATTACACATGGAAACCCAGTGTTCTTAAAAAAGTTACCTCACGAGCGCATAATCCTTGAAGCCACTGACAATCTGACGGGGCTCTAAGGTTCCGATGCATCCCCGGAGGCGTGGTTCCGAACCATTAGTGGCCTTCTTCCAGGTCACAAATAGTGGGCTGAACTTACAAAAATTGACCGACTGAGTTGAGACATTGCATATATTTCAAAGCAACAACAGTAACTTCATCACAAACTAATACTGTACGTAAAATTTAGTTTGATAACCTGACAAATTTAGGAGGAGGGAACTCCACCAAGAACACTTTAAGGAAAAATCCAGACTGACTCCTATTCAAACAATCAAAAACATCCTATATACCCTAACCGAGGCAAGAAAATAAACCCACCTAAACTAATTATTATTCCCTTGTTAAGGTAGTCTGTGCAGCCAGAACTAGCAAACACATATGACAAATCATATCCAATCCACTCTTCCTGCCGTAAACTCCCACCAAATCCACTCTTGCTGCCGCAAAGGCGCCCCCTTTGCCCAAATCTCGGACAAAACTGACCCGAAACCACGCCGGAGCCGCCGCAAAACCCCACCCTATTCGGCCCCGGGCCGATCGCGACCGGGAGGAAGAGAGAAACTCACTGGACGCCCTCCTCGAAGGCGGGCGGCGGCGGCTGCGCGCCGTCGTAGTAGGCGACGAGGGTGTCGAAGCAGTAGACCGCCATTTCCTCCGTGGCCACCACCATCGTCGATCGCCGCCGCTTCTTCGGGGTAGGAGGCGGGGCGGTGGTAGGGGAAGGTAGGGGGGATACGGAGGTTGGAGAGAGGAGGAAGGAAGCGAGCGAGCGAGCGGTGTGTTTGTTTCGTGTCGTTGGATTCTGAGCCGGAGCCCTGACCCAGCGGTTGAGTCATAGACGCACGAGAGGGACCGAGCAGAGATGCGTGGGGTTTTCCGGAACTGTGTGTTTGGTTGGGTTAAAACTGTTTTTTTATTTTTGTCTTATAAGTCAGCACCTAAATAGCTGCTTTGACTTTGATTTTTGTTTATACTGTCATCTAACAATATCAAGTCAAATGTCTAAAGCCAAACCCGAAAGCACATAATTTGGTGCTTTTGTGTTTTATAAGTCAAAATTCAGAAAGCAGTTTTAACCCCAACCAAACCGGACCCAAAAAAAATGGTCGTTTTTGACTTTGGATGTCGCTTGTGTTTTATGACGCCTTGTGTGGGCAGGTTGGGAATTCACATAGGCGGCGTCATGAATCCAAGGAGAATTGGACTTTTATCTAGGAAATTTATGCCACTTCAATCCTGATTCACGAGCCCTGATTTTCTCGCAAATTTGGGTTTATTTCCAATACAGGTCATACTCGGCGTAGTAAAGTATGTACTCCGTATATCATGTCAAATATAGCACATTTACGCTATGTTTTGGCTAACGTCAAAGCTCATGACCTCATGTAACGCCGTTCATAAGCTCTGTATAACGAGTGTATTTTCGGTGTATTATGCAATATTTCCCATCCGAATTAACGTTTTCAGTTTTTGACGTTGAAAAATAGAAAAGTGCAGTCTTGTTCAATTTTTTCGTTGTGGATGATTTGAACTTAGTATATAATTTTATACAAATTCAAGTCACTTATTTTCGGACGGAGAGAGTAAAGTGTCTCACATTTAAAACAACTTTGTACTAAGTTTGTACAAAATCTGAGACACTTGTTATGGATCGGATGGAGTATAAATTTCAAGCTCGTATGAAGGTTCTGGTCCTCATAAAATAGGTATATCGGACATTAAAATCTCATATTTATTTGAAAATTTTGAACTTAAGGCAGGATGAAAGACCACCGAATAGAAGAGATCGCTCACTGTGATTGCATTTGCGGAATCACATAAGTACAGCTACAGAATCATCTTTAATAAAAGAAAAAATGTAATTAAATTATGATAAGAAATCTTGTCCGATAAATAGCCGGGATTCCTAGCTCTCGCGGGTTTTTTATGATAAGAAATCTTGTCCGATAAATTGCCGGGATTCCTAGCTCTCGCGGGTAAAAAACAAAATCCAATACGTGAGTTCTTTGACACAGTTGGCGTGTGAGCTCCACACGTGGCCGTAGCGAAAGATCGTTTCATGGATCAGGTGGCATCGGCGCACGGAAACAAAGTTCATATCATGTCGTCGCAGGCAAAAATCATACGTACGCTGCACGCAGCATCCTGTTGGAGAAAAATAACGAGCTAGAAACAAAGTTGAATCACATCACGCAGAACAGCTATATATATAACAGAAAGAAATGAATCTGGGGATCACTGGGTCTGCCTGCTTTGGGTAGAATAGTACTAGTTCTGACTAGTGCTCTAAGATATTCTATCAGCGTCACCTTTCCAAGATGATGTCGATGTTTCACCCAACCACATCGAATACCATCCAACAAAGTCGGATGATCACATTACAATTTGATAGCATATCCCCTGAGTGCGAATTCAATGGACCACAGGTCTTGCCGAAAGAGTTTATTCACATTCCAGAGCAAGATGGTATTTCCCCTTATTAGAGTTTGCATCTCGGCCAAACATATGGTAAGGGTTTGCATCACTTTCTTCCCTATGATGATCTGTTTCTTTGAAATCCTTCTGGTAAAAGTAACAAAAGGCCTAGGCCTAAAGGAATGAGATGCTATATACAAATGAATATGCCTAGGACTCGCGATGGCAGAGCTTGAAGGGGCAATCTGATGAAATTTACTTGCTATGCTTTGAAAGGAGGGGCTACTTCAGCATAGATAGAACCTGGGTGACAAAACCAAGTACTTGCTTCAGAAATCTTCTTGAGAAGGGCGCAATGACCCACTTTGGCCCTCAAAAATCTCCATCGCCGCTGCTGCTAGCTGAGGACTTGGACTTGAGGAAGAAAAATAATCAGAAGTTTGAAACCTGATCTGTTTCAGCATCTGAACAAACCTCCAAGTTATCAAGGTGGGACTCAAACAACTCAGCCAATCTGTCGGCATCCTTAACTCGTAGGCGCGTGCCTTGCTGCCCAACTACAACAGCAGCTACACGTGCAGCCAGGAGGCCAATGCCCTTCAAGTCGGACGCTCCTCGTACAATACCGTACAGAATCCCTGAAGCATATGCATCACCAGCTCCACAGGTATCAACAGGTATACACGACGGTGGTGGGATGTATATTGCTTCACCTTTCACCCCAATGTAGGAGCCGTGATTACCATCTGTAACGGATACCAGAGGAATGGAATGGCTTAAGTATCTCGCTGCTGACATGGTGCTCTCTTCCGAGGTTAGCTCGCAGAAAGCCCTTGCTTCGTTGGCATTGGCGAATAATATGTCTGCATAGTTTCCTACGATATCCCTGTAAATGTTTTGGATCAGAATCAGTAGTGTTGGGAGCTACATAGTGTTATGCTCTCGTAATATAGAAAGTATGAAGTAAAAGAACAGTCAAGATAACAAATCGCTATACAGTTCAGTTGGTAACTCAGCAATGTGATCAAGACAGAACTAGATGCCTTTTATCAAGTTGCGTATTTATGTGGTGCGAGATTCTTAACATTTTTTATAGTGGACTTGCACCAGCACCACCATTGAAAGCAAGTAAAAAGAACCTTCTTTTTTCTAGTGAATAACCCATAGCCCTCTTGTTACTTGAAATGAAATGGAAGATGACTTATGAGACTGGATTGTTCGCAACTGGGACGAGATAATTGCAAGATGTGACACTAACAGGAGATCCTTCACAAGGAGGCTACTCACCAAAAATCACTGTGGCAGCGCTTTATGCATGACACATCTGATGCCGAAACAGCAATAAGTGCACCATTCTTCTTAGCATCTTCACAAGCCTGCTTGATGGCTTCAATCGTGTGAGCAAACTCAAATAGGTAGCCTTCCACAACTAGTATATTTGACTTGGATACTGTATCAGCCAAGTCTGAATCATAAGCCAAAGTTGAAGAGGTACCCTGCAACACAAGTTACAGTTAGAAAATAATAATAAAGTAGTGCCAGGAGAATTTCTAATTGATTGGCTAACAAAATAGTGCAGCCAAATTATAATGGCGACGTATCCAGTGAAAACCTGCGATCTCTCAACGTGGGCCGGTGGGTCGACAATGGACGGTATACATCAAAGGTGGGTTTTCTTAACAGCCACTTAACTCTACTTTGCAATAACCCCTTTCTTTTACCCACGTCATAGAGTTAAGTGGCTGTTCAGAAATCCCATCTTTGATCTATGCCGTCCATTATCGATCGGACGACCCACTTTGCGAGTTTGCCGAATTTCACCGGATACTTTGCCAATTGTAATAACATGGCAAGCAAACTTTATATAAGACGTATGTTCTCAATATTGACCATCCTTATTTCAAATAAAACTTTGTCAATAATTTGGATGCCCTCTTAAGAACCCAAATAGTGAATTGCTACATTTCCAGGAAGGAATTAACAATTCACCACAACCCTAAAGCATCTAAAAAGTAGAGAGAGTGATAATTAGGTTAGGGATAAAGCAATAGCTGAAGTACTGGCCAATCATTGTAGAAACAAAAGAGCCATTAGTGAAGGATCTGACCTGGTATGCAAGCATAGTACGCTGCGCATCTGGAGTTGTTAGAACAATCACAGTCCCGGTAGTCCCATCCTTGACTGGCTTGGACAAGAATTGCACATTAGCACGCTGCAGTTTTTGCCTAATAGCACAATCCAAACAACAATTTGATGTCAGCCAATGCTCTAAAGCAGCAGGATCAGTGAAATGAAGATATCATCAACTTAGTGAATTTACCTGTAGAAACTACCAAGCGGATCGCTGCCCACACTGCCAGCCATTGCAATTCTAAGCTCCGGGTAACTAGTGATCTGACTACTACCAAGCCTAGAGAGAGCCACAAGTGAGTTAGACAGTGAGCCTCCCGCGGCAGCCTTGTAGGTGCAACCATCCATGGCACGCAAGACCCGTCCTCTCTCCTCATGGTTCACAAGTGTCCTCGTACCCTTCTCTATGCCCAATCTCTCGAGGAATTCATCATCCACCATGCCAGAGAAGTCAACCTATTTGTGCACCAACCAATTAATAGTTTAGCAAGGATCCCATCAGCTTATACAAACAGAACTTCTGTGCATCGATTGTCAGTTGTATATATTTGTCCCCGACAACACATAGGCTGAACAAGACATATTTAAGCATACACACAAGAAGCAAGTAATCATCAATCAATGACAATGCAACACCAGATGAATCCTAGCAACAGCTTGTCTTCGCCATTTAATAGCTATTGTTGACAACTTTTTTGCTGCGTGGAAGCAGTCAGTTTTCTTTTCCCAAGTACTAGTTTCTCGCAATGTGGCACCAGAAAATCACCTTTCAGCTCCCCCATATTTTGTAACATTTTTTTCGTGGAATTCATAGAGCTTTATTCAACAAAAGAGCTCCAGGTACAAATACAATCAGCCATCAGGCTGCTTGCCAATAAGCTTGGAGCAGAGTCCAGCCAACTACTCGTTACCGTCAATGTGCAAGCATGCTTCGCACACAGATGGACCGAATGAATAATGATTGGCTACAAAAGAAGTAAAACAGGGAGCTAGCTCTCCAATCTCTAAAAGTAGAGGTGCCACGACCGAACTAGAGTTGTGAACCTTTTGTAGACTCGTAGTAGAAGTAGACAAGAAACAAGTAGCCGTTGTAGACTCGTAGTAGAAGTAGAGTGTCGTGACATATATACAGGTAACTAATAATCGTCAGCCATTGCACAAAGTTGAACCATTAACACTACCAGCAAAAAAAAAAACAAGGAAAGCCACAAAGGCTTGAAATGCTTGCCTTTGAGGAATTCTAGACCAATCAATACCTCCCACGTTTTCTACTGTTGAATTTTTCAGTTTCACAGTTGGTTCTGAACATGAGTATTCAGAAGGCGAAGAAGAGATAAGGAGGCATGCGCACCATGGCCTGGCCGAGGCCGAGCACGTCCCAGCGCTCGGGCCCGGAGGAGGAAGCGACGGCGAGTTCGAAGACGTCCTGCTGCAGCGACGGGGCCCCGCTCAGCACGCCACGGCCGTCCACCTCCTCGTCATCGTCGTCGGCGTCGGACAACCCCCCCATGAGAGCCTTTGGCCTGGCCTCCCAGCGCACCGACAGGTACCCGCGCGGCCTTGCCCAGCAGGCTCCTCCTCGCAGCGCGGCGGCGTAGGGTGCGGCGGCGGGGGGAGGAGAAGGAGGCGGGAGGCGGCGGCTGATGAGGCGGGAGGCGGTGGTGGAGGCGAGCGCCATTGGAAGAGGACACGGAGAAGAGTTCCTTCGCGTGTTCGGGGCAGGAAGGAGAATGGAGAGGATTAGGGTGGTCCAGGAGCGCAGGAGGAGGACGTGGGTCTCCTGCGGCCAGGCCGATGAAGGAGAACGATAGGATCATAGGACGCGTTTTTCTTTTCTTTTTTTCCTTCTCAGAGAAGGATGTCTGTCCCGTGGGGACCACCGTGCAGCCCCTCGGGGAGTTTCTGTTTTCTTTGTGAAAAAAATCTCGAGCCGAATTGGAGCCCAGTGCAATCTCTCTTGGGCGAATGGGCCTACAGGCCATAGGCAGGCATGGCCGGCCTTATGGGGGAAAGACGCGGCATTTCAGCATTTCCCACCTCGCGTTTGTTACCAAGGAAGCCCAGAGCCCGTGCCGGAAAAACAAACAAATGAAACCCAGAGCCTTCCATCTCCAAAACATGAATATTTATGTTGATGTTTTTTATACCATCGTCAATCTCTTGAGATCTGCCGGCTCAGTTTTTCGAAGGTACTCATAGGTAGGGTGTCCGTGTGTCCGTTCATAGAGGTGAGTGTACGTACATGTTGTGAGCGACTGCGTTGCGTTTGTATTGTGTTTCTAAAAAAAATTGATACCATGCCGCATTCTATAGCCACGCGTCAGGTATCCGCGAAACAATGTAAAATCATTATAATATGATAGCAAATAAAGTTTAGACTATCTACTTTCGTATGCACTCTGGTTTCATCCCTAGTGAGGAAGCGTCGCAAGGATAAATAGTATCCAGGCTCCATCCTCAGCCTATTCTATGGAGCTCTTCAAAATTTCCTTCTGTATTTGATGTAGCAGCAGTCTCACGTCATGCTTTTCGATGATCGTGTCCTGGGCATTAGTTTTCCGCTTCTTTTAAGCAGACGACTGATGCAACCTTTAAATCTTACAAGGTTAGCTCATCATGTATTTGCCTGATATTTTGTAGTCTTGCGCCGAATACAAGGATTGAGTCTTTGCTGAAATCTTACTCCCATTGGCGATCCTGTGATGGAATCTTACTATCCGATGACCCATATACACAAAAAATGGTGGCTTCCAAGGATCTTGAGATGGAATCTTACTTTTATTGGAGATCTTTGTATCTGTGTAAGTTAGATTTTTTCGATATGTTTCACCTACTTTATCTTTGTATTTGAGTAAATAAGTAAAGGAAAATCATCGTATAACAAAACGTGCCAGATTTTTCCTTTTGTCTTTTCCATCCTTCTCCAAAACGAAATAGTAATGACTGGAACCGAACTGTATGGACGCCTTGTGACACCCACACATGAAAACAACAACAAATACGGGAGCACCAGATAGATCTGGCCGTCCATGGTGAAGGGCCAATTGGGCATTTAACCTCTCGATCTGTTGTTAGTAATGCAGAAAAAAGGGCCCGATCGATTTGATTTGGGCCGGCCCTGCAACAATCTAGCTCCATGGGCACCTTTGTATGTTGTTGTGCTCAACTTGTCTCCGGCCAACCGCCACATCGTCGTCTCCCAGTGGTCGTCGTGCTACGCTTTCTGTCCAACCCGCCGACGCGATGGCCCAATCAAGCAGCGGGCCCTGCTCAGATTGTGGCTTCTCCTCCGGCCTTCATCATCAGCTGGCGGAGCCATTTCTCTTTCGGTAGCGCCCCTCCAGTCGCTTTGGCGTCTGAATTGAGCGGCAGTTTCGTCCGCTCCGCATGCCCTCATTCGGTGCGGCTGCCCCGTCCATTCTGCCGGCGTAGCGGCCCAACTGAGCGGCAGCTTCGTCTGCTCTGCCGGTCCTCTCGTCGGCACCTCCGACGCGGCAGCCTCGTCATGTGTTTAAAACAAATTGTGACTTTTTTCTTAGTCGCAAACTAAGATCCAGTTTCGCACGGGAAAGACCAAACTACCCACACGTTTTCCGATTTTGCCCTCCAAATTGAGGTACTCTAGCGGTTTTCTACTAGGTACTCCCCAAAGTTAATAACGGAGTTTTTGATTACGTACTCTCTAAAGTTAATAATGGAGTGCCAGATATTACTTACCCCTGGATCGATACGAATGAACGGTCCACGTTAAATCCGGGACTAACCACCACCAGCGGAACATACTGCTCGGTGCAGTTGTATTTTGAGCTTTCGAACTAGAGTTGCAAAGGCGGACAAGTTATTTTTGCCTTACGACCAGGACTAAGAATTTCCCAAAAAAATGGATAAATAGTAAAATCTCTAGTTTCTAGGATAAGAAAACAGGATTAAACACAAATGGCAGACCCGCCAGCTGATTGTTTGAGGCCCCGCTTGGAATACGAGGGCTCAAAACTGCAAAAACCGAGACCATATATCTTTAAGGATTCGATTGTTCTAGAGGGTGAGAATTTTTCTATGAAAAACTAAAGGAAAAGAAATTGAGAAATTAACTATGGATCAATGAATACCACTATGCTAGTACTGGTTTTCGTGAAAAGAAAAATTAAGGTCAATTCGGAGACTCTGTGTAAACTTGTACACCACCGATCTGCTTGTGAGTTGACTGGATCGGATCCAGCGGTCAGCTAGAGTTCATCACACGGCACAACGGTCTACTAGTCCCCCCCTAGTGCAGGTACAGAATGAGGTGATTCGTGCGAGGAATTACCAAAACGCCCTAAAACCCTAGTTTAACGAGCAATTCCCGTGTGGATTCCCGGGAGTGCCCTCGAGCCCGGCCGCTATTATTTGCTCCGGCGCGGTCCAGCACTGAGCAGTACCGCTGGTGTGATGAGTAGGCAAGAGGCGGTCTTTGTCGTATGCATGCGCCGTTCGGTCGCTCCCAACGGATCACCAAAGCGTTGACTTTCCGGCCTGGTCAACGAACACGCGGCTGGCCAACACACGGGTGACGTCGTGGGAAGTTTGCTGATCCTTTCCTTTGAACGCTTGTCTGAGAGACGCGCGCCAGCGCCAACCTTGGCTGCGAAGATCCCGTTTCCCATCCGATTCCGACGGCCTCTGCATCGGCGTATCTCATCGTCTCGGCCGCCGCCCTGCGAGCAGAGCTGACACTGGCGCCGTCGAGCTCCCCTGACGCCAAAAGGAAATGGGCCCCCATGTGATTGAGGAGCGGTGGAGCCCGGAACGAAGGCAGAAGCATTGTTGGGTCCACCTCTCAAAAGAAAAGAAAAAAGAGAATTGCTGGGTCCACAGGGAGGTGGCGGCCTCGGGAAGGGAGGCCGTTGTTTGCTTAAAAGTATTTAATTCTTGGGGCCGAATGCGGATGGTATCACGTGATGGGCCTGGAATCCTGGCCCGGTGTCCCTCCCCTCTCGCCTCTCTTCTCCTCTGACCGGCGACCAGGCCACCTCACCCCCTCTCTCTCTCTGGCCCTATCTCACTGTCCTGTGGGGCCCGTACAGCAAAAATTCATTTTCTGGAAAATGAAGCGGGAAAAGAGGCGAGATGGCGCAGGCGAGAGAGATAAAGCTCGAAGCTGGAAGAGAAAAAAAAAGCTGGAAAAAGAGAAAAAGGCAGTAATGACGACCATGGGCAGGGAGGGATGATTGATTCCTGCCCGCCAAGCACGCCCAAAAAGACAAGACACCCTTTAAAATAAAAATAAAAACTGCACCGCTACTAGTAGCACTAGTCATCAAGACCACCACTAGTACCCGGTACCACCATTAAATACTCCTCCTAGCGTAAAATCCCCCCCGCTTGCGTAGAAAAACAAGCAAAGCAAAGCAAGCAATCGTCGTCCCTTTCGAATTTCGAGCGGAGTGTGGACTAGTCTCTCCTTCTCTCTAGAGGAGCAGGAGTATTTTACTATTTTTCGTTGGTTTCTTTTGGTTGGGAAAGAAAGCGGAGTTTTTGTTTTGAGCGCAGTAAATGAGGCTCGTTTCTATTTCTCGCTCACGAAACCCCAACCTCCTCTCGCCCGCCCGCCTTTATTATTACCCGAAATGCAGCGCGCATGCATGTGAGGGAAGTGTGTACCCGTACCAAAATCCCCTTTCTCTCTCTCTCTCCTCTTTATTACCTTTACTTTTACCAATTTCCGTTCCCCGTAATTTCCTCCCTGGAGTATTCTTCTCTCCTTCGCTTTGCGCCCGCTCCCTCTCCCTCTCAAGCAAAGTGACAGACAGACTTCGGCAGTGAGCTGAGCTGAGCAGAGTGTGAGTGGCGTTTGGTGTGGAGGGAGGGAAGACGAAGAAGAAGCTCGAGGAGAGAGTGGTGGCATGGACCTGGCGATCTAGGTAGGTGCGTGCACGCGCGCGGCCCCTCCTAACTCCCACCTAATCTCTCGCGCACCGCCCTTTTGTTCTCTTCTTCTTTGTCTGCTCCCGGTTTTAAAGATCGGCTTCGTGTGATAATCCAGAGTTTGTTCCTTTGCTCCTCGATCCCTCCCATGTCGCTCTCTTCCTTTTGCTCATGAGCCCCCGTGTTTGGTTTTGCAGCAGTGTGAGGAAGAAGCAGCTCGGTCAAACTCAGACTGACCAGATTGATTAGTTGCTTTGCTTTGTTCAGTCCGGACCAAGGAGAGCTCTGCCACTGTGAAGGAGAGCAGCACAAGTTTAGGAGCTACTGGGTTGAATAGATCTGACCGAAATGGAGGCCAAGGACGTCGCCCCGCTCACCACGGCTGCCACCACCGCCGCTGTCCCCGCCGCGCCGGTCCCGGCGCCGGCGTCCCAGTCGCAGCCGCTGCCACCGGCAACCTCCAACGCGCACGCGCACCAGCCGCCGCCGCATCCGTTCGCCCACCACCAGCCGCCTCCGCCGCTGCAGCAGCAGCAGCCGGCGCCAGGTTCGGCGAACCCGTCCGCGCCCATGCCGGGCAGCGGCGGCATGAGGCTGTCCTTTGACCAGGTGGTCGGGAAGGCGGCGCCCGGCCAGCACCACCACGCTCCGGGCCCCATGCTCTACGCCGCGCCGCCACCCCACGCGGCTGGGGCTCCGGTGCGGCCCCAGGGTGGCGTCGGCATGGGCATGGGCGACATGATGCGCAAGAAGCGGGGCCGGCCACGCAAGTACGCGCCCGACGGGAGCATGGCGCTCGCGCTCGCTCCCCTGTCCTCCGCCTCGGGCGGCTCCCCTATGCAGCCTGGCCAGCAGCAACAGCAGCAGCACGGCGGCTTCTCCATCAGCAGCCCGCCGTCCGACCCCAACGCCAAGCGCCGCGGCAGGCCCCCCGGCTCCGGCAAGAAGAAGCAGTTCGAAGCACTGGGTATGTCACTCTGCCTCCTCACTTCCAGCAACGTTACTTGCCATGGCCGGCGCCGCGTCCTTGTTGCACAAATCTGATTTGCGGTGGCTGCCATTTTTGTTTTCTTGCAGGGTCTTGGGGCATCTCCTTCACTCCGCACATCCTCTCCGTCAAGGCCGGCGAGGTAGTAGCAACCAACTCCACAGATCTTGCTTTTTCTCTGCCCCTGCTTTGATTACTCCCTCCGCATCCGTGCATGCATCTTGTTGCTTTACCTGGTACTTCTACTTGCACTAATGGCGGTGGATCTATGTCTCCATGCGGCGGCTAGCTAGCGAGTAGTTGGAATTCCTTGCCGTAGGAAAGGAACATGGGAGGAGGATCTGCCGGTGTGGAAGCCGGCAACCTGTGGTGCTGTGTGGTGGCCGGCAGATTCCCAGCAAGGCTGTCAGTTGACCGGCCCCACCGGTCAGCTTCAAGTGGGAGTTGAAAAAACCATGGGAGATGGGGTTCTGGCCTTTTTGCTACTACACATCCACACTCCTGCCTAAGCTTGCCTGGCCACCTGCAAGTGGAGACACCTGTGTCTGTTGCTAGTGTTGTGCTTGGACCATCCAAGATTGTGACTAACTGAAACGATTGATGAGCAAGTTTGCTTTGATTCATGGTTGCTGCCGTCGTCAAAAGTTTCGTGTTCACTTTGCTCAGTGACAATGTTTTGACTGATAGTAAAAGGGTTTAGGTAATAAGGTGTAACTACTCTTGATCAAGTTAGGTGTGCTAGAAGAACTAATTAGGTGTGTAATTTGTCAATAGTTTTGTTGTTAAGCGTACGTAACTGGCGCAATGCATGCAAAGGTCCACTCTTCATTTATTTGTGGTAGGCTGGTAACTCACCTATCCCATAATTAAGTGGATACTGTAGGCAGTGTTGGAAAGAAATTATGTTTGGTGTCAGATCCTCATTCAAAATTTCAAGTACTGTTGGGTTTGTGTATACACACCAGATGGCATTTGGTGAATGAATATTGATTACTCCTCTGTGCTAGGCTGCTAGCTGTTTGTGACTTTTCTTTACTAGCTGTAGATGTCTGTGTTCGTCGTTTCGTTTGAGGTGTCACCTTATGTGTACTTCTCCAATTCTATGGAATTTCTATCTGTTATAGAATTGTATCCATAATTCATGTTTAAATTAGCCAGCATCCCACTTGTTCATGTGGGCCAGTGGCTGGAATCTTGCTTTTAGTACTAAATGCCATGTTTTTATGACAGGATGTTGCTTCAAAAATAATGTCCTTCTCACAGCAAGGACCTCGCACAGTTTGCATTCTCTCAGCGAATGGTGCAATAAGCAATGTAACACTTCGGCAGCCGGCTACATCCGGTGGGCTAGTGACTTATGAGGTACATAATTATCTTGTTCGGGCTGAATAGTTGATTGATGCTCCTAGATTTTTGATATACTTAAAATTGGAAGAGTATTGACTTCTCCGCTGTAAATTGTTCTTACAAATTGGAATGTACACATCAATCGAACGGAGATGTGTTCTTGTAAGAATACTACTTACAAGCAGAATGCTTTCTGACCATGTTACTTGGCTAACATTCTGATTTATGATTATGGTGCAGGGCCGTTTCGAGATCATCTCTCTATCTGGCTCTTTCCTGCTTGCAGAGGACGGCGACACTCGTAGCAGGACTGGTGGATTGAGTGTTGCACTTGCAGGATCTGACGGTCGTGTTCTTGGTGGATGTGTAGCTGGGCAGCTAACAGCTGCAACACCTGTTCAGGTTCTGTTCATTTGAGCACTGTCTTCATCCTTTTTAGCTTCCGCCTGCTTGAATATTTGAAAGTGCTGACCTAGAATTTCTGCCATGTGTTCTGTGTTATCAGGTTGTTGTGGCTAGCTTCATAGCGGAAGGTAAAAAATCAAAACTGGCCGAGGCACGGAAGGTTGAACCAATGTCGGCCCCTCCACAGATGGCCAACTACGTGCCAGCTCCCGTGGCCAGCCCTCCATCAGAGGGCACATCCAGCGCATCGTCCGATGACTCCGGAAGCCCCATCAACCATGGCGGGATGCCTTACAACCACTCCGGCCAGCACCAGCACCCGCAGCAGCAGCAGCAGCACATGCCGCCTGCATATGCATCCGGCGGCTGGTCGCACTCGGCGCACCATCAGAACAACAACAGGCATGACGGCGACGTGAAGATGATGTCGAACTAACACCGCAGGCCCAGCCTTTGAAGAGAGCCCCATTTGTTTGCTGGGCTGGAGAGGAGCTGATGGTTGTCTGGCACTGCGTTCTGCGCGCCTGCCTCCTGTAACGTCGTCTGGGGTTGACCGTTGATGGTTGACCTGCTAGCTAGGAGATTTAGGTTCATGATCTCGCCTGCTGTTTTTCCAGAAGTAAGATTTAATTTAGTGTAATGCTGTAGCCTCATAAGCCGCTGTCACTAACGCGAGGTATTATCATTCGTTGTCGTCCTGTCATGTACTGATGCGTGCTGAGATCTTCGACTCTAGGCTAGTCGTTTGATTGCTCTCTGCCGTGGATCATGGATTCACTCGGATGCTTTGATTTCAATTCAAGAACGTTTAGCTTGTTTTCTTGACCTTTGTGTACTGCTGCCAATGTGTGCTGCTGTCTGATGCATTATTCTGGCCATGTACTGTGATTTAACTGGCTGATGAATGTTGTCGTGTTGCAGTTCAATTGTGTTGTGGGTTGCTCTGGAAGAACTGTGCTCCGTGCTGGTATATTTACTGTTACTCACGCGAATTAAACCCCTTTTGCATAAAATCAAAAGTTGCACACAAAAGATTGTACAAAATTATCACAGAACCCTACGGTTTAAAAACCTGTTTCAGATGATCTACGGAGTATAAGAGATCTTGTATGGCAAAATCGAAATGATTTCAACCTTTAATCTGGTGTTTCACCGTATGAAAATTGGCTTCGTGTAGGCAAAATCGAAATGATTTCAACCTTTAATCTGGGGTTTCACCTTATGAAAACTACTTAGCTTCGTGTAATCGATATCATGCAGGATGGGCAAAAATAACGCACCTATCGAGGGCCTCTTTGATTCACATGATTGAAAAAAAAAGGGAATACAAAAATGAAGGACTGTAATGTTATGTCCGCTTGATCCTTATAAGATTTTGTTTGTCCCAGAGTTTATTTAATTGCACCATAAAATTTGTACCAAGAGGTTGGAGTAGATGAGAAAAGCAAATGTAGTACCAATGAAATCAAACGATCAACGTAGGAAATTCAACACTACAAAGTTCCTATGAAAATCGTCTGAGAATCAAATGAGGCCTGAACTTAGAAGTCTCGGCAATTTCGTGCTGGAAACCCTAGAAAATTTTCTGAACCAAATCCCAAAAGTTTTTGTGGCTGTGCTGTACTGCTGTTGAGAGGGTGGCCCATGAGTAACTAGCACAGGAATGACAGGAGTGCCCCGGACGCAACTTTCGCTCTGCTCGTTCTTCTCCCTCCTGGCCTCGTCGCTTCCAACTCGGGAGGCTCCAGAGCTCCACCGGCCGACGAGATGGCCTCGCCGGCCAGCAGCGCCTCCGATCAGGTCTGCCGCTTCCTCCCCCTCCTCTCCCCTCCCAGATCCCAGTCCATCGGTTGCCCTGTGTGGATCACTCGATCCCAACCCCCGCGTCTTATTGCTCTGCTCGCGCTTCCTTCGATTGCATCCGCGTCCTCTCGCTCTGCTTCGGTTCGTGCTCTCATTATTTAACTTCGGGTAAGCTGAAGTGTTAGGTTAGGGCTAAGGATGCTTGATGCTTAAACTGTCTGACGGCCTCTATGCGGTGGTTCGCAGCTCCAGTTTGGTCGATTCCAATAGGTTTGGGGATTCCCCTTTCGCTTGCCTAACGCCTAGTGATTATAAATTAGCACACGAATGGTTGGTTGGATAGACGAGTCACAAATTGTCCTCGGAAGACTGGAATCACTTGGCCATACTTGATTAGGTCGCCAATTTTGAGTTTTGGCCAAGCTCGGACATTCCAGACCGATTACACGTCTCGTCTGGTCTGCAAAAAGAAATGAGTCGGTTGCTTGAGTTCAAGCAGCACCCTCTTTAATCATCCGGACCATTTAGTCACATCCTTGAGTGGGTTTTGTTCTGTTCTAGTACATATTCTGATTGGTGTATATTAGTTCTGGGATGCTCAATATATTTCCAAGGGTTTGCATGATTTTTATAACCAACTAATGCTGTGCTGTTTCGTATAATAATGGGCTGTATTCTCAAACATATCACCTTTTACTATATGCATATTTTCCCTGATGCTATCTTGCACTCAACTTTCAACTCTAAGTACCGATTTCACCACAAAATAACGAGCCATTTTTCCTCAAATAAATAAGTAACTAGTCTTTTCTCCACCCTCGATTTGCCAGGTACTGGTGGAAGCAAATGGCTCTACACGGACATTGATTTTGAATAGGCCAAGGCAGTTGAATGCCCTCTCCTCTGCAATGGTATGCCTGCAATAGAGCTTTGATATGATTTCTACTAGTACTGTAGCATAAATAGTGGCCATGCATGCTTTTAGAAAGGCTGTGGTAAGATATCTTGTTTTTGTCCTCCAGGTTACAGGACTTCTGAGGTGTTTCAATTCTTATGAGGAAGAAAATGCAGTTAAACTGTTGATTGTGAAGGTAAGGGTAGCACTGTGTGTTTATTATCATTTAATATTTGATTGAGTTCTTTAATGTAGCCTGTGCACGTCTTGTTTTTTGGTCCTGTAACCTGGGCCTCACCTTTGAATATTTTGGTACTGTCTATTAACACATAATTCGAAATAGAAATTACTGAGCAATAAGAAAGTAACAGTGAAATCAGTTACCCAATCAGTTCTATCAAAATCGAGGAGCTGTAAGTACAAAAATTGCTGTGCTTAGTGCCTTACTGTTTTGGAGCTCATTACTCCTTGCTGATTTGAAGTGTATGACTAGTAAAACAATTATGCTGCTAGTAATATTTGTTGCTGGGCCTTTCACTCATTTTTCCGTCCGTACTCGTTGCTGATTTGAAGTGTATGACATATTGTTTTCTTTAACAATTTCACATTTATAACTTGGGTTGTTCTTTATTTTTCTGTTGATATTGTTGTTTGGATCACATGTTTCTTCATTTCCGGCTATTGTTATGTTATGTTCTCTTAGATTGATCTATTTGTTGCCATCTCTTACTTTGTGGATTTTAACTACTCATATCTTTCATGGCATTCATAAACCACTTTTCTCAGGGTAAAGGGAGAGCATTTTGTGCTGGAGGTGATGTTGCTGAAGTTGCCCAGTCTGTAAATAACGGTACTTATTACTTCCATTGAGGATACATTTACTCTTATAAAGATCTCAATTGGTGGCCGCGGTCCGTAACCACAAAAGATTAAGATGAGAATGGATATAGATTATTCGATCTGAGACAATAAATGACAGTAGTAAAACGTTTTCTTTCGACATGTAGTGTAACTTATTTTAAACTGTAGCAACGTGTGGGTATTGTGCTAGTTGAACATCTAAAGCATTTTTCTGTTACTTCTTTCAACTTTATTTGTCCAGCATGGATTCAATTATAGGAGTAGGACTACTATTTATATACATTTATTGTTACTCCAGACATTGACAGACTGTATGTTTTCTGAAATTAGATACCTGGAAATATGGTGCTGATTTTTTCCGAACTGAATTTTTGTTAAACTATATCATTGCAACTTATAGCAAACCACAGGTGAGCTGCATCCTTCGAAATTTATTCTTCACAAAATCATTCAGTTGCGCACTACTAAAAAACTACGACATTCGGTTGTAGGTTTCTCTACTTACTGGAATTGTCATGGGAGGAGGTGCTGGTGTTTCTATACATGGAAGGTTTCGTGTTGCCACAGAGAACACGGTATATTTTATTAACCATACTCAAAAGGCATTGTGTTTCCTTGTTACTTGTATGTTTTAGTTGGGGTGCACAGAATGTTGATATGTCATGAGGCTGCTTGAGATCTGCTTGTTTGGGTTCTCTCACACTCAGTCCAGTACTATGACTGTGTCATGATTGCATATTACCTTATTCAGTTGCATGCTTGTAAATATTTTATAATATATGCACGCACAATCATCTGTATACTGTTTACTGGTGCTTGTATTGCATCATAATGCCTGCATGTCAGACATAAGTTATGGAGACTATACTCCATGTTGGCACAAAGTACTTCATCAACAATTATTAATTCAGAGCTAAGCACTTCCTCTTTTGTGTGCCTTTTCTCAGCCAACCATTTCACACGGTTTGAATTTTTTTAAGGTGAGATCTTGTTTGTCGGGTCTCACAGTTAGGTCGGTAATCATGTAGTCAACTTGCCACTTATGCAGGCTCTGTCTGAGCTTGCAGCTGTTGTACTTAGTAGGAAGAGAGCTTGCTTGATTCCTTTTTATGGATAACCAGCATGTTTGTATGCACCAAAATTTGAGTTCACCTATTGAAATGCCTATGCAGGTTTTTGCAATGCCAGAAACAGCATTGGGACTCTTTCCAGATATAGGGGCTTCTTATTTTCTTTCTAGACTACCTGGGTTCTATGGTGACCTTTTCTCTCATATCTTCAGTTTTCAATTTATTTTTCACCAATAACCATACAAACTTGCTCTGCTATTAGTAAAAAAAATTATCTACTGCTGTATTAAATTTTCTTTACATTCCCCAGTAATTTTCATTGGTTATCCGTAAAATAACTCTATTGGTGGTGCTATCCATGGACAGTTGTGCTTATTTGATTTTGATCAGTGGTGCTTCTAATGAAATTCACCTATCAAGTTTTGAAAAGAGTATGCTTCAGGTAGTCATTTGTAGAAAAATAAAATTCTGGATCTCTTTAATTTCCCTGGTCCTCAGTCTAAAGTTTTTCACATAGAAAACTAAAATTATCTTAATGCTGCATGGTTGTGAAAATATATGTACTTCCTCCGTCCAACAAAGGATGTCTCAACTTTGACTAAATTTGAATGCATCTATACAGTAAGAGTCATGTCTAGATACATCCAAATTTTGACAAACTTGAGACATCTTTTGTTGGACGGAGGGAATACCAAAATTCTGAAATCTACTTAATTTCACAGTTCTCTAATGTTAGTCAGTTCAGCATAAGTCGGGGGTCATTTGTCATTGTCTGTCACTCAATTGGCTATATGTGCTGTTTGGTTGATTTTGTAGAACTATCCTGGGAGACAGTTTTTCACTAAACTGTTAATGACGTCTTTCTCCAGGAGAAATATGTTGGTATTTTTCACTAAACTGTTAATGGCATTCTCCAGGAGAATATGTTGGCCTTACTGGTGCAAGGTTAGATGGTGCGGAAATGCTTGCATGTGGCCTGGCAACTCATTTTGTCCATTTGAATGTAAGTTTTCTGATGATTTAAAATTGATGTTCTGTGCATCATCATGTGCTTGTTCCTTGCGCCCTTGGAAAGTTGAGCAACATATGAACATGCATTTTTTCGTTACATGTTTTCAGTTATGATTTTCATTCCTATATTTGTAGTCTAGATTTGCAATACTATGCTAGCACACACTTTGCTAGCGTTGTTGATGTAACTTCTGCAAGTTCTCAATTTTTTTCCAGAGGATGTCACTGCTTGAAGAATCGCTTAAAAAGATGGACACTTCTGACCCGTTTGAAATATGTGGAATTATCGATCAATTTTCACAACAGCCATCCATAAAAGAAAGCAGTACTCTGAATAGGTAAGAGGGCAATTGTATTGTCATTATCTATTCATGCATGTGGAGTTTATATTCCAGAACAGAGAAGTTGTTCTACACATGCTGTCCCTTGCATGCATGCGAGATGTCATAGGGTTGGCTCTGACAAGATATCATTGCCATTTTCTTGTGCGCGGTGTCATATGAAAATTCTCACACGAATTATGTCTTGCTAAAAAAATCCAGTTTTTCTAATTTGTCATTTATTATAAGTTCTGCAATATGACAGCTTGCTTGTCCATAATACTTCCTAACATTCTGTTCCAGCTGATGTAAACTAGCAATGCATGAATAACCTGAAGTGATCGTTTACACTTGATTTGTTATTGTGTTTAAAGTTTGTACTAAGGCCCAGTGACCCATCATCTATATACTAGCCAGAGTCCATTTTTCCTTGTAATTAAATCTTTGTACTGATGCTTGGATCAATTATGCCTGATTCCTCTTGTTGTTGCTTCCATTCCTTTTGTGCTCCAAGACTGGAAATCATCAACAAATGCTTTTCGAAAAGAACAGTCGAAGAAATCGTATCTGCTCTTGTGAGTTCTCCTGGAATTAATTGTGGCTTTCTATGAGTTTACGTGTATGTCCTACTAAATTTGGATCTATCATGTCAGGAACAAGAAGCTGCAAGTGCGACTGATGAATGGGTAACTGCTGCAATCCGATCATTGCGGAAGGCTTCTCCAACTAGTCTGAAAATCTCTCTCGCATCGGTATCTTTCAGACACTTCCAAAACATTATCATCAATCAATCCATATACTGCAAGTCAATTGTCTTATTATCTTGGCATGCTGTGTTATTCGATAGTAGTTAATGGTTGATTGATATGGTTTCATGTACTGAATATCTGTATTGATCGAAGGTAGTAGTTTTGTAAGTATGTCCAGTGGCGGATCCGGAGACAATTATGTGGGTGCAATACCTTAAAACAAGTTTGTTGTCTTTGTCATGAAGATGTCAAACTAAGTGAGTTGTCATGCATGTCCCAATCCTATATTGACTCACTTTTTTTCTTTCTGTGATTATCGTTTCAGATAAGAGAAGGAAGACTGCAAACTGTTGGCGAATGCTTGCGCCGAGAATATAGAATGGTTTGCCATGTGATGCGTGGTGACTTTAGCAGAGACTTCTTTGAGGTACTATCAGCATCTTCAGCAGTGGTCTTGTTTACCGGGATCATATATATCTAAAATGGGATTACTGTTGCAGGGATGCAGGGCTATATTAGTTGATAAAGATCGAAACCCAAAGGTCACATATATTACTTAATACTATATACAATGGTTCTCAGAAAATCTATGAATTCTATTGATGCTTCTGTTAATTGCAGTGGATGCCTCCAAGTTTGGATCAAGTGCACGATGGGGTTGTTGAAAAATATTTCTCCAAGGTTGATGACCCACAGTGGGAAGATTTGAACCTACCCGCCAGACGTTTTCAAGGGAGAAGAATTGTTCCCAAGCTTTGATTGAGAGTTTTATGTGGAGGATTCACCAAGACTGGATGAGTGGACCATGATCAATACCTAGTAACATATCATCTCCAATCTGAGACAACTTGAAATAAATATGAAATACGCATTGTAAATTCACTTGTATTGCTACAAAAGAAAAACACAGGTCTGAATAAAGCATGTCCGAAGGATTCATTCGCTCAGCCTTGCATCGACCAGGTGGTTGATTCCACTGCCGGTTGCGAGCTTTTGTGTTTTCTGGTTGCATACTCTGGGTATCATCAGATTCTTATTGAAGGAGCAAGATCACATTAACAGCTCCTTTGGCACCCGTCATTTCAGCAATGGCTTATGGCCACATGCATGATTCATGGAATAAGCTTTGCAACCCAATATATCCTTTTGTTCATTATAGTACTGTTTTCCATACATTACAAGCCGCGCCATGTCAAACATACAAGCAAGTCAAAGTAACATTGGTGTATCTCGCTCCTGGCCGGGCAGCAGATGGCGGCAGAGCGGGCAGGAACGTCGACGGGCCAACCACTCGAGGATGCACTGCCGGTGGAATCTGTGCCCGCCCGAGCACGGCATCTCGGTCAGCTCGTCGCCCTCCTTGTAGTCCTGGAGGCAGATGGCGCACCCCTCCGCGCTGCTGCTGCGAGCGCCGTCCTCGAATTTCACCCGCCGGAGATTTGCGACCGCCGTGGCCGATGTGGGGTCGACGACGACCGGCCGGAGCGGCGCCGTTGGTTCGTCGTCGTCGGAATCATCAAGAAGCATCAACTCCGTCTCCATATCTTCAAAAACGCGCCTCGACGCTTCTGGGCCAAACATTTCCATCGCCGCACGGTAGATAGCACGAGCCGTGTTCCTGATGGCATCATCGCCGTCGGCGTCGACACCAGGTGACGCCGTCTCCACCACCAGAGGGCTGCTAATGGCGGCCGACATGCTCCTCGATAACAGATCGCTTGCTCTAATTTTGCGAGGCAATTCGGTCGTGATTTGGGGTTGCGAAGGATGCTGGCCTGGAGGGTATCTATATATATACTGAGGTCTTGCGCGTGGGCCTGTGGCGCACCAGTTCTAGTCCTAGTCGGAGTCCGTCATCGCCCTGTCGAAGCCATAAATTTTTCACCGACCTTGCCGACGGAACGGATTTCTTTCGGTGGCCGATGTGTGTTCGGATTAACTCCCACCTTCCAAAAGTACGACGCAATAAACAAATCGCAAGAAAGTAAAATACTCATCCAAAAATTATGGTGAATCTGCGACAAGTAATTATGGTCAGAGGGAGTACTAGATTATACTGAACCTAAATTCAATTTAGGTCAAATGTTCACAATTACATAATGTTTTATGTTACCTAGCTATGAATTTAATTTATACTCAGCGCATAAGGTTTTCAATAAATATTTAACTAATTTTTCTACACATGTAATAGGTTTATCACACTCTTAGAGAGCATCCACAGAATAATCCAATTTTTGGGATGGATGGTTACTTTCATATGATTTGTTTTGTGTTACTTGAGTTTGTATATGCAACCATAGTTTTAAAAACCGGGCCGGCGATCAACCCGACGAGGCTGTCGGTTTCGGATTTTACCGGTCATTGTCCGGTATTTTAAGATATAAAATGGTGTACTTTTGTTCATAAATACTGCAATAAACAGATTAGAATGTATACTGCAAAATTTAGACTTGGCAATATGAATAATAATTCACATTATAATTTCATGGAGTGGATCGAGATCGACCGGAAAAACTAGAGATAGCATCATCTCCTTCCGTTTCCAAAGTTACTGTTGCATTTTTCACATAAAAATAAATCTAACAAGGGGTAACATAAAAACCGGCCAGTTCGTCCGTTTTTCCACAAAGTCTGGTCCTCCGGTTTATGAAAACCTATCGGTTTTTCATGCTCGGGGGCGGGGGCGGTCCGTGCGCGTAACAAACCGACAATGTCTCATGTTCCGGGTTTTTTCTGGTTCAACAGGCTGTCCGGTCCGGTTTTTAAAACTATGTGTGCAACGCATAAACGAGCATCAAATTATGATGAAATATTTATGTTTCACCTAAGGTGGGCTTCTTGAAACCTAGGAATCATCAAAAAAAATTCTATATGTTTTGATAAAGGATTTGTTTATCGAATTTATGTAGATTTTTATCAAATCTAAAAAAAATACAGTAGCTCGACGCTATACATCCTTTTCAAGTCTCAGCCCTGGCCTGGTCGGGGCTGAGGGGCCAAATTTCCTGGCCCGACCCCGGCCCTGCCCAACGAAAAATGTTGAAATACAAGCCCGAGTTTGGCCTCATAGAGATAAAAATGTGCCGGGCCGAGCTTTTGGGCCGGGCTTAACGTAAAATCTTTTGGCACGCTCGAGCCCGTCCCGGCAACGACATCCGGCCAGGCCTATGTTGGTCTGGCTAATTTTTTTCCCCGACAGGTGACCTACTTCGTGTAATTTTGGCCCGTCCCTAGCCTGGGCCCACAAAGATGCGATTGTAGGCCCACGCTGCGATATGGGCCTATCACCCATGTTGCTCCAGTCTCCAAATATTGTCGCTCTGCTCATTCTCCTCTACGGATGGATGGCATCCGGCCTCGTCAGGTACAAGTAGAGCTCAACCGTCCTCGACGAACACGCACTACGTTACGGTAGATAATCGGACGCATTCCAAAGTGCGTCAATTTATATTCGTGGCATTTTAAAAGTGTTGAATATATTCGCGTTGACAAAAGTATTTGACGTACTTTATTGACAAAATCTGCGGTTGAAGTGCTAAAAATGCGGTTAAAAATCAAAATTAACTACATTTGAGCAAAGTACGGCTATCATAGTACAGGCAAATGTCTACCATAAGGTAGTGGTGTACCCGTGGTTGGGTATAAAATTTTACCATACCCGCGACCCATGACGGATAAGGAGTACCCGCGGGTATTTATACCTGACCCGCTGAAAACGCAAAACAACATTATTTCAGCATATACGTGCCAGTCAAAGGATATTGGGTTGGGCTTGGGCATCCGGAGTTGGGTCTTAGACAGGGGTTAATGGGCTTCTTGTACTAGGCACTAACAACTGTAGGTGCAGTTACACAGATAGACGGGTACACAGAAAGATTAGGTTTTCCACGAGAGCTCTGCCCTAGCCGTCACCGTCGAAGATTTAGCGTTCCCCTTGCCTCCGGCCACCGTACTGGCGCTGCGAGGTGCAGGGAACCTCGGTTCCTCTTAAGATTATCCAGAAGTATTTGGTTTCGATCGGCAACACAATGGCGGAGGTTGCAATGCCGTCGTGAATAAAGGTACTCTAGTTCTTCCTCTGCTGTGGTGGTGCCTCAACGGGCGTTGCTAAGGAGTCAGAGATTTTTAATCCCCGTGGGTTTAGTGTACCGATCTTGTGGATCTTGGGTTTGTGTACTCACAGATCCGTTCATGATGCTTTTGTTGGTTTTATCTTTTGTAATTTTGGAATACTTCTTTGACGTTCTGATGAAGATCTTGCGTTTCGACGACCTGCACGTTTAGGGGATCATCCCCGGCCAAGTACGTTCAACGCTCATGGCTTCTCATCTTTTTGGATGAGTGACTCAAGGGGCTTTTCGAAACATTTGAAGGTAGTCAAGTTCGTGCAGGTATACCAATAACGATGTTGCTGCTACAGTCTGATCGCAATCTCTATGTTGAAGCCTTAGCAGAATTTCATGTTGCAAAGTATGAAATCACAAAAAATGTGTTCTTAAGAGATTTCATTGTAATTCTTAATTATAAGAGTTATCTTGTACTCCCTCCGTTACATAATTCTTGTCGAAATATTACATGTATCTAGACGCTTTTTAGGAATAGATACATCCATTTTTGGACAAATTTGAGACAAGAATTATGGAACGGAGGAAGTAGTTTCTAGAATCAATGATCCAAAGCATTGTACCTATAATGGTTCTCGTGTTTAAATAAAGTTATAGATTATTCTAAAAAAAAAGATAGACGGGTTCGCGTCTTCGAATACCATACCCGTAGATGCCAAACCCGTCGGCTACAAAATCTTACGTTTACACATCCGCGGATATTTGTTTTTACCAAACCCATCTTAAACAGGTAAAAACCCTCGGGTATGCGGGTATGGATATCCATTGCCCATGCTCTCCTCACTCGTCGGCCGTCGTCGTCGCGGAAGGCTCCAGATATATTGTAAAACAAAAAAAATCGGAAGGCTCCAGAGCTCCAACGGCCGACGAGATGGCCTCGCCGGCCAGCGGCGACTCCGATTAGGTAGGCCGCTTCCTCCTCCTCCTCCTCATTTACCCCTCTCCCCTCCCAAGCCCAACCCATCGGTTGCCTATGGATCGCACGATCCCAACCCCCGCGTCTTACTGCTCTGCTGGCGCTTCTATCGATTGCATCGGCGTTCTCTCGCTCTGCTTCGGTCGTGCTCGACTCTTTTAACTGCGTAGGCTCAATTGTTAGGTTAGGGCTAAGGACGCTTGATGCTTCTACTGTCTTACAGCCGCTGTGCCCTGGTTCGTAGCTGCAGTTTGGTCGATTCCGATAGGTTTGGCGATTCCCCTTTCGCTTGCCCAACGCCTAGTGTTTATAAATTAACACATGAATGGTTGATTGGATAGATGGATCACAAATTGTCCGGGCAAGACTGGAATCACTAGTCCATGTTTGATTAGGGCGCTAATTTTGAGTTTTGACCAAGCTCGAACATTCCAGACTGCTTATGCGTCTTGTCTGTTCTGCAAAAATAAAAGTGTTGGTTGCTTGGTCAGAATGAAGTGTTCAAGAAGCACCTTGTTTACATCCGCAGGACCATTTTGTGACGTCGTTGCGTGGGTTTCATTCTGTTCTAGTACATATTTTGATTGGTGTATGCTAGTTCTAGGATGCTCACTATGCTTCCAAGGGTCTGCATGCTTTTTAATGACCAAGCAATGCTGTGTTGTTTCATATAATAATTGGCTGTATTGTCAAACTTATTGCCTTTTACAATCTCCATCTTTTCCCTGATGCTATCTTGCACTCAATTTTCATGTAAGGACCTCTAATAGATTTCACCGCAAAATAACGAGCATTTTTCCTCAAAATAAATAAATAATGAGCCTTGTATCCACCCTCAATTTGCCAGGTACTGTTGGAAGCAAAAGGCTGTACACGGACATTGATTTTCAATAGGCCAAGGCAGTTGAATGCCCTCTCCTCTGCAATGGTATGTCTGCAAGGGAGTTTTGTTATGATTTCTACTAGTACTATAGCATGTAGAAATAGTGGCCACACTTGCTTTTAGAAAGGCTGAGGCAAAAATTCTGTTATTGTCCTCCAGTTTACAGGACTTCTGAGGTGTGTCAATTCTTACGAGGAAAAAAAATGCAGTTAAACTGTTGATTGCGAAGGTAACGGATACCACTGCATGTCTATTATCATTTAATATTTGATTTAGTTCTTAAATGTAGCTTGTGGATGTCTTGTTTTTTGGTCCTGTAACCTGGGCCTCACCTTTGAATATTAGGATGCTGTCTATTAACACATAAGTCGAAATAGAAATTACCGAGTAATAAGAAAGTCGCAGTGAAACAGTCACCCAATCAGTTCTCTCAAAATCGAGGAGCTGTAAGTAACAATGCTGTGCTTAGTCAAACAATTATGGTGCTAGTATCGTTTGTTTTCTGAGCCTTGCACTCATTTTTTTCCGTCCGTACTCATTGCTGATTTGAAGTGTATGGCATATTGTCTTCTTTTAACAATTTCACATTTAGCTCCCTCAGCTCCAAAATATAAGGCGTATTTCATTTCTTTTGACCGAGGATTTGACCAAGAATTACTTCTTTAACATGTGACTCATGTGGTATAAATTATAACCATAAGTAAGCACTTCTGAATACGAATACAATGATATCAATTTTATATCACATAAATTACATGTTAATGGAGTAATTTTGGTCAAAGGAAACGAAATAGTCTTTATATTATGAAGAGAAAAGTCTATTTTCAACCCTGATCTTGTAGATAAAGTCTGAATTAGACCCTAACCTCTTAATCCCTGAATTTCGAACCCTAACCTTACTGATCCCGGTCAAATATCCCCTTAATCCCGGGAATCCTGTTTGGCAGACTCGATGATCATTTAGCTGTCAAGTACAACCTAGCACGTAACTATAGACTTCAGTTCATGGGCCTCATGGCTTCATGCAAGCTATGGTCTATGTATATGCCTACAGTAAACATACTGTACTATACATGGCCGGATTTATGGACCCGAAAGTATAGAAGATCCACAAAGCCAGCCCACTCGACAAAATGATAATATAAATAGCAAGGAAAAGGTATCACGTCGTTTCTACATGCTGCAAAGTACTGGTCAGCGTCGCACGCTATACATACGCTAGAGCGTCGATGCCAGAAAGAAGAGAGATAAGAGAAAACACCGTCTTGGGACTATCCCGGCCCAAGCCAATTAAACTGGTCCGCCAAAGGCCAAACACGACTTCTGGGATTAAAGGTTTTAATTAACCGGGATCGGTAAAGTTAGGGTTCAAAATCCAGGGATTAAAAGGTTGGGTCTAATTCAGACTTTGTCTAAAGATCAGGGTTGAAAATAGACTTTTCTCTATTATGAAACAGAGGGAGACTTGGGTTGTTCTTTAGTTTGCTGTTGATATTGTTGTTTGGATCATTTTTTTTTTCATTTCCGGCTATTCTTATGTTATATTCTCTTAGATTGATCTCCATCCCTTCCTTTGCCGATTTTAACAAATCATATCTTTATGCGATTCAATCACCACCTTTTCCAGGGTAAAGGTAGAGGTGATGTTGCTGAAGTTGCCCGGTCTGTAAATAATGGTACTCGTTACTTGCATTGAGGATATCTTTACTCTTATAAAGATCTCAGTTGGTGGCGGCGGTCCATCACCTTCAGACCATGCCAACAGTGGCACAAAAGGTTAAGATGAGAACGGATATAGATTATTTGATCTAAGACAATAAATGGTAGTATAAAATTTTCGTTCAACATGTAGTGCAAGTGTGTAACTATTTTTAATCCTTAGCAATGATGGGTATTGCGCTAGTTGAATATCTAAAGCTGATTGCTTCAGCATTTTTGCTGTTACTTCTGTCACCTTTATTTTCTCCTGCACGGATTCAATCATAGGAGTAATATTTATATTCATTTATTGTTACTCCGGACATTGACTGACTGTATGTTCTCTGAAATTAGATACCTGGAAATATGGTGCTGATTTTTTCCGGACTGAATTTTTGTTAAACTAGACCATTGCAACTTATATCAAACCACAGGTGAGCTTCATCCTTTGAAATTTATTCTCCAGAAAATCATTGATGTCTCTATTGCACACTACTAAAAGCTACAACATTTGGTTGTAGGTTTCTCTACTTGCCGGAATTGTCATGGGAGGAGGTGCTGGGGTTTCTATACATGGAAGGTTTCTAGTTGCCACGGAGAACACGGTATATATTTTCTGAACAAAACTCAAAAGGCATTTTGTTTCCCTCGTTACTTAGATCTTTTAATTAGGGTTGTAGTTGGGGTTCCCGCACACTCAGTCCAGTACTATAACTGTGTAATGATTGCATATTACCCTATTCAATTTCACGTTTTTAAATATTTTATGATGATACTGTATACACGCACTCATCAGGGGCGGATCCAGCGGGGGGTGTCCAAACAATGCAGATTTTTTGAAAATATAGAAGTTACACTTAACCTGGGTGTATTAGATGATAATTTGAGATTAAAACTATAAATCAGAAACAATCAAAGGAACAAATTCGTTATGGGCCAACACCCATCCTAATAGCCCAGCAAGCAAATAAGCTGGGCCATTCACGTAGCAACGACCCGGTCGATGAGTCCAGAGGAATCAATCGATCCCCCATCCCCACACGAAACCTCACAACGGCAGAACCAGCGAAGACATGGACGACGGCTAGTGTTGAGAGAGTATATTCCGCGATGAAGCTAGTGAAGATTAAGCTTTGAAATAGTACTGGTGATCAATAGTTGAATGATTGCTTGGTCACATTTCTTGAGCGGCTTTGAAATAGTACTGGTGATCCATAGTTGAATAATTGCTTGGTTCTTGAGCAAGATATCTTCATGGAAGTAACCGGTGACAATGTAGTCAAGGTTTTCATGGCGCTAAAAACATGTAGAGTATTTTAAACTTAAAGTTTTAAATCGGCTTTTCCCACATTTTGAACCTTTTTATTGCAATTGCTATTGTCCGTGACTGTATTAAACTACTTGTATTGTAATTATAACAAGTTTTAATTTGTGTGTTAAATTTGCAATGTTTGAATGCGACATTTTTTTAATAGATATTAAGCATGGCACCCCCACTGTTGAATTCCTAGATCCGCCACTGGCACTCATATGTATACTGTTTACTGGTGCTTGTATTGCACCGCGATGTATGCATGTCAAATATAAGTTATGGAGATTATACTCCATGTTGGCACAAAGTACTTGACCAAGAATTATTAATTCATGGCTAAGTGCTTACTCTTCTTTGTGCCTTTTCTCAGCCAACCATTTCTCATGTTTTTGATGTTTTTTTAGGTGCTAACTTGTTTGTCAGGTCTCACAGTTAGGTCGGTAATCATGTAGTCAACTCGCCACTTACCTGTCTGTGCTTGCAGCTCTTGTAATTAGTAGGAAGATTGCTTTCTTGATGCCTTTTTATGGATAACCAGCATGTTTGTATGCACCAAAATTTGAGTTCATGTATTGAAATGTCTATGCATGTTTTTGCATGCCAGAAACAGTATTGGGACTCTTTCCAGATCTAGGGTCTTTTTTTTTCTAAACTACCTGGGTTCTATGGTAACCTTTTCTCTCATATCTTCAGTATTCAATTGATTTTTGACACATAATCATATGTCATACCAACTTAATCTGCAACTATTAAATTAGTTTGTGTACTGCTATATTCATTTTTTTTACATTGCTGAGGAATTTTCGTTTATTATCCTTAAAATAACTCTTTTGAATGACCATGTCCTTATTTGATTTTGATCCGTGGTGCTTCTAATGAAAAACACCTATGAAATTATGGAAAAGGTATGCTTCAGGTAGGCATTAGAAATATATGTAGAAAAATAAAAATAAAAATCTGGATGCCTTTAAATTTCACTGGTTCTCAGTCTTCAGTTTATCTCATAGAAAACTAAAACTATCTTCATGCTGCATGGTTGTGGAAATATATGTAGCCAAAGTTCTGAATGTCTATTTAACTTCACTGGTTCTCTAAGGTTGGTTAGTTCAACTTGAGTCAAGGATCATTTGTCAATTGGTTATACACACTCTTAGGTTGATTTTGCAGAATTATCCTGGAAGACAGTTTTTCATTAAACTGCTAATGACATCTTTCTCCAGGAGAAATATGTTGTTTTTTTTTACTAAACTGTTAATGACGTCTTTCTCCAGGAGAATATGTTGGTCTTACTGGTGCAAGATTAGATGGTGCGGAAATGCTTGCATGTGGCCTGGCAACTCATTTTGTCCATTTGAATGTAAGTTTGCTGATAATTTAAATTTGATGTTCGCTGCATCACCGT
The DNA here is from genome assembly GCF_000005505.3 of Brachypodium distachyon. NCBI lineage: Eukaryota > Viridiplantae > Streptophyta > Magnoliopsida > Poales > Poaceae > Brachypodium > Brachypodium distachyon. Next base: position 36,217,326 of record NC_016133.3, on the reverse strand, counting down.
GTGCTTGTTCCTTACATCCTTGGAAAGTTGAGCAATATGTGTTTTTTTTTTCTTACATGCTTTCAGTTACTGTATGATTTTCATTCCTATATTGTGGTCCAGATTTGTATTACTATGCTACGCACATGCTTTGCTAACGTTGTTGATATTTAGTTGACCTTCATGCTAGTGTTTTTTTTTCCAGAGGATGTCATTGCTTGAAGAATCGCTTAAAAAGGTGGACACTTCTGACCCATTTGAAGTCTGTGGCATTATCGATCAGTTCTCACAACAGCCATCCCTGAAAGAAAGCAGCACTCTGAATAGGTAGGTGGGCAATTGTATTATCTATTCATGTATGTGGAATTATATTCAGGAATGCATGTGGAGTTTATATTGGTCAAGAAAGAGAAGTTGTTATGCACATGCTCTGTCCTTTGCATGCATAAGATATGGCATAGGTTTGCCTCTGACAAGATATCCTTGACATCTTTTTTCTGCTGACATGTCGTATGAAAATTGCCTCTGACATAATCATGTGTTGTAAAAAAACAGTTTGTCTAATTGCTCATTAATTATAAGTTCTGCAACATGACAGCTTGCTTGTCCATAAGACTTCCTAACATTATGTTCCAACTGATTTAAACTAGCAATGCATGAATAATCTGAAGTGATCATTTACACTTGCTTTTGTCATTGTGTTTTAATTTGGTCCTAAGGCCCATCTATATACTAGCCGAAGTCCATGTTGCCCTGTAATTAAGGTTATGTACTGATGCTTGGATCAATTATGCCTGATTCCTCTCGTTGTTACTTCCACTTCTTTTGTGCCCCAAGACTGGAAGTCATCAACAAATGCTTCTCGGAAAGAACAGTCGAAGAAATAATATCCGCTCTGTGAGTTCTCCTGGAGTTAATTGTGGCTTTTATGAATTTATGTGTTTTGTCCTACTAAATTTGGTATCTATCATGTCAGGAATAGGAAGCTCCAAGTGCGGCTGATGGATGGATAACTGCTGCAATCCGATCATTGCCGAAGGCTTCTCCTACTAGTCTGAAAATCTGTTCTCGCATCGGTATCTTTCAAACACTTCCAAAACATCATTATCCATATAATTTTAGTCAATTGTTTTATTGTCTTGGCATGTTATGTTATTCAATAGTAATTGATGGTTGGTTTGATCCATTGACCCTTGATATGATTTCATCTACTGAATATCTCTATTGCTTGGTATAGTATTGATCGAATGCAGTAGTTGTGCTAGGTAGGACCTTAGGATGCTGGGGACCTCGACCCTTGTGGCACCCTGATGGCCTAGCTGACCATAGGTTGGTGGTCAAGCCACCTCACCCGCTTCAAACCCAAGCTTGGCACGGGTGCTCGTCTCCTTCTACATTGGAAGCCAGAGGTCCTGGCCAAAATTCAAATAACACATAGATATGGAACTAAGCTGTTCATTGATTTCCATTATAGGGTGTCCATCCCCATTATATAGACAGTAGTCTAGACGACTTCGATGTTGACTCTGGTGTTGACTTAGATGGGCTTGTTTTTATTCCTAATAGGAGTACATGATTCCTACTTCAGTCTGACGCGACCTTTAATTGGAGCACTGAGCTGACTCACCTAGGACTACCTGGAAGAGTCCGAATCAGATGTAGGTCTGGTTCTACACACAGTCTCTGAGAAGGTAATCCAACAGCCACGTTCCAATTGCTGAGTGGTTCCAAGTGTCCTATCTGCTGAACTTTGGTTCCTGTGTTTTTGCACGATCGATAAATCCCATATATGTATCAGTTTGCATGGACCAATTGTGAGTTCAGGCATATGAGTTGAAAAGCCTTGGAATTGATAGTGTGGGATCCCAGCATCTATGTAGTGTTCTGGCTATCTGCACAACTGCCGGCGCATAACAAAAGGACTGGTTGATTTGTTCATTTTTTTAAATCTGCAGTTACCACCAAATTTATTCTCAATGTCATGATGCTTTGTGTCTACTCGTGAGACCGGTGCACACTTAACTGGATCCAGCCTTGTCCCTCTTTCCACCTCCCTGCTCAGCTACCCCATCTCAACTTCCTTGTCCCCTCTTGCATTTATTTTTGTTACAATTTACAACTCCTGCCAATTTTCCAGATCATCTACTTGTGGTGTTCTCTATATCACCTTCTAGCCTATTCCAGTTAGATACCCATCAGCTCTGAGCATAATAATATCATATGGTCTACCTTGGACCAGTTCCTACCTCAAGCAGAATCATTACATATTAAGCTTATTTGCTTTTGCTCATGAAAAAGTAATTTGGCTGCACCAAACACCATTAGTATTATAAAAAAAGCATCAGTACCAAAAGTCTTAGTTTTACTTCAGAACTTCTGAAGAACTGTGTAGTTTCACCAATTCGTGAACCAAGTTTGCTTTCAATGAGATGTTAAACTAAGTGAGTTTTCATGCATATCCCATTTCTATGTGGGCTCTTACTTTTTTTTTCTGTGATTGTCATTTCAGATAAGAGAAGGAAGACTGCAGACTTGGCGAATGCTTGTGTCGAGAATATAGAATGGTTTGCCATGTGATGCGAGGTGACTTTAGTAGAGACTTCTTTGAGGTCTTGTTTATTTGGGATCATATATATCTAAAACCGGATTACTGTTGCAGGGATGCAGGGCTATATTAGTTGATAAAGATCGAAACCCAAAGGTCACATATATTACTTCAAATGTACAATGGTTCTCAGAATATGGATCATATTGAAATTGCAGTGGATGCCTCCAAGTTTGGATCAGGTGCACGATGTGGCAGTTGAAAAAAATATTTCTCCAAGGTTGATGATCCACAGTGCTAAGATTTGAACCTACCCACCAGACGTTCTCATGGTAGAAGAATTGTTCTCAAAGCTTTGCTTGGAGTTTCATGTGGAGGATTCAACAAGCCTGGACGAGTGGACGGTTATCAATCCCGAGTAGCATATCATCTCCAGTCCGAGACAACTGATGAAATAAATATGAAATACGCATTGTAAATTCACTCATTACTACAAAAGAAAACTCTGGATGGCCTGTAGTTATAGGAAGTTTTTTATTAAAAAAAACTGGACCAAAGAGGACTGTTGAACTCCTCCAAAGAAAAAGAGAACTGTTGAAGAAGTCTCCAGTGATAATCCTTGCTTTTTTTAGCACAGGGGGGTAATCCTTGCCGACGTTGCTCTCCAAATTTATTTTCTTTAGGTCAAAGGTTGCTCTCCAAGTGGCTTCGGCTTCTAACAGTGCGACGATAGCTGTGTTTGCACGGCCCACTGGCAGAAGGGCCCTCGAGAGCGGCCCATTGGCATTGGTATGCAGCACCTTAGGCTGAAAGTCAGTCGAAGTCTTTGAATGGGTGTCGCAAAAGTCATGAACGACATACATTAGCTGACAGAAGCGGCTGCATTTTGTACATTATTTTTCTCTTCAGTAGCCGCCAATTGACAGCTCACTGGAACACTACAGTAAGACCCTCGTAACTTTCTTTAGGACTCTTTGCTGCAATATATAAGACCAAAAAAGGAGCAGTTGACGTGTCTTGATCCAACGACGAATATAAAATCCAGCGACTTCAATTACTGAAGAGAAAACAAATAGCATGTGCACCGTCCATCGCTTTCATTTGTTGCTTCCAACCGCGCCGTAGACATCACTCCGTTTTTTCTCTCTCTTCACTCTGTATTATATTCTGAATTATGTACTACCTACAGAGTATTCAGGTGGAAACCATTTCTCACCGTTGGATGAACGCTCTAATGAGAGACGAGTGTCGTTGGAAGTAATGCAAGATCCAACATGAATAGAATTACGAACATACGCAAAAAAAAGAAAGAATTACGAACATACGAACCAAAGAAGATAATATAGATACATCTACAAAATATCTACTAGCAGTTGTAAAACAAAAGCTATTACTGCATGAATCATCGCCATAAACATTGAACAAACTAGTTCCGACATGCGCCGACCAACGACCTGATCACATCTAAAATAGAATGAAACATGATACTTCCTCCCATCCATAATAAGTATCGGACATCTAGTGCAAAATTAATCCCTCCGATCCATAATAAGCGTCAGACATTTTGTACGAAGTTAGTAATGATGGAGAGTTAGTGATGTGATCATACTTATAGGAAGAAGACAACGATGGGAAGAGGAGATGGAGAACATGAACGGAGCATTTCCTACAAACTTGGTTGTCGGGGACAATCCGTCGACTAGTGCTTTCCTTGTTTGCTGCACGGCAGGGTGAGACTCGAAGATCGCAAGCACAAAGAAGAAGAAAATGTTTTCTTTGAGTGTTCTTTGTTGATGCATGTCTCCCCTTATAGACCTTAACTCGTACCCCTTGAAACCACTTAGGGCCTCTTTGATTCACAGGATTTTCAAAATGCAGGAATAGGAAAAATACAGGGTCAAAGTGACATGTCATCTTCAATAATACAGTAATTAGATGATGTTTGATTGTGCAAAAAAAAACATAGGATTCTTACAATGAGATTGGATTGGATGGAATTCTTTCTACAAAACCTAGTAGAAATGAACGCCAAGAAAAGTTTCCTATAGTTTGTAATCGTTCGAATCAAACGAAACCACGTAGGAAAAATTCCTGAGGATTCAAAATCCTCCAAAGATCCTTCGGAATTCCTTTAAATAAGGGGGCCTTAACCACCGACAAGATGTTCTTCTCGTCCCCTAAAACAAATGATGTTCTTCTCATACCCGTGCAGGAACCGTCGCCTGGAATATCTTCAGCACACCCAACTTTCTATTTCTAACCTCACGCGAACGGACCAGTTTATCCATAGGTCGGTGCATGAGACAAACACATGCGTTGATGTGTAGATAATCTGATGCCATGCACTTCACAGATCAAAAGCTTCGATTTTAAAACCTGGATTGGACTCTGGGAAATTACAGGTCACACATGCTCCCTACGTTTCCAAAACACAAGTCATATAGATTTGTGCATTTGGACCAAGTCAGCTCTCGTTTATAGTGTCTGACCATTCATATTGGATTAATAGTAAATGGATGTAAGTAGTTATTGGCCGGGTGCGGGTTTCAAAAGAAAAACGAGGTGTATTGTGAAACAAATGAAAAAAAATCTATATGAGTTGTGTTTTAGAATGGAAAGAGTAATTAAACGTGGATAAATGCGAAATGCAAGGGGAGGTGCAGCTGGCTTTTCCTTGCCACATCATATAATATAAGACAGTCATGTGACAAATCCGTATGTTGATCTCACCTTTATCTCTTGTCAGTATGGGAGGCAGGTGGCCTCCATGGCGGGACGAATTCTCGCGCGCTAACTGCCTATATTGTATTTTTGCTCATATTAATACGTGATGTGCTGTGCTGTGCTCCGCATCGTATGATTCGGTCAAGTCAACATCACGTGAGAGAAACTTTCCTCCCTCCTTCTCTCATGTCACGCGTCCCTACACACCTCACGAATGATTCTTCTCTTGCTTTCAGAGTGGGTCATTACGATTCTTTACTAAAATTTGATTCTTCAACGTTTTTTAGAATCTAATTTATTTTTGCTATTCATATTTGACCAGGCATTGCTTGGGCCGGCTCGAGCACAACAAAGCCCAACCTGACAATTTCGAAGAGTTTTCTTTCCCTGTATAAACTTTATTTTAAACCACCTTTAGTAACTCGTGAACAATATTACTTCTTCCATCATCAGATCGACAATGAAATTTGGGGATCACCTCACCATAATATCCTGATGGAGAACAAGAAGCTTTAGATGAGTTATACTCCCTCCGATTCATAAAAAATGTCGTCGATTTTATATTAAGTTAGTACAATTTTATACCAAGTGGACAATATTTTTTATGGATTGGAAGATTACTAGAATTCTCCCCATTCCACGCATTGCCTTAACAAATTAATCTCTCGCAAGGTAAACAGTTACTCGTGACTCGTGAGTACCAAAGATCGTTGCTGCCAATCCTTCGGAGTCTCCACCAGATAGCAGGCATGATTCAGATTGTATCCGCATCGATTGAAACCCGCAGCCACATTAAGCTTCGTCGTGCCTGCAAAAGGACGAGCCCGTCCTTGAATCTTTATCCCGGGCTTTCTTCGAATTGTACGTTCGCCACGAGAACTAATGGCTATGGGAGAGAGCGAGATGAATATGCACCTGCTCACCGTGAACAAACTAATGCCATTCCCACCAAATACACCATGCTATTTTAGCTATCACTTCTTGCAAGGCCAGCTGGCTAGCTAATGACCAGAGATGCGAAGATTTTTTCAAGAATGCCAGAGATGCGAAGATTGATTCAAGCATAGAAGTAGTCAAAAAAGGCTTGCATGCATGCCCGGCCTGCCATGTCAAATGCGCAAGAGCTTCATCGATAAGTACACAGGAAGCCGGAAACCCAACTTAATTTCCGGATATGAACCATGCAAATTGCTGCTTGTCTGCTTGAGGCCGTATGGATTTACTTATTCCAACCACGAGCAGGAAGCTCCGTATACATGCAGAACAAAGAAAAAACACGAGCGTGGGAATAAAACGGCCGGCAACACGCGCGGCATGCATGCGCGCGTGCACGTGCGTATCATCGCATGCACCGATGGAACTGAAATTAAAACCAACCACTAGCTAGCGCGGCCCCAGCACTTAATTTGTATACTCATCTAACACAGTTACTCCGCTCCGGGAAGTTCTCCTGACATTTCCCTTTCAGCGTATGGTCTGGTCCTGCTTCTCTTTTGAGGTTATCCGTCAGTCCGTCACCGGCGTTCACATCCATGAGATATATATATATATATATACACGCGCTAGCTTACCGTATCTCACAACAACGTGCATGGCACGTAGCTAGGGACGCAAAAGCAGCAGGCTAGCCGGTGTTGTTTTTTCTAAAAGGATTTGAAAGTTAGCAGCAGCTACGGTTTGGCGAGTTAAGAACCACCCCTTTTGGCGAGGACTGCGTACAGTCGGAGAATGAAGTTGGGGGTGAGTCGATCGGCATGCAGTTAATTTACGCGTGTGTCGACGCATGCATGCACCCAGTTTAAGCAACGACGACGACGACTTTCTGGCCGGTCGACTGGTCGAGTCGTCTCACCGACACCGCCCGCGCCCGGCCCTTCTCCGGCCCTCCGGCCGGCCGGCCTGCTGTATGGCTACATGCACGCACCGCGTGATCGGGGTGATGGATTTTATGAGGCGTACGAGAGATGCGTGCGTGTTTGTATTGATTAATCAAGCTAGCGATGTGCCGTGTACTTTGTACGTACGTTACCCTCGTGCATTAGCCGCGACTTGCTTGGATGTGTACGCGTGATGATCCCCGTCCCCGTTGAGTACTTCACTTGAGAAAAAGAAAATCCTCTGGCTAGCTAGCTGATCCACGCGGCATGCATCATGAATAGAGCGCAGATCGCAACCGCCCTTAACACCTTTTAACTAAATTTTGTACGTAAATTATACCACGATTCATAATACTTGGCTCAAGTTTTGTACAAAGCTAGTACGAATTAGTACTAAGTCTGAGACAAATAAGAAAAATCATCAATTATATATGACCACAGACCACCCCTTTAATTCGTGCGTGTGAGAGAGAAAAGGAGCGTGGTATAGAGGCCGGTCCTACAAGCTCTGCATACGCGTATGTAATGTGCCGTACTATCACATCGTGGCGCTTTCCCCCTCTCTTTTTCGATCTAGGATACGTACTGCAGTGTGTATATCTTGTCAGATAAATTTAATGGAGGCCTGTTAATTATGACGTTGGACTTTGCTCGCGGACGGACGGATTCATTACTGGCCTGTCGATCGAATCGAATCAAATATCAATCGACGTGTACGTATATATGTCTCCATTCTCCAACCTAGCTATACGTACCTACTGATCTCTCTTCTCTTTTCTGACAATTCTCCAACCTATATATATTCGTACCTACTCGATCATACAATTAAGTAATAATCGGCAAAAGTGGTTTACAGTGAAGTTTTGCATACGTATATAGGTAGTCCCTGATTAATACGTCAACGCGCTCTCCGTCAGGAGCCACGTCCATTCTGTATAGCAGCCTCTGCTTTCTCTGACCTGTCAAACTTTTCCAACACGTATGTCGAAAATCAATCTTCCGTAGCTAATTCTTCGTCGACGTGATTCGTCGCCGGGCCGGCCGCCTTAATTATTTGGCCCAGCCGTCCACCTTGTCTGTCTCTCTCTCTAATATAAACGCGTTAATTCGTTCATCAAAGGGTACAGTTGAAAGCTGCAAGCCACAGCGCCTTACGCTTCTCTTAATTTTGACGGTGCGCTACGTTTTATTATGGGTGTATGTATATCCTGTATCACTGGGGATCGATCCCTATAGGCACGAAGAGCGTGATCTAGTCCTCCTAACTCTGTACATTTATAGGAGTACGTAGTAACGTAGTACTATACAGTTTTAGAACACAAAACATACTAATCACGTATGTACTTCCTTCGTCCCAAAATAAATGATGTGGATTTTAATAAGAATCTATACATATCCAAGTCATTTATTTTATTCCCTCCGTCCCATATTAAATGTCTCAAATTTGTTCATATATGAATGTATCTACACCTAAAAAGCGTCCAAATACATGTAATACTTGGACACTTAATATAGGACGGAGGGAGCAGAACGGAGGAGTAGTACAAATTAACATATAATCTAATTAATTATTGTAAATCGACGGATCGACGTAGCCATATATAGCCAGCTCGTAACATGTAAGCACGCGCAGCAAGCCAGCAGCCAGCAGGTACGTGTAAAGCCGGCCGGAATAATGTATGCATGCCCTTCTAGCTAGCTACTCCATCGATCACTCGTGCTGTCCTGGCTGCTGGCTGGCTTATTGTAACCATCGTCCAGCTTAGCACTCGAGCAGTGTCCATGCATGCATGCAACCATGCATGATCTCTCCCGCTGCCGTTCCGTACGTACGTGCGCGCCATCGTGCATGCGTACACACAGCTAGCACCGCTCCAACAAAGAATGCAATTCCTCGCGCGTGGCAGCGGCGGATCTGAGGCCCGCCGCGCGCCGGCCAGGGCTTCTGGAAGGCGGCCGGGCAGGCTGCCCACGCATCCGGCTCTACGGTTCGAACGTACTCTACGTGTACGGTGTGGCAGGAGAGGACCTCCACGTGTCAACCACCAGTGGACCCGTCTGCCACGTTGCCCGATCCGCCGGCCGCCATGAAAATGCCTAGTACTCCGTACCTCTGCACCGCGCAACCGTCACGAAGCACGCCGCTCCATGCTAGGGCAGTCACGGCGTAGTACTACTACGAAAGATAACCCCATACTCAACGAGGGCTATATGCCCCTATGCTTATATTTATGCATGCTCTTTCTTTTGATGATCAGAATTAGGCTATGAATGCTTAGGCTAGCTAGACATTTGTAGTAGGACGCTAAGCAATTGATCGATGATGTGATTTTGACTTGATGTGATTGATTGCATCTGATGATGACTCTCAGACGTCTGCCTGGCCTGGATCTGGATGCTCATGCACCGAGTGTGTAGATTTCCTTCTTGCTTGGTTATACGAATTCCTCCTCGCTTTCGTGGGTCGTGATCGGACTGGACGTTTATCTGCGTGTCTAGCTATCATCATCTAACGCGATACTCCTAGATAACAAAACAAAAAAAACTGATTCTCAGCTGTGTATATGACCATTTTCTGGATAATGGAACAACCAGTAATTTCTCCGTTCCATATTAATTTTATTAAATCCAGGCCAATTAATACTATACGAGAAAAGTAGTAGCTAGAAATATTGTTTCTAATAAGATGATATCCAACTTGTATGAAATCCACCTAGAAATATTGTTTCATTGTCCGTTGAGAAAGGGGGTTAAAATGATTTAGTCAATCACAGGGGCATTGCATGCTCGCGTACTATACTTGTTTACGAAGAAAGCATGGCCGACCACGTGTCAGGGATGGTCACTGTACTCTACGGGGATACCTTGTGAAACACGTCTGATCCTTCCCCCACCCATGTCCCCCCGCCCTAGTATTTCCCTCGTTCACCTATCCATTCATCATACAGCTGACCGACAAGTGGGACCACGCGCTTGGTTGGACCATTTTGTCAGTGGACAGCGCAAGTGTGTTTGCGCATCTGTCGGTACTGAATAGCTCTATATATTACTGTCGCGGACCTCGCGGTAGGGTCTGAAAAAAATAAAATTCTACTCCTACATGCTAATTTGGGCATGTCGTGTGCGTGCAAGTAAGCATCGGGTAACTTTTCGCCACAAGTTCTTGCTTTTCGTTGGAAAAAAGAATGTGCATGCACAGCACCGGCACCATATATACTTATAGTAATTTCCTGCCTACCTATCTACAAGAAAATAAAGCTACGTATACTTGGGAGGATGGCGATGAAAGATGCCTTGCAAGTTGCATGGTAACAGGTGGTGAAAAAAAAGGAGAGAAGGGGGGAGATCGGAGACGTGGTTCGAGATAAGGCAACGTGTCATTTCGTGGCACGTGGACGGGACGCAGAATCTTGTTCCTCGTTCACTCGATGGCATGAAGCCATGCACTATAGACTTTTCGTTCTTCTTTACCATGCGGATACGTATAGCATGCATGTACACTACATGTACATTTGCTTTGCGTGTGTACGTATATGAGTACAAAGAAACTGACACGCAGCTATAGCTCCTGTTTGATGAGGATAGATCCAGCTCATACATAGTACGAATTCTAGTTTTACTGTATTAACTTGTATACGTAAGTTGTAAATATAAACCTGAAAAAAATTTTACTCTTTCCGTTTCTAAATACTTGTCGCTGTTTTATACAAATTTACACTAAAACAAAACAGCGACAATTATTTAAGAACGGAGCGAGCAAGTCGTAAATATCGAGAAAAGCTGGGGCCGGCGAGGCAAACAGCTGGCTCCAACGTGAGGCGTGGACTGGACTCGTGCACCTGGACCGAGCACACATACTCATGATCAGCTTGCTCGGACATTTTGCAATAGAAATCCACGCAACTATTATAACCAGCTAGCTATAGCTAGACCGATCGAGCCAGCCTTGTGTTTTCTTTCGATCGATGATCTAGGCCGTACATAGTCACTAGTAACCACTCTGGTAAGTGTAGATAGAGATCGAGTTAGAATATTGTTGCAGCTAAGCGTGTTGCCGTGGTCTTGCATGATTCTTTGTCAGTACACATACGAGTACTTTATGTTTTGTTTTGAGAAACGATCGAAGACGTACTCGCAAGTCGTCCATGCATACATAGAGACAGAAGCGCGCGGAGTCGAAACTCTGGTACGTCGGTCAGTGCGGGCACATGTGCGCGTACGTACATGCGTTCTTCTGTACGTAGTACGTAGTACGGAGTACGTGCTTATGATCGATCTGTATGTACGTACTGACCACATGCATGCGTAACATCAATATTTCTACCGATTTTGCATTGAAATAAACGACATACTCCGTATCAAACTGCGTCGTAATAGGTACGTATAGTACGTACGTTCGTAGGTGCTCTTAACTCGGCGAGATAACGCACGGAGGTACGCGCGCGGGGTGGATTAATTAGCAAGATCAAATTACAGACAGGAAAAATACTACTAGTATGGATTACTTTCTTCACAGTAGTTCATACCAAAATAAGTGTTATAATTTTATTTCAAAATGAGTGAATCTACACGAGAAACGTGTTTAGATACGTATATCTAGATACATAATACGTATCTAGACAAAAATTCGACATTTATTTTTGGACGGATGAGTTACTTGTATGCCATTTGCAGCGTACAGATTGAGGGAGCATATAAAAGGCAGGAGGTTAACATATGGCCTTTATTGTATTTATCTATCACCAAGTTTGGAGCAGGCCAGCAAAAGAAAGCAAGTCATTATGGCATTTCTCTATATCCAAGTTTAGATTTATGAGCAGAATGTAAAAAAAACATATGTATTCGTTTATTTACCGTATAAATTACGGGGTTAAGTTAAGTAACCTCTCGTAAAAATAAATTATTTGCGATACCTCGTGCCTTTTGAGGAGTATAAACATTTCTGAGAAAACGAAAAAGCCATTGGAAATCCGCCGCGACGGGCTTACGTACGTACGTGCGACTGAGCGAGCGGGCCCACCGGCCCATCATCCTCGTTCCCGTCCCGTTTCATTTCCCCCTGCCCTGACCTGACCCCCCCTCCTTTGCTTGCTCCCCGGTCGCGTCACCGTCCGCCTCTCCCGAGGACTCCAAAACTCACACAGGGGCACTCTCTCTCTCTCTCTCTCTCTCTCTCTCATCCCCTCTCCTTCTCTCCTCGGCTCCGCTCCGCTGTGCTCCTTCCCACGCTAGACCGAGCGAAACCAATCTCCATCTCTCTCCTCTTGGACGGCCATGGTCGGCGCCGCGCCGCTCGCCGCCGGGAGGTAGGGGGCGTTCCGATCGGCGAGGGGGGTGGGTGGGGCCGGGCATGAGGGCGCCGCAGGAGCGCACCATGAGGGATCTCTACGATCGCACGCGCCACAAGGATCTCGCGCTCCCCGAGGTACGTACATCAGCCGCCCATGTTCGTTCGTTCGTTCGTTCTATCTCCCCCCTGCCGATTCCGTTCGGCTGTTGATTGCGGAGGCGGCGGCGGCCGTGGGTTTTAATAACCCTTTCGCGGGCGATTGGATGGGGATGGGATTGGAGATCGGCGGCGTTGGGGTTTCGCGATTCGAGGTTTGGTTATCGGTGCGCGTTCCTGGGTGTCCTTAGGTTTTATTTTTTTTCGCGTTTTGTGTGGGGGGCGATGCGATTTTGCGAGAGGCGATCGGATTTGATGGATTCCCTCTAGTTGAATCTCCCCCATATGATCTGTGGTATTATTTTCTCACCGATTTAGGCGTCAATCTGAGAGATTAGGTGAGTTGCAGCACCAAGGGTTTGGTGATTGACGTGCGGTGTCATATTTTTTTGTTTGTGATTTTCAGGAATCGGCCAAGGAACGCCGACGCGGTGGTGCAGGACGGGCGGAGGGGTCCGAACAGCGTGAAGTGGCCCCCAAGATTGAGGTGAGCATTACCAGTGTGTGGTTTTCCCTGAATATGCAGGGAAATATTCTGGTTCTTTCAGAATTTCGTACAAATCTGCATGTTGTTCTGATGATCTGATGCCTGAGTTTAGTCTAAGATTATTCCTCGGTGTTTATGGGTCCGGTGTTTATGCTATTGGCCTGTGGTTTAGCTGTTGTGGTATCAGATGCTTGGAGGTGATTCTGATCCCATAATGCTGTACAGTAAGGGTTATATGAATATGTGATGAGTGCATCTCCTACTTTTGGATGACTTAATCTCGCTTGCTTGACAGTACCTGGACCCTTCAATGATCTTTCTTTGCTACACTCTCATGCCCTTTGTTTACTTGGTTAGTGATCATGATTTTGTGTGTTGTGAATACGTATGGTGTACATCAATGGATGCAAAGGGAGCAAACAATGTATGCCAAACAGTTCATTTCTTAGTCTTAGAAATGTTTCTGGATCAAGGTAATACATTTTAGGTCAAACTGGCAGCTTGCTAATTAGAACGAGATAATATAATGATTGTTAATTCCAGTAATGCTTAATCTGATCTTGTAATCAGTTAAATGGATGTACTATCTAGCCAACCCATGTTATGTTCTTGTTTGTACTATAAAGTGCATTTTTGTGGCTTCCATATCTTCGTTATGTTTACGCTGTTCTTAGATAATGATTTTGAACATTGATGTGAGTTCACCTTTTGCCAGGACAACCCTACAGTAACAAAAAGACCAGTGCCAAGCGATAGTCCTCGCGTGAAGGCAGAATCTGGCAATTGTAATGTCTGTTCTGCTCCTTGCTCCTCCTGCCTACACAGAAGTCTTACACCTGTGGATTCTAATATGGACTGCGGATCATCTCAAACGTGCTGTGCAAGGTCAGAATCAAAAAACAGTTTGTTAGTTCGTACTGGGAAAGGGCTCCATGCCAAGGGAGTAGAGAATGATGATGAATTCAGTGCTACTTCAAGCCATGCTTCCTATTCTGAAAATGGTGGAAATAAGGCGATGGCAAGGTCATCCGTTGCAGCAGATTCGGAGGTAGACATGCCAGCAAAACGTAGAAGGCTATTGAATCATGATCCGAGGTCACCTAGAGAAGATTGTCACGATGATAGTAACTCATGTGTTACTGGTACATCAGCAGGAAACAAAGTACTGTTGGATAGAAAGGATAAACTATCTACTTCTGCATCAAGTCGTGATCTTTCTGTTAAGGACTACAAAGACAAGAACATTTCTGGACACAACGGACTAAGAAATTCCCGTGCTGAAGAATCTACACATGAGAAGAGATCTGATGTGCACATTACGCATCCTAGCTCATCTGATCGATCAGTTCCTGCAGATTCTCCTTCATTTCTGATCAAAAAGTTACTCCGGAACTCCTCTGCCAGTGCATCTCAAGGATCATCTCCTAAAAGACCAAGCCAGGGTTTAGGGAATTCACAAGATAATTTAGTGCAACAACCTCACGACAAAGTTCCTCTTTTAGATAATAACGTAGATCATTCACTGGGAGGGAAATCAAACCTGTCTGTGATTGGTGGTGACAAGCATGGCATGCTGACTAGTTGCAGTACAAGTAACAGAAATAAAATCAAAGCTGGATCTTCATCAAAGGATCTGGAAAGTGGCACCCCTTGCTTGAGGAATGGCAGTCAAGAGCACGCTGACACCGAATCTGATGATGTTGCTAAGAGGAATGACAATGTTCAGCAAGATCAGAACGAAGATTTATCAACGGACATGTCGAGTGGTAGGGAGTTGAATACACAGAATGATGTGATGACAGACTGCGGGAACTCAGAAAGCTTAATAGATGTAAGTATTTTCCTGATCTTTCTTTTCCTGCTACTGTGTGCTTCCTCAAAATGTAACTCCTATAACCATGTTAATATGCAAGTGAACCTTAATTACTAATTAACATGTGTTTAGACGAAAAGTTGAATGTAACATATCCATAATTGTTTTGTTTTAAGGTGGGCTTGGCTTGACCGGGAGTGTTGTTCGCAAAGGTTTAATATGCAGGCCATTGTTTAGTTGGTGTGTAACACACACTTAACACCTCACAGTCTGTTGACAGTTATTGAGCAATACTTGTTTGATTGTTTCATGCGGAAGATAGATTGAAGTGGTGAAGTTTCAAGTTTAAGCTTGAAGCCACGTAGTCTTCTGTCCTTAGCTCACTTGGCGGAGGAGTAAATGCACAATCCCACCATCTGGGTTTGAGTCCTCAGGGACATTGATTTGGATTCCTATTTATACCGTCAGAGCAATGCATGAAATTATGAAATGCTAGAATAAAGCACAGCTAGTTGAATATTTTCAGTTACACATGATGACCATGTAAATATTTTTAGTTCAGTACATAGAATTATCTTTTGGATTAGCAACCTCCATGGAAAAATATAACTTAAAATCTTACATGCAATCTTGTGCTTATAATAACCCACCCAATTGGAAGTTTGTACTATGAAATATAATTGTTATATCCTACTTTCCTACTCATGCAAGATTGGCGACATGGAAGATGTATTTTCGTCCTTTATTATGTGCAACTTTTTGTTCTGCATTTGCATATAGGATATCCCACATTCCTACTCATGCAAAATTGGTGACAGGGAAGATGTATTCTTTTTCTTTTTGAAAGGGAAGATGTATTCTGGTTCTTTATTATGCGCAACCTTTTGTTCTGTATTTGCATATAGGTTCATCTCCTAACTGAAGTCTTAAGACTTGTCATATACTTGGAGATTTTAATTTATTTTATGCTTTGATTTCATGGCCTTTTTTGCTACTTGTATTTTGTCATTACAATTATTATAACACTTACTTCTCTGGCTTCCATTGTCTCCAGGTTAATGTTTGTGATATATGTGGAGATGTTGGTAGGGAGTATTTTCTGGCTACATGCACTAGGTGCCTTGAAGGGGCGGAGCATACGTAAGATTTTAAAAAACACCTTATTTATTATTTTGCTTTTTCAGAAAGTCTTTCATCAAAGTTGAAAGTTACTTTGCTTTTCACACTGGAAGTGCTATTTGGTGAATTCTGTGCGTAAGTTAACTAGCTTTCTGTGGAAGTGAGGATGATATTCTTACATCACTTTTAAGACATGTATGATGAGTTGATGACGGTGGCGCTATAGAGAATTAAATCTGGATGTTTACGTATGCCAAATCTATTACTCCCTCCGACCCATATTACTTGTCGCAGATTTAATATGGGTCAGAGGGAGTAGGATAGTTTCTCGAAGAAAATAATAATAATAATAATACATTAATGTACTGTTCTCACAATGCATGCCGAGCTAATGGCTTTACACATGGAATGCAATTTTTTCCTACAACATTTACATGCATACCAATTCTATCAGAGTAGATGGATGAGATGAAAGGTAAGGGAACTACATTTTACCTACTTAGACTATTCTGCTTGTTGTGTGTTACCTTCTTAGCTAGTACATTTCTGTGTATGTTGTAACAGAAAAGCATATGCCATAATATGGTAGCTATTGACATTCTGTTTATTGCTGATTAGTTACTGCATGCGAGTGAAGTTGGAGAAGGTTCCAGAAGGTGAATGGTTATGTGAAGAATGCCAGCTTAATGAAGATCAAAATAAAACAAGAAGTAACCATGGTGCATCGTCAGTTGATATTTTGGATGGAAAGAACCCAAATTCAGAAAGTACGAGCAAACCTAAGACGTTGCAGGTTGCTGTCAGTAATGTTGAAGCTCAACAACTCGCTTGTGCACCACCAAAAGCTGTTCACTTGTCTGGTAATAGTCAAAAGCTGCAATCAGTGGCAACTGATCCTGAGGGCCGGCAGGTGAAGTGTACTGCCCCAACTGCTGAAAGGCTGGATGCAAAGAATAAAAACTCTCTGGGTATGGCAAATCGTAAGCGGTTGCAAGTTCTTACCTCTGACATGGAAGCACGGCCACCCACTTGTGGCACACCAACAGCTGGAAGATTAGGCAAGAAGAATGAAAGTTCGGAAGTTTTGTTGAATTGTAAGAAGTTGCGAATTGCAACTAATATGGAATCACCACTGCCAAGTGAAGGCCTATTGAGTCCACCTAAATCATGCAAGAGGCATGCAGAAAATACTTCATCCTCTAATCCGAGACTGTTCAAGACGGAAAGCCCTAGGAAACATGATGTTTTCTCTCGACAGAACTCATTTAAGAAATCTAACAAGGGAGATTTTAAGTCACCTAATAATGTTCCAGTGAGGGGTATTCAGGCAGTCAAAAGTTCCGCGAGCTTATCACGGTCATATTCGTTAGGAAGCATGGCAAATGTGAAAGCACCAGTTCCTTCACCTTCACCACGTGGTTTGACCAAACCCTTTTGGCTTATATTTGCAATAAAATCTTTATTTCATTTATTTTTAGTACTGCATTGTTAACCTTCTATAGCTTGGTCTGCTAGGTTCTTTATCGAAGCAATTGTCTTTCAACAAATCGATCAGCGAACCAAAGGTCAAGCAGTTAGTGGAAGGTGTGCCAAGCAAGCTGAAGCCTGCAAAACATTCCTCAATAGATCTTGGAGAAAAGGGGACCATGAGAAAACTTGTCAATTCTGGATCATTTAAACGTGAAGGTTCAGTTTGTAAAGACTCAAGTTCATTTAAGCAGAAGCAATCGTTTCTTTTGTCTCAAGATGAAAAACCAAGAATGTTGAAGCCGATGAACGATAGAAGTTTCTTAGAAAGGAGGGCTTCTTTTAATCTTCAGAAACCAAATATTCCTTCATCACCAAGGACTGATTGTTCTATCAAGTCAGGGGATCGAAAAATTGACCAAGATTCTCCAAGGCCTGGACCAAGCATACTTAAAACTAGCAAAAAGCCAGGTAAGCTGGTCATTTCCGTAATACATTTTCTCAAGGAAATACCAGGGTTTGGTAATTGACAAACTTTCCTTTTTATGGCTTGTTGGAATCAGGTAACATTGAAAAGAAGCAGAGCTCTGTTTTTTCTAAAAGTGAGAAGCGGGCCATTGCTGTTCACTCAACGTCAACAGGAGCTGTTTCTGCTAAAGATGCTTGCACAGTGAAGACTTCTGAGCCACCAGTTCCATTGGAAAATGTTAATAAGGGTAGCATAAATGATTGTGCTGGTGAAGCTTCATTCATTTTGCTGACAAATGATAGTGAAATGCCAACTAAGCCTGAGGCACTTTCCACGCCACTGGCTGCTGCTTCTGAATCAGATTTACAAGATATTGTGCCAAGAGCAATTGCTTTAGAAGATTTGACTCCTAATGTGGGACAGTTCCAACAAAAGAGTTTTGAAACCACGGCAAACAAGTCAAGTCAAAGTTCTGAGGCAGTTCAGGCTTCAGAAGGCATATTGCTTCAGAGTCCACATGGCCTTTCAGTGGCACAGAAACTGTGTGCCCCTGACAACAAATTGAGTGAGCCCAGTTTGAAGCATCAAGATTCTTTTGATCAAATGCCCACTCCTGGGAATCTTTGTACAGCTTTAGTTATTCCAGAGCAGACTTACATCTGGCAGTATGTCCTCTCACCTTAGCCCTCTTAACTAGTTATGAAGTCTTTAACATGTATATTCTTTTTGTTCCAGAGGTTTCTTCGAGGTTTCGAGACCTGGAAACGCTTCCGAAGTATATGATGGGTTTCAGGCTCACTTGTCTACCTGTGCCTCGCCCAAAGCACTTGAAGTAGTCAAACAATTACCTCAGAGAATTCAGCTGGTAGAAGTTCCTCGATGTTCCTCATGGCCACAGCAATTTAAGGAAGCACAGCCGAGTGAAGATAACATTGCTCTTTTTTTCTTTGCTAAAGATGTTGAAAGGTAATGGTCAATGTTTATTATTCCTTCTGTTCCTAAATACTTGTCGTTGTTTTAGTGTAACTTTGCACTAAAACCACGACAAGTATTTAGGAACGGAGGGAGTACTTTTATCTTTTGCCCTCAATAAGCTAGCTGAATTATCCTGTCTCATTATGTAGTTATGAAAGAGTATACACGAAGCTCTTGGAAAAAATGCTTGTTGGAGATTTGTCCCTAACAGCAAATATTAGTGGCTTTGAGCTACTCATCTTGTCTTCTGATATGTTACCGGAGAAGATTCAACGTAAGACCTATCTTAGTTAAGGTTATTGTCTAAAAACGTCTGGGTTACTCATTTAAATGATTCAATACTTTCCAGGGTGGAATGGCTTGCTTTACTTCTGGGGCGTCTTCTATGCCAGGAAAGCAAATAGGCCAGCAGAGCTTCTTGTCAGAGTGACAGATCCTTGTCCACTAGAATCAACCGCTGGACCTTGTGATAAGCTTGTGTGTTCCCCTAAGGTTCCTCAATCTTTGTGTATTGATTTGAACCAGTGTCCTGGTGATGAATTATATGATGCACCCATATCACTTGGATCAGAGACAGAGAATTCTGGTGCAACTGAAGATTACAGTACTTTGTTTGGGTCAAAACATGAGGTTGCAAATCTGGATACCTGTGGCATATACCACCAAGATACTGCAGTCACCAAAAAAATTATGTTGGGAAGTGCTTCTGCAGTTGTCTGTGAATCTTATATCCCCTCAAGCTCGGGAGGTTGCAACATGAAGCCATATTATCCAAATGATATGATAGGTGCTGATATTTTTTTAATGACATGAAGCTACTGATGAAGCTAGATTTTTCATCTCATCATTTTCCCCTTACTTTTTTTACTTGTTTCAGGTGTCATGGGAACTGCAGGTAGAGACAACATGGAGGAAGAGGAGGACTTTAATCCGAATGAAGCTCCATGCTATGTTGAACGGCATGCAGGTGCAAGCAGATCAATATCTGACAACATATTACTTGAGAAGCAAGCACTCACATCCTCAACAGAAGTATCCCTACGGCATCCTAGCGAATCAACCTTGAAGGTGGACTTTATTTTGCGTGATTCTGAGTCCAGCTACAAAAGGCAGAAGACTTCCAGCGGAGATAAACAAATGCCTAGCAAATGCCTGTCAAAGATACAATCATTGCCAGCTGGTTGGTGTACTCCATTAGATGACACACAGTATACCCACAGCTGTCTTGCTGATCTAGGTTCTACAACAAAAACCATCTCAGATCATATCGTTCATGTTCTTTCATCCGATGATGAAGACTCTCCAGAACCTAGTACTGGTATGAATAAGGCATCGTTGAAGGCAGAGGAGGGATCCTCCCCTCTATTGTCACTTTCCCTGTCTACAGTGGCAAAACCACATAATCTTGGTGGTTCTGAAAGGGGAGATGATCAGTCACTGTCTCTGTCTCTTGGGCTCCCTCTCCCTGGTGTAGCGGAAGGAAACCAAGCTCTCGAGATAAAGCAGTTTCTGCCGGAGAAGCCTGGCATAAACACTTCGTTTCTTCTTTAGATATGCGGGTGTACAGTTTTGTGCTGTCTTTAACTTTATGGAGTCTAGACAGGGTAGAAGTATGGTATAGCTGTTAAATTATGAACATCTTGGTCTTATTTCACTGCTCTATGCATCTCTTGCTGTTGTTGGTTGATGCTGGTCTAGTGATGGTATTGACTGCTGCATTTTGTTTGATATATTGAGTTTTAGTTGCGGAATGTGAACGGTTTTATAGATGGAAGTTTTTCCTATGGTTTATGTGACAAAATTTTAAAATAACCAAATTTGCATGCAAATTAGGTATGTGCATGTGTCTCGTCAATTGTTATCAATTGATTCGTTGTAATTATTGCTCTTCTTTGTTGAACTTCGATTTCATTTGGCCATGCTGTGGTGTAGGAGTTATCAGGTTTCATGAGGGCTGAGGCTTTTCCACAGGCAACTATACGGTACCTTTTCTTTTCTATGACATCTTATAGAATGTTAGCCTACAGCTGGCAGTTTATTACTCCTGTTTTCTCCATTCTGTATTTGGAAAGTTTTTATACTTGAGATCAGCAGTCAACAACAGGACGCATAACTCAAAGTCTTCCCTATGCAACTTCAGGTAACTAGGAGTATTTGTTACAGTAGTTATCATGGTTGACCAATATGGTAAAAAAAATGGAACCATTTTTGTTCTCAAACTATGTCGTGGCTTGAGTCTTTCTGCTTATGGCACCTTCATCACAAGTAGTGTTCAATATATTATTACTAAATGGCCGACCCTCCATGCATGTTGCTAATCATGGTTTTAAATATTCTTCCGTCCAACAAAAGATGTCTCAAGTTTGTCAAAATTTGGATGTATCTAGACATGACTTAGTGTACAAATGCATTCAAATTTGGTCAAAGTTGAGACATCCTTTGTTGGACGGAGGGAGTAGCTAGCTATAGTGGACCTATACCTTTTTGGAACACAAAAGCTAAGCTATGGCACTTTGTATTGCTATTCTTGATAAGGTGGCGACTGCGGGAAATAGCTGTGCTATTTGTGTTAACGCGAAATCTGGTTAGTCGACGCTATTCTCTGTAACTGGAAATGGGCCAGAACAACATCATGTGATCATGTCCTCAATAGTAGTCGTGAGCTAAGCCAAGAACCATGTATATGAGAAAATCACGTGAAAAAACAGAAAAAATCCGAATAGGTTGATGTCAAAAAGACTTGTGCCTACTGCTCCGTCTTGAAGCTTCGACCGGCCACGACATCTACATACATCTCATGTTGTCGCGGCCAGCAAGAAATTAAATTAACTATCACGATTTGATTCTCTTGTTATCTTTCTCAGTTCCAACTTACGTTTAGTCTCTTTTAGACATGTTGTAATGCTACTTTGACCGGTTCCAGACATTAATTATGGTGCCATGGACATGGATCAGTACTTCTAAATGACTTTATCTGAATATGATTTTGTTATGTGTTTATTTTCTATTTTAATATTAAGGTGCTACTGGCAATAGCTAGCAATAGTTACCATAGTTATAGCTAGGATCACAGCTGAAGCCGTGAAAACCGCGATTTAAAACCTTGTTGTTAATTCATGCTGGTACCCTCTGCGCCCATACTCCCAATTTTCCCTTCCACACCCCGACAATTTAACATTCAATCCCTCTCCCTCCTACGTAGTTTGGGGTCTGTTCCTAGCACCGACAAATGCATAAGCATCGTTTCTCTCTTCTGCTTCACTTCCACCTATCGGAATACTGGGGCCCATATGATTGGCGGCTTTGGATCCCATTGGAGATGCTCTTATTAGGAGAACTGATCATGGAGGCAATTTGTAGCAATGTATTCCCGTTAATACCAATCCTCAGGCAAAAACATACCATGATAATCTTTATTCATTAATTGCTCATTTGCTTTGGGGATAACAATTGCCCATTGGAGAACTGAGCATTGCTCGGATGGCTTGCACTGCTGTCATGCAGGCACCCCGCGCGGGATCGATCCCCGGTTGGGGCGATTCCTGCGTGTCTCACCGGGAATTAATTCCCTCTTGGTCTGCCTCTCTCACGCCTGTTCCTTAGTGGTAGTGCAACGTACTCGTTGCCGACAGAGTCTACTGATTCTGGGAATCTAGTTGCGTGTATTAGGTTGTAAGTCTGTCTTGCGCACTGGAGGTAGGGTGTGTGAGTGTGGTGTGCGTGTGCCATGCGTTTGTGTGTGAGTTCAGATACTACAATCTACTGTAGTAGAGAGGCCTAAAAAAGATAACAACTGCCCATTGTAAAATGTTCTTTCTGAGCTTTTAGCACACTATGTTGCATCTTTGTGTGTTGTCTTCATATTCGCAAGCACTATATTGTATTTGGAATGTTTTATAGATAACCATCCCTTTTTACAATAATAACGAGAAGCTATCTGGTGTTCTCTTAGCTGGGTTGAAGGAGTATAGCGTTGGGACAGTTGAAGCAGTTGCCATTTGGTAGGACTGAGTGGTAAAGAATTGGGCTAAATAAGGAGCAAAACCGACAGGCAAAAAATATCAAGATCCGAGGAAGGAGTTGAAGGAATGATCTTCCCTCCCCCTTCTCTTTTTCTTCTTCTCCCTGACCTCTTCTGCTCTCTTAGCTATTCTCACGTCACCATCTGTCTGTGATACTTGCCAGTGTAAAGTGTTAATTCTTGATGACTTGATACTACTATTAATCGTTGATGTCTTGATACTAATGCTGAATGATGCTGGATCATGTTCTGCCTTTATTCTCTATGCGTGTAGGCTTATGTTTGTTCATGCATTTGTGTATTTAATTGGTAGCTTAAATGATGTATTGTGCTATTACATTTATTGACATGCACTGAACCAAATATTGACATGCAGTTTGTCGCCACTCATCTTTTCTTAGGAGAAGAGAGGTGAGATAATGGAAGTTGGGAGGTGAGATATTTAAAAAGGTATGCAACTTTATTCATATTTGTTCAATTAACTGGAACTTGAATTACTTACTGTGCTGTTACATTTGTAACAAGGCAGATGTTAGAGCTTTGAGGGATGGATGGTTCATGGGAGAATAGCAAAGGAGTTGACTCAAGAACCAGCAACATCTAGGTATGCATATCTGACCAGATAGCTGATTTACTTTTCTGTGTTTGCTTTACTAGGTTTGGATGTGTGTATGACGTCTTCTTGCTGTACGCTTTAGGCTCTTCAGCTGTAAGGTAGGGGGTGAGTCACCTCACATCACTGTATTACCTAATAACGACGCGTGGTATGTAGTAAGCATATCAGAGAACTGCAGAACCACACTAAAGGCATGCCTTCACGTGCAACACAGAGGTCTTGAAATTATGCAGCATATTGTTAGTGCTCGAACTTTAGTTCATGCATGCACTTTGGAAGGCGATGCAAATTGGCAAACATGTATGTGCTGTGACGATTAATAGTAGACATGCTAAGAAAACTCAAGTAAAGCCTTTTGTGATGTGGCAGTGGCATAAATTTACAGCTTCGATTTTTCATTATGCATGAGAATTGAGTGATGTGTACCATTGTCCAAATGTGTATATTGAAAACTAACACTTAGAAATATCATCCATGGGCCACCGTTCATTGCTGTCCCAGAATATAATTCAAATCTGACATTGTTAGATTCACTTCTGGAGTACTTATTTTTCTGAATTTTACCTACTTACTGCTTGCTACTTGTCAATGGTAAACCCACTCTTCAGAACTACCCCTCCAAGCCAAAATTCTTGATCTACCTTTACCTGGCATATAGGTCGAGCATTCCATGATCAAGGTGTCGATGCAAGTAAATCAGGAAGGCTACCAACTAGCCATAGAATAGCCAAAACACTATATTGTCCAGTCCATTAGATTGGAAGGGGGTTCTCTTCTCTCGAACATTTTCTTCTCGCCCCTGTCTAGGGCAATTCGCCCAGGACGGAAGTTGTCAGGATATCCTCAATCTTTCAATTTCAATCTGCACCCAATTGGTGCCGGTGACAACGCTAAGGAATTTCTGCTGTTAGTCCCCGAATGACTAAACTCCCAAATTGCAGATCTCCTAAATTGTGCTATAGAACTGTATAATTAGAACATGAAAGCAGTAACTGGGTTTTGTAAATGGGAGATTATTTTCTTCGACATTGCACAACAGTCTATATTGAAAATGAACTAGCATCAAAGTTCAATTCCAATTAATGTTAACATCTTTGATCTTATTTGTAGTTGCAGGGCCAAGTTTAAACTAATACTCCATCCGTCCACAAATAAGTGTACTTCTAGGTTTTGTCCTAAGTTTGACTGACTTTATAGGAAAACATAGCAATGTTAATGACACTATATTAGTATTATTAGATCCGTTTTGAAACGTAGTTTCATAAGTCATAACATACCGATTTGATATCATATGTGTTGCTACTCTTTTCAACAAAATTGGTCAAATCTAAAAAGTTTGACTTAGGACAAAACCCAGAAGTACACTTATTTGTGGACGGAGGGAGTACGCATTTACCTTTTGTATTGCCCATGCCAATCAGTGATCACATTTGATATGTAGAACAATATATACTAGTATTTGTTATTACTAACTCCAATCCAAAATCAAGTATTGCGGCTTTGAACTAAGCTTGAACTAGGGTTAGTTCAAAACTGAGACATTTATTTTGGATCAGAGGGATTATGTTAGTACTGTATGTTTCGTTCGTGACTACCGTCTCTTGGCGCTCCGCCCCAGCTCTGTCAACATCTCATGCGACAGTCATCTTTTTTGCCTCTCGAAGACCTTTATCTTTTTTTATTCTGCCTTTTGGTCATTACAGCTCCCCGTCTCATTTCTATGAATTTATGATGTGTGCTGATCAGTGGCTGAGATTCAGCTGTGGTGGGTCATGGCATGTACATTCCCATAAACACTGTCGCTGAACGTCATATGTTTGCTAATTTTCTATAAACTGGAATATTTTCATACGAGATCATGTTCTTCTAATTTGCCATATAGCATCTTGTAGCTGCAAGTTATAGTAGCCTGGTCGTGATGGTACAAACTACAGCATCACGCCTCAAAAGGGCTGCTTTTCTCCACGCTAGGCCTTGTATTGGTTCAAAGTACTGCATGCAAACAATCGATGTACTGTTTAAAGCAATAACATTTAACTTGACATCAAATTATGCAGGGTCTACATGTAGGTAGTTACTATCTTAAGTTAATCTTGATTTGTGAAAAGTATTTTTGAGTCTAGACCTTAGAAAATGCCGTAGCTTCTAGTACACCACTAGTTCTGATATCAGGCCATCTTACATGGTGCAAGTTATTAAATTAGCCACGCACCATTTGTTCAATATGATATTTCTACGATTATCCTCCATTTACTCATGCAAGTCAGAGTACCTCAGCTTCATCCAACTAGCTCAGAAGGTTTTACTTCAGTGTTTGAATTTAGAATGATGAACCTGGATGTTTTAAACTTAAAAGCAATACATACATACATACATACATACATACATACATACATACATACATACATACATACATATATATATATATATATATATATATATATATATATATATATATATATATGACTGCCCTGCTAGGAGGATCTCAAATCAGAGCTTAAACAATGTGTGGGGTTGCTTTGTTAATATTTCTGGTCTTGGGATATTGTTCAGACTCTCTTGGTTAATTTTAGTTAGTAACACAACGGTGGAAACAAACAGTCACCTTCCTAGTTCCACGGTTTCTAACTTTCTATTGATGTCTGTAATGTCGTCCCTGTGGAAGGGCTTGTGAGCTATGTTAGTTATTAAGGGCTGCAGAGTTGGGTCAGGATGTAATATCGATATTCTTTTACTTCCATGCCCAAAATCATACGTTTGTTTGTAGTAGAACAGTTCTTCTGTTTGTCCGTTTATATTTTTATGATGGTTTTGGTCATTGCAGGTGTAGCGATTTGCCAGCCCTGCCCTGGTAGGTGTTGAGCCCGGGGGATCTCGTGTACTATAGGAAGTTTCTGCTACCAAACGCTCTCCTCTCCAGATTGCAGGTCATCGGCAGGGCGAGGCAACTGGAACAAGCCTTGGAGCATGTCCAACAGCTGCGCTACCCCACAAGCCATCCTTGATTTGGCTACTGCAACTGAAAAACAGGCTCCAACAACTACTCTTTCGGGGAAGCCATCCCAGCTCGGTTGTGAGCCAAATATAGATTCAGGTTGGAGGACAACCAAGCCCAAACGACCCCTTCGGAGGCTTTTCTTGCCACTACGAGCAGCTTTGTGGCCTCGTTATCACGTCCTTTGCATCAGCTTCAGGTATGCGCCCAATCCCACATTTTACCCTCGTTGGATCTTGAACTCACCATGTTTGACGGTGGGACGCTGTGGACCTCAAACTCACTGTTGGAGAGGAAGCGGTGGTGGCGGGTGGTCCTTTGTTGCCGCGCTGCCGCTTCGGCATTGCATCCACTCCGTGCCTAGGAGTGGGAAGAAACCAGATTTTTTTTGGTGTTAGAGCAACTCCACTCGGCCCTCCCATTTCGCCTCCAGCGGTAGGCCATTTCAGGAGGCGTCGGATCCAGCCGCACCCTCTAAACGTCGACCCCGCCCCCCCCCCCCCCCCCCCCAAAAAAAAATACAATTTAAACAAAGCGCCATTTTTCATGCCGGCACATATCACGAAATTGTCCAAGTTCATCACAAGTTTTGGCGATCAAAATAACATCAAACTTAAATAAAAGTGAAATCACTCGGGCTCTTCGTCTTCCGTCAGCGCTGATGGCTCTTCTGTGCCCGCCGGTGGTGTAGAAGTGGCAAGAGTTGCTATTTCGGGCGGTGAGGGCTCCGATGGAGTAGAGGTGGCCGTTGTTGCTGTTTGGGGCGCTGACGCTGGCGCTCTCGCTTTGGCCAAAATGAACCTGCGCTGGCCGTCGTACCACGCCTTCACCTTGTCGTCCATGCCGCTGGTGTCGCATGTCAAGATTAACAAGTCCTCCCGCATCTTCTTGCCGTGACATTCGCCTTGAGGCTCTCGAGCTTGTCATCTTGCTATTTGATCACCGTGACGCAGCGACAGTCTCCCTCTTGGCGGCGAGCTCGTCCCTCTTCGCGGCTTGTGCGGCGTCGTCGGACATGCACTTCTTGATGCATATGTACAGGCGCTCCGTGGCCGGCGCGGCATCCCTCATTGCCTTTGCCTTCTTGTAGCTGATGGGTCGGCCTTCCGCTGCTGCCGGAGGAGCTGCTTTCGGGTCGTAGGTGCCGGTCTTGGCGAGGCCGGCACGCGTCTTCGTCCACTTGTCGCACGTCTCAATTCTTGTGAAGACGTGGATGAACTTGAAGTCGGCGTCTTCGTTGTCGTCTTGAAAGGTGGTGAACATGGCGACCATCTACAAGACAGGGCGTCAAATGTAAAATCGGCGACGAAAAGCTCAAAGATGGCGCCAGCTTACCTGATCGTGGGCGCTGCTGCCGCTTGCGGGTAGCCGGCGGTCTTCTTGAATGCCATGCCACTTGTTGCATGCTTATTGGATCATTTGCCACCCGTGCGACAAGCTGGACTCGTTGCGATCGTGGGTCACCGACGCGAACTCCCGGTCGATGACCCGGCGCTCATCATATGCTGTCTTCACACGCCACCAATAGGTGTCGCCGGATTGATTCGCGCCGGTGAAGGGATCGATGCTCACGACCTTCCAAGCTTCGGCGAGGCACTCGTCTTCCTTGGCGGTCCATATGGGGCCTCGGCCTCTGCCGCCGGCCTTAATTTCTCGGTCGCACCCTTTTCTTTCCCTTCGGCGCGGCAATGACGGGCTCCTCTGTCTCGTCGGCCCGTTCTTCTCACGCTTTGGTGTCCTCGGCGGCGTAAGGCTCCTCTTCTTGGGTGTAGCTGTAGTGGGCGTGCTGGGAGCCGTTGTTGATCATGTCGGCCATGATGGAGTCGCCTTGCGACATTCCGCCGAACGGGTTAGGCGCGGGCTGGCTGCAGCCGGCGGGGAACTGCTGGAAGGAGGCGGACGGCGAGGAACCGCCGTAGGAGAGAGGCCTCCGCCGCAGAGGAGGTGAGGCGAAGGCGTTGGGGGTTGAAACCGCCGAGGGGATCTGTGGCGAAGGTGTTGGGGTTGAAGCCGTCGAGGGAATCGGTGTCGGGGTAGTCCGGCGAGAACCACGAGAGGGACGGCGTGGCATTCCCCTGGTGGTCATGGGGCATATGGGGCGACACCGGCGATATGCCCACCGGCGACGGGGACGACGAAGAGCTCCCTTGGCTGCAGCTCCAGTGCTGGGTGGTCGCGGCACAGGAATGCCAGCCATCTGTGCCGAGGCCGCAACACTCTGCGCTGCCATCTGCGCCGATGCCACGGCCCTCTGCGCCTCCATCTCCGGGCCAGGTCGGCGTTCCTCTCCTTGGCCCTCCTCTCCCGTTCACGGCGGGAGGCACTCTTGACATTGCGGCGGGTAACATCCGCCGCCCAGTCGGCGTTGCTCATCCCAGGCGGCCGCTCCTTTTCCTTTGGTTTCTTCGCCGCTTCGTCGCTGGCCAGCGTGCAACGAGGCGCTGCATACCTCTTCGTCGCCATGGTTTTTCTTGGAGCGGCGGTGGTGTCGGCGGCGAGAAAGGGGGGAAATGGCGGGACTTGGCGCCCAGGCGGGGGGGGGGGGGGAAGGGGTAGCCGCCGAAAATTTGGAGTGGATTATCTCGCTGACAGGTGTGGCCCGCATTGCCTTTTGGCTTCAGCCGGCGCCCCCGATCGCCCCCAAAGTTGGGTTCGGCCTGGGGCGCCGGATAACCTTTGGGCCGCGCCGGCTAAAAAAACAAATTGGGAAGGCCGGCTAGGTCGGATTTTACGCGCCGGCGCCCCCCAAGCCCGTTTAGGGGGGCCGAGTGGAGATGCTCTTAGTGTTTTTCGGTTTTTATTGTAGCTCACCAAACGACTCCCTTCGATCCTAAATTCTTGTTGTTGTTTTAGTACAAATTGAACTAAACCAACGACAAGAATTTAGGATCGGATGGAGTAGATTGGGTTGGTGCTCACCGTACAAGATTCGGCCGGTTCGGTACTTTCTTTGGTTAACCAAGAAAACCGAAGTTTGTAAGGCCCAAGGGCCCACTGTCGCACCATAGCCCAACTAAGGGACTAGGAAATCTCTACTTTTGTTGCACCTGATCGTCTCCCTCGTATCAACTTCCTGTCGCCACAGAGCACGACTAGTCCCGACTCCTCGTGGGTAGTACCCCACGTCATTGCGTTGTTGACGTTCTTCTCTAATCCTCGTTGCTATTGTCTCGTGGCTTTGTTGGACCGACCGAGTACGTCTTCGCCGCCTGCCCTCGAACTTGGCCTTGTATCGTGGCGCTGCTAGGCTGTTGTTTACCACCTATTGCTGGTGTAGTCTCACATGCCACCCAATACTACACCCCATTGACGCCTTAGCACATGTGGTAAAAAATTCTGGTGAAATGCTAACTGAATGCGTGTGCCATCAAACCAAAATTTGCGTTAACCGACTTTACAATTTGCCTATTTAGTTGCTAATTTTAGTAACCTAACATTCGATTATATCAAATGCCCAACCCTCTTTCCACCGCTACAGCATCCCGCAACCCCTCTACACCGCCTTTGTGTTGCTGTGTCGACCCGCACCTGCTAGGTCACCCGTGCGTTACCAAAGGAAATAGGTAAGTCAACCCCAAGTTGGCAAAGATAAAATGGGTTGTGTACACCCAATGGATGGAAAATCTCCACAACTTCGCGTACTCAATTACTAATGCCAGGACATGGGAGAACCTAGACTTAATTGCATTGGTAATAGGTAAATGTAATTTCTAATTATTATTTTCTAGATTCTCAAGAAACGTGTAACCGAAGTCTAAGTCAAACTATCAAACATAAATTTTTGTTTTATGATCGCAAAAAATCTCTTGAGTGATCCTGATCCAAAGACCATGGTGATTTAGAAGAACTTGGAGCAGACTCAATCGAAGGGTGTAGTCCAAGTAGAAATGGCCCCCTTCAATAAAAGGTATGCACAGAAGTAATACCAACACCGGTTTCCATCCGGAGATGGAGTGAGATTCAGAGCAATACTTGTAGAATAAGGTTCCACGCAAGGATATCTCTATGGCATGCTAGATTAGGACATATGCATGATCGTTCTACATGGAGTTCAAACTCTGAATACGCATACAACGTAAACTAGATCATGTATGATTAAATGAGGCACTAATGAGTTAACACTCACCAAAATCATGTATAATTGACTAAGCCACTAATGAGTTAACACACAACCAAATTGGTACAACCGACTAGCAAGTTCCTTATACAAAGGGTTTCCTCAAATAATGATTGCTCATGCGCTCATCACGAAATCTCAAACATGTAGTTGATCTAAACATCATTGCTGACCACCAAGATGTTGATGAAGTACATAATCATCTCAGGCAGAAATTAGTGATGAAGAATTTTGGGTAAAAACAAGTTTTCTTAGGTTTACAACTTGAGCACCTTCCTTTGGGAATATCAGCACACCAATTTGTATATATCTAGACAATCTTCGAGAAGTTAATATGGATATCATATTCATCCAAAACTCCCTTGTTATTGATGTTTTCTCTCTTGTTGTTTGTAGATGTTTCTGGCTTCTTATCGTTAGAGTGAGGCATTAAGGGGTAATTTGAGGATTCTACTTATCAGTACAAGGAGTTGGAACAGTACGGCAAGTATCAAATTGTTCAATTGCTAATCCGTCTCTTACTTGTGTTATGTTTATTTCCTTGTATTTTGGTTATTGTTATCAACTGAATAAAATAATTATATTGTTTGTTCTTATAAATTTTGCAAGATAGTAAATATTTCATTGAAGAAAACAAAAATCATAATGAATTAGCTAGAGTCAAGGGTTGATAACTTTCTAGCATCATAAGAGTTTCACAATTCGGGTCGGTTCTCTCTTACGTGCTGATCCTCTAGGAGCACCCAAAGCATTACCCATGTTGTCAAAATGTTAACCACATTCGAGATTCTATTGTGAGCATCTCTAGTGTATTGATGCTTTTCTTCTTGCTAGTTACATGATATCGCATAATTTACTTAGTTTATCCATCTTTTTATGGAAATTAGAACTATGTGAATGCAATTTCTCAAGGCTAGGTGATTAAAGCAATCCACACTCCATATCACCAGCATCCTACCACGTAAGATGCCCAAACTAGGTGATGTTAATTCATGCCCTTTGCTATTCTCCGCAACATAAGTTGCTCCGCTTCTAGGACCTTCTATTCTCACCAACCGGATATGGTCTTTCCATGCACATCAATACCTAAGCAAAACGGGTGACAACCCATAGTGCGCCCACTTCAGGATCAGCCAATCGTTTAGGTGCGCAAGCTTAACTTCAAATCTTCCATACAATCCTCGGCATGTGGGGCACATGGAGATATAGTGAACCGGGGGTACTATCTATCAACACGATATCATGTCTCGTGATTGATGCAAATTGAGTATGTGGCAAGCACACATGACAATAGATCATGTATTCGTGTGAGAAGAGAACTACAATGTGTGTGTGTGTGGTTCATCCCGAGACGGGAGCCATGTGACGAAGGACATCGTTAGAGGACAACCAGATCTCAGAGCTGAGAGGTACCACTTTGATGAGGTGAGAGGAAAGCACTCATGTACCTCGTAGGAGGAGCTCAGGAAAACATGGAGATAGAGGAAGAAGATGAAGGTGTCTGCTGAGAACTCATCGATGCAAACGAGCGATGGTGGGGCAGAGATTTGCACAGAACAAGAAGGAAACATGGCGAAGGTGAGTTGACATTCTCCTTTCTCTTTTATTTTTTTTGTTGCTTTTGCGTATACAAGCTGCTTGTTTTGGCTACTAGCAAACAACGGGTCGTGGTATGGTCATTTTCAAATTTTTATTTTGTACATCCTTTGTAAGAAAAGAGGGGAGGGGCAGCCACGCAAGATCAAGGCACTCTAAGACGGCCAACATGTGGGCTTGTCAAGGATGGTTGTGGAAGGATCCTCGTTGGTGTCCGATGGCTCAAAGGAGATTGTGTTACATAAGAGGAAGATAGAGCATTCACGTAAGTCCAGATCGCTCGGCAATGGGATCAGCATGTCAAGCAATCTGGCCTTGCACGGCTGCCTTATCTTCCTCTTTTATTACACAATCTCCTTCGAGCCGTCGGACAACAACGAGGATCCTCCCACAAACCATCCTCGACAAGCCAACGTGAGTATATATACTGTGAGATTTGGACGTCTTCAGGTGCCCTAATCTTGCGTGGCTGCCTCCTATTCCACTTCTGTTGCAACGGATGTACAAAACGAAAACTTCGAAATGACCATACCACAGTCCACAGCTAGTAGCCAAAACAAGCATCTTTTACATGCAAAAGCAACAAGAACAAAAAGAAAGAAAGGGGCTTGTCTACACACCTTCAGCACATTTCCTTCTCGTTCTGTGTAAATCTCCGCCACACCTTTGCTCCTCTGCATCGATGAGTTCCCAGCTGACGCCTTCTTCCTCCGTCTTCGTATTGTCCCGAGCTCCTCCTTGGGGTCCATGAGTGGTTTCCTCCTATCTTGACAGAGTCGTACCCCTCCAGATCTGAGATCGGGTCGTCCTCTAGCGATGCCCTCCATCCCATGGTTGCCCTCGTGAGATGAACCAAGCTTGATCCCACTCACACACAATATTGTTCTCCTCTCACACGGATACATGACTTATTGTCTTGTGTGCCAGCTCGACTTTTGCAATGAGAGAAGGATCGTGTTGGGGTATTTATAGGAGATGCCTATTCCGGGTCGGACCCAGAATATTAATTGACATGGGGTAAACATTGCAAGCATTTGAAAATATACACCAAAATTAAAAGAATGGGGCAAATATATTTTAGCATCAGTGGGAGCAATCTTAATATATCATGAATAAAATACAAGAAGATTAAACGTTGCAGTGGGGGCATCTGCCCCCACAACCCCTAAAGTGTGTCTGCCCCTGTGCCCATTTCTAGATGCCACATATCGTACAAGTACCACTCACGAGATGTGATCAAGCTGATAGATTGTCTAGACGGTCCACCACATCTCCATGTGGCCACATGTTGGCCGTAGCATGAAAAGCGAGTATAAAGTTAAGCATGTACACCTAAACAATTGATTGATCCTAGAGTGGGCATACTATGGGTTACCGGTTTTTCTTACGTGGTGATGTGCATGGAAAACCCATGTTCGTTTTGTGAGACTATAAGGTCCTAGAGGTTGAGCCATTTATGTTGTGGGGAGCACATATTTACTTCGTTCGTTATTTGGTATTAGTTATCAAATATGACATGTGACGTGGTGGTTCGCCACTAATGTGGAGTGTGAAAATCTTAAAAGTGCCGAAACTTGTAATATGTGTACCCTGATTTTAGAACTTCATTTTGTTTTATTTCAGTTGCATTAGTTTCGTATCTTAATATTCCATTTGGTATGATGCATTTCATGATGTCTAAAATCTTTGTTATTGATTTTTTCTCTCTCTTTTTGTTTGTGGATGTTTCTTAGTTTCTTATCGTTAGAGTGAAGCACCAAGGAGTAATTTGAGGATTCTATTTATCGGTACAAGGAGTTGGAACAGTAAGGCAAGTATCAATTTGTTGAATTGCTAATCTGTATCTTACTTATGTTATGTATTTTGGTTATTGCTATCAATTGAGTAAAATATTTGTATATTTTTTCTTATAAATTTTGCAAGTAGTAACATTTCACTGAAGAAAACAAAAATCATAATGAATTAGCTAGATTCAAGGGTTGTGAACTTTCTAGCATCATAAGAGTTTCACAGTTCAGGTCGGTTCTCTCTTATGTACGTACTGACCCTCTAGGAGCACCCAAAGCTTTACCCATGTTGTTCAAAATGTTAACCACATTCGAGATTCTGTCGTGAGAATCTTTAGTGTATTGATGCTTTTCTTCTAACTAGTTACATGATATCGCAAAATTTACTCAATAGCCAAAACAAAAGTTGCTCAATTTATCCATCTTTTTATGCAAATTAGAACTGTGTCAATGCAACTTCTCAATGCTAGGCAATTGAAGCAATCCACACTCCATATCACCAACATCCCACCATGTAAGATGCCCAAACTAAGTGATCTTAACTCATACCCTTTGCTATTAACCACAACGTAAGTGGCTCCACTTCCAGGACCTTCTTTTTTCACCAACTATACATGGTCTTGACAATAGCGTAACGGTTACTGTGTCAAAAGGTTATATCACGGCTATTGGAAACCATGGTTTGTAGAGTGGGAGTCATGAATCGTTGTGAAAACACGAGCAGAGTCTTTATGATTCATCATGTCTCCTTTGTCGTGGATCTAAAATCTGGGGCCTAACACGAAAACCACTCATTTCTTTCCTGAAAATAACAAAAGAACCTCATTTTGCTTCGACGATGTAATGGTATAGCCCAGCACGATAAGAAGATGTACATAATAGAAATAACTAATGAACCTAGCTACACCTCATGAATATTTAAGGACCTGTTTGGTTAGGTTTGAATATGACTTGACTTTTGGCTTATAAGTCACAAACACATCTACTTATGTGCGTTTGGTTTTGGCTTTTTGCTTATAAACAAAAAATAAAAAGATCACAATTAAGGCTAACCAGAAGGATACCGGGCTTCTAGGGGACAGCTTCTTGTATGGCTTTAGGCCGCAGGAAGCCATAAGCCATCTAGAAGGGAAAGCTTCGGGTCCGTTTGGTTCCCTTGCTCACTTAGGTGCTACCCAGCTAGCTCAGCTAGCCGCAGCTGAGCTTAGCTCGCCTTGCCTCGGCTATGCATTTGGTTATTTTGCTTAGGCCGGCAAAAGCTAGGTGTTAGTCGTTTGTTTGATTTATTTTTGAGGGCAAGCCCAACTACTAGCAACGGATTAGTTCAGCTCAGGCGCAGGCAACCAGCTCATGTGAATGCATACACAATTAAAATTGTAAATAGCTACTCAATGGATAATCACTCATAGAGAAACATTGCAACTGCAAGACAATTAATTTGAGACATTGATAGATCATAATTTGAATAACAAACTTATTATTCAAGAATAAATGTGTCACATTATTACATACATGGCACAATGCTGGAATAAACACTTATTTCAAAAGTTACAACTAAAATAAATCACATATTAGTAGGAACGTAAGAAGAATAGTTATCCGTGACCCATCGCCGCACCCACTCTTTGATAGAATGCATTGGACGCTCCTTCAACATGGAAGCCACTTGTTCATTCGTGGCCATAGATGTATGTAATACAAGGAGAATGTAGAGAGGGTATTCTTCCATGTAATCAATTATTTTGTATAAGTTCTCGTTTGGATTAGTCACATGTGTGAAACGCATGGTTTCAGATATATCACGCAGAGAATATGTTACGTCTGTAACTACGTTGTCATCACACTTGTCTCTCTTACCTTTGTCAAGACTACCACCTCTAGGGCGCTTTGAAGAGGAGCTTTCACTGTTGGTGTCGTCGGGAAGACAATCCGAATCATATTGCGTTGTAGGATCAACATCGACATCACTCACATTCTTATCACCAACAAAATCCTTGTCACGAGAAGAAACATGGTCATAGGGTGTTTGCAGAACTAAGAACTCTCCGCGAGCATGCTTATCTTGAAATACATACTCCATATGATCAAATGAAGCAATGGGCATTGACGAGGGGCTACCTCGGCATACCCCAAACTAGAGGGCTTTCAAGTAGGGACAGCACGGGTGTGTGTTGACGATTCTGTCGGCTAACAAGGACACAAGGGGACACGATTTACCCAGGTTCAGGGCCCTCGAAAGGTAATATCCATACGCTCTACTTGTCTGATCTGTATTGATGGAAAGAGTACAAGGTTGCTATGAAGGCGTGTATGAGAGATGAGATCTGTTTAGAAGGAGAGGTTCTGGTGAGAGAGAATCCGTCTCAATCTGTCTGGCTCTGTCCTCCCCGGCTCCCCCTCCTAGTCCTTTATATAGGAGGCTAGGTCTCGGACATAGAGTCCGGGTCGGTTACAATTAGAGATAAACCTGATTTGTTTTCCTTAATTATCTGTTCTTATCTTGAACCGCAAGCCGAGGTAGTTGGGCTTCACGGATTGTAGTGGGCTTCCGAGTGGACCCCCTGTTAGGCCGTAGTAGGTATACCGAAGTTGAGGACCCAATGGGTCATTCCCTCGTCAGGCATATTGATATACTCTGCCCTTTTGTCAAGGTAGCATGCTTATCTTTTTTTTTAGAATAACTTGTAACTTTATTCAAACAGAGAACCATTACAGATACAATGTTTTGGATCATAGACTCTATAAACTCTAAGGTAACTCCTATACTTAGGAATTACAATGAAATTTCTTAAAAAAATCTTCTCCGTGATTTCATACTTTGCAACATGAAATTCTGCTGAGGCTTCAACATAGAGACTGCAATCAAACTGTAGCAGCAAAATCATTACTGGTATCCCTGCACAAACTTGACTACCTTCAAAGGTTTCGAAAAGTCCCTTGAGTCGATCATCCAAAAAGATGAGAAGCCATGAGCGTTGAACATACTTGGGCTGGAGATAATCCCCTAAACGTGCAGGTCGTCGAACCACAAGATCTTCATCAGAACGCCAGATAAGTATTCCAAAATTACAAAACATTAAACCAACAAAAGCACCATGACACACTAACAAAAACTCAACAGATACGTGTAAACGGATCTGCGAGTACACAAACCCAAGATCCACAAGATCAGGTACACTAAATCCACGAGGATTAAAATCTCTGGCTCCGCAGCAACGCCCGTTGAGGCACCACCACAGCAGAGGAAGAACCAGAGTACGTTTATTCCTGACGGCATCGCACCCTCCGCCACGGCGTTGCCGAACCAAACAATCGATATAAGCAAAAACTTTTGGATAATCTTATAAGGAACCGAGGTTTCCCCGACCTCGCAGCGCCAAGGCGGCGGCCGGAGGCGAGGGGAACCGAAAATCTCCGGTGACGGCGGCTACGACAATGCTCCTGAAAAACCTAGCGACGATCGGGCACTGAACAGATGGTGTGGAACCGATAGCATGCTTATCTTGATATACTTTCCGAGAAGTCATGACAATTTCGGAATACCAAACGCCAAGTCTAGCCCAGCAAAACTATTTGATATGGAGTAGTTTAGTTTTTGCCTGCAGACCAAACAGCCCTTCTTAACTGCTTATCCCGGATCCCCTAAAAAAAACTGCTTATCCCGAAGCCCTTTTAAAAAAAAAGCAATTCCGGAAGCCCATTCATTTTCCCGTTGCTACAAGGAAGCGGCGAAATCGGCGCTTCCCGAGCTTCTCCAACATTACGGCCAACTTGCCCTTTCCGGAACTCCGTCCCCCAGCCTCCACCCCCCCTCCTCCCTCCCTCTTCTCCGGGCAGAGCCACCAGCCGCCCCTCCGCCGGCAGATCCACGCCGCCACACAAGATGGGACATCCGGCGAGCATCCTCCGGTGAATATACCACCCCGGAGTATCCCTCCCGCCGCTGCCCTCGAGTGCCCCCCGTGGCTCCAAGGCTCGATGGGCCCGTCCCCGGCCATCTTTCGCCGCCTGCCGCTGCCGAGTTCCCTAGTCTGGGGAGGATCCACGCGCCCGCCACCACGCTGGCCTCTGCGGCCTCGTCCGCGTATCTCCAGTCCTCCCTCGAGTCCGCGCTCTCCCCGCTCTCCTCCTCCCGCCGCTGCCGAGTCCCCTGACCCCGCCGCCGGCGAGTTTCCCTGACCAACTCCGCCCTTCACCGGCCAACTCCGGGGCATACGGACCAGCGCGAGCTTCTCGTCCACCCGCCGCTCTGCTCGCCATCATCGCTTCCCTTCCACGCAGATCCAGCGACGGAGAGCTCCTTCCCTGGTGCTATCCCTCTGCTGTTGTTGTGAAGATTTTCCTGCTGTTAGATGCGAATTTCTCTTTAATTTTGAGAAATTGATTTGCACTTTTCTTCGTGAAGTATGAATTTTATTATGTGCATATGTGCATGCAGTCTGTATGGAACGAATCCGGCTCTATCCTACAATGAGGTAACGACGTAAATAGACATGATTTTTAACTGGCTATTGTCATATTCAAAGAAAGCTTAAATGTCGCTGTGCCCAAGGATTATCACTGACTTCTTCTATTGTTGATGTGACCCCTATATCTGCCTCTCGACACAAAAACAAAGTCATTCTACGTCATGTCCGGTTTTTCTCCGCATATGTATTAGAGAGCTCAGCTGGAGCCATCAGTCTTGAGCCATCATAACAAATTATCTACGAAGAAGTACATTCAATTAGCAAAACTCTCACCTAGTCAACTTAACTGACTTTAGTAACCATGATGTGCACCCAAGGGGATAGATACGACAGACATGTTGTTACTTTTGTATGTCTCTAAACAGAAAAAATGTTGCTACTCTTGTTATTCTGAATTTGTGAATGAAATTCTCCCGATTTGAAATAACATAGATGGACATGGAAGCCATTGTTCTCTAGCACAGCAAGTGCAATACCACAATAAATGTTCTGCAGAAGGAACGCATAAGACACCAAAGGGTGTTGTGTGTCTGAAAATAATATGCAACGAAAAGCAAATCGACAAGCCTGATGATGCTTTGGGGCCGGGAATACATAACAGATATTGTTCCTTCGTTCATGTTTGAATTGGTTTACATTTTTTTAATCTGCGAATCTCGTAGCTATTGCAACATCATTTCTATCTTTGAATTGTTATGATTTTTGCCTGGTTTCCATTTAATTTACTAGGCAACTCTCTTCTATATTAATGGATTGAGTCCTTCGGACTTCAGTTTGGAAAAAACACGTTGCTATGTAGATTTACTCTACATGGAAAGTACCTAGACAAAGTGATTACATAAGAAAAATTACAGAAGACATCATGCATTAGTAAATAAATAAACAATGACAGGTCTTGCAATAGTATCAGTGCGTCAGGTTTGGAAGTAGATGAGACAATATGGTACTCCAAGTTTCAGCACACTAGCACAATAGGTATGTTGATTAGGATAAGAATTAGTTGCACGTGTAGTTCTTCATCACCTCTCACCTCTAAGATAACAGAGGAGGTTTGTAAGACAGTGAACAATCGGTGGTGTTAATATGGAAGGCAAAATAGGTATCAGCACTAGACAGATTGCATATAAATGTCAAACAGACATTCTTTTATTTAATGTAGTACTCCAGTATATAGTACAGGTGAAGTTACACACAACAGTGAATCTTACAAGTTCTTGCAGAAAGAACAAGAAATGAATCTTGTATACAAGAAAACATATACATATCCCAGCAAAAACAAAACAACATATACAGAAACTTAGGGCAGAATGAAAAGAATCAACATGAAGAGCAACCTTCCTTTCATTGCTGACTTCGGATATATGAATTGATACCAACAGCAC
Organism: Brachypodium distachyon; assembly: GCF_000005505.3. NCBI lineage: Eukaryota > Viridiplantae > Streptophyta > Magnoliopsida > Poales > Poaceae > Brachypodium > Brachypodium distachyon. The sequence continues at coordinate 36,177,442 of NC_016133.3, read as the reverse complement.
AAATAATGCATGATGATACATACATATGAACTTCTTTACGCTGCAACCAATCCCAGTTCTTCATCCTTTTTGCAGCAACCAAACAGTGAGCGAAGCCAGGCCCAGAAGCTTGCCTGATCTGTTTCCTTCTGGCTTGCTCCTCTTGAAGCAACCATATCAACCACATACTGGACAACCGCCTGACATGCAAGAGAAAACATAATTTAGGCATTTAGTTGGCTAGTACAAGTTTAGATAGTAAATATAGCAGAGCAACACCAAGTACACACCTGAGCCCCTAACTTTATAACTTCTCTTGGTGGTACTTCCAGCGGAGTCTCGTCAGCATGAAATACACGAAGCTTTGCAAGGAACTGGAATGAATCTGGCAGTGCTCGTATCTGGTTGCTGCTGATGTCCAACTCCTCGAGCATCTCAAGATTTCCTATTGATCTTGGTAGCGCTCTCAAATCAGCAAAGTTCCTGCTGACATTCAACTTCACAAGGCTAGTCGCAAAGCAAATGCTCTCAGGGATACCTTCAACTTCATTGAAACTGACATCCAACTCTCTCAATCTGGTAAGCGAGCCAATTGTTGTAGGCAGGCCTTTGATTCTGTTGTAGTGTAATGTGAGAATTTCTAGCTTCTCCAACTTCCCAATAGCTTCTGGAAGGGCTTTTAACTGATTGAAGTCCAACCTAAGCTCCACAAGAGACATGCAAGATCCAATAGTATAGGGTAGCTCTTCAAGCTCGTTAGTCTCAGCTATTAATCTTCTTAAGTTCGTCAATTTTCCTAAACAGTCTGGCAGAATCCTGAACTGATTCGAGCTCAGGTCAAGGTTTGCTAGGCTTGTGAGATTTCCAAATGATGTAGGAAGAGACTTAAGCTGGTTTGCATGCAAATCAAGATCAATTAGGCTGGAGAGTTCCCCAAATGAATCAGGCAGATTGATCAGTTGGTTTGAGTGGAGGTCAAGTTTTGTCAAGTATCTAAGGCTACCAATTGTTGATGGGAGTGCCATGATCCTATTCTCAGATATATCAAGCTCAGTAACATCTTGCAACTTCCCAAGTGAAACAGGGAGCCACTCGATCTGGTCCACCAGCTTCCCTCGGAGATTGAGCTCTGTGATCCCTTTCTTTGCTGATGACTCTATAAGGCTTGCCACTTGGATAAGGCTGAGTTTCTGGTCCACCATATCACTACCTGCAGGGTGATCACAAGAGTTAGGATAAGTACCAAGGGCTCAAAACATTAATCACATTTATGTCACAGTTACAAACTGATGGTCGTTACCTGCCTAAGAATTGATTAGAAGTATGCCAAAAACCAACTTCTAAAGAAAAGTTAAACAAAATAGCATGGGGAAAATTGACTATAACGACTTAAAGAACATGCAAACTTGTGATGATACAGCTTTTTGCATGACTTAAAAAACATGCAAACTTGTGATGAAACATCACAAATCCCATGGCCCATCCCCCATAGTTACAGTCACCAACAGGCTAACAGCAGTAAACTACTGAAAAGGAAAGCATAGATTAATAGTGGGCACCACTATTCCAGTATTCCCGGTGTTGCTCACTGAGTGGTGAATGCTGCTTCCTCCGTTTCTCAAAGAATGGTGTTCTCACCGAGTGGTGAATGCTGCTCACTCCTTTCTCAAAGAATGATGCTTAAGCATTCCAAGGTTTAATTTTGACCAACAATTAGACCAAGGATATATGGGTTACATGCTACTACAAAAAATTGTATCATTTGATTTGATTCGAAAATTGTTTCCAATGATATAAAATTTATAACACATAATAACAACATATTATTGGTCTAATTGATGGCCAAATTACAATGCATAATCCACATATCTCCGCGTATTATTGATCTAATTGCTGGTCAAAGTTAAAATCTCAAAATGCGAGTGCCATTCTCTTTTGAGAAACGGGGGGAGTACTATCATGACATCTTTCGAATAGTACATTTTACGAAACAAACATGAAAAAATAATAGTTTCCCTTTACCATAGTTCTTGATAATAAAAGCAACGCCAACAAATCTGGTGGAAGTAGATTGTTTGCTACTCCTACTGCATTATCCAAAGTACTAGTAGTAGGAGTTTCTAGTCAACTGTCCTAAAAAATGGAGCAGTGCAGCGTAATGGAAGTATCACTCGCATATCTAGCCGGAAACGTCCAATTCGTATATAAGATTAAATAACAAATCCCCAAAACTCCGTCCAAACCACACCGCTCCAACAACCTATCGCAGTAACGAAATCCCCACAGCTCTCCCAACAGAACCATGGGGAAGCTAATCAATAAGTAAAGGAATTTTTTAAAAAAAAATCACCTGTAGAACCATGGCGACGGAGCGACGAGACGGCCTCCAAGCCGAAGCCAAGGCCCATGTTTCCGCGCTCTATCTCCACAATCGCCGGCGCCGCGGCCACGTCGTTCCGCCGCTTGGCCTCCGTCTCCTCCGCGACGACCTCCCCCTCCTGCTCCACACCACCGCCGCCGCCTCCTTCACCGGAAGAAGAAGCGGACGACAGGACCCGCGACGCCCGCTGGATCAAGCCGTCGAGCACCTTGAACCGCCTCTCGAGCTCCACGACGTGCGCGGCCTCCTTGCGCTGCTGCAGCGCGTGGAGCCGGACGGCGGCGCGCCTCGCCTCCCTCAGCACGGAGAGGAGCTCCCCGGGCACGCCCTCCCGCATCCGCGCCGCCTCCTCCCGCGCGACCTCGCCGAGCCGCGCCTCTTCCTCCGCGTCGGCTGACGCCAGCACCGCCGCCGCCGCCTCGACGTCCTCCACGGCCGGCCGCGGCGGCAGCTCCCGGTACAACCGCGTGAGCTCCTCCACCACCTCCACCGTCGCCGGTGCCATCCCGGCCATCTCTCTCCCAGGCAGGCTAGGCTAGGCTAGAGAAGGGAGCAGCAGAGCAGAGTCCAGAGGGGGAAGGGGACAGGGGAGCGAGGCCGGTAATAACTGGAGAGCGTTAGTGCGATGCGAGTTGTATATAGACAAAGGGGAAATGCGGCGGAGGTTTCCGTTGTGCGGAAAAGTCTCCGGAAGAGGAGGGGCTGAACTGGGATTGAAGATAAAAAAGAGGGGTGTCGGAGTAATATTCATTAAGCGGCCGGCTGGGGCCACATGGGCCCCCTGGATTAGCTGTCAGCGCATCGGGATGCGTCCCGTGGGATCTGGAAACGCAATCGCACCACGCTGCGGCCCCGCTGTGTCCGATCCATGGTCCCGAGACCGCTTCAGCTCACACGCCACAGTTACTTCCTTTTGTAAGTAAAACAGTCTTTACAGCAAACTGGGATTGAGATTTTCAGTAAAAACAATCTTGGAAACTTGCGTGGTTTCAGTCCAGGCATTGTTGTTTCTTCTGCTCCGCGTCACGGTCGCTTCTTCGAAGTAACTATTTCCTCTCAGCTGGAACAGTGAATCATTAGTGCAGTTAATGAGATTCCGGGAGGCGGCTAATTAAGTTAGTTAGAGCTACTATACGTTGTGTGTGTCACAGGCTGGGATGACGCGGAGACAGGTCAGGCATCCAACAATGCAAGCAGAGGTTGGTTTTTCTCTTTTTTTTTGTCGTGCAAGAACATGCGTGGTGGCTCCGCCGCGCGTCGCTCTATGCGGTGGGCTGGATGACGGACGACACGATACGACACCGGTTTTCGGTTCAGCTGAAGACCCGATCTCCTCGTCTCCCCCCCTCGTGTGTATCGGGCATGGTAAAAAGACTTAAAAGCAGGATCTTGGACGGGAGCCAAGCAACGAAATTCCACGGATTTGACCCTTCCGGAAGGAGATTTCAGGCAGGAGGACGTACGGTAGATCAACATCGCCGCATCGATCTGTGTGTGTATGTCCCTGCACGGAACGGAACCTATGACCTGCTACGGTGGACTTGGGATGGAGGCGTGCTCGACGTTGATGTATTAAGCCCTTCGGAAATTCCGCAGCGACGCGATCTGCTTTGATCATGCGTGAGGTCAGGAGGAGGAGTTGTAGTTTGCTGGACTGGAGCATGGGGATTTATGTGAGGCGGCTAGCAAAACAAAGCGCTGGAGAGTGCGGGCGCTTGATGAGTAAAGATATAAAGCTGCCAAGCATGTTAGTTTGGAATTTTACCGAAACGAATACGACAGGACAGAGGAAGAACAATGTGAAGAGTGATTCTTGATCGGATAAGATGCGAAGCATTCATTTGGACTTACTGGCACCACAAAACGCAAAAGGTGAAAAAACTGGAGATGCGGGGGATCGAACCCCGTGCCTCTCGCATGCAAAGCGAGCGCTCTACCATTTGAGCTACATCCCCAGGGTTGTCTTTCAATCCTATACATTTTATCAGACATATTTCTCTAGGTATAATTTTCCTCTTTTTTTTTGCGGTAAACAAAACCACCAAGTTACGAACCGTTGACTAGATGTCGAAACAGCGGCAAACGCCCACTGTATTATCAATGTGCTGGACTAAAATATCGACGTGTATCAGTCAAACTAACAGACCTGACGCATACTCATCGCCTGCACTAATTGGACCCAACAAATCCGTGCAATAATCAACGAAACGCACGCTACGCCAAGGAAATTGTCAATTCAAACCACCTGCCCGACCTACTATTACTGCTACTACTGTATATACTTACTCAAGTACGTATATATTTGGTCGATCAAGTTCGTATATATAAACAAAATAACTCGCACATGCCTCCATTTCAAGTCCACTGCTACACCTCGTCGTCAGGCATGTGAAAGCGCCCATCGTAAGTATATCGGCATCGCTGCCACGATAGGAGAAACTCAGATGAGATGCCTTGACGATCGAGATGATCGACGGTGCGACTCTTTTATTGTTGGAGCGTTTCAGGGCAAAAGCAGGGACCCCGGATTTGATGGATCAATCAGACGGGCGAGCGCGAAGAGTACGCAGCTACGCTTGAGTTGAGAGGGTTAGTTAGCGGACACACACACATGGAAGGGACGGATGGAACACTGAAGATTAAGAAACCTTGTCTTTTCTTGGGTTGGTTTCCGTTGCTTTCGGTGCAGAGTCCAGTCTCGGCGGCCCCTCTTGAGCTTCACTGGTGACACGCACAAGTGTACATGCATGTCTGTCGCTAGGCGCTTGCGTCACCACTAATTAAACCCCTAATTAAAACGGCTAGCACAGACAGGGCATCCCCGGAGCGGCCTGTCCCTAGGGCCGAGCCGAGGCTGCATGTGTTTGTGATATTATTATCTAATATGGAACGGAGGGAGTGTCTATTACTATCTACTCCGTATTAAATTGCAGTTGATGTTAAAAATCGCGTGTGTTGCCCGTACGTCACCTCTATCGCTCAAAATCCTATCCAATTCAAACATGAACTCCCCACTCTCTGTCTCCTCAGGTCCCATCTCCAACACGAATTCGAGCAATGGGATCCAGATTGCCGATCTCTTCCACGCCCCACCTCCTTGCACGCCCGCCCGATCCGTCTCCTCGCACACATAGCACCCCGTCCCCCGTTTCGGATCCAAATCAAGAGAGCGAGAGAACCAAATCTCGCCATGGCCGTGCTACCCCTCCATCACCCCTTCTTCTTACCGACCGACTCCGTTCTGGCCGCCAGAGTTTTGCCATGACCGCTGCTACTCCTCCCATCCTCCCCACCACTGTCCCGACCGCCACCGGGCCGGCGGCGCTGCATGTCATCGACGGCGGCCTTGAGCCCACCGAGTTGTAACAGCAGCATACTGCTAGTGCCATCTGCCCACGCGCCAAGAGCTCCTTGCCGGCGCAACATTGACCGTTGGAGCGCAGGACATAGAGCAAGGTAGGATTTTTGCCTCGATTACAAGTCGGAGATGATTCATAAATCGGAAAATTAAGGAGATGAAACGTGGAATTGAAAGTCGGACTCGGTTCGTGGGGTGATGAGAAATAATTCGGATGCTTTCATTTTGAGGAGAAACATTCGGACGAGAGAGAATCGAAACGAGATCAGCGGGCGCTGGTGGCTGGCGCTACTGGAGTCCACTGTGTGTTGCCAGGAAGATGAGGCTGAGGCGATTGGCATGAAGATGGGCCAGAAAAAAAAAAGGTGTTGACCAGGAAGAAAAATGGGGGGAAAAAAGGAAAAGAGAGAGGTCGGTTGCAGCCCAGAAGGAAAAAGGGAGGGGAGTGGAGCGAAATGAAAATATATGTTAAAGAACCAGAGAATATTGATGCAGAATGAATATAGAGAGAGAAAATGAAAATGGTGGGATTTTTTCTATACATTAGCATGTTTTGTACTACTTACGTTTGATTATTTCTTTTCCGTAGCAACGCATGGGTTTTTAACTAGTTGTTAAGTTATGGTACATGTATTGTGGCAAAAACAAAATGACAAGTCGCCAAAATAAAAGAAGGAATAAGATGCCATGCCGCTACAACAGGCACGCGAGAGACATCCATCAGAGCAACAATCGTACTTTCTCCGTCCAATAAAAAATGTCTCAACGTTGACTAAATTTAAATGCATCTATACAGGATCATGTTTAAATATGTTTAAATTTTGACAAACTTGAGACATCTTTTTTGTTGGAGGGATAGAGTGGAACATCGTGCATGCAGAAGTTTGGCGCGAGAAAAACCTATCCCGTTTGCTCAATGAGCCCCAGCCTAGCTCAATAGCAAATCGGCCCAAGTCTTCTGATTTTACTGCGTCCAAATGTCAGCACCAGTCCATTACTCTTTTTTTCTGCGAGTAGCCCATTATTCATTTCGGCCCGACAGAACGGGGCAAGGCGTAGTCCAAGAAACCAACAAAACTGAGGCCCATACAAATGCAGCCTTGTATCTGGAACCGACGTATTCTAAAAAATAATAATCTGGAATCGACGATGTGCCCTAGTTTTTAACCTCTCCGTCTGTCCTGTGTACTTCCTACGTCTCGTATTAAGCAACTTTCTATTACATGTATCTAAACGTTTCTTTATCTTTTATTTTCTTTCTATTGTTTTTTTCTGCCCTGTGTTTGTAATCCTGGGCTAAGGTCCCCTTGATGTTCTTTGATATATGAACGGTACGCCGTGCCGTTTCGTCAAACAAAAAAAATGCAGCCTTGCTTTCGATAGCTTTGCTTTTTATTCAACCGTCCGTCCATTCATCTCATTTTTGCCGTCGCTAGTTGCAAAATTACAGCAAAAGTAACAACAAAAGAAACAAGATACTAACTTTGTATTAAATTTCCGACATTTATTATGGATTGGAGGGGTAGTACATATACAAATGCGTGGCGACAAAAACAAAATTATCCCTAAGCTAGCTACGTGACCATGCGAACGAATCCATAGTCCAACACCACACCAGCCGTACATTTCGAGCAGTCCAGCTTTGACACAGCGCCAACAACCCATTCACAGGTGTGCCCTCTGTCTCACCCGGCAAGGTGTCACCACCAGAAGGCACCCAGATCCAGATACAAAAACCCGGCCGGCCGTAAATCACTGCAGTTGGCAAAGACCTAAGAAGCCCGGAACCACCGCGGCCGCACAAGTCGTTGTCCATCGAAACAAGGCCAGGCAGGGGCCAAGGCGAGGGACACGAGCGGCTTGCCAGAGTCCGGCCCCTTTCCCCCAACTTCCTCCTTCACGTGAGCTCACTCACTTATCAATGGTCGTCTCGCGCTTGCATTGCATTGCATGCAAAAGTCAAGGCCGGCAACGCTGTCTCGCCATGTATCAGCGTCAGGAAAAGGGGAAGTGCGTATCTGCTTGTGACTCGGCGAGTTGTTCACCAAACGGCGGGAAGCTGGCGTCCCCTCGAGTCCTGATGTTTGGGACACCTAGACAGCGTCACCTGCGGAAAGGACGAAGAGAATTGCGTGTACGATAGGCCAAGCAGCAACTAAAAGTAGCAATAGATTGTAAAATGCGGCGATAAATTAAAATTGGAAAATGTCTCAAGCAAACTAGAGATGGGAATGGTTCTATGGATGGAGATATTGGGGACAACTACATGTGAAATTGAGAAATAAAAACGCAATGTAGGATAGCGAAAAAAACAAGATGAGAAATTGAGAACAAAGAGCATGACAAGAAAAGCAGTAAATTTGACGGTCTAATTCTACATAATACAGAAAACACAGCACAGCAGGAAAGTTGGCCTATAAAATTAGCTAGTCTGAATTGTCCAGAACTTTAATCACAGTGGTAAGCCAGGAAAGCAAGTATATTCAGCCTTTCACAAGATCGCTATTTATCTACAAAATAGTATCCCCACCTTCACCCCTTTTCAAACTATTTAAACCAAAACAGTAAGCAAATGAAAATTGGAACATAGGGCCAGAACATTCAAGTATCAAACTGGCAGTAAGGTATTACTGCAAAGATATGAAAGCAATAAACAAGTTTGTTCTCTATAAAGTTCACAAAAATGTGTTAAAAAGAACACATAAAACCTATTAAAAAAAAGAACAGGTAAAAGTATATAGGTAGTAGCAAGCTGGTGAATTTATTTACTATCACATACGAAGGATTAGCTAGGCGGCCATCAGTCCATTACTTTATTCACATACACGATAGCAACATTCCAGAAAGCACATGAAGACACTTTTTGCAACATCGTTGAATTGAAAAAGTTTAGTATGTGTGTGGTTGCTTGTATTATTGAAGCCCAGACCATATGGCTTATATAAATACCTTATCTAGGGAGGCACTTACTTCTGGCATTCGGTACAGGAAGTTTTGCATTGCCATCATCCAAGGAACCTGAACATTCATCTTGAGCTTCAGGCTGCACCAATGGCTTGCACTCTACATTCCAGCAGCAACAAGAACAGTTTGCAGATACTTACTGAGAAAGTGAAGGAAATCAGCAGAATTCCTGCTTCATGGGGGGCATACGCATGGAGTATTGGAAAAGAAGATCAAAGGAGAGGCATTCATGCTCTCAAGGTTGGGACGGCTCTCACACTGGTCTCGCTCCTGTATATACTAGAACCATTGTTCAAAGGAGTGGGAAAGAATGCAATGTGGGCTGTCATTACAGTTGTTGTCGTGCTCGAATTTACTGCAGGTAACTTGCATCATCCATAAGCATCACGTTGATAACAGTTCATATTCTTCGTTAATGTAGTTCTGGTTCCTGACAAGTAATTACCGATCAACAGGTGCAACCATATGCAAAGGTCTGAATAGAGGATTTGGAACAGTCATGGCAGCATCTCTAGCATTTATCATTGAACTTGTAGCAGTAAGATCTGGAAAAATTTTCCGTGGTGTTTTCATCGGCTCTTCAGTCTTCCTAATAGGTAAGCACCTTGTAGAATAAAAATTAAGTGCGTATTTTTTTCCATCATACCTTATGTTGTTGCATTTTCCCTGACAGGATTTGCTGCAACGTATTTGAGATTCTTCCCATCCATTAAGAAGAACTATGATTACGGGGTGGTGATTTTTCTGCTAACCTTCAATCTGATAACCGTCTCAAGCTTCCGCCAAGATGATGTGCTGCCACTAGCACGAGATCGCTTGAGTACAATTGCCATAGGGTGTGCAATATGTCTCTTTATGAGCCTCTTTGTATTGCCAAACTGGTCAGGAGAGGACCTCCACAGCTGTACTGTGCGCAAATTTGAAGGATTAGCAAGATCAGTTGAAGGTGGGTATCATCATATAACAGTAAGCTAGCAAAAATTGAAGTATCATAGCTTAAGCCTTAAAGAACATAACAAATATCAAAATCCAATCAATCTTACAAAGATGTATTGCAGCTTGTGTTGATGAGTATTTCCGAGATCAAGACAAGGATGATAATATTCTTGATAAGCAGGCATCAAGAGCTTCCATTCATACTGGTTATAGAGCAGTCCTAGACTCAAAATCAAGTGATGAGAACCTAGTAAGTAGCTCACCGTCTCATGTTGCAATCTTTTTAAAATTTTCTTGTGCAGTCTTTTTCTATCCAGCTTGATGTCATGCATATCTCTTATTTGTAAAATTATGCACTTGATGGTTAGAACATAATAACAAATTGTCCAGGCACACTATGCAAGTTGGGAGCCAAGACACTCAATGCATTGTTACAGTTACCCATGGCAAAAGTATGTGAAACTTGGATCTGTGCTTAGGCATTTCGCATATACTGTTGCTGCACTTCATGGATGTCTAGAATCTGAAATTCAGGTATTACAAATACCACTTTTCTGTTAATCATGCTTTTCCAGATTTCAATTAGCATGCAGAACAGTAGAAGAGTATATGGCATATCAAATTATTTCAAGCAAAACCAACTCTCTAAATATTTTATGCTAACATATAGTTATATTTATTAATGATGAAGACTCCGACGTCTGTCAGATCACTCTTTCGAAATCCATGCACTAGAGTAGCACGAGAAGTGGCCAAGGTTCTACAAGAGCTTGCAGTGAGCATAAGAAATCACCATCGTTGTGCCCCGGATGTGCTGTCTGATCATCTTCATGAAGCACTACAAGATCTAAACTCAGCAATACGGGCACAACCACGCCTCTTTCTTGGTGCAAAACATGGATCTACAAATAGTCGTATGCTAATGGAATTGAATTCTAGTAAGCATACCACCTCAAGAACTACTCTGCCTTCATTCAAGACTGATACAGCATCACTATTAGAAAGGAAAAACATGAAAGCAGATCAACCACCAGAACGCAATGAGAGGGGCACATTAGGACGGACGCTAAGTAAGATAGCCATCACAAGCCTCGAGTTTTCTGAAGCACTTCCATTCGCTGCTTTTGCTTCATTACTTGTAGAAATGGTAGTACGACTGGAGCTAGTTATTGAGGAAGTGAAGGATCTGGAAAGGTCCGCAAACTTTAAAGAGTTCATGGAGTATGATCATCTGACCATCGATCTCACTTGCAAGGAGGAGAAGAAAAACAATAGCAGTGTTCCGTTAGGCAGCCACACAGTTTCTACTGCAGCTGAATAAGCACTCACTCATAGATCAAAGCAGTAGTGTATTGATCACTCTGAGAGCAATATGTAATATTCTTTGGTTAGGGAAAGATGAACTGTGCGATCTCAATAATTGTTGTTGTTAGAATGGCATATAGGTGTAATAAATGTTCTCCACCTACAAATGAATTAGTTCCTCCGTCCTTTTTTTCTAGTCATGAAGCTTGTTTTCTCCCATACCAAGGAAAGCTGCTGCTCTGATATTGATTGGACCATTCTTGCATGCATGATTATGTGATTGGGCAGCTGTTGTATGCGCCTTCTACTAGGGGACTAAAGGTGAAATAAATCACGCTCACAATAAACGGACAGAGGGAGTGCTTGCAGATGTCTCAGTGATCAGACTTGGAATGATGTTAAATCTATCATGTTTCTGGGCTAAGTAATGCCTTTCTGGTCTAAATATATCCTTCTCTGACCTGCCGCACATTGCATGATTATGCAACTACTTCATGCCTGACCTCTGGAACATGGTCTAATGTATAATGGCCAAGCCTTCCCGTTCGATAGAGATTGAGTAATTTAATAGCAACACGCTTATTCATATCCTCACTGGATTCAGCAGAAAGCCTGAAAGCATTCTGCAAGGATGTAAACTGGCTGTCTACCAATCTTCTTAATTCATTCTCATTTCCTAAATCTCCCTGGAAAGATACAGTAGTCTCAAAAAGCACTTGGCGAACAGCTTTAACAATAAAATCCTGCACAGAAATTAAACACAGCAGTTACTGGCATGCATGTCAGTAAGAGCTTGAATGAGATCAATATTAGGCTGCAATTCAGACATTCATTCATACACTTTACCTGGGTATGATCTGAAGAATACTGCCTTTTAGTATGTTGACTCCTACCGGACGTTCCATCAGCCAGACAAGATTTATCACCCATTCGATTTAGGTTGTCCCAATCCCTGTATTCCTTCCTTAAGTTCAGAAGTGCAAGAAGAAATTTTGCAATATCATGCTCTTCTAACAAGGAATCCTTAATTGCTCCTGAAATAGTTATGCATCGGATAATGAGTATAATGACAAGTGAAACCATAAACTTCATAGCAGTTGGTACCTGTCAGAGCTAGCCTGGGACCACATTCATCACTAGCAAATGTACGACATAGAATGCCAGGTGTGTCTAACACATATATATTGGGATGGCTAGCAACCTGAAAACCAGCAAATTTATCTTGTTAAGATTTAAATTCCACTTTATTGCCGTATAGATAGTTACTGAGCCAACACATGGTGATGGTAGTGGACTCCACCCAACTCACACTAGAAGCTGCCAAAGACAGGCACAGCAACTATTTCTACAACCAGCAAGCTTGAATTTTGTGGCCCTTCTCTACAGAAAAGTTCAGTTTTTCAGACTTTTGGCCAGCATGAACAAAAGTAACTTATATGATGCTTGCATTGTGCGTACTTCATTTTGTGTTAGTATGATATCGCTACAAATACCAACATGTGCTCTGCAAAAACACGGATTCCTTTTGTTCATTGGACAGTACCGAACTAGTTATGCAATCAATCAAATTACCTTATATCCACTTATGTCCCTGGTTTCTCCAGGGTGGCTGCTGACAATGGCATGCTTGAGTTTTCCCTTCTCTTGAAGCCAAATCAGCCATTATTACAAAATGGTCAAATACCAATAAAAGAAATAGCTGCAGTAACTAGTAAGAACATTGACGACACATAAGCTGCATAAAAAAAGCAGCAAGAACATAAGTGGCAGAAAATAAGCTCCTATACCTGCTGCCCCAATCCTCCCAATTTGATGCATGGCATTGATGATGGCTGACTTGCCAACATTAGGGATACCAACCAAGAGAACAGTTCCGGTGCAATCATTCTCCCCTAGCTTGATCTCCCTGATCTTCGACCGCACAACATTCAACAGCTACATTAAGATTGAAACGAACCACAATTCAGGTACTAATCTCTCCCGTGGCAAACACATAACAACCACCTGTTCATTTGATAAATAGATTTACTTAGAAACAAGCTACACTAGCACAGTTCTAACTACCTCCTTGATGCTTTCCCTGCTGTGTGAATTAATGGCGACGGAGGAGCAGCCCCTTTGCTTCATGAACGCCACCCACTTCTGCAGCAGCAACACGGATGCAATCACGAAATAAGCTTGCGTATATCGGAACTGATCAATATATGCAGCATCTCAAACAGTTCAAATTGTTCCCACGTGCAACGTAGCGTTCGTGATTTTGTCACCTGGGTTTCGGACGGGTCTGCTAGGTCGGCCTTGTTGAGCGCGACGATCCGGCGCCCGTCGAGGTCCTCCTGGGAGCGGCGGCGAAGAGGCTCGAAGGCCGAGGTGGCGGGAATCTGCGGTGGAGGGAGGAGGGGAGAGTTCACGAAACGGTGAGATTCTGTCTGGTCTGACAGGTGGAGAGTGAAGGAGGGCGGGCAAACGTACGCGGGCGTCGCGGACCTCGAGGACGAGGTCGACGAGGGGGAGGCGGGCGCGGATGGCGCGGTCGGCGGCGGCCATGTGGCGGCCGTACCACGCGCCGGAGAGGCCGCGCACGGCCGCGCCCAGGCGGCGCGAGAAGGCCTCCGCCGCCGCTGTTGCTGCCATTGAGGACGACGGTCGACGAAGCGGGAGCACGGGATTGGTGTGGTCGGGCTGCCGCCTTGCCGGGCTGTTGCGGGAGTAAAGCCCGAAAAGGATCATCGTGTCATCCAGTGGGCTGAGCTTGTCATCAAGGGCTGGGTCGTGGAGTAGACTTTGCCTTCCAGGCCCATCTGTGAGGCCCCAAAAAAATCATTGTCATGTGTTTGTCGGTCGTTCAGCTTATACTCACTTCAATTCTAAATTGTCGTCGAAATATTACATGTATCTAGATGCATTTTAAAAATAGATGCATCCATATTTGGGCAAATTTGAGTCAAGAACTTAGAATCAGATGGAGTACTTTTTTTTAAGAAGCGTTTTTTTGTTGTTGAAAATACTTTATATGCATCTTTAATGGTCGTGATATAAGGAATCTGCTAGAAAAATAATTTCATATCATCGTTTAATTAATCAATAAAATAATAATCCCACCGATCCTAAATTTGAATTAAAACCACGACAAGAATTGAGGATCGAGGGAGTATCATTGTTCTAAAAAAATGCTAAAGATGTTTTTACAGTGCAGTGAGTAGATTCACAAAAATGATTGGAATGGATGGATTTTTGTCTTCCATGCAAGTTTGTTTACACAAAGCGACAAAGCTTCAAGTTTTTTCTTCGTTTTATTTTAACAATTTGAATGCATTAATATTAGGTAAATTATAGTGTATTTGGTGGGTTGGTTATACCCCCAAACCCACTAGTAATTAGATCTCAGGTTTGCTATAGTGTGTATCATTCATAAAGGATGGATTGTCTAGCCGAAGTACAACTCAATTGCAAATAGTAATGGTGTGTTGTGCGATCGATGAGCTTGATTCTTCTCCTCTGCCCCGCTCCCACCGCAGCAAGGAGCTGATGATTGTGCGGCTATTCAACGGGGATAATCTCGACGATTTTGATTGCTGGTCTTTGGAGATGTTTGGAGTTCCTGCTATCTATGGGCAGTGGTATGGTAATTGTCTATTGCCAGTCCACTAATCTCGGCGGTTTTGATTGTTGTCAAATGTTGTGGTTCAGAGTTCTTGCTTTATGTGTTGTCTTCGGTCGTTAGTGCGGTGCGGCCATTGATTACACCATAACCTATGATGCATACTGAGTCTCCTAAAGGCTACTTAGCTGATTTATATGAGTTTCTTTATGTTGTGTTGTAATCATATACTAGCTTTTTTCTGCTTTCCTCGGTGTTCGTTACTCCGGCAAGGTGTATTATCTCTCATGCTTCCTTTTATGAATAAGGTGGAGATCTCCTGGTGACCTCTCAAAAAAATAAAACAATAGCGGTGACTTTGTTAATCTTGAAATTGTGACTCTGATCTTTAAACATGCGGTGTGCGGTGTGAAACATCTGTGATGAAATGTGCAGCCACTCCATTCATTGTGTGTGGCGTGGACCAGTTTCTCACGAGTTTCGCGTCACATGTAATTAAGCACCTATATGAATTTGGGTAATTTAGCATATTTTCTAAGTGTCATTAGGGTGTGTTTGGGTTATGCCCAAACTTGTGTTACCAAATTTTTGGCAGCATATACTACTTTGGTCCGTACCTGGTTAATGAAAAATTTGTTGTCAATGAAACTTTGCCAACTATCCAACATATTACTTCACAATCCGAGTCAGCTTTTTAACCAAGTATAACCCAATAAATCCTTAACCAATTAGTTTGAAAGACATAGTTGACAATAATTGGTAAGACATGAATAGACAATAACCAAATATATCAGTGGTCCTGAGGAGTATTTGACCGGACCGCAGAAAGTCGATCAAGTATGCTTGGGTGCTCCAGCCGTCGAAGCTGCGCGACCTGTCATGTCCCGCATGATGCTAATTCGAATCCAAAACGACAAAGAATACAGCAGCAAAAGAGTCATGGGATTGCTCACCGAAAGCGCAGAGCGAGAGAGTGCGACTTACTCCATTTTTCAACCTTATAGCATATAAAATCATTCTTCATTTCGCCATTTGTTGGCTGCTTGGCTGGATCGGTTGGTCTATTCCCAGGACATAGAACATTTTCTTCCTTTTAGCATCCCTGATGCGCCGACCATGCATTTGCGCGGCGGATCCGAGACTTAGGCTAATTGTTCTGTTCCTTATTTTATTTATTTCTATAAGTTAAGTTGCACGCATGGAATGGCCTGCACTTGCACGCCCGTACTCACAAGTAACGATGGTGAGTTGACGCCAGTGGTAAATTGGTACGGTTCTTTTCTTCTAAATACTCCTTATATAGGAAGTCCGAACTTTATTCTGAGTCATATTTTTTAAAAATTTATTAAATTTATAGAAAAATTTATCGGCGTCTACAACTTAATTTGTTTTTATTAAATCCGCCATCATATATTTTCATAAAGGTGGCCATATTTTGGTTTCGTTAAGACAAGATTTGGCCTATCAATACTTTTTTTTGACCGGAAACTGTAGGGAAGCCCCGACAGTGAGTTGTTTTCATTAATCACAAAAATATGTACAGGGTTAAAATTACAAAACTAAGGTAAAAACCTCAGCCAAAGGAGGAAGGGGGCTATCCAGGGAGGTTTAAATCTATGTTGAAGCAAAGAAATGTCCTCAACAAAATCTCTCCTCCAGGATCTAAAGGAAGGCCTAATACCATCGAAAATACATCTATTGTGCTGCTTCCAAATATGCCAACAACACATGGCAGCCACCTCTACAAAGAAAGGATGACCAAAAGATCTCTGCGTGTCTCTTATAATTTGCTTCAAATCCACACCGGCAGACCACTGAATCTGAAGATAATTTCAAATCCGCTGACTAAATTGGCACCCAAAAAATAAGTGCTGCCAATCCTCCCACATGCCCGAGTGACACAAAACACAAATAAAGTCATTTGTCACATTCCAATGTCTCCTATGCAGCATATCCCTGGTGTTCAAACGATCATTAATCAAAAACCAAGTGAAGACCTTAACTCTGTGAGTAAGACCAATCTTCCAAATCCTCATCAGATCAGGGCGAGTTGACAAATGATCAAAATTCAGCCCATATCTTTTAGATGAAGAGTAATTGGTGCCCCAAGAATAAGTCCATCCATCCGGCTGGTCATGCTGAATATTCTGAAAGAGGCCTACAACCAGCTGTTCATACTCCAAGTAAGGCTCCTCCGAAAGAGGCAATTGCAACATATTTAAAACATCATCAACATGAGAGCCCTGAGCAACCGACCATTTGAAATCAGTGGCAAAAGAAAACAGCCGGGGGAATTGCAGGCAGAGGGGATCTCCACGCCAAGGATCGAAACAAAAAAGGATCGACAACCCATCCCCCACATGACAATTGGTGAAGGGCAAAAACTGATCCGAAAGCTTCATAATATCCTTCCACCAAAAAGATCCACACAGATTAGCAGCATGGGGGACCTCATGAGCATAATAACAATTCCAAATCAACTCCACCCACGGCACCCTGGCACAATTATAAAATTTATGCAGGTGTTTCATGAGCAGGGCGTCATTCTGAAGCCTGAGATTGACAATCCCCAAACCCCCTCTGGATTTTGGTCGACAAACAGCATCCCAAGCCACGAAAGACTGACGGTGACGATTTTTTGCAGACCCACTCCAAAGACAGTGTCTCCTCGCACGATCAATCGACGATCACTCCTTGAGGGATACGCAACAAACACATATAATATGTGGGAAGCGAAGAAAGCACAGAATTGACCATCTGCAATTTACCAGCCTGAGACAAGAAGGAGCAGCTTGCAGTAAGACGACGCTCCACCCTATCAAGCAAAGGAGTGAAATCACAAACCCGCGGTCGTGTAGTTCCCAGCGGCAAACCCAAATATGTGAAAGGGAGGGTCCCCACAACACAACCAAAGTTAGCCGCCGGCATGTCCACCTCCCCGTCTACCAGATTAATAGGGATCATCGACGATTTATGAAAATTGACCCGTAGCCCAGTGGAGGTTTCATAAGTCAGAAGCAGCTCCTTCAGCACATCCAAATGATCCTGACGAGCAGGCAAGATTAACAAGGTATCATCCGCATACTGAATAACCGGAAAATCATCCAAATGGCAAGCCGGCACTGGAAGCGATAATCTCCCCTGCCTAAAAGCCTCGTTGATCACCGACTGAAGGAGATCAGCACCAAGAACAAAGAGTAAAGGTGACAAGGGGTCACCTTGCCTGACACCCCGGCGGCAGTGGAAACTCTTGCCAACAGTACCATTGAGTAAAACACTAGAAGTGCCAGAAGACAAAATCTCCTTAACCCAACCAATCCATTTAACAAGGAATCCCTTAGCCTGAAGGACCTGAAGAATGTTCGAGTGCTCAATAGTATCAAAAGCTTTTTCGAAATCCAGCTTTAAGATAATAATCTTCTCTCGAGATTGCTGACAAATGTGCAGATATTCAAAAGCCCAAGCGAGACAATCCTAAATAGTACGAGATTTAATAAACCCATACTGATTGGCGTGCACACATCGCAAAATCTGTCCCTGCAATCTATCCCCAACAATCTTGGTCAAGAATTTTAGACAAGAATTTGTCAATGAGATAGGCCTGTAATCATTGACTGATTTCGGCGAGTTCTTCTTGGGAACCAGCGTGATGAAGGACCCATTTAAGCACTGCAAAGACAAAGATCCATGGAAAAATGCCTCGCATAAAGTATAGAAATCATTTCTGATAATGCCCCAACATTTATTAATGAAAAGCCCATTAAAACCATCCGGCCCAGGGCCTTATCAATGGGCATCCTCTTCACAATACTATCAATTTCCTCTCTACCAAACGGGGCCACAATCCCATCCAAATCCTCAACGGGCTGAATGATATTATGTAGGTCGAAAGCCATCTGAGGCCCAGAAGACATGCCCATGCGCTGCCGATAACAAGCCCACAACGCTGCAGCCTTCTCATAATGATCGGTGACCACCCTACCATCATCCAAAACCAGTTGAGTAATAGAACTTATGCGATGCCTTTCAGTTGCCATAGCATGAAAGAACTTAGTATTCTCATCACCCAACTTAACCCAACGAATAATGCATCGCTTCCTCCAATAGAGTTGCCTGAAACGAAGAAGCTTAGCAAGATGCCGCTGGACAATAATACGAAAAGTCCTCTCAACAGTACACAAAGGCCTCTGATCCTCCACAGAGTCAATAATAAAAATGACCCTATTGCATCCATCAGTTAAGGCATTGATCTTTGAAATATTTTTACTCCAATGCTTCAACGAGTACCGAACACGTTTAAGTTTTTCAGAGATGATCAAAACAATGTCATCCCTCCTAGTCAGGGCATTCCAGGCATTCATCACCACCTCGAGAAAACCAGCTTGCTCAACCCAATAATTCTCAAACCGAAAGATAGTTGATTTGGGAATACAAGTATTAACAACCACAACACAGGGAACATGATCGGAAGCAGTCTTAGCCAGTGGCAGCACCACAGTGTCAGGGAAAACAGAGATCCAAGAAGGAGAGGTAAAGAACCAGTCCAACTGTTCCAGCAGAGGAGTAGATTGCATATTGGACCAGGTGTACCTCCTTCCTTTTATAGGAAGTTCTAACAGACAAAGGTGACTGATGATCTCATTAAAGAGGAAGATATCATTCATATCTCCCCCAGGTTGATTCCTGTTATCAGAGGACCTAATAAAATTAAAATCCCCTAGCAAAAGCAAATTATCCTCTTCATCAATTTCCAAGTCAAAAAGCCATTGCACAAAAACATCTCTCTGTGGCCCAGAACATGGCCCATATACATTCACCAAGGTCCAAGTTTCCCCTGAGTGCACTGAAGTAAAACGAACAATGATACCAAAGGGGCGCATATGAACAAGAGCTCCAAAGAAAACAGAACTATTTCAGACAATCAAGATACCACCAGAAAGACCAACCGAAAGAGAAAAAACAAAACTATCAAACCTGCTAGGGCAGAATTGGTGAATATAAGAGCTATCAAAGCTATCTCTCTTTGTCTCTTGCAAACAAACCACAGAGCAAAGACTTTCCTCAATCTTATTTCTAATGGCACGATGTCTATCAGCAGAGTTAATGCCCCTCACATTCCAACAGAGAACACGCCAATTTTTAACACCATGATTGTTATTCATTAAAACAACCATAATGTAAAGCAGACAATCCAAATAGACCAGCTAAATGGAGCACAAAATAAGCTCAACCATGAGCTGAAGATAATAACAAGGTCTAAATAACATCAGAACCAGCTGGTGCAGCAGCAGTGGATGCACCCATAAGGGAAGTATCAGTGAGCTCTTCAGCAGCTATCTCAAGATCAGACCCAATCCTTCTAGCTTGCCCCACTGTCAGAAAAGGAATCACGGGCTGGTCTTCCCCTCTAGCAGATGCCCTGGGCCTCTTACTCTTCTTGACTGAATCAATTGGGCCAGCCAATTTGAAACCACCCAACTTGACACTCTGTCTAGTGCACCTTCGCAGTCCAGAGGAGACCACAGGGATAGTAACCTTTGGGGGGCGCCCACGCTTCTTAGGAGTGACAATGGGGGGTCTGAGCAAAGACTGGAGTCACAGTCTGAACATCCTCATCGGGGGGGGGGGGGGGGGGGCGGCATCAAAGCTGAGAGATCTAGCAACCCTGCGTGGAGCAACTTTAGGAACCAAATCCCCCTGCTGCCAAGACATTGAGAAACCAGAATTCTGCTCAAAAGCAACCGACCAAGATCTCTTGCATAAAGTGATAGGAAGTATTGGGCCCAGAAAGGAAGGCAACTGAGTTGGTATCTGTACTGCCAAAATCCTGGGGAGAGCAGAAGCGAAGTTCCAGGCCTAGGCCTACAAAAGCAAATCAGATTCCACAGGCCTTGGGGGTACAAAAGGCACAATGGCCCTGCATTGTGACAACCCATCAGAAAAGCCCTCATTCCTCCAAGTGGAAACCACCTCCAGAGTCAGGCTAGGCCCAGTAGCACGAAGCAGAGCACCAGAAGAACTTGAACTCGGAGGGGTGATGTTCAACTCATCAACCACGCCCTTCATGTCATCATCTTCCTCATCTTGAGGCTGACCCCAATTGCCCCCCTGTCCAGCAACGTCCCAAGCAGGATCAGGAACCCAAGCAGGTTGCTACTGAACAGGTGCATGACCAGGCAAGAGATGCTGGTTGCCACCATGTGGAGGGAGCTGATCTCAGGAGGGGGGAACTCATCAGCAAAATCGTTGTTCAGAATATAAACCGGGATTGTCCAACTGGCAGTCCTTCCCCCAACAACCATGACCTCCCTAACCACAATGTCACGAGGGACAGTGGTGGCGTCCTCATAAATGACCTTGGCAAGAACTCTAACATCCGTAGATTCTCTCTGAAACCAATACTCAAGCTTGCCAAAAGTTTCTACAGCTTGTGTAATGAAAGCATCGTCCTGGAGATATAAAGGAATCCCCAACAGCATGACCCACACATTCCGAGTAAACTCAGTTGTACGAAAATTATTGGTCTCATCATGCTTGACAAATCTCAGTGTGCGACCAGGCCTAAAATCCACAGGAAGCAAACTGACCAGCACATCCCTATCAATAGCATTGCGCATGCGAAATCTAGCAAGACCAAAGGGGTGGCGACGCAAATTGACCACCTCGTAATACACATGCACCTGAGCAATGACGGCCGAAACCTCCTCCGTTGGCGGTGGCAGCTCAACCAAGGTGATGAGGTAGGACTCATGGTGGCGCGCCGGCGCACCCGCGAGTGTGACGAAGGTGCATTGCAGGCGGAACGGACCGCCATCTTCAATCGCCATGCCGCGAGGAACATAGGGAGCATGGTCGAGTTCGAAGTTCGCCATGGATTCAAAGGAGAGCGATGGCAGATTGGGATTCTTGAAAACCCTCTCAACTGTAGCATCCGGACTCTCCGAGGAACAAGTAGGGTAGGTATCTGTCCCGTCCGGAATTAGAGGAGGCGTATCAGCCCCCGCCAAAACTGAATAAGATAGATGCTCAGGCTGCTACGATGAGGCATTAGGCCTGGAAGGACACACCTTCAGAATGTGGCCCAGCTTAAAACAGCCTTTTACAACGCACGCGCTTCGAACACTCCGAAGCAGAGTGGCCCATTCGCAAACAATTTCCACAGTCCTAGAAACGGTAAGCAATGTCATCCACAACCTTGTCCAGCCACAAAGACGGTCAGCAGAAAGGCCCAGATGGCCATCCAAATTTGAAATCCCTGAGTACCCGCTTAGCGAGGTTTGAGCCAGATGATCCGGAGCAGAAGTCCGGGTCGTGATAATCGGAGCAGGAAAAATAGCCGGCTCAGTTGGTGCCAAGAATTCCTCCTCACGAGAAACCCGATCAAACGAACCGAAATTAATCTGACAAGGGGAATCCAAAGTAACCCCGGGAAAAAATATGACCCCTGGCAAATTAAACTGGCAAAGAACGGTAGCACGAGCATCAGCATGATCATAACCCGCGTCTAATAAATCCATGACCAGAACCTCCGGATCAGGGGCCGAATAACCTTTGCAGGCCTCATAAGAAATAATAGGAGCGGATGTCACATTATGAACTTTCCTCTTGCCCCGGGAAGCAGATTTCAGAACCGGGGAAGCAACAGAGTTCATGGCATTCAGGGCGCGATTGACATAACGATCAGAAAGCCGGATGAGGGTTCATTCCTCCTGATTTTCACGCTGCCAAGCTTTAAACTCCGAATTCCAATGAGGTACACCATTTCCCCAAAGATGGAAGAAACATTTGAACTGAGCACAAGAAAACTTATGCAAATTGTGGATCATGAAACCAACAGATTTGGTGGAGACCGAAAATCGAAAAACTCGATCCCGCAGATGAACCACCGAAAACTCATCATAGAGTCCCCCAAGGCAACACTCCAAAGCAAGACCGACCGAATCCACATCCAAACGAAATTTTGCACGTCCGAATGAAACAGCCAAGTAAAAGTGCTTAGATTTACCCTCAGGGTGGACGGGGACTCCATGGATCCTCTTGACTTCTTTTCGAAAAGCCACTCCCGGCGCAAAGTCCAATCCCAACGTGATGGAGGCGTGCACCGCCATGAGATGGGGATCAAACAAAAGCGCAGAGAAAGACGGAGAGATTGATCGGAGAGATCACCGCCAAAGGCCACCGATCAGAGAGATCGCCGGCCGGAAAGGTGAAGGTGGGTTAGGGTTTCAGTCGCCAGAGCCCCATCCATATCTACTGTTTTAAAAATTCTTTTTACTTGAAACCAACTTATTTTTGTGCCTATCAATACTTTTGAAAACAATATTGATATAAACTCCATATCTTAAAAAAACATATTAATAAAATATTTTTTATCAAATTAATTCTTGTCTTAGCGAAATCAAATACGGGAACCTTCGTGAAAAGGAGAAAGTATCGTAGATGTCGGCACATTTTTCTGTAAAACTAATCAAATTTTAAATATAACTTAATTTAAGAGAAATCTGGAACATCTCGTAGCTCGAGACCGCCCCTAACGACAACCCATTTACCCATGCATACATGCAATCTATTGGTGGTGGCAATGGCATATGGCTTGCGTGAAACACACACAAGGAAGGACATTCGATCGTCGCGGTCGTTGTCGCCTTGTTCTTCGGGCTTCATGTTCCGCGAGTGTGAAACGTGGCTTTAATCAAGCCAGCTAGATTCACAAACACGCTGCGTTCATGTCCATGTTCTTTTTTGGAGCAGCATCAGCCATCAGCTACTAGTCCATGACGACGCGGACATGCCATTGTACTTTGTCTTTGGCGTCTTTTCCGACTCCCGAGGAGCCGCTCTCTCGCCGCCGTCGATGTCCTTGTTGAGCTACATGCATGGCAAGAATTCATCGCACACATATGCGGCACTCTCCATCAACCCGTGCATCTCGCATGCACACTTTAATTGCTGGCCGCTGTTGAACTGAACCTTACTAGTTCGCAATTGCTCGAGGAAATGCCCAACGGGCGCTTAGTTCGGAAGTACTAGTACGTGTTGAGCATGACAGCCGGCCGGCTGGTGACAAAGAAACAATTAATCATGAAAATAACAGCTTCATTCAACCCGGCCTGAAGACGAAGAAGAAGATGCATGGATGCAGGAAACCAACGATCGATGACAAATTAAGGTATCTCATTCACCTCCATATCATATCGTCGCCATCTCGACGACTTAGCCACTCTTATCTCCTGCCGACCATGCATCCCTCCAACACACCCCAGAAATATACTTATAAAATGGTAGCCATCGACAAAGGGACACACTCACACAAGTACCCTACATTTGCATCTGTTCTATGTACAATTAATTACTTCAATGGAACTTGATCTTTATAGTACGATGTGTGCACACAATTTAAACTCCAAAGAGCAATAAAAATATAAAATTAATGCTTCCTTTCCAGGAACAATTAAATACTTCCTCTTTTCCTGGTTTGAAGGATTTTTAGAGGATTTTTATATTGAACCCTAGGACTTCTTTTCTATCTGCAGCTTTCGTTTCACATAAATAAAGACGTCTAGATATGTGGATCATGTCCAAATTGACGTAATTTCATGGATTCTTAGTACTATGTGAGACATCATGAAAAAATCTTAAGGTTTGAAGATTGCTTGACATTACAGTCTTCTACTTTTCTTATTTATGTGATTTCAAAATCCCGTAAACAGGTGAACTGAGCCTATCTCAGGCGGCCTGATTTCTTGTGGTGGAACCAACCCATTCAGGTTCAAGTTCTAGACTTGACATGAGTGTGACATTTACTACGTGATTTAACCGGCGCTATTCTTTCAGTGGTAGGTGACGTACC
This sequence comes from Brachypodium distachyon, assembly GCF_000005505.3. NCBI lineage: Eukaryota > Viridiplantae > Streptophyta > Magnoliopsida > Poales > Poaceae > Brachypodium > Brachypodium distachyon. Next base: position 36,153,069 of record NC_016133.3, on the reverse strand, counting down.
CATCAATAGCGACAGGGGCGGAGCTACATAGCCTCTGCACAGGCACCAGGTTCCAGATTTTTTTTTTACTAGCAATCAGGATAAAAGTTTGCAATGTGCACCAGGTTAGATGAAGAAAAGTGCACTATGTCCTGAAAATTCGTAGTGTAAGCAACCCAAGAAGACTATTGTGCACCAGTTCATTCTTTTCTCTAGCTCCGCCCCTGAATAGCGAGGCGTCTGCGGTAACTTCATCAATCTCTTAAGATCTGCCGGCTGAGTTTTTCGGAGGTGCTCAATGTGAGCGTCTGTGTTTGTACTGTGTTCTCAAAAAAAAAATCCCGTAAACAGAATAAGCCCTTAGAACATCTTGAACAGTTGCAAATCAACCGTTGCTTGCGGCCACATGTGGCATGTCAGGTTTTTCACTTTTTTGCCTAAGTGGAGAAAAAGAAAATAGGAAGAAGTACAGTACCACTTTCTTGCAGAAAAAAAGTCAAAAACAGTTACCTTATTGTTACCAAAAAAAAGTTGGAGAAAAGAAGTAATGGCAGAGGAGTATGACAAATGGGTCCTAATAAAAAGAGATATTGACATCAAAGACAAAGTAACGGTTATAATAACATCATGTTGAGAATGCTCTTATTTGTCTTATAAAAATGAGCGGAGGAAGTAACTCCTACTTGATCGAAACTCATGTCGTGCACTACTTGTGTCGTAATCGTCAAGTTTCATGCACTGAAATTAAGCTCAAACGCTGAACAAATATATGGCAAATGTAATATACTGATATTACTTCAGCGGTAACGAACGAAAGTCAAGTTGCAAGTTTTCGCCTACTAAAAACAATTGGCAGGAAAGCAAAGCATACGCCGAAACCGGCTTTGCGCTATTTGATTCCTTGCCTGAGTGACCCTCATCAAGCTTTGGATCTCTCCTTATTGTTTGGTATCTTGGGAGAGAAGCAAATAGCTAGCTGCTAGTACATGCATAACTAGTTACAATATATACTATGGGCATTGCACAATTTCTTTTCTAGATATTTTAATCTGTGCTGTCAATGGGATTCCAGTAGGGGCCAGGAAAGGTATATCTTTGTGGAATGCTTCGTGCCCTCATTACATTACGCAGATTCCTTTCGATGTAATCACTAATCACTTACTTGGCATATGTGTAGCATATAGGAGAAGGTTCTCTTTTGCATGTATTAAACTATCAGTACTAGTTGGCCGGCCAGGCCTTTATGTTGTTCCGGCTCTAGCTATATATATCAGTATTCAGTTAACTGATAGCATTATTTATATGGCACTCACTTGTCTCGGATGCATGAAGGAAGCTACCTCAGAGAAAACATATACTCCGTAAGTACTATCCAAGCCAACACTTCAGTCTGAAGCTGGTCACCCAAAGTGCTTCCCTGTACAAATAATTATAGCAGCAGAGAATCCAATGATTCTCACATTAACTACGGGAACAATTTAGTCTCTATCGACCAATGCATGAATGCAACTTGAATACTTAGTTATAAGACGATCCTAGAATCCTAGCTAGTTACATGTATGCATGGCATCAAGCTACCGATTTGTACTTGAGACGAATTTTGAACTTGCAGCATATGACCCGACCCTACTTAGGCCACCATTACATGCAAACAGAGAGATTCTTGGGTGCAGCAGTTAAAAGGTACGCAGTGTCAGTCAAGATAAGATGATGCATGTGTCATCTCGTCTCTTTGACATCTAATCATATGCACGAGTCCACTGACTCAGCTGTATGTACCTGCATTCCAATCTAGCTATATGCTGATGATCTGCCTGATCATACCATTACACATCTGCTTTAAAGCTAGCTGGACTAACATCACCATATAAGATGGGCATGCAAATCATGATAAGAAAATAAAGCGTCTGTGTTCACACTAACTTAGAATTAGTTCCAGTGATGATGCCCTGTCAGATCACAGCTAATGGCTGGATTAATTAACAATGCCTGCGTAATTAGTTAACAGGGTAAGGAAATAGCTAGGAAATTAGAGAAGTGGGGGTCTCCTAGGGATGAGATCAAAAGGAGCCACCATAGTGGCAAAGTGGCAAGCTGATGAGGCTGTGATGGTGCAGATGATGATGCCCTCTGAAAAGTGACCTGGTCATGCACCCCAGCCTGCCAAGTCAAGCAGTTTAGAGCTAGCTAGACCCCACTGCACACACATAAAGCAATTCAGGTCTTCGGGAGACACCTTTAAGCGTTCATATCTGAAAATGGCTTTGGTTACGTCATCCTATGTCCTAAAACCCCACCAATTACTGGGGTCTTGACAGTGCAAGTAGCAGTGGCCTGGTCCAAGATATTAAGCTAATTAAGTAACGATACAATCATACAAAGCTTGTCATGCATGCATGTAGGTGCAAAGTACAATTAAAGGTAGCATTTGTATCTTTGTGGCTGAGGTAGTGAGGTGTCTTTAATTTGTGGAGACATTGTAGTTAGGAACACCTGAGAGTGAGCTAGCAGGACTTAAACACTAAGAGCTTACTAAATTTCCTCTGTCAGCAACACAATTCAGTTAGGCATGCATGCTAGTGGGTCGGGCGGGGTCGACCCGCACTGACCCATGCTAGTAAGTTTGCTTGACCATTGACAAAAGTGACTAAGTGAGCCACTGATTAAGTGATAATTTAAGCAGTTACAACAAGTGCTGAAATGCCAACGCTTGTCGTTTAGCGTGCTTAAACCAATTGCCATGTATACTAACCATGACGTGTTCACTTTTGGAAAAGTAAGTCATATTTGAACCTCCAAGTGAAGTTAAGCACTTGCATTCTGGTCAAGGAGAGGTGGTAAGTAAGTAGTTGAGCACCAACCCCGGCCCTGCTGAGGGTGGCAAAGCAGTGATAAGATGGCGACTGTTATTGACTGAAGCACTCAAGTTCTTGGGAGATCTGGTGTCTGAGAAGTACATTTGTCCCCCAGTGGAGGCAGAGGTGCTCTTGTTTTCAGAGAGAGACAAGCAGAGGAATGTGCGTTAAAGTGCAATTCAGCTAGGAAAAGGGTGATACAACAAATTAGCTAGTGCATGTAGCACTCCAGAGCTTAATGTCACTGCAGGGGTAGGGCCTCTTCTTCCCTATTTGGCAACAGTTTAGGCTCACTGAATGTTCCTTTTTCTGTCTAAGGCTCTAAACATTTCAGGAAGAAAAGAAAATACGTGTCGATCAATTGATGCGCTTGGAAATATATGTGCAGCTAGTCAAGGTCCGAAATAGTTCTGCAGATGCATTCCCGGGATAACTTTTTGTACATGTTCAGTGAACAAGCCTGTCGGCAGAACAAGTTTCAACATTCAGGCATGGTGAAAAATGACTGGAGTAGCTTTATATATAGATTATACGCCCCAAAGCTGTCGAAAGGAGATGGTATCTGGCTGTAACTGCGTCATCGTATCTGTTATACACATACAATGCTCTTCGAACATACTGTATGATTGGCTGCCAACCAGGATTCACATGCAAATATGCAATTTCATCGTGATAGGAGCTAGTGCTTGTCACCCATGACTCCTCTCTTTGGCGATTTATAGTGAGCTGCAAACCAAGTTTTGTCGCTGGAACTGCATCTGTTTCGTGGTGAGTATCGCGGGAACCTGCAGAAAATAAGTGGGAGGCAAAATTGAAAGAAAACAGAAGAACCATTTTATTGAAATCCAGCCTGATGGTCGTTTCTTTTCGGGGAAAAAAAGACTGATGGTCGTTTGGAAAGAATATTTTTTCTTTCAGAAGAAACATTTTTTCAGACTGAATTGATATGCTTAATTAATGCATGACGATTCAGAAACCATGTAATGTCAATCAAAGTCATTAGCTAGCTAATTAACTACTGCAGGATATAGTCTGGTGGAGATGTGGGATTCGTCCTCGTCCAAGCCTAGTGTAAAACTGCAAATGTGCAATTCGGCTGAAGATTAGCATACCATACCATACATGACCTGTAAAAAGGAACAAAGTAGAGACAAAATTACTCACGGGACTTATCTGAAACCATATACGCGGCTGATGGGGAATTAGCCCACAGACAAAACAAAAGCTCATATGAAACAAGATTGCACTTTCTACTGCTGCAAGACTGCCCTGCAACTCAGGAATCAGGAAATCAGAAGAAGTACACCATGGTCATCATCATCATGAGGAGGATGCTTTGCACACAGGACGGACACGTTTGTTAATTAGCCCCCAAGGAAAAAGAGGAGCAGAGTGCGAACGGTTTGGCGGCTGCTTGGGGGCGCGACAAGCGCAGGCAAGGGTTTCGAATTGCTTGCCTCCCACGACCACCTCCCCCCCTTTTCCCTCTTTATAAACACCCTAGGAGCTCCACACAACTCCCTCCCCAATCCAGCACAACACCCAAGCACCCCAACCAGTCTTCCCAATTAATCTTCTGGCAATCAAGCACAACACACAAGCACCCTTCTCTTCCTCATCGTCTCCAGCCGCCATAGTCTTCCCAATTAATCTTTGGCAATCAACAGTTTGCCTTAGAAATTGATCATAAGCCATTGAGTGCTTCAAGTTGTTTCATTGGCCTTCTGGTTCTAGGTTCTGACTTCTGAGACTTGTGATCAGAGGATAATGAGCGTGGGTCCCTGCAGCTGCAACACCGTGTTCATCGCCGCCTCGCCGCTGGACGTCGAGAAGCTCCACAAGAGCTTCTACTTCTGGATCTTCCAAATCTTCAATCGATACGGCCTCTCCACCTGATTCTTTCACTTCCCCACTTTTATTTCTGGTTAAGTCCTGCCAAAGATATTTGTGATTGGCAGTTGACACTATAGTTAGGTAGTTACAGTACTAGCACTGTTAGATCGAATTGCGATTGCCGAAGATATTTGAATTGGCTGCAAAAGTTTCAAGCAAGTTTGTAATGGGGACCATGACGCTGCCGCCCGGGTTCCGGTTCCACCCCACCGACGACGAGTTAGTCGGGTACTACCTCAAGAGGAGGGTGGACAACCTCAAGATCGAGCTCGAGGTCATCCCTGTCATTGATCTCTACAAGTTCGAGCCATGGGAGTTACCAGGTAAATATCCTATTTTCATGTTGTGATTTAGCTAGTGGAATATTCTTTGATGTAGAAGAGTTGAATTCTAGCAATGTCAAACAGCATGATGTTTACTTTTTCCCTGACTAACAATTCATTAGAGATTAATTTGTCAGCCTCAATTAGTAAACCTTTTTGGAAAGAGAAAAATGCCATTCACATTTGCTTGCTAGCTAGCATACACGAAAAGGGACTTTCGGACAAGAATAATCATCCAGCCTTATTCTCCCTAGCTTAGGTCGGTTGCAGATGAGTCATTTTGACACCTTTTCCAGAAAAGAAACTTGTTCTCCAAATCAGCAAAAATTAAAAAGGCATCATTTCATTCCTTCTGAGACTTTTAGCATATTCTCCACAGCTAATGACAGTAATCAGTGCACAGTTAATTTTGCCAAAGCTTTCTACTATGTGACAAATCAGTAAACCACACTACTACAGTACGATTTGTTTCAATTAAATCTTGTTTAGATCAATGTGAAAAATTCAATGAGTAGCTGATGAAAAAGACAGCTGCTATCAATGTGATTCAGAATGCTAACATTCAGAGTTTCCTGTTTGCTTCTTCAGAGAAGTCCTTCTTGCCGAAGAAGGATCTGGAGTGGTTCTTCTTCGTGCCGCGGGACCGCAAGTACCCGAACGGGTCGCGCACGAACCGGGCGACGACCACGGGGTACTGGAAGGCCACGGGCAAGGACCGCAAGGTCTCCTGCGATGGCGGCGCCGTGTGCGGGGTGAGGAAGACGCTGGTGTTCTACCGGGGCCGGGCCCCCGGCGGCGAGCGCACCGACTGGGTCATGCACGAGTACCGCCTCTGCCAGGACCTCTCCCTCCACGGCGCCTCCGTCTTCCTCGGCGCCTACGCGCTCTGCCGCGTCGTCAAGAGGAGCGAGGCCGGCCTCATCAATGGCGACGCGGCGGCGAAGGCGATGGTTCCGGCGGTGGCGGGGAAGGGGGCGAGGATGAGCAAAGTGGCTAGCAGCTCGTCTCTGGTCACCGCCGACCACCAGCAGCCGAGCAATGGGTCCTCGCCCTTCACGCCGAGCCCAACTCGTCTGGACATCATCGGCGGCGGCGGCGGGACCGAATCCTGGCGCGACATGGCCCCCGCGCCTCTGTGCTTCCCGCCGCAGCAGGAGGACGCCGCCTTCTTCGTCGGCGGCACCGGCGACTTGTTGTTCCCCAGCGCGGCAGGAGAGTGCGATCCCTTCATCTTCGGCGACATTGGCGGCGGCGGCGGCGCATTGATCCCGGAAAACGAGCTCAGATGGGACAACTTCCCCTCCACCAACAACGGCTTCCCCGCCACAGGGGGCTTCATGCCCTCCTCAGGCGCGGGGGAGCTCTGGAACCCGGCGCCGCCGAACGCCGGCGGGGCGCCGCTGCTGTGCAGGCAGGCCAGCGACGGCATCGACGACCTGACGGCGTGGTTCTCGCCGGTGGACGAGAACATGGTGGTCTTCTGATCTCAACAAGGCTTTACGGTTTCAGTGATTCGTCTCGAGGGCAAGGAAGTAACAGAGCATTCCAGAAACTTTTAATTGCTCCCGTAAAATGACCGTATATTTTTAGCCACCGTGTATACGGAGGCATATAGCCGTATATGTATTTCCTACGTGCAGGTGTGTGTGTGTCTCGTAGTCGCTGCAGAGTGACGGCCTATTTTATCACCGCCTTCTCTTGTGTACGTGTATACGAGCAAGTACGTGTCGCACCCTCATTTCACGGGATGTAATAGTTTCCATTTATTTTCATACGGTATTAATATTCATGTATGAATATTCTAGCAGGCCTGATCTGATTCCAGGACACACTTTTCTCATAATAAGCAATTGTACATTAAAATTGCTTGTTTTGTTTATGGTTTGTATCGCATAAATCACATGTTGACGAAGAAAGGCCACGATGTATACCTACATCGGCTTAAAATGTAGAGGTAATAACACCGGAGGTACAAAAATTTGTATTGCGCGAGCAGTTTAGTCAACAAGTTACAAAATGGGTCAGGTGGTACAATAACTTGACTTACCGGTGCACGTTTGGTCATAGCCAATGAGAGGGCGACACGTGGTGTGCCTGTTGACTTGTTCATTTTATGAAAAGCCCCTGCGTCGTTTCACTTACAAACAAAAAACTCCGAATCAAATCCCCTAATCGCTCACGCAAAGACCCGTTCGACGAGTAGGGGCAACCCAGAGGGCGCAGCCCTTCCTGCCTCCGCAGGGGAAGGACGAGCTGCTGCCGCACCCAATTTCTCTGCCAATTTAGTACAAAGTATCACAGATTTTTACTAACTTAGTACAAAGTTATACTACTCTTTCCGTCCAACAAAAGATGTCTCAAGTTTGTCAAAAATTGAATGTATCTAGACATAACTTAGTGTATAGATGCATTTAAATTTAGTTAAGGTTGAGACATCCTTTGTTGGACGAAGAAAGTACTAAATTTTAAACACTTATTATGGATTAAAATATGGTGATAAAATATAACATATCTGTCTAATATAAAAATATAAAAACATGTCACACGGAAAATACTAATAAATATGTAAATGTACTAATATAAAAATATAAAAACCTTAACGCGCAAATGTGCGGGTCACTGTGCTAATTCACTTTACAGGACACATTTGTATATCTGGATCATTGAGTATTGTACAAAAGTATATCATTAGACGGTATACGTCTTCTAGCATATAACACATGTTCGTTGGTTATACTGTATTGATTATCTAGAAATACACACCTCTTGTAAACTGAAAAGGATGTTGTATATGTGATGATAAGAAATCATTAGCATCGCAAAAACTCATGGTGTCCGAGCAAAAAAGATTAAAAAATGAAGTGACGACACTCTCCTTTGGAAAGGGCGTGAAGAGAAGGGCGAGGGCAAAAATGACAAAACAGACCTCGAGACGAGACAAAATCACAAAATAAACTCAGCGCGAAACAATTTCACCGATCTAACTCTTTTGCTCAGTGCCCGAAAATAGGACGCTATCATACATAGCTCAGCGCCACTCCTTTAGGCGCTATCTACCTGACAGCATGGCTAAACGGGGCCAGCCCAGGCCCCACACATGGTCGTTTAATGCCTAAGTGAAGGGCGCCATGCATGAGAGCATAACGCCTTTGTGTAAGGCGCTATGCCATGCACTGCCCTTAACTTTTTGCATGGAGACCAAGGAGAGCTAGGATGCTTATTTCTATACTGTTTTGCCCCTGATGTACGGCATGCCTCGCCTCTCTCTCCTGTGCTGCATGCAAGCCCTCCGTTCAGGAACATTAAAAAAAAACATTTTGCAAAAAATACTAAGGAGTGCTGGTGCTGTACATTTTTGGATTACTTTGCCCGTGCAGCCCTGCCCCTGGTCTACCGCATGCCTCCTACGTTGTACACATGTACTGTGTGCTTTCCAATCCTGCTTTCTCTCCGCAAATATTGCAGCCAGCACATGCTAGCATGCTGCAGCTCTCCGTGCCTTCCATCCCACTGCCTTGCAAGTCCAATAGGATGTTGTTGACTTGGTTCGTTCGATTCTTCGTTGGAGTCGAGGCTGCCGATTGATTCCATGAATTCGCGAGCTGACTCCATGAAGTTGAACAATGCCGCCATGTCGACCCTGCTGCACCGCTGCCGTGGCCTCGCGCCACCATGTCGTCGGCCGTCTGCTCGATGCGCGCCGTGGCCGCGTTCTTCCGTCCCACTGGCCATCACGTCCAAGCCGTGGCCTCATGCTGCCGTGCTATCGGCCGGCCGTTCCATGCCGTGCTAATTAGTGCGTTTCCGTCCCGTCGGTCGCCATGCCCGAGTCGTGGGCCCGTGCCGAGGCACCAGCCGCTACGCAACCGCCGTGACCAAACGCATCCGAGGCACGGGCTGCCGCGCACTCAACGTTCTATGCTCCGGCCGCCGCGCCAACCATGGTGTCCCTCTTCTGCCCCCGTTGCTGCTGCACCTGGACCTAGAGATTTCGCATGCAGTATGCCATCATGATTCATGAGATGCAATAAATGGCCAGTGCATTTGTAAGGCTTGCATGCAGTACATGGGAGGGAGGCGAGGCATGCAGTACATAAATCAGCATCGCCAGCACTCCTTTGTCTTCGTGTAAAGAGCCAGGGGCAGTACATGGCACAGTGCCTTACAAACATGCGCTATGCTCTGATGCATAGCGCCCTTCCCTTAGGCGTTAAACCACCACGTGTGGGGCCTAGACTGGACGCGTTTGGCCACGCTGGCAGTTGGATAGCGCCTAGGAGAGTGGCGCTGAGCTATGTATGATAGCGTCCCACTGTCAGGCACTGAGCAAAAAGATTAGATCTGTGAAATAGTTTCGTACCGAATTCATTTTGTAATTTTGTTTGGCCTCGGCTCTGTTTTGTAGTTTTTGTCAAGAGCGAGACAATTGACACAACCACATACGTACCTACGCTGAAATACATGAAAAAGTGGCCACAGTCATTCCTCAAGCAAATTAAAAGACGAGAGGACGGCACACCGCAGCGGCCACTCCACAAATTTTAACCGTCTTAGTGCTTTTCCCTCAATCAATGTCTTTATTCTGCACTAAAAAAGTTTAAATTTCTTTATTCTACACCTTTTCATATTCTAGGTTTTTACACGGTGCCGCAATTAGCACGGAAAAGGACATTCCACACTGAGAATATGCATCTCCAAGTCTTATAAAAAATTGAAAACAAGGTCATAACATAAACACGTACCAAGATTTATGAGAAACACATGTTGTCCGATGTATAAAAAGGATGAAAGATGAAGGATTAATGGAGCAACTGTGCACAGTCAGTGCTTACACAAACTTGGGTTTATCTTGCAGTAAAATTTGTCATGTTTCTGTAATCGGACACGCCTTAGCGTGCATCTATGAATTTTGCGACATTTATGGGGTGCGTAACTCAGAACTTGTGTGGGAAGCTTCTACAGTCGACTTTGGAAGTCTCAAACGGCCTATCTCGGGAAACATTGACGTTGACTACACAAGTGTCGAATTGACCTTTTACTTGTGGCTTCAATTCTCTTAACTAATGAGTAGATTGTGCTCCATGAGACGAACGAACTTGTTCAGAGAATGTAGAAAACTCAAATCTTGTCGAGTTTCAACATAAGACCGTTATGCATGCTTGCTCAGACCAAAAAAATCAAACATGCACACTCTCTAACAATACTAGTGCGCATTATACGGTAAAGAAAATACGACTCCCTTCGATTCTAAATTGTTATTGAAATATTACATGTATCTAGACTTTTTAAAAATAGATATATTCATGTTTAGACAAATTTGAATCAATAATTTAGGATTAGACTGAGCAGTGTGTATTAGACGAGGACCAATGAGTTCTTGCGTTGCCCAGGAAAATGAGAAACGTGTAGCGGCTTGCCGTCGAGCGTTATGACAAAATTCGTATAGTTACGCAAGGCGATGGAGCGGCGGCAAACAAATCAAACTTTTGTACCGAGTTTCTCTTTTCCTAGCACCTTTATCTTATCACGAGGACTTTCTGCTGCTACGACTCCAAAATTCAGCCGGTCTTTGCAGGAAGCAGGTGTTCACCGGACCCACACATTTCATTCACTTTATTTCCTGTGACCTTTTTGTTCTTTCTCTAGGCAAGTGAGGACAAACGACAGTTTATTTTCCACGAGGTATCTTTAATCTTTCTCCCGTAGAGAAATGTTGTTCATGTTCCCTCTGAGTTAAATTTTTGGCACATGGCAGATTTTACCAACGAAAAACTTACATGACACTCTTCAGTTCTACTCTTTGGAGTATAATTTTAGAGATGATACATATATCAACGAGACATAGATTAGTGCAAGGGAGTCACTCTTTGGAGTTATTTGCTCAAAACTAGGGTTAGGGATTTCACGAGTGGGGAATTTAGGCGAGCGAGGGCGGACCCATGGGTTAAACTGTAATTAGATCGTTATTTTAAGGTCAAATTACACTCTTACAACTTTGCTAAAAGAACCTGCAGCCGACCCCATATGTCCACATCCGCAGCCACATAGCCAGTTTAGCATCAGCGAGATTTGGATTCGGGCCGCCCGTGCAAGCTTGCCAAGTTGAGTGAGAAATGCACGATTTAGAATTTGATTGACTAGACTGTACACACGTGCCAAGTTTAGTGACCCGCAGTGTGCAATTTCTTCTCTCTTTTTTATGCAAGTCACAACCGTTCATTCGATAGAAAACATCATATGAGGAAACATGCATGGTTGAATCGAATGGAATTCAGTCTAATTTATTTTTTTCCCAGCTAATCACAAGGAAGGAGCCCCCTTCCTAACCTCGCTATCAATCATCCAACCATCCAGTGGAAAGAAAAACGAAAAAGGAGAATCGTTAAGACAGCGTCACCTTAATTACAATCTTCTCTCCCAAAGGAGCACCATGGCGTAATGACTAGCAAGAGCATGCCGCAATCGCTGATGAAAACAAAGCGCAACTCCTACCCCTCTGCTCTCTTCTTCCATGTCACAACAGCAACGTTATCGACATTTCAGGGTGGAGATCGCACGATAAAACAGTGCACTTCAATCCCACTCCTAGCAGCGCATCCGACGTCCCAGTGAACAATCTTCATTGTACCTTCCTCTGTTGAAAGGCAACAACAGTTTGGAGGAAGCTGTGGCTTGCTCCCTAACCACGCCAGCTGTTTTGCTTCTTGGCCTCAAAAGTGGCTCCGTCGTTGAGCATGTCCTGCGCGTCAGTTTCCATGCCTAGCTTTGAGAGAGCAAGGGCTTGGAGGTAGAATGCGGTAGGCCATTCAGGCATGCAGACCTGAGCCTGCATTGCGTCCCGCAGAGCAAGCTCCGACTGCCCATTCATCAGGTAGGAGAAACTCCGCCTTGCAAAAACTGTAGCTGAAGGCACTGACATCATTCCAACTAGCTGCAGCATGGTAAATTAGCTTGTCATGTTACAGGACAGGAGGTACAGATTTGCAATGCTGAATGCAAATCACAAATCCAATGAATGCTTTGGTAACATAATACATCAGTAGTATGGACATAGAATTCTCAGTGACTGCTAACTGGCAGCACATGAGCGAACAGGCTAAGGGCCAAACTGTTTACAGACACCAAGCTATTCATAGTCATGTTAGTCTTTTCCATAGAATAAAGTTCCCCAGTAACTTGAAGGGGCACAAACAATCATGAAGCAACAGCATATGGACATTGCTAAATTCGCAAAACTGGATAAACTAGTTAAAAATAAGCAGAGAGAATTTAAGTGGTGTCACCTTCGTATAGTAGTCAATTGCACTCTTGAAATCCTTATCTCTAAATGAAATATCACCAAACTTCTTTGTGTTCAGCATCTCTTGCACTTGCTGAGTCCATTCTTGAAAGGACAACTTCAGTTGTTACAGCAGCATAAACATGCAACAAATAAAACTAGCTTTTCTTAACAAAGTAATGGATGAGAATTCATAATTTCTGAATATGGGCAAATGGGAATACAAAAGAGAAAGGGCAATAGCACATATCATATTCTACGCTTGAAATTAAATGGGCAAAAAGGAGCCTAATACGCAAAAGTGCACTACAACCTCCTAAACTGAACGCTGATGAAATATTCAGTGCAAAACTGTTAGCTATTTAAACTGTGGACAAGAAATATTTGCCAATGCAAGTCAACTTCTCTCCATGCGCATTAGAAGGCGTTTTAGAGACTTACATAATGCACACTGTATATGCTAATGCCATCAGAGCCTCTATTTTAATCATGAAATGCCAACATAGCTAATCATATGTAAACTAGCATCGGAAAGAACAGGAAACTATATGTCAAGAAAGAAAAAAAAACAAGTATGGGACCTTCATGAACAATTCGCAGTTAAGTCAAGACAGGACTACAAACATGCCAAGTGGAAACAAATCATGAGTAAGTAAAGTTCACCACATAAATGACGATCTAACATCAGATGCATCACAAATGCAGAATGATGCATAAATTGTATGTTACCTCATTTTCTGCACCTTCGTCGTCTTTGTAACCTGTTTTGAGCAATATATCGTGTACTGCTGTAAGGTCCATACCAGCACAGGCCTTCCCAAGTGGAGAAAGAATAGTTGGTAAGACTGACGTGGTTTTTGTAATGCCCATCAACACATGTGATGCCACCTAAATTAAGATTGATAAAAGAAATCAATCATGTTACTGTAGGTAACGCAGACGGCAGAACAATGATAATATAAAAGAATGTCTGGAAGAAGACTCAAGCTATATACCTCCTTTTGCTTCTGAAGAGGCCCAACAGAAGACAATAGATACTTTATATTGGGTCTGTCCCTAGCTTCAAACTGTAAACATTTTGATGCAAGATCTACTAATTTTGAAGCATCTTCATTAGCATATTGCCCTTCTAAGGAGGAATCCATCAATAACAGTATATTCTTTCCTCTTATCAAATCAAGCGCCTGGAATTTGAAACAGATGAAGTGAGAAATCTACTGCCACAGAAACACTGGTATGGCAGTACAACATCCTAGCACTTCACTATCATGCTGCTACGTTCTTTGAGCTGCACTTGGTTTTGAATAGAAGATATTCAATACAAGATGGTTCTACCCTCATGTCGCCCATTACAGAAATCTAGTGCTTAACATATGTATGTCAATGGTTCAAAGCTCGTATTGGCTTCAAACGTGATAATTAAACAACATCACAGTAATACTATCCAAGATGGAAGGAAGTGATAACCATAAAGTAAAGATGGAAATGAAGCATACATGACTAGGAGGAATGTGTTTCCCACTCAACAGATCCAAGAGAACCGTTCCGTAACTATATATCACACTCTCAGCGATGACTCGGCCTGTCATACAAGAGTGGAGCACAAAATTATTCAATGCAGTCCAAAAGCATATGGTAAGAGGCAGTCAGTACTTAGGAGTGAAGAAAAAAAATATTGTGATCAGTTTATTACCACGATCCACATGGTACATATTGTATGATACTCATGAACCTCAGTCACAGGTGTTTTTTCAGAAAGACATTCATTAGAGGTTTATGAACTACTTTTGTGAACACTGAACACAATAAGAACACTTTCACGTGATCATTTGCACTGTATAATATAACAGAAAGACATTCATTAGAGGTTCATGAACTACTTTTGTGAACACAATAAGAACACAATGAGCTTAAATTAAGTTCGCATAATCATTTGCACTGTATAATGTAATACAGATAGTACTAGTGTGCAAGGTTCGTGTGGTTATATTTTACCGGTTCGTAGAAACTCTGGTGGGGTGTAAGCCAGGTTGGTGCTATAACTTTTCCCGTCACGACTGTTCTTCATTAGTCCAAAACTTGACAAGCGAGGATCACCTTCCTGAGAGAAATCACAGATTATTCATGACAAGTGAGAATTTCCTCAGTAGTGACAGATGTCAATTAAATTTCAAAAAGAATAGTTATGAGCAAACTTTCATGTTCATCAAAGAACAGTTATGGCACAAAAGACAAATATAAAATAGTGCCTACCTCATCAAAAAGTACCCTATAAGCATTCAAGTCATGATAGATTTTCCGGTTCTCTGCATTGCAATGGTCGAGTGCTTGTGCAATGTAATGTGCAACCCTCAACCGCATTTCCCATGGCAATGGCTGCTTATCCCCTGCAAATATGCATGCCACTCCACAGTCAAACAAGAAAGCAAAAATAGCAAGAGAGAAAATGGAGACACGGCCACATAGTCCTGACAAATTTAGCCACATCTGTTTTGCAGAGCCAACAAGAGTCAAATGGAGTAATTGTAGAGGGTGCATTAAGCTCTTCAATCAATGCGGAGGAGATTCATTTTTTGGATCCACCCTCCACGGATCATCCAGTACGTCAGAAAGCAACAAGTAAGTAACGAACTGGATATGGATGGACGGTGGCACGTACAGTGGAAGAGGTGCTTGGACAAGGTGTCGTTGGGCATGTACTCGGCGACGAGCAGCCTCTCGTCGCCCTCCGCGCAGCAGCCGATGAGGTTGACGAGGCGCTTGTGCCGCACCTTCCCCACGCCGCCCGCCTCCGCCTGCAATAAAGCAATCAGACAGGTGAGCGCGAGATCCGGAAGGGGTGCGAGCCGCACAAACAGACGCCGCATTCGCATTCGCATTCGCCTTTGCAGCGGCGTGCGGGGAGGCGAGGGGGAGGAAGCGTACGAGGAACTGCTGCGGGTCGGGCCAGGAGAGGCGGGAGAAGCGCTTGACGGCAATGAGGCGGCCGCCGTCGAGTCGGCCCCGGTAGACGACGTTGGGCGCCTTCTCGCCGCTCTCGGAGACGATGAGGTCGGCGCTGAAGCCCTTGGTGGCGGCGCGCAGCTCGGCGAGCCCGAACTCCCTGAAGACCGGCACCGCCCGCTTGGCCGCCGCCGCGCCGCCATCCTTCTCGTCCCCCTCCGCGACCCCCGCGGGCCCATCCACGCCGTTCGCCGCCTCTTCCCGAACGCAAAACCGCCGAGCAAGCAAGAGAAAGCAACCAGATTAGATTCGTTCCAGATACACACAGTACACAACGAGTGCGGCTGGCTAGGGTTTACGAAGCAGCAGCAGCCGCGCGCGGCAATGCGGTTGCGGGTTTGGTTATTACCGGGATCTGCGGGGTCGTCGGCGGGGAGGGCGGCGTCGGCGTCGGGCGGCAGCGGCTTCCCCGCCGGCTTGGACTGGAAACACCCCATCGGAGATCTACTCTGATCTGGCTGCTGGCGAACGAATGTGGACGGTGGAACGGTGTGGGGGAGGGGAGAGCGTGCGTGTCTGTGTGTGTGAACTGGCGGAAGAAGCAGGGAGTGTGGTCAGTGAGGTGGGAGGCAGGGCTCCGAGAGAAGCGCGGCGGCAGCAGGGAGCGGGGTAGGGGAAGCAAGCAAGGGATCCGGTGCGTGCGCACCTAACACCGTGCAGCAACCTCGCTCTCGCTCCAGTGCACCGCTCTGCGCTCCGTTTTAAACAGAAAATCATTCCGTTTCCACAGAAACAATTAAATATTTTCTCTGGTCTGTTTTATGTCGCCAGGATCAATTTCTGCATGTGTCCTTTTCTGCGAAATCAGATGCCTAAACCTGCCTGAAGAAACAAGATGAAAAAAGAAAAAGAAAACAATGGCCTCAGAGACATGGGCAGAGAGAGCCGGCAGGCACAGCATGCGGCAGACTAGCCTATGGGCGCCGCGGCACGATCGGCTGCGTCCCGGTTCGACGGCACGCACGGGGGCCCTGGCCGGAGCGGGAAAGTCGCTGTCGCAGGCTCGACACGTGGGCTTGCCGGTGTCCGCTGTCCTGCTCGGCTCTCCCCGCCCGCCCGCCACACATGACATCTCTCTGTTGACAGGCCCACGCGGGCCCGCCAGTCAGTCTGGTGAGGAGACGTCACTTACCCTGGGCCCTCCAGTTAGTCTACTTGTGGTGTCTATGGCTAATTGACTATGATGCTGCACTAGGCCCAGCAGGCCCAACCTAGCTGGGTTTGTTTGTGCAAGTACTACGATTTAGCCGGTCCCGCCTCTAATCTGGCTATGCTGAAACCAATCCCAGTCACAGGGCACTAGATACCGTTATTACGTAGGAGGTCTACTCCGGCCTGATTGCTTGACTAATGGCTATAATACTACTGAATACTCCTGCTCCGTAATACTCCATCCGTTTCGTAAATACTTGTCGCTGTTTTATTACAGCTACAATACTACTGAATACTGCTACTCCGTAATACTCCATCCGTTTCTAAATACTTGTCGCTGTTTTAGTTCAAGTTTGCAATAAAATAGCGATAAGTATTTAAGAACGGATGGAGTAATATTCTGCTGCTAGTACGAAATATCTGTGGCCTGACCTACGTACTAGAAAAACAGAAGATGTAGAGTGAGAAGGTTCAAGCGGTGAAAATTTTAGAGACAACATGGCCAACTACTCCCTCCAATCCATATTAATTATCGAAATATTACATGTATTTAGATGTTTTTTAGTCATATATACATCCAAAATTGGACAAATTTGAGACAATTATCGATCGTAGAGAGTATCATTTAATTATGATTGGTTTTATAATTCAAAATTAACAAGGGTCACTAGCTAGCGATTTTAATTCTGACGTTAAATTTGATGTGATAAGTCATAAATGTTTTTTCTTTTTTCTTGAAATCGTTGGACATTACTTTTCTTTTCCAAGTGGGTAAGGATGCAAAGCAAATCAGAATCTGAACATAGAGAAACCAGCAGCAAGTTATAGGCACATGCAGGAGTGGTGCAATTTTAAAGCCGCGGCACTCGGATCATCACTCATCTCGGATGCTGATCTCTCTCTTACTCTACATCGGCCATCAAGATTTAAGTGCTGCTCCAACGCGGCCACTCAAATTGGACAAGCAAAGTGTCCATCTTGGTCTGTTCGGGTGGCAATCCGGACATATTTGAACCCGATGTCCGTTTAGATATGCTGGTGCCCCCAACTGAGACAACCCATTTGGTCCGAGGATAGACGGTAGTTTTTTTCGCTACTCTTGCAACTGTGACCATTCAATGACCACACAAATCATTCCAAATAGTCCACAATACAAATAGTTCACGCAATAACAGATAGTTCCAAATATAGTTCAAACATTAAAATGCATAAAAATCTACCGGTTTCTTGCATGATTCCACATATCCTCAACCAAATAATTTTGTAGTTGGTTGTGAGTTGCCCGATCACATATTTCATGATGCACATGGAGAAACTGTTGGAAAGTTCCCGGTCCAGGCTGGGGTTCAACCAAATCCTCCTGGAAGTCTCACTCTGTATCATAGATGGAATCGTCATGCCTCATCCTTAACAATCATGTTGTACATGATCACACAAACGATCGTCACCTCAGTCGTAATGGGGATTGGGGGAGATTTGTTTTGGTCGCAGACGGGCAGGCAAAGGGGAGGACGAGCGCACTCCCTGTCCGTTGTCCTGACAAACGCAAATTCGGCCATATTATTTAGAAGAAGAATGGGTCCAGCCAAGCAACAAAACAGATAGGCATGGAAATGGATCGCCGCGTGGCCGTGCATTTTGTCATCGACAGACACAAACGTACGCGTCCGGGCAAAATGGGTCGACCCATTGGAGTCGGCGCCCTAAGGATAGCATGTTGGTAAACTAAATATTGTTTAATCAGGTATTATTATGGATGATTAATAGCAGTCATTTTTGGCAGTAGCCTTGTAAAGATGTCAGCTCTTGTATGTGTGTGTGACTGATGTTGATGAACACAAGTATTATTTTGATTGAATTTCATTTTTTTATCCTCTATTTTGACATTTGTGACAACGATTCCCCCATGTAACAGTAATTCCTTATGCTTACCCTATTTAGTGAATTTTCTGACATATTTTATCTCATTTAGCGAAACATGTGCCAGATTTTACTCCACTCGGTGACAATCCAGCATTTAGAAAATCGGCGAGGCTCGCTACAAGGTCCAGGGTGGCCATCATAGACATGGCCCCTGCTCGTCGTCGGCGAGTCTCACAAGAAGCATGGCAACGTTGTTCGCCACTGGAACGTACGGTACAGCACGGTGATCAATAGCACAGCCACAAGTCCAAAACTCATTCAGTTAGCTGCCTGATTGGTGTTGTTGCGTGCATAAACTAACTCCTCCATAATCTAGATGCTAGTATCTAAGGTAAAGCCCGTGGCCTACTTCCTCCGTTTCATAATACTAGTATAAAACACGCATGCATTTCAAGATTTTGTTTTGACCACCAATTAGATCAACAAAATGCGAATCATGCATTATAAAAATTATACCGGTGAAAACTTCTTTCAGATATGAATCTAGTGGTATAATTTTTATAACACATCATTCACATTGTGTTAGCCTTATATTACGGAACGGGGGAAGTATGCAATATGTGCAACGTAAACGAGATAGGACATGCATTGAGTGGAGCTAACACTCAAGAGGTAAATACACTGGCAGTCCAACTAGTTGAGCGGTGGGAGCATTTTAGTCCAACATTTTGAAAATTGGGGTGGACTGGTACGAAAAGTTGAGAGGTGGGAGCAAAAAAGTCCAATCTAGTCTGAAAGGACACGTGGCCTCATATCGAGTAGGCGGTGATAATTTTACGAATAACCCCTTCCCCAGCCGGCGCATTTTACTCTTATGCCCTAACCGATTCATCTCCCCTGACTCTTCGTTGCCGCCTCCCTCGACGACGACGGCGCGGGCGATCGTCTCCTCCTCCGGTGCGAGACGCGACGATGCAGCCGGAGCCGCACCTCCGGTACTGGGACTCGGGGCCGATAGAGTACGGTAAGATCGACCGCTTCGTCTTGTGTTGATTTCGGGTGATGTCGTCGGTTTAGTTGGGGTTTACAGTAGGGTTTTAGGAACGGATTGGGAGTAAGTGTTAGGGTCAAATGCGGGCGCAAAACCGAAGTTACGGGTGATGGCGTATTTGTGCTGTGAGACTTTAGGTCATATGTTTTCAGTTAGTCGCCTTCGGAGGCGATTTGTTGAAGTGGGCATAATTTGGGGAATTTGGCGGATGTTTCATACATGTTCGTCTCTGTTTTTTTGATTAAGAGTAGATGTTCAGAGATCAAATGTTTCGCTCACATGCTTAAATTTTGGTTGCATCTACGAAACCCTACCTGCTTGCTGAAATTAAGTAGCTTTTATTTGAAATTGACTGAAATTTCATAGTTGTTAACTGCTAATTTATCTCAAATGTCACAATGTAGAGCCTGGTGGAGACATGATTGCTTGTAAAATTGAACATGGTGGGCTTTTTGTTGGTTTTGGAGACAACCTAGATTACTTGGGACCCCAAGTAGATGTTTTTGACAATTGTTGCTGTGAGACTTGGTCTTTGTTATGGATAGAGGAATGTTTGAAACAGTTGGGATATGAGATGGATGGGCTCCTTCATGTATATTGGTTGAGGCCAGGGATGGAAATTAACCAGGCAGGTGCTCTTCAGTGCGTTGAGGATGATGCAGGCATAGTTGAGATGATCAATGCTGCAAAGGAGGAGAAGAACATATATCTAATCATTGATCATAGAAACTTTCTGAAGACATTTAGAGAAGATATCATCTGGGATGGTGGAGGACCAAGTTTGCCACCTGTTATTAGCCCAAGGAAGATGCCTAGGAACTTGGAAGCTGAAGCTAGCAAGTCAGCAGCACAATGTAGCAAGGCAAGGAGTGAAGAAGAACAGTCAGCTGATGAACCTCATCTCAATTTGCAAGATGATCATGAAGTAGGGGAAGAAGTAGAAGATGATGCACAAGTAGATGAAGATTCTGACACAGATTCCAATTTTGTGGATAGTGATTATGATGTTATGGATGGAGATGATGATCTATTTGCTGACAATGTGGACAAGGAAGTGCAAGATCACAATGAGCCAGAAGAGGTTGAAGATGTAGAAGATGCTGCTGCTTTAGAAGATGATGACCTGAATCTGAGAAAAGAAGAAGAGGATCACCTGAAAGGAAAATTCAAAACTTTTAATGCTAAAGTGGACATGCACACTCCAATATTCAAAGTAGGCATGGTATTCAGTGATGTCAAAGAGCTAAGGAAAGCATTGGTATCATATAGTGTCAGAAACAGGGTGAGACTTGAGAAGCTTAGAAACGAAACCAGGAGACTTGAAGCAATATGCAACCCTGGGTGCACTTGGTACATGAAGGCTACCATTGACAACAGAAGTGGTGGTTTCATCATCAGGCAGTACAATGGAAGGCATAAATGTCAGAAAGCACGGGATGTGAAGACCTTGACGGCAAGATTCCTTACAGACAGGTTTATAGAAGAGTTCAGAGATAATAAGAAGCTGGATTTACAGGGTTTTGCTGCAAAAGTTCAGAGAGAATACAAAATGGTACCAAATAGGTGGAAGCTTGGGAGGGCAAGAAGGGAGGCATTGAAGCAGATACATGGAGATGAGGATGCTCAGTTTAGTCTATTATGAGACTATGGACAAGAATTGAGGAGGGCAAATCCTGGTTCTAAGTTCTTGTTATCCACTAATCATGTTGAAGGAGTTGGAGATAAGCCTTCAACAGAGCACTCGTCCACTCTTTATTGGTCATATGATGCAATCAAAAGGGGGTTCCTGAAAGGCTATAGGCCATTGATATGTCTAGATGGTTGCCATATCAAGACCAAGTATAAAAGGCAGTTGTTGACAGCAGTAGGTATTGATCCAAACGACTGCATTTTTCCAATTGCAATGGGTTTGGTGGAGGTGGAGTGCACAAGTTCTTGGGAGTGGTTTCTCACTACTCTTAAGGATGATCTGAACATAACAAACACTTCAGCTTTTACTCTGATGAGTGATAAACAAAAGGTATGAATTATTTCTTTGAATCATTTCTGTTCAATTGAAAAATATTTGTAATGAATTATGACTGAACTTAACTTGATTCCAGGGACTCATAAATGCAGTTCAGTCAGTTTGGCCAGATGCAGAGCATAGGCATTGTGTGAGGCATCTCTACCAGAATTTTTAGAGAGCAGGCCATAGAGGTGAACTACTAAAAAATGGTCTATGGGCCATAGCTAGGTCACCCAATGTCCTAAAGTGGAGGGCAAATTTAGATAGAATGAATGATCATGATGAGGAAGCTTATCACTGGGTTGAACAGCTTGCACCAAGCACATGGATTAAGGCATTCTTCAAAGATTTCCCAAAGTGTGATATTTTGCTTAACAACCATTCTGAAGTGTTTAACAGGTAATCAATAGTACTGCTTATCATATCATAACTGATACAGCTTATCTCATATTTGTTTACAATTTCATTCCAGTTACATCTTAGAGGCAAGGGAGATGCCAATATTGTCCATGTTAGAAACCATATTCTATAAAATGGTGAAAAGAATTCAAACCAAAAGGAAAGAAGTGGAGAAATGGCCAGGGACAATTTGTCCTAAAATACAGAAAAAGCTTGACAAGTTCGCTGATTGGAGTGCCAATGCCTTTGTACTTTATGCAACTGCTGCTAGCTTTACTGTGAGAGGCAGGGGAAGCAGGGGAAGAGCTAATGCAACAGCTGGACAGGGAAGAGGTGTACCAAGCAATGTTGATGCTGGACATGGGATAGGAAATGCAAACACATCAACTGCTCAAGCAAGTGCTGGTGGAGGCCAAGGAAGAGGAAATACAGCAGCAAGGAGAGGAAGAGCAAGTTCAACGGCTGGTGGAGGCCAACGAAGAGGTAATGTATCAAGGAAGAGAATAGTAAGTTCTTCTGAAACTGCAACTGCTAGGGCTGAAGCTAGAACCAGGGCAAAAAGAAGATACAACACTGGACCTGGTTCACTTCACTATTTGCTATTTGGGAATGATGAGCAACAAGGTCAAGGAGAACAATACATTCCAGATCTGAATGCACCTGCAGCTGAAGAAGAGATACCAGTTACACAGAATGCTCCAACTCATGACATGTAGATGGATGAAAATGATGTTTTTTTCCTTCCTACTAGCTCTAATTCAGTTTGATGTTGCTGTTACTTTGGTGTCTATTTTGGTATCCTGATGGATACATGATGTAAGGGAGCACTTGGGTTACTGATGGATTCTAGGTTTAAGTGTTGGATGATTAAGTGGATGGATGAAGTTTATTAACTAATACTGCTTCATTTCAAACATCATTCAAACTTAACTAATACTGCTTCATTTCAAACATCATTCAAACATAGCTATTAACTGATACTGCTTCATTTCAAACATCATTCAAACTAAACTACATACTGTCAAAGATTTGAAACATCAACTTAAGTACATTTCACACTGCTAAACAAAGATGCTAATGCATACCCAAGAACATAGATTGCAACTCCCATCACAATGACTAGTTCTTTTCTATCCCTAACTCTAATCTCTACCCTATGCCTCCTCTCCATCATCTTCTTCTCTAGCTTCAAATTCTTCATCTCAATTTCCAGATCCTTAACAGTCTGTATCAGCAACAGATTTTCTCCCTCCAAAGCAGCAACCATGTTCATGTAAAGCCTGACATTGTTGTTCACAATCGACGTTTCATTATTTTCAGCATTATGCACCTTAACATTCTCCTGAAAAGGGGGATTCAAATTTGAAACCATATTGAACCGAAGAAAACATGGGGATTCATGAAATCGAACCAAAAATTGAGAAATTACCTTGCAGCATGCTCTTGGGTCCCAGTATGCCTCGCTAGTTATCTTTGCCCAGCCGTCGCGGCCCTCCGCACTCCACAGCTTGCTGTCGCCGGCGACTCCCGCACCTCCGTCACTGTCGCACATCGCCATTCCCAACCTGCCGCCTCTAACGCGCTCCATCCCAAGATTCGTCCTCTCCGAATATGTGGAAGCCGCCCTGCCGATTTGTCCTAGACGGTGGTCGCCGGGGAGATTCTAGGGTTAGAGACGGGGGGGGGGGGGGCTACAGAGAGCAGAGCGGCTGCGGGGGACGAAGGACAGACGAAATAAGGACGAACCGGTATGAATTGAGCCTTTAATTTCAATACAGTCCAGGGGGTTTTCAGCAAGATTGTAATCGCGACTAAACTGCCCACGTGTCGCCTTCTTATTGGCCGTGCGCACTAATGAATCCGCAAATCAACTTTTGGGACTAGTACACCCAAATTTTCAAAAATTTGGACTAAAATGCTTCCACCTCTCAACTAGTTGGACTGCCAGTGTATTTACCTCCGCTTTCACCGCGCGCCCGGTTGTCGTTCGTGTCCGACTGCACTTGCACCGAGCATCATGACCTGCTCCGACACGAATGACGAACCATGCGAGTTGTTTGGCCTGACGGACGCCATGCGCGCCGTGTCACGAAGCTGAGGACCGCATGTACGTACCTGACGGCCGCGGCTCAGCGAGAGGTCGACCGGCGCCACGGCCGTGCTGGGCCACCTTGGAACTCGTCGTGAGCCTATGCAGCTGCCAAAGTCTTGACCCGCAACATTTTATTGGTTGTGCCATGCTGCTGGGACTCAAAACCCCCAATATTTCCAATTTCTGTCATGTACATCGCTAACATAGAAGGGTGAGTCTAGAACGGTAAGTGCATACTTAGCGTGGCACTGATAAGTGACAAATGCAGATTTCCCAACAGTTGCTGAAACCTGTAATGTACCTATCAGATTATGAGATATAACTACCATAAGCGATACACATATTTCCCAACAGTATTTGTTTGGATTGCACATGATGAAAAAAGAAAAGGCAAAGGAAAGGGATTTGATTATCATGCTATTGTTTTTTTGATTTATTTATGAATAATCATCCTTTTGAATAAGCAAAGAACCCGAACTTGATTTTGTATCTTCCTTGTATATATATTTCCATTTGTTTTTTTTAGATAAAAACATTTCCATTTGTGTTCCTCACCATCGGCCTGTCTTGAATATATAAGATATAAAACTCTCTGCCTTCTTATTAAAAAAGAAAAAGAAATGTGTTGGTGTTCACACAGTTATTTTGGATGCTCACTTTCAGTATCTAACTTTCTGAAATTCATGTCGGATATGATTAAGAATAATTTAACTGAATTTTAGATTCTTCCCATTTATTAAGTTATCCATATGTCTGAACTGAACTGTAGGCCCCTCTTTTGGCTTTAAGTGTTGACAAACGTAAGCAGTTTAGTACTTTTGCTGCCATGATATATCAAGGGTTACAGTCCTGTGATCCTTCAGCTTTTTTACTGAAATATCTCCGCATTTCGATGTTGTGGATTAATTTCAAATTAGAGGAAATAGAAAAACCAGAGATGTTGCTTACGTTTTATGGTTCGCAGTATTTTGATGTTGTTTCCGGAGTTTTTGTTTTGATAATTGTCTACCTTATATATTCCAAGAAGACACAATATCTGAAGTACAGAAAGGCCTTAAAAAAGGGTCAAAACAAATAAGAAAGAAAACTAAAGTTCAGTACAGTGATCTATCAGAAAAGTTTGTCCTCCCACTGAAGAAGGCAGAGCTTGAGTGCTTCCTTACTAGTTCTAACACTCGAGACGCAGAGTTTCTTCACTTAATAATGTGAATAGGAAGGTTGTCATTATGGAAAACTCTTGCGTTCAGGGCATGCCATAGTTGAGTGGCGCAAGCTGAAGAATAGATATACCAATTGCTGTTTTGTGCACTCATTTCTTCAAGAAAGTTAATGGACAAAGATGCTCGAGTGGCCTGATTGATTAATCTCAAACCTGACCAAAGATAGTGAGCTGTGCAGAGATCACAGTAGCCATGATCAATATCCTTCCACTGCTTCTTGATCATATTACTCCGCGTGTTAAGGCAATTTTGAAAGGCTAGCCAGGGAAAGACCTTGTGCTTCTAAGAAATACTCATAGAGTGCCAAATGAGCATGCTAGGGGCCAAGTAATACCTCTGAATGTGTTAGAAATCTAATCTGTTACATTTAACAGGTTGCTTGTGGTTCTTAATGATAGATAGAGCATTTAACTCCTTAATTCCTGATTTCGATGTTGGTTTGCTTTATTCAAAGGGCAGCCTACGTCTTGTGCCCACTTACTGTACCAAAAAACAGATAATCAGATTTGAGCAGTCAACAACAGATGATCAGTCCTCCATGAAGGCAGAGGGACAAAGCCAACAGGAGGAGGAATTGGATTTATTAAGCCAGGCAGATACTTTGAGTTTAGGAACAAT
This sequence comes from Brachypodium distachyon, assembly GCF_000005505.3. Taxonomy (NCBI): domain Eukaryota; kingdom Viridiplantae; phylum Streptophyta; class Magnoliopsida; order Poales; family Poaceae; genus Brachypodium; species Brachypodium distachyon. The sequence goes on along the minus strand of NC_016133.3, from coordinate 36,127,334 downwards.
TTACTTTTCCAGATCCATCCTAGGACCAAATCAGATGGGAAATTCCCATAACTGTTCTTGAATCTGAATTCAAGCTGTACAGTCATACGGAGCTACATATACGAAACTACGCATAAGCTGAACAATGATTTGAATCACATGAACTACGAAACATCATAGAAGCTGGCAGATCCATCACTTACGGCGACTCCGTCGAAGTAAGCACGACGGCAAGAGGGCCTCCGGGTGAGTCTCCAGAATCTGAGGCAGCGGCAGTGGTACTCCGAGGAGCCCACGTATCTCATGTCGTAGGTCGCCGGCAACGCCCGAACAGTAATCATACTTTGCAATTGCTCTGGCGACGATGTCCCTGGTCCTTGCGAGGAAGGAGCTATCAACAGAATCTGCTGAAGCGTTGGCTCGGATTTGCATGTGTCGTGCGTCGGCGGCGTGGGTGCGAACCCGGTCGTGCAGATGCTCCATAAGCAAGTACAGTTCCTGTAGCCTGACATTGGCACTCTGAATCTCAGCAGCACGATCGTCTTGAACCGGCTCTTCGGCTTCTCCTTGCTCAGCCATCGGCTGGGCCGCGCCATCTTCGGCTTCTCCTTGCTCAGCCACCGGCTCCGCCTCGCCATCTTCGGCATCTACTTCATCAGCCACCGGCTCGGCCTGCTCGACGGGGGTAGCGTTGCTTCTCGGAGTCGGAGGAGTGTTGCAGTTGACGCGGCCGACGTGAGAAGGGTCGCGGTCGCTGTCGCCGCTGCAGAGGGGAGGAACGTCCCGGTCGACGCTGCTGACGGGAGAAGGGTTCCGGTTCTTAGGAACCCAGACGCGGCGTTGGTCGGCACCGAGAGGCGGGGCAGGGGCACGGCCGCGTGCGCCGGCGCCGTGAGGATGCGGCGCGATGGCGTCGCCGCTATCGCGAGCGCGCACTCGAACCCACACCAGGCGAGGAGGGGGGTCAGGACGCCGCGCGTCCGAACGCAGAGCACCTCCTCGGAGGTGACCGCGCTGCGGACGGCCAGGAGGTGCTCGGGCTTCATGCAGGCGGTGCGGCGGAGGGGCGCGAGGCTGCTCGCGCCGGCGAGGAGAGGCGCGGCCTTGTCCGCCGCGGTTTTCTTTTTTGACCCGACTAGCGAGCGAGCAAACCAGCCAACGCGAATACGGAAACGCTACTTTTGTATTCATGATTAATACGTGGTCTCCGTCCTCTAATCAGAACGCGATTTCTCGGTAGCTCGTCCGCCGCATGCACACTGAGTGGTTGGCTGCATGGTGCAATTATTTCTTTTTCAAAAAATTTAAAATGTCATAACTTTCAAAACCAGCGTCGAAATTATGATCTGTTTTCATCATTGTTGGTTCTTTCGTGATGAGATTTTCAATCCATGTTTGGTATATTTTAACCAATACTTTACTAAAAGCAACTTTTATGATAAACAATGCAACTACGGTTCTCGAACTTGCAACTTTGTCTTGCATGCATAGCACCAACAGTTTTTCCTCCATTTTAGGAACTTTGCCACTTATACTAACAATTTTGTGTGCCTGGTTGCACTTTTATCTATAACGGCAATTTTAACTATTGTACTATCAGTTTTGACTACTACACCGGCAACTCTCGCTCACATAATACCAACTTTTTCTTCTATACGGGCAACATTCATTTATATACTAGCAACTTTAGTTCTTATACTGACAAATTTTGACTCATATATATATTAGCACTTTGGTAGCTATCAGCAAATTTCACTCACATACTAGCAATTTTGTTATACCGACAACTTTGACTACCATACTAATTACTTTGTCTTCTCTATTAATAATTTTGACTCACATAATAGCAACTTTAGTAGTTTTATCTGCAACTTTCACTCACAAAGAAACAACTTTGGTCGTTATACTCGCAACTTTGACTATCGTAGTAGCAATCATGAATCCTATATTGGCAACTTCACTCGCACGCTAGCAACTTTGGGTGTTACACCAGTAACTTTTCACATAGTAACAAGTTTGGCTGCTAGACTGGAAATTTTGATTTACATACTAACAATTTTGGTTTCTATATAGATAATTTTGACTATCATGCTAGAAGCCATGGCCACTGTACCGACAACTTTCACCCGAGCATACTAGCAACTTTGGGTGCTACACCGGTAACTTTTCACATAATAACAACTTTGAATGCTATACTAACAACTTTGACTCACATATTAGCAACTTTGGTATCTATATCGGCAACTTTGACTAGCATACTAGCAACTTTGGCTGCTATACCAGCAATTTTTCACAAACTAGCAACTTTGAGCCACATATTAGCAACTTTGGTGTCTATATCGGCACCTTTGACTCTCACAGTAGCAACTTTGACTCACATAATAACAACTTTTGATTTATATATCGGCAACTTTGAGTCTCAAAATAGCAACTTTGGCTTCTACGCAGGCGATTTTGACTCATATGCTAACAACTCAAGACTGATACATCGACAACTTTGACTCTCGAAATAGCAACTTTGGTTCCAATCCAGATACTTTGACTCGCATATTAGTAACTTTGGCTACTACTGGCAATTTCGCTCTATCACAAACAATTTTGGTATACGAGTTGGCAACTTTATCTTATTACCGGCAAGTTTGAGTCTCATACTAGCAACTAGTGCTCCCATACTAGCAACCATTGCTTAACTACTACCAACTTTATCTCTCATATTAACAATTTTGGCTCGTATACCAGTGGCAATTTTCGCTCTACTCAAGCAATATCCACTCTAGTGTAGACATCTTTGGTGTGTCGCAACTTTCGTCAATGTGTGTCAATTTTGTCGTTTATGCTAACGAATTTTTCTGCAGCTCGCAACATTATCTTTTGTTCTCTAAACATTGGATATGTGCAAAAATTTTGTGTCAAAAAGCATATCATGGATATTTAATAAACTAAATACACATGTTTAAAAGTTTTATAAGAAAAGTAAAGTTGCGACCAGGAACTAACGAGCCCATATCCCCTTCCCATCTTTTCTTCTGAAGTTGGCAACAGTATTTTCTATTCTCACAAATTTGGATGGGTCTAACAATTTTGGATGAAAAAACAACTCTGGTGGGTATTTTACCAACTAACTACTTATGTATAGCAACTAACTACGCATGTCTAGCAATTTTATATTCAAAAATCAGTCAAATAATATACGAGGTATAGCACGTTTGATTTTTTTTTTAGTATAGCAACTTTGATCAAATAGCAAGCAATTATCTGGGCTATTTTTTCCTGGGCCTCAGCCCACCTCTCCCTCCTTTTTTTTTTTCCTTTTTCTCCTCCTTATCTTTCCTTCCTGGGCCGCAACACCCCTTACCGGCCCATCTAGTTCCTGACCACATCTCTGGCCCAACCGACCGAATCCTGGTCGTCTTCTTCCTCCTTACGTCCAACATCCAGAAGAAACTCCAGCAGCACACATGCCTGATGAACTCTCCTTCAATTCTCTCTCCCCTATAGGTTTTTCCTCCATGGGACTTATTCCCCTCCATCCCACGAATCGATTCTGCCCTTTAGTTCCCGTTTCATCTGCTTGAACTTTCTCAATTCGTAACCAAAGGCTGCAAGGACGAGGAGGGGGAAGGCGGCCGCGGCGGCTGCGAGAAGGAGGCTGCGACGGAGAGCGCCTAGGCCTTGAGGTCAGACGCAGGGAATGCGTGACCGACGTGATTCGATGGTGGATGGAACGAATCTGCGAGATACACGCAGGAAACAGGTCACCTAGTCGGAACGAGTGGCCCTCTCGTCTGATCGATCGGACGGTGTACACAGGGTGCGCTCGCTCGAGTCAAAAAGTGCAGCTGCACGTTCCAGCGATTAGGTTTTTGTTTAGAAGGCCCCCACCTGAACCAAACTTCTTTATTGAACAAAAAAAAAAGGAAGAGGTTACAAGGAGGGGGGGGAGGGAAGAACCAAGATCAACAAAAGGTTTGGGGGGATCGAACGGGGGGCTCGGGAGGACCAGATGGCGACCAGATCATGGATAGAGCTCGCCAAGAGCAAGTCGGAGTGGGGGACGCCATCGAACACATGCCGGTTCCTACTCTTCCAGCTCGTCCAAAACAGCAGGAGTAGGAATGTGTTCGCATGAGAGGAGTGAAGTCCGTGGAGCGCCGCCGAGATGGCATCGCACATGCCACGTAAGTCGGGGGCGCCCACGGCAGCGGCAATGGGGACGCCCAGCGCCTGCCACAAAGAGAACAGACGCAGACATCTCCCCAGGAGGTGGAGTAGATCTTCGTCAACGGAGATGGGGCAAAAGGGACAGGAGGCGGTGGGGAGCAAGCCGTGACGGTGGGGCAGCTCCCTCGTCCTGGTGTTCCCATGCCGAGCAACCCAGAAAAAGATCTGGACCTTCTTCGGGGCAAAGTTATTCCAGTTGATGTCACCGAGCGGCACGAGAGTCGCAGGCGGGTGAAGAAGCTTGTACAGGCTCCGAGCAGAGGGCTTCGCACCATTACGCAGGAGCCGAACATCCGAAGCCGCAGAGAGCCGAGAAGCCTCAAGTGACAGAGTTCGGCGAGCTCGGTGCTGGCCATGAGGTTGGGCGGGGGCGCATCGGGAGAATCAGGCCTTTGGGGCTGATCAAGGAGGCCACGCTCGCAGCAGGGGCCAAGCAGTGAGAGAAGAGGGCGGGGAACTTGAGAGCAAGGGTGCCGCCCCGGATCCAGCGATCGAGCCAGAACGACACGCGCTCACCAGCGCCTACGTGGACAACGGAGAGATCCCACACACGGGGGAACACGGACTTAAGCGCGCGCCAGAATGAAGTGTCTGACGCCGCAGCCGGGTCGACGATCCCAAACTCACCGTACCACCGCCTAACCCAGCGCGCCCATGGGGAATCATCTCTGACGAGGAGCCTGAAGATGAACTTCGCGAGGAGGCAGTCGTTCTGGACAGCCAGGTCCTTGAGACCCAGGCCACCATCGGAGCGCGCCCGGCAGGCACGAGACCAGGCCACCTGACAGTCACCGCCACTGCAGCTAACAGCGCCTTTCCTGAAGAGCCCGCGACGGGGGCGATGCATCTCGGTGAGGATGGTCTTGGGAAGATGGACAACGCTCATGGCGAAGGAGGGAAGGGCCGACAGGACGGAGTCGGTGAGCACCAGGCGGCCCCCCGCGAAGAGAAGGTGGGAGCGCCAGCCGGGCCCCCGCTTCTCTAGCTTGACGACGAGGTGCTGGAGGTCACAAACTCGGAGTTTTAAGACGGACAGGGGCAGCCCGAGGTATTCTTGCGGGAACTCCGCAACCAAGCAGCCGATGGAGCGAGCCATCGCAAGGGCACGGGGGGGGGGGGGGGTCGATGTGGATCGGCACGAAGGCGGATTTGGCAAAGTTAATCTGGAGGCCAGTGGCGTCAGAGAAGGCATCAAGGACGCGACGCAGGAGGACGACTTGCCGCTCGTCAGCCCGGAGCAAGATAAGGGTGTCGTCGGCGTACTAGATGACGGGGTAGGGGAGGTCACCGACGAGGGGGTGGAGGAGCCGATGATCCCCGCGCCCTGCGGCAACCAAACGTTGAAGGAGGTCAGCGACGATGATGAAGAGATACGGCGAGAGAGGATCGCCCTGGCGTAGCCCACGCTTGTAGTTGATCCAGCGGCCTGGGACACCATTCAGGAGGACGGAGGCACGTCCGAAGGCGAGGATGCTGGCCATCCAAGCCCGCCATGTCGCACCAGTGGCACCCGGGGTGCCACCCGCGCACGACGCATGGGTCACATCGCTGGGTTCTCGGAAGGATCTCACCACTAGCGGCAGCATGCAGGCCACCCCGCAAGCTACCAGCCCGGCAGGGCTAGCGGGGCTTCGGGGAATAGTTCCGTCTGGGCACCTCCCGCGAAGGTACTTGTCAGGAGGGGGCGTTTCCGGGCACAGGTTTCCGCCGCGAGGGCGGGGCCGAGCGAACAGAGCAGCATCGCCACATGGGCGCGCGGCGGGCACCCAGTGTACAGTTTCGTCAGGACAAAGAGTGAGGCGCACGGCGCATTTAATGAGCTGACAGGAGGGGCGTTATCCGTCTAGTCGAGCAAACAGTGGCTGCCCAGAGCTAGTTCTTAGGCCTTAGACCCCTAGCCAAGGGGTTGGCGCTCATGCATGCATGCCAGCGCACCGAGGAGGAGCTGCCCGAACTCCTTGCTCGCCACTTGTAAACCATGCACCGTGGCACCTGTGATATCCCCTTGGTTATAAAAGGAGGACCCCACCAACGGTCAAAGGGTTCGGTTCGCACACATACACGCACACACGGACGGACTAAATGGTTCTTTTTTCGGTTCGTTGGTTCGCTCGTTCAACCAACAAGCAGTTCACCACCGGTAGTGACCCAGAGTGGCAAGCAGTACTTAGCCAAAGAGGAGAGTACCCGGGAATCTTCCCCGGCGACCTGTAAACAGTCGATTTTACAGTAATACAAACTCAGACAATCAGGACGTAGGGCTTTACACCGCAAGGTGGCCCGAACCTAGGTAAAAAGTGTGTGCATGCGTTCTTGGTGTGTTCTTACGCTTTGCATCGGTTCCGCCGGTGATCGCCGGAGCGATCCCCGTAGCCCACTGCCGAACCTAAAAGGGGGTGCCCGCGCATCCCCGGTGTCGGAGCCCCGTGCGACGACACGCCAGCGTTCACCAAAGCCACGAGCGGCGAGGATGGCGTCCAGGGCAGCCCACTCTACAGTGTCGAAAGCTTTCCGAAAGTCTAGTTTCAGCACAACGGCAGCGGTGCGCTGTTTTTGGCAGCACTGGACCAGCTCGGTCGTGTAGGCAAAATTGTAGGCGATGTTCCTCCCGCGGAAGAACCCAGACTGGTCCATCGCAACCAGATTGGCAATGCGGGGTTGAATCCGCTCGTCAGCACGTTGCAAAGGATCTTGAGGGCGCACCCCTGGAAGGAGATAGGCCGGAACCCGTCGGCAGTGACGACGTCCGGCTTCTTGTGGAGCAGGGTGATGTAGGCCTGATTTAGCGGCGCGGGGGAGACACCACCATCGCAGAACGCAGAGATGAAGTCCATAAGGTTGCCCTTGACAAGCGGCCAGAAGGTTCTAAAGAAGGCCGGACCAAAGCCGTCGGGGCCGGGAGTGGCGTCAGAGCGCATACGAAGCACCGCTTGGTGGACTTCGTCAATCGAGAACGGCGCCTCAAGCTGCGACAAGCCCGCGACCGGATCATACAGCTCCCTGAGGTTAAAGGTGAACCTGGGAGGAGCGGAGGAGCCCAAGAGATCAGAGTAGAAATCAGAGAGCAGATGCTCTTTGTCACCATGGTTGAAGACGAGGCGAGCCCCATCATGCAGGACCTGAATTTTGTTCTTACGGAATCTGACCGAGGCGCGGGCGTGGAAGAAAGAGGTGTTTTCATCTCCCAACTTGCAGAAGCGGATGGTGTCACGCTGCTTCCAGTACAAAGCTTTTGCCTTGACCTGGGACTCCAAGTGCCCCTTGACCAAACACGGAGAAGAGCCTCGACAGAGGAGAGCCAGCGTCGTTCCTCCAGGCAGTCAAGGAGGTCGATGACAAGACGGCACTGGGAGAGGATCGCGTCCGGATGTTTCGTAGCCTCCCACTTCTTAGACTCAGCGCGTGCCCATTTGAGTTTCCTGGCAAGCCGCATCGCAGGGTCGGCGAGATGATTGCACGGGCGCTCCCAGACGGAGGCGACAAGTTCATGGTAAGCCGGGTTCAGAGCCCAGCCATCGGAGCATGGGTCTCCGGCACCGGGGATGCCGAGCACCCCCTTTTTTGGTTTGGTGGAGGGCGCGGCGATCGCCGGCGTGACGATAGACACGAAATGTGGACACGAGAATTTACCCAAGTTCGGGCCACCTGGAGGTGTAACACCCTACGTCCTGCTTGTGGTTGTATTCAAGATTGTATATGTCGCTTACAAGGTTTCTCGGGAGTTCCCGGGGAGCTACTTGGCGATGGCATCGGTGCTCCTTTTATAGACAAGGGGATACCACAGGTGCCAATGCATGCAGCGTGACACGTCTCCTAGACGCGTGTCACAGCCATATGAAAAGTACTCCCGCTGATCCACGCTGGACGCCATGCAGCGCCCGGTCCACTGTACACGGTAGAAAAAAAGGTTCGTAGGGTAGTCGCCCTAGCCTTGCTAAGAAAGACTGGACCTGCTGATAAGACTCTTGTCGGTGCATTAAATGCACTACGCCCGCCGTCTTGTCCTGTCTTCACTGTTCTGTAGGCCCCACCTGCATGCCCGCGCGTAGGTTGCTGGGGTCCCCCCTCCCGGCAAGCGCACTCGGCTAGTTGCCGGGAGGCGTTTCTTCCGTTTCCGGGGATCGGGGTTCCCGGGGGCTTCTTACATTCTGGCACTTAGCTTCACCTTCACCAAAGACCGTTTCCTTGAGGCAGTCTTCCCGGACTCATTGCTTCCCGGGAGGCCCTCCTGACGGGGCTTCGTCACTGGCGACCCACGCATCTCGTATCAGTGGGACCCCGTAGGCCACTGGTAAGACAGTAGCCCCCGGGCGTGGGCCGGCAGCCTTGAAGCTCCAGCAAGTGCTATCCTCGGTCGGTTGTCAGGCTACGCCCTATCCGACGCGTGGGTCCCAAGGGAGTCCCCCTGGCACACGGCCTCGCGGGCCGCATTTATGGTTCCTCTCCTCCGAGCGAAACGGTCGGGCGCACGATTTCGTGCCTTATACCGCCTTAATAACCAGAGAGTTAAGGCCACGTCGCGCACCCCCCTCTTAAACTCCGATTCTTTAGGGCACTTTACTGCCGATCGTGGGGGTGTCCGTTGCAGCCCGCCAGCCCTGATAAATACCCAAGGCTGTCGGCAGGCACTCCCCATTGTCTCTTACTCCTGCCATTGCCTCCTCCCAAGCCCTCCGCGCCCCAACTCCAACCAAATCACCTCCCCACCTCCGCCGATGTCTTCCAAGGGCAAGAACCGTCCCAAGGGGAACACCAGTAAAGGGGAAAAGCGCCAAAAGTTCAGCAAGAAGGAGTTGTCGGACCGAGCCCGGAAAGATGAGGAAATGCAGGCTAAGTTCGCCTTCTTCCCCCCCAGGTACAAGGGAGAGGGGGTAGACAAGCTGGTCTTGGCGCTGGCTACCAAGCAGAGCGAGTACGGGCCGACGCGGATTCTCCCTGTCGGCGCGGAGCGCGACTAGCAGTACTTCCGGAACTTCGGGAGGTTCATCCTAGCCGGGTTCGTGACGCCGCACTCTTACTTCCTTTCAGCCATCATGGAGACCTATGGGCTCATCATGGCGCAACTTCACCCCACGTCGTTCTTCACATTGGCGGTCTTCCAAAACCTTTGTGAAGCGTTCATGGGGGGTGATGTCGTCGGTGGCTCTATTTCGTCACTACTACTACCCGAGGGTGGAGAAGAAGGCTTCCCTATCCTCGGGAGTGGTGTTCCGGTTCCGCGACGGGATCAAGCCGGAGTTCATCGAGCTGGGGAAGCAGAAGATCGAGCACAAGTGGCGCCGCGACTGGTGCTGGGTGCGGACTGATGAGCTCCAGGAGTTCCACGAGGAGCCCCTCGGGCCTCGGAAGGGCTCTGACGACTGGACGCTCCGCGACCAGAAAGACGAGGAGCTGGCCCCAATCTGTGCCAAGATTAAGGCGCTCCGTGAGGCTGGGCCCTCTGGCCTGGTGGAGGACCCCTCGGTGCAACCTTCCCCCTAGCAGCCCAGGCCCTGCAGACGCAAGGAGCCAGCGGCCGACTCGAGGAAGGGGGGGGGGGCAAGGCTAGGCCTGCTGGGGGGAAGGTTGCGCCGAGGGGTCCTCCACCAGGCCAGAGGGCTCGGACTCCAACGACTTCTTGCTGGGCGTCGGAGGAGACCTCAACGACGATGGCGATGACGACGACGACGCTCCCCCAGCAGCTAGCGGGGTCGCGCCGGAGGAGGACGACGAGGAAGACGACGTCCCCCTGGTGAGGCGGTCAGCGGCGGAGCGGGCGAGCAGGCAGGAGGCCAGCCGGCAGCCTCCGGAGCTTCACGGCGACGTGGGAGCTAGGGCCTCCGGTGGCAGCGATGCGGCCGCAACAGCCGCCCCGACTACCTCGGCGGCTCCGCCAGTCCTACCCACGCGGAGCGGCCCTCCGGCGAGGAGCATCCTGGCGGACAGGGTGATCAAGCTCAAACCGGCGGGGTGAGTTCAATGTTGTTCTGAACACTTTAGATTTCGTGTATTTTCACATGTCTGACTAACTTGTTTTTGCCTTCTCCGGCAGCCCCGACCAAGAAGCCCCGCCTGGCATCGTGTGGTGGCGACCGGGATGCCGCTAACGCGGCTGTTGTGACGGCGGCAGCTGCCGCTGGGGACTCGAGGGTCCCCGATTCGAGCTCACAGGGCACCGGCCCGGTGGCAGGTACGTGTGAATTCCAACATCTCTTTTACCCATTCGCGCAATTTCCCATACTCGACGCAGGTGCTCTTCGTGCAGTTGTCGGGGATGTTCCGGCAGCGCCAGCGCCCACCCAGGGGCGGGTAATCAACCTCACCGGCGAGGTCGACGACGATGCTCTGGCGGAGATTGCCTCCGTCGGAGCCCTTCAGCAATCGGCCACAGTGCCTGTCGGTGCCGCGATCGCTGCCGCAGGTGACGCCACACATGGGGTGCCATCTCTGGCAGGCAACACAGAGCAGCCTCAACCAGCCGGAGCAGGCGGCGGTTCCCTGGAGAAGCCCCCGAGCCCCCAGCCTGCCCCGTTGGACGGGCAGGGAGCAGCTGGGCTTGGCCAGGCCAGGGTCGCATCATCAAATCCCGATGCGCCCTTGGGATCACAGACGGTTGCGGCGGGGTCCTCCTCCTCTGCCGGAGCCACCTTCAGCCCGGGAGCAGGGGAGCTCGCCAGGTGGACATGGAGTCGGATTACTTTCGACCCCAGCATGTTCCAGAAGGGACACCAAGTGACCGACAACATCTAGCAGTAGCAGCGGATGTTCGTCGATTTCTTCAATGACGCGCAACAGCAGCACGCCCGCGTAGTGGTGGAACTAGGCGCAGCGCGACGGGTGTTGGAGGAGCAGCGCGCCAAGTTGCAACGGCTCCAGGAGGAGCTCCAGCAGGCGCGGCAAGCTGGGGCAACGCCTGCCGTGCAAGGGGTGTCAGAGGCGGAAGTCCTCCAGCAGCTGTGGGATCTCCAGCAAGAGCACCAGCGGGAGCTCAAGTTGGTGAAGGCCACACACGCCAAGAGCGAGGAGGAGCACCAGGCGGCTCTGGGCTCGTTCCAGGGGCGTCTTCGGGAAGACGGACTTACTGTCCGGCTACTCCCTGGAGATCCAGCGCCTCCGTCACGAGGTCGGAGAGCTGGAAACGGCGGCTGCAACAGCAGCCAAAGCTTCAGCGCGCCGGGAGAAGGAGCTGCAGAACCAGGCTCGCTCCCAGGAGCGCGAGCTTGCGGGGCAGCTCAAGGCCACCCAAGATGCCTGTTCGTCCCTTCAAGGCGAGCTCGACATGGTGCGGCAGGAACTCCGGCTAGTCGACGACGACAACACCAAGAAGGCGTCGGAGATCGGTAGGCTGAAGTCCGAGTGCCGCGAACACAAACTACAGGCCCAGGAGGCCCGCGGTGCATGCACCGACCTGCAGGCCCGCAGGACAGGGGAGGGGGCCAGGCTGAAGAAGCTGGCGGACTCGGCGGTGGAGGCGGTGCAGGGATTCGACATCCCTGTGGCTTCCTTCAACAGGGCGGACATGGGCAGCTTCACTTCCTTCTTCGCAGACTTCATCAGCCAGCTGAGCGGCCTACAGAGCTGCGTTACGCCCTTCGAGGACCGGCAAGTCGGCCTAGCGGCCGAGTAGGTCGCTGGGCAAATTCTCACCTGGGTCCACTCCGCCCACCCCGACTTTCCGTTCGAGTCGGTCTTCGACGCCTGATCGGACGAGGAAGAGGCCAAGACTCACCGGGAAGCAGTCAAGGCGTTGTGGACGAGATCGTGGCACGGATGCAGGGCAGGGTCGATGAAGACATAGCCGCTGATGAGGAGGTTGCCGGAGAAGACCCCGATGCCGAGGATGCACCTGACATCGACGCAGTCGCCCCGGGAGCACCTCCCGCATGATTGCCTGTTGTTGTTTTTATTTTCCTGCAAGTGGCACATGGTGCCTTAGAACTTTTTATGTTAGCTTTCCCTTATCATTGCAAGTGCCATTTGTTAACTCATTTGCTGATGCTTCAATATATCGAATGCTACTTTTACTTGCTTCTTTGTCTAAGACTAGCTTGCCGGGGAGGGGCTCTGTCCTTCTCGTGCTTTAGCGTTCCGTATCCGGGGACTCGCCAACCACGTGCTTGGCCAGACTAGGGACCCGGGACGGACCCGCGGTGCCGACCTAGGACCAAGTAGCAGCGGCTAGTCACTCCGCCTGCGAGTTAACTACCCCAGCGCACACGCCTCCAGGACGGACCCGCAAGCCACGTGTGGGGGGCGTCCTCACCCTGCAAGCGTCCTTCAGACGCTCCGACAACACGGGGACCGAGCTTACCTCAGCAAATCAGCGTTACTAAAGGAAGAGCTAAGGACCCAAAACAAAGTACTTAGTTTTTCGCTCTCTTTGGGTTTTTTGCACTTTGTTGACAGCCGTGGCAAGGACGTTGTGGCAGTGCACCCTCCAGCGGCATGCGCGGAGGCATGCACCCCCACAACGTCTTCGCGACGCCCCTCACTCACTGCACTGCCATTTCTGGTGTCGTTCCATAAGACATGTGGCAGGGCCGCGATGGTGGGAACACCCTCAGCGGCAAGCACAGAGGGATGCGCCACCATCGCCTCTCTGCGACATCTCTTGCTTTCTTGCCCATTGTTGGTGTTGCACTTGCCCTGGTCTCTTTAAATAGCCGAAGCGCTGCCCTTGCCTCCACACGCGCGGGACCACCAGTCGCCGCGTGGAGGCACTGGCTCTGTCTCAGTTTCCTGCATCAAGCCTTGAAGTAATTGCCATATATGTACAACTTACTCGCAAGACGACGACACCCGTGACCACCCCACGAGCATCATAGTATGCCTTCGCCTCATCTTTACCCTACATGTCAGATTCCCGTAGTGCCCAAGGTGCACAGCAAAAAAAATTGAAATGCACGAAAAACAGTTCAAACTGGACAACCTAGTGCCTCCCAGCCTCCGGGCACAGAAGAGTCGACCTCAGACTTGGGTGTGAGCATCTTTCTATTCCCACGGTGCCTTGCTGGCACGTAGCACGTTGTGGACGGGTCTGGCAACTGCTAGGCCTCGTTCCGAAACATCCCGGCAACGAGCTTGGTTTTCGGGGTTCTGGAAGCCCCCTACTTACAGCCAAGAATGAGGAGACAACTCTGGGCACCTAGAGCAGGAGACAGAAGCACTCATAAATAGCAAAGCAAAACATTCATTGAAGTAACACTTATCTTTATTCAACTTTGTGCTAGCGGATTACAATCGGGCCTTGCCCGGCTACAATAGCTTAAAGAGGCACGCTGCCGCAGCCTCACCCGTGGGTAAAGCGCCACCGTTTCACGGGTAAAACTTGCGTAGGTGCTCACTGTTCCAACTATTGGGCACCGGCAAGCCTTCTTCGGTTTCCAGCTCGACAGTCCCCGGTCTGGTCACATGCAGTACCCGAAAAGGGCCTTCCCAGATTGGAGTCAACTTGTTCCCGGCCTTCGTTCCTTGTATCCGGCGCGGGACGAGGTCTCCAACCTCGAGCCCCCAGGGACGGACTCTCCTGTCGTGATAATGACGGAGTCCTTGCTGGTAGCCTGTAGCTCGTACAGCAGCCCGGCATCGAATCTCCTCGATGGAGGTAAGGTCATCAATCCTCTGTGTGTATTGGCTCTTGTCGCCGTACGCGCGTACCCGAGGTGACCCATACTTGAGCTCGAGGGGCAGCACAACTTCTGCCCCATAGACGATTGTAAACGGAGTTTGACCCGTCGTCCGACTTGGTGTGGTCCACAGCGACGACAGCACGGGGTGGAGTTCTTCAATCCAGTGTTTCCCGTGGCCCTTGAGCTTGTCAAAGGTTCTCATTTTGAGCCCCCGCAGCACTTCTGTGTTCGCTCGCTCAACTTGCCCATTGCTCCTCGAATGAGCAACAGAAGTAAAGTGATCTTAAAGCCCATGTCCTTGCAGTAAGCTTGGAACACTGCACTAGTGAATTGCGTGCCATGCTCGGTGATGATGCCGTTAGGCACACCAAACCGGCACACAATGCCCTTGAAAAACTTGATGGCTGCCTGCGTCGTGACGGCTCGGACAGGCTCCACCTCGATCCACTTCGAGAACTTGTCGATGGCCACGAGCAAGTACTCATAGCCGCCAACTGCTCTCGGCAACTTGCTGACAATGTCCAGCCCCAGACCGCGAACGGCCACGAGGACGGGATGACTTGCAGGGCTTGCGCTGGTTGGTTGCTCTTCTTGGCGTGAAACTGGCATGCTTCACAGGTCTTGACTAATTGTTCGGCATCGGCTAGTGCTGCCGGCCAGTAAAAGCCGTGCCGGAACGCTTTCCCAGCTAGTGCCCTGGAGGCCACATGGTGCCAGCATGTGTCTCGATGTATATCCTCCACCAACGTGCGCCCTTCTTCCCGGGGCACGCAGAGGAGCATGACCCCATTAGGACGCATCCGGTAGAGTTCCCGTCCATCAGTGCGTACATCTTAGCTTGCTGGGCTACTCACTCCGCGGCAATGTCTTCCTCCAGGAGGGTCCCGTCCCTGAGGTAACGAATAATATTCGTCCCCCAGGGTGGTGGTTCCCGGCTAGTGTATGCCACCAACTTGGCGTCATGGTCCCCCGTAGCTGCGGGGTCACCTTGAGTTGCCGGAGGGGCTTTCCCGGCAACTGTCTTGGGGTCGACATAGGTCTTTGACTGCCTCTGCACGAACACCCCAGGAGGCACCTTGCTACGTTCCGCTGCCCACTTGGACAGTTCATCCACAACAAAGTTGTCCTTGCGTTTTACGTGCTCAAACCGAAGTCCCTTGAACCTGGACTCTAATTTTCGCACTTCCTCTACATACGCCGCCATCTGGGGGCAGTCGTAGTCCTTATTTACCTGGTTGATCATGAGTTGGGAGTCCCCACGAACAACCAAGCGCTTGATTTCGAGGGCAAGCAGTCCCTCGTGCTCTGTTGTGTTGTTGGTAGAGTTGGCGAAGTCGAGCTGTATTATGAGCTTGAGCTGATCTCCAGTGGGCGACTCAATCACCACTCCGGCACCGGCGCCCTGCAAGCAGAAGGTGTCATCGAAGTACATGACTCAGTACCCTTCGTCCAATCTGTCGGGAAGGGTCGTTTCTGGCTCTTCTTCTTCTATGCCCGTTGATGTCCACTCGGCGACGAAGTCAATGAGAGATGTGCTCTTGATGCTCTTGGTGTTTGCGAAACGCAGCCCGAACTCCGCCAGTTCCATCCTCCACTCGGCCACCCTCCCGGTGGCTTCGCGGTTGGTGAGGGCCCTTTCTAGACAGAACCCCGACACCACCGTGATGCTGTTCGCCTGAAAGTAATGGCGCAACTTCCTTGAAGCGAGCAGGATCCCAAGCAGAAGCTTCTGGACCTGCGCGTACCGTACCCGGGCATCGTGCAGCACCGTGCTGACGAAATACACGGGGTGCTGCAGTAGCCGCTTGCAGGAGGCAGCCTGCATGGGCTGTCCCTCGGATCCAGGGGCGGAGGTGGTAGCCGGGGGTTCTTTCGGCTCGCCGGGAGCCCCCGGCCCTCCCGTCTCAGCCCCCGGGACTTGCTCTTCCCTCTCGGCAACGAGCACGGAGCTCACTACCTGGTCCGTCGCTGCCAGGTATAGTAGCAACGGCTCGCCCGGCTTGAGGGCGATGAGGATCGGCGGCGATTTCAGATACTGCTTCAAGTCCTGGAACGCCGTTTCCGCCTCGGGGGTCCAATTGATCGGACCCTTATTCTTCATTACCTTGAAAAAAGGCAGGGCTCGCTCGCCCAGCCTTGAGATGAAACGCCCAAGCGCCGCAGTGCACCCGTTGAGGCGCTGGGTGTCTCTAACCTTGTGGGGTGCCTCCATCTTCTTGATCGCTTCGATCTTCTGTGGGTTGGCTTCGATTCCCCTGTGAGAGACCAGGAAGCCCAGCAAGTGCCCCGAGTCCACACCAAACGTGCACTTCTCGGGGTTAAACTTGAGCTTGATCCTGCGAAGGTTGTTGAACGTCTCCTGCAGGTCGCCGACGAGCGAGTCCCTACGCCGCGACTTGACGATGATATAGTCCATGTAGGCCTCGATATTCTGGCCTAGCTGGGGTCCCAAACACTCGCGCAAGGCGCCCTGAAATGTCAAGCCCGCGTTCTTCAGCCCGAAAGGCATGCACGTGCAACGGTAGTAGCCAACCGGGGTGATAAACGTTGTTTTCTCCTCGTCCTCGACTGCCATCTTAATCTGATGGTAGCCGGAGAAGGCATCCAGAAAGCACAAAGACTCACAACCTGCTGTAGAATCTTCTATTTGATCGATTCGGGGTACAGGAAAGGGGTCCTTAGGACATGCACGATTAAGATCAGTAAAATCTACGAACATGCACAACTTATTTCCGGCCTTAGGGACTACAACAGGGTTTGCTAACCAAGTGGGGTATAACACTTCCCTGATCGCCCCGGCGTTCTTGAGCTTCTCCACTTCCTGCTCGATGAAGTCTTTGCGTTCTTGTGCTTGCCAGCGAACCTTCTGCTTGACGGGCCGCGCATCTGGCCGCACCGCCAGCCGATGCTCGATCACCTCCCTGGGGACTCCGAGAAGATCTGACAGCTCCCAAGAAAACACGTCAGAGTTCTCCCGGAAGAAGGCGACGAGCGCGCTTTCCTATTTGTCGCCGAGGCTCGCACCAATGGAGACGGTGCGTGCCTCGTTGCCGGCATGCAGGGGCACCTTCTTGACCTTGGTGCCCTCCTCCTTCAGCTTCACGCCCTTGCTAACGCGCGGGCTGGAGCTGGAGCTGCCCCCGGCGTCCTGTCCGGGAGCGGCTCGCGCCTTCTTTCGTGCGGGTTGCCCACCCGCACGTGGATCCTCGTCCCTGGCAACGTCGTAGTCGCCGGGGTCCGCCACTGCGGAGGTCTTCACGACCTCGCCCACGCACCAAGCAGCGTCCTTCAGGTCGCACTTGATCGAGAGTACGCCGTATGTTGACGGCATCTTCATCGCGCCATAGGCGCCATGGGTTGCCACCATGAACTTGATCAGCGTTGGCCGACCAATAATCCCGTTGTATGGCAACGGGGTATGAGCTACATCGAAAACGATGTGTTCAGTCCGGAACGCTTCCCAGGAACCGAAGGTCATGGAGCGTGATTCGCCCCATGGGCTGCACCACCCCGGGGTTGATCCCCCGGAATGGGTCGGTGGGCTTCATCTGCTCCAGGGGCAGCTGAAGCTTCTCCACCAGCTTGGCGGACAGCAGGTTGAGGCTTGCCCCCCTGTCCACCAGTACCTTGGTCACCATCACATTGTTTATGATCGGCGACACCACGAGGGGCAGTACCCCTGACCCCAAGGAATGGATCGGGTGATCGTCCGAGTTGAAGGTGATAGGCACATGCAACCACCTCAACGGCTGCTGTGCCTCCACGCTAGGGAGGAGGGCGCAGACCTCACACGTAAGCCGCTTCACGGCAGCGTGAGATGTGAGAGCGTATGCTCCCCCATGAATGCTGGTGACGTCGCGAGGCTCCTAGAACCCGGGATCGTCGGCGTCGTTGCTGCAGTCATCCTCGCTCTGTTCTGCGCGAGCCTTGTCGCGTCCTCAGAGAGGCCGGTCCTTGCCGCCACGGGCTTGACCGCGACCCCCCGCGGGTTCTCCTCTGTCGCCGCCGGTTGTGCCCCGGCCTGCTCCGCCGCGGGGGTTGTTCGGGCAGTCCCGGGAGAGGTGCCCGATGTCCCCGTAGTTGAAGCAAGCCCCCGCAGCGCGGCGCTCCTCGTGGCGCTTCTCGTGCTTCTCCTTGATGGTCTGGAGAGTGCAGCAGCCCTGCGCGTCGTGGGTGGCGTTGGTGTGGATGGGGCAGCGCGCGGCCGCTGCCAGCTTGCTTCCCGATGCTCCCGCCGACGCCCCCTTCTTGGTGGGCCTCTGGGGAGCCCCTGGCTCCGCGGCAAGCACTTGCTTCCCGCCGCGTTTCCGGGAGCCTTTCTTCCCGGAGCCCTCAGGTGGGTTTGCCGCTGCTTTGGCAGCAAGCTCGGGCGCCAAGCGCCCTTCCTCGGCCATCGCGCACTTGTGCGCGAGAGCGTAGAGATCCCTTGTGGTCCAGATCCGGTGCGTGAGAAACGGGTCGCGGACGTTGATGGCGTACGTGTTGATGATGGCGGCCGCTTCCGCCTCAGGGATGGAGTAGGAGAGGCTGGAGAACCTATTGGTGAAGTCCCGTAACGTCTCCCTCGGTTTCTGCACTACCGTGTGCATTTCCGCCATGGTTCCCGGGCGCTTGTAGCCACCCTGGAACGCGTTCAGGAACTGCTCGAGCAGGTCAGCCCAGGAGGCTATGAACCTGGCGGGCAGGTTGAGCAACCAAGTCCTCGCTGCTCCTTTGAGGACCATCGGGAACCAGTTGGCCCTGACCTTGTCGTCGCACCGATAGTGTGCATGCCCAACGTGTAGGTCAGGAGAATTCCTGATGGGTTCGTTGCAAGAAAAACAAAAAATTTCCTACGAGAAATGCGGAAGAAACCCAAGATAATATCTACTAGATGTAAGTAACGAGCGGGATTAGGAGCATCATACCCTCGTAGACCACAAAGCGTTACGATCACGGGATCGTTGTTGGCGTAGTGGTACTATCGATGAGATCGATCTCAATGCCGAACGTACGGCACCTCCTTGGTATCCACACGTACGGCTTGATGTCGTCTTCTCCTTCTTGATCCAGCAAGACGAGGGGGAGAGGTTGACGAGATCCCGGCAGCATGACGGCATGGTGTAGGATATGGTGGAGAGCTCCGCGGGCAGGGCTTCGCTGCGCATGGGAGAGAAGGAGAGGGGCTCAGGGGAGAGAGATCCAGCTGAGGGCTTGGTGTATCCTCTCCCCCTGCCCCTCCCCTCTATTTATATACGGGGTGATGGCCAGGGTTTGCCCCTCCTCCAAGAAGAGGCTAGGGCCGGCCAGGGGAGTCCCAGAAGGATTCCTCCTTCTGCCCGGCCTCCCCCCACGTACGTTACTTCCACGTACGGTGGAGTCCCCACATTTCCTCTCTTTCCACCTAATGAGCCTAGGCCCATTAGGGGATAACTAATTAGATTGCTCTAATCAATTATTATAGAGACCCAATTAAATTCTCAAGAATATTCTGAAACATTTCAGAACCTTTTGAGAACTTCCGGAGCCTTCTAGAACATTCCCAGTCCATACCGGAAAATATCTTGAACCTTTCAGAAACCCTGAAACAGCTTTTCTCATATATAATTCTTTATCTCCGGATCATTCCGAAGCTCCTCGTGATGTCCTGGATCCCATCCGAGACTCCGAATAATAATTCGATATCACCATCTTTTATCTCATCAAACCCTAGCGACATTAAGCGTTAAGTGTGTGACCCTACGGGTTCGAGAACATGTGGACATGACCGAGACACCCCTCCGATCAATAACCAATAGCAGGACCTGGATGTCCATAATGGTTCCCACATATTGCACGAACATCTCATCGGCTGAACCACGATGTCGAGGATTCAATTAATCCGGTATTCAATTCCCTTTGTCTCGCGATATATTACTTGCCCGAGATTTGATCGTCGGTATTACCATACCTAGTTCAATCTCGTTACCGGCAAGTTCTCTTTACTCGTACTGCAATATAATATCCCCGTGACTAAACACATTAGTCACATGCTTGCAAGCTCATTAGGATGTTATATTACCGAGAGGGCCCAGAGATATCTCTCCGTCACATGGAGTGACAAATCCCAGTCTTGATCCATACAACCCAACAAGTACCTTCCGAAATACCTGAAGAACACCTTTATGATCACCCAATTAAGAGATGACGGTTGATATCCACAAAGTATTCTTTCGGTACTAGAGAGTGGCATGATCTCATGGTCTAAGGAAATGATACTCGACATATTAAAAGCATTAGCAATTTAAACTTACGTGACACGATCAAAAGATATGCTTAGGTTTGGGTCTGTCCATCACATCATTCTCCTAATGATATGACATCGTTATTAAATGACAACACATGTCTATGGTTAGGAAACCTTAACCATCTTTTAATCAACGAGCTAATCTAGTAGAGGCGTATAAGGGACACGGTATTTGTTTATTTATGCACACATGTATTTAGTTTCCTGTTAATACAATTATAGCATGGATAATAAACATTTATCAAGAACAAGAAAATATGGTAATAACATATTTATTATTGCCTCTAGGGCATATTTCCAACAAGTCCTTGGGGTTCACGGTCCCGTCGTACGTCCCGAGAGTCGACGCTCGGAACTTGCGGGGCCATGTCACCCGGCGCAGCTCGCGAGTGAACGCAGCGCAGCTGTCATCGGCGCCCATGGGAGCATCTTCCTGCTCCTCCGGATGCTGGCGTTCAGCCTCACACCGGCGCCGGCGCTCCACCGTTGCCGGAGGTCTTCCTGCTGGCGGGCGTTCAGGACGCCTCGCGTGTCACCCGGCATGACGGTCGGTGACGAGTCCGAGGACCCCACAGGATCCTCGCCTCCTTGCCCTCACGACGGGGGAGGGTGTTCTCCGTTCCCCGAGACGCGGGGCGCGTCTCCGCATCCCAGGTTCTCTCCCCGGCCTGAACCAACCGGGCTGCCCTCGCCTTGCGGCTGCTGGGCAACGAGCGCGAGGAGCGCGTCCAGCTCTGCACTCCATGCTTAATGCTCCGGCATGCCTTGCGGTGGCTCAAAGCGCACCATGACACACGCGGCGATGATAGCTTTCGTCGGGGTCTGGGCGGGAGGCTGCCGGTTCTCCGACCGGCTACCCTCTGCCCTGTCACCTGGTGCCCTCGGATGTGTGGGGCGAGACGCCGCTGGCGTCGCACGTGACGCACCGGGGTCGTGGCACAGCTGTCGCTGCGCGTCTTCAGCCCGCGAGTCGACTCGCTGGCTAGCGCGCGCAACGTTGTGGTCGCTCACGCGGCTGGCTCTAGCGCTAGGCGCTGCAGGCCCCCTCAGCCGGTTGTCCGCCGACGGCCTAGTAGGCGGAGCTGGCAGCAGCGGGTGCTGCTGCTGCTGTGGAGGGGGTCCCCTTGTACTTGCGACACACGCGTGGCGTCGTGGGATCGAGTGCGCATGGCGAGGGTGTTGCGCAAGTCGACCCGGGGCTCGTCTGCCTTTTTGGGCGGCATGGCGAACTAGTCATTGAAGATGTCGTAGACGAAGAAGCCGGTGTTGAAGACGATGACGCCGGCGGTCACCCGAAGCTCTCTGCACGCCCCCCTACCTGGCGCGCAAAATGTCGGAGCACGGGTCTCCGGCATCGGGGATGCCAAGCACCCCTTTTTTGGTTCGGTGGAGGGCGAGGCGATCGCTCCGGCAATCGCCGGCGTGACGATAGACACGAAGTGTGGACGCGAGAATTTACCCAGGTTCGAGCCACCCGGAGGTGTAACACCCTACGTCCTGCTTGTGGTTGTATTCAAGATTGTATATGTCGCTTACAAGGTGTCCCAGGAGTTCCCGGTGAGCTACTTGGCGATGGCTCTAACTAGGGCTCAAACTAAGACTGATCGGACCCTTTGACCGGTGGCATCGGTCCTCCTTTTGTAGACAAGGGGATACCATAGGTGCCAATGCATGCAGCGTGACACGTCTCCTAGACACGTGTCACAGCCATATGAAAAGTACTCCTGCTGATCCACGCTGGACGCCATGCAGCACCCGGTCCACTGTACACGGTAGAAAAAATGGTTCGTAGGGTAGTCGCCCTAGCCTTGCTAAGCAAGACTAGACCTGCTGATAAGACTGCTGTCAGTGCATTAAATGCACTGCGCCCGCCGTCTTGTCCTGTCTTCACTGTTCTGCGGGCCCCGCCTGCATGCCCGCGCGTGGGTTGCTGGGGTCCCCCCTCCCGGCAAGCGCACCCGGCTAGTTGCCGGGAGGCATTTCTTCCGCTTCCCGGGATCGGGGTTCCCGGGGGCTTCTTACATTCTGGCCCTTAGCTTCACCTTCACCAAGGACCGTTTCCTTGAGGCAGGCTTCCCGGACTCATTGCTTCCCGGGAGGCCTTCCTGACGGGGCTTCGTCACAGGCGACCAGGAGCAGGCGCGAGCCCACAACAGCAGCATCGTCACACAGAGGATCTGGGCGCGCCACGACCAGGGCCGGCACGGACCCGAGTCTCAGTGTAGGAGTCGGGGCGGCTGACGCCACACACAAGCCGGCAGGACAGTGCTGACGGAGGCAGGCGGGAAGCTCGGCAGCAAGGAGGGCAGCAGGATCAGCGCCACGAGGAGAGGACGCGAACACGGCAAAGGAGAGCACAGAGGCGCGACGCACGCCCTTGGAGATCGCCTGGACGAAGCCGATGGACCCTGCAGTGAGGTTGACATGGACCAGGCCTTCGTGCCGCTGGGCCAACGGCACCCGGCCTACACAAGGCGGGATGCGAAAGAAGCCCACCTCCCCCTGGGCCTGACCCAAGACCAGGAGGTGGAAGTAGGCCGGAGACACAACCAAGAAGAGGCGAATAGGGCGCGAAACCCCGCGATCGGAGACAACGGCACAGGGACGCGTGTCTGCGTGGTCGAGGAGATCGCACGGGAGAGACGCCACCATGGACGCGGCCGCGGAGCGCCATGCGGCCCGCCGCCAGAGATCTCTAGGAGAGGCGCGCCAAACCGGGACCCCCGACGCCGACGGGAGGAGGAGGGGTCGCCAGAGGCGGACCTCCAGCCGCTGCTGCCGCCGGGTCTTCCACCCCCGCTGCCGCCACCACTTCCGCCAGGACCATCGTCCCCGCTGCCGCCGCCACGCCCATCAGACCCACCGCCGTAGGGCGGGGAGTGCGAAGGCGAGTGGGGCCCATCGCCAAGGCCCCAGCGCCGGATGCGGAAGACGTCGATGAAAGAGATGACGTCGTCCTCGTTTTTGACGTGCAACTCGTCGGGAACGGCGAAGTAGTCGTTGAATTTGTAGACAACAACCACCGCAGAGTAATCGGCGCCAGTGAGGCAGAACTCCTCGATCCAGGTAGGGTTTCCGATCCCGCTAACGGAGCACTGGATGTGATGGCGGTTCCAGTGCTCGAGTGAGAGGCTGACAAACCCGGCATGCTCGAAGCGCGACAAGTTTGCGGCATGCTCGTGGCTCTCGAACCAGACCGTGTTCTCCTGGAATTGGTAGGCGCCCTCCAGCTCGGCACGCAACCGACTCTAGGGAGACCGGAACACCACGACGTGAGTGCCATGGGCAAAGGTGGCAAGCCTACCCTCAACGCCACGCTGGAGTGAGCAAGGAGAGTGCCACGGACCAGGGGGGCGGGGTTGGCGCTCTCAGGCTCCACGCAGGCGATGCCCAGGTGAGCAAAGTCTTGCCTGTCCACGGGCGACATGTAGACGTCAAGGAAGTCGGGGCGGACGGGAGGGAGTAGGTCTTCGGCGTCAGCCAGGGAGGTAGCCGGGGCTGGGGGGCGGAGGGGAAGGGATCGGCGGAGGGGGGGGGTTGTTAGGGAGGAGAGATGGTACGACATTGGGGTGGGGGTGACGGGGAAGGCGGAGTTGGCCGGCTGGCGGCGTGGGGGGGGGCGTTGGGGAAGGGGGTCGCGAAGGGGGATCGCGGCATGGTGGCGAAGTGAGGCCACCCAGGCGACCAGAGGGGGCAGGAGGCACGGCGGTGGCCGAAGCGCAGGCAGTGGCGACACTTCATAGGATCACGGTAGACCAAGAGGAAATGGTCCGAAGCGAGACAGCGAAAGCATCGCTTTAAAGGGGGTCGGTCAGGGCGGGGAGAGAAGGGGGGACGCCGAGAAGGTGCTAGCGATAGGAGAGCGGCGGGGGTCAGAGGGGTAGTCGACGGCACAGATGGCGAGGTAGGCGCTATAGCAGGAGAGCGGTCGGCGATCAGTTGCACCGGGCGGGAGGGGGGCGACCTCGGCGACTCCGCGGGGGGATGAACGAGAGCCGCAGGATGGGGATCTAATGGGGGGGATGGTGGGGCTAGCGGGCAGACGTGAGAACAGGAGGGGAGGGGGGGGGGCGATGCGCGCCACGCGGCACCGAGATGCATCGACGAGAGGACATGCAAGGGGCGGAGTTGGCGGTGGGACAGAGTTGGCAGGGGTGAGTGGGCGACAAGGGCAGACAGGGGGGGTCCACTGGAGACCGCACCACGTCGGCATAAGACCGGAGGGGGCAGACTGGAGTTGACAAAGGGGGGAGGGTTAAAAAATATGGGGGGAGTCAGCGGTGGCCGTTGACAACACGGAGCGAAGGGGGAAGGCGGGAGCGTTGACTTGGCTCAGGGGGGCCCAACCAAATTCGAAAAGGAGGAAGCGTGCTCGAGAGAGGGGTGGCAGAGGAGATCAACGCTGGTGAAAGTGAACCGGCCGCGGCGAAGCATAGCATCCGAAACGGCGGCGCAGGATACGGACGTCTGGAAGACACCTGGCGCCGGAGAGGAGACACGGAAACGGTCGGAGAGGCAGGTGAAGTGGAAGTTGAGGGAGTTGGCGACCTGAAAACGGCGGGGAGCGGCAGAGCCGGGCAACCTGGAGATCCACAGGGGGACGCGGCGGTGAAGGGGGGAGAAGGCGGAGCAGACGGGGGAATGATAGGATTCTAAGCAGAAGGAAAGGAAGGCATCCTCGGGTCTGCAACGAGGAAGGGGGACAGGCGGCGAACGGAGTTGAGGGTGTGTTGGGGTTGGAGGCGAGGGGCGAGGGGGGTGGGCGGGAAGGGGGAGCAAGGCGGGGAGCAGGGAAGACGGGGGGGGGGGGCGCTGGCGACGAGGAGGAGGCGAGGGTCGCCGGAGGGGAGAAGGAGGCTGGGGCTGGACGGCGGAGGAGGCGGCTGGAATAGGGAGCAGCGGGGGAAGGGGATCGGGCGGCTTCATCGATGGACGTGGTTGGGAAACGGAAGTCGCGGCCTTGTTCGCCGCGGTGCGAAAGCCAGTGGGGCTGCTGGCGGCGATGAGGAGGGGCGCGGACTTGTTCGCTGCGCGGAGGAGGCCAGTGGGTCTGCTGGGGGCGGTGAGGAGGTGGCCTCCGCGCGCACGGGCGCCACGGTCGCGGCGGCGGTCGGCGCCGCACGCACGAGCGTGTCCGCTCATGATTCTGTTTGGTGACTGCAGAGAAGAGGGAGGAGACGGGGGAGGAGAAGGAGGAGGAGCTATTTATAGCGCAGGGTGGCCGCCAGCGAGACATGGCGCGCGCTAGGAAGGAAGAGGCCGGAGGCGGTTATTAGGTGGGCCCACCCGCCTTCGAGGTTGTTACAAGACGAAGAGCTCCGAGGTTCTTTAGGCCGCGCGGGGAATTGGAACTTGACGGGGAGGAAGAACCGAAGAAGAGGAGGTTTAGGCCGGGCGGGGAACTGGAACATGAGTACATGACAGGGAGGAACCGAGGAAGAAGAGAAGGGAGCGGGGTCGATGGCCGCAAGGTTTAATAAAAGTAAACAACTCAAATAGATATGCAACTGTTCCATGGTCTGGTGGTTCGTGCAAATTATCTCTGCTCTTGAGGACGCATGTTGGAGTCTCAAACAGGTCACCTTTTTGTCTCCTTTTTCTTTTTCTATTTGGTTTCGAACTTAGAACTCGTTTCGCTTTTGTTTTAAATTTTTACATCTCTAATTTTCTTTGTTCTCAACTTTATATATGTGCACTAAGGTAAAATAGCACTATAAGTTCCTCACAAAAAAAATAGCACTATAAGATCATTTCTACATTTATTTTCTTAGAACTCGTTTCGCTTTTGTTTTAATTTTTTACATCTCTTGATTTTCTTTGTTCTCAACTTTATATATGTGCACTAAGGTAAAATAGCACTATAAGATCATTTCTACATTTATTTTATTGTCATTAGTTGCAGCAAGCATCCTGGATGATCTTAGTACTGATTTATGGCTCTTTTATTGTCAGTTTGTAACCAGTGTTTTTTTTGCTTGAATATATATGTGTCAACACCAGCAGCTTCAGAGTACCTGAAAAAGGCATATCAGAAGCTAAATACGGGAGGGTCAGCAAGGAGGGTCCACTGATTGCAGTGTTGATCAACCTTCATATAAGAAATTTGAGCAAAAAGGTTACCATCTTCTATAAATACAATTTTTGAGTGAGATAACCAGCAGTAGCAAGGTGATTACATAAAATGATTACTATTGTTCAAAAAGTGTTATTGGTAGGGTACCATCAGGGTTGGCTGACAGCGGTTTTTTCTCAAACCCGCACCTAGCTTGTCATTTTAATTAGAAGAAGTGCTAAGAAGGCGAAAGTTACAAAAAGCCAAAAACATTGAAAGAAGGCAAAAGAAGAAAAACAAAGCCAAAACTGTACAATGACCCAAACTGACGGCGGTGCATTTGACAATCCTTTTCAGTTTTCATTGCTTCGAAAATTTGTTCACATCCATATGACACTCTTTCCTATACACATTATCCAGATACCACCTTAATTCTCATACCCCAAAAAGGAATCGGTTTATTTCCCTTGTAAGTTGTAACCTCCCAAGTTTGGAGTAGTCCATGACAGCAGTTAGTACTGACTGGAAACTCCTTAGCCATATTTGATAGATGTCCCTTGTTCATGGATTTTTCTTTCATGGTAAGGAACACCCAACTAAATCCAGAAGAACATAGCCATGTAACGGACGTTCTCTTCCTATTCAGGTCCCATGATGATTGTTGCATCGTGCCAAGGCCATATACGCGGTATCTACGCTTGACGTGTTGCACATCGAGAACCAGGCGACCGACCCTGATGACATGGACTTGAAAAGTTCTCAGGAGCCGGGCCAATAAAACCTGATATGCTAAGTTGAATCTGCTAAGCTTGTTGAAATAATGATATATAGCTCGAAAATGCCTAGCACGGCACTGTAATGTGGATTGGAAGCATTGTGTGCACCAATGCTAGGCGTGGCGTGGCGTATGATCCAGCTGATGACCGCACTCGATCATGCGGTGTTTTTTCTTTCCTGAGATAGCAATTTTTTTTTAATCTAACTACACATACTACCTTTTTTTTAGAACAATTGGATGCTACCTCCGTGTATAATAAATTGTAGTTTGTCTTAACCAAATTTATAGAAAAATATCACATTTAGAAAATCATATGAGTGTACTATAAAAATATATATCACGTTCAGTTTATTAATTAAATTAAAAAAGATAAAGATCTGAGTTGGTGGTCGCGAGTTCACTCCAACAAAACTACCTCTTGAAGGCTACGGGATCATCTAATTGCCACCCATTCTATACGTATCATGATATCACGATCTTTTGACTATGCTGGATTGTTTTTCATGACTTTGAAAAGTAATTGTATTTTTCAAAAATAATATTTTGACATAATTTTTATTTGTCAGAAATTTTAGAAATACGAACTACACATATTTAAAAACTCATGCATAACATAAATTCTTAATTTCGTAGCAGAGCACTGACATTTAGCTAGTTTATTAAAAAAGATAAGTGTCTTTTTCGTCGCTCAAATATTTATACTGCTGATTTCGTCCTTCAATTAAATTTTGGTGCAAACGTCATCCCTCGGTTAACAATACCAGGCTAATTCGTCCTAATGCCGTGAGGGTTCATAGCCATGAGTCACAGTATACGAAGAAGCAGAGAAGCACATAGGGGTCGAGTTTGAGGACGATGCTATCTCCCTGGTACCAGCCGCCGCCGCACTCGCCTAGGACGAGATTAGGAGCCCGTACGCGACGGCGACCGTGATCCTTGGTGCGACGGTGATCTGGGTTCCTCCCTCTGCAGGCCCCGTCCGAGAAGGCGAACAGGGTGCAGCGACGGCCACCCGAATCTGCAGTCTGCCGTTGGGATCCCCCACTATTTTTCTGTTGTTGAAGAACTGATGTACTCCAATGGTGGATGTTGTAACGACAGATTAATGATCTTTTCTTCTCGTGTCGTTCCTGTACAGATTGAAATTGTGGATGTACGGATCTTCGGATTGAGATATTGATGATTTGGTAATTCTAGATGATGCGAGTGCATTACATGACGGCATCTTCAACAAAATCGCTCGTAACTTTTTCATTATACGGGTCCAGGTAAAAACAACAACCTAATGCCATCTCCTAAGGTAATCCACGAATCCTCCCCATTTGTCCAAATCTGTCCGTATGGGATCTAAGAACAAAATACACAACCTAATGGGAACCCCCATTTGTCCAAAAGTGGTTCACACTCCCCATTTCTTTCCCAAATTTGGGGAGAGTATGGGGACTCCCCATTTATGCAAAACTCATCCAAATATTATCCACTTGTCTTTTTTGCTTACATGTCAAAGACTTATGAAAAAGCAAATGGGAGGTTATCATTGGACAACTTGATATTTTGCACACCCTTGGAGATGCCCTAAGAGATAAGAAAAAACCCCAATTGTCCAGATTCTGTCCAGCTCCCCCATTTCTTCCCGAATTTGAGGAAAGAATAGGAACTCCCATTGTCTGTCGGGCCCACCTGACACACCTGTTTTTTCCTCTATCTCGCTCCGACTTTGTCTCCTTCAACCCGATTTCCGTCACCTCCTCGTCTCTTCCCTCGCCGCCGCCTCTTCCTCTCCTCGCGCCGCCGAAAGCTCCGTCGCCTAACCTTGTCCTCCAGTCACTAGATCCATTGTCTTCTCCCTTCTCAAGATCCCGTCTCCGCCTCCCTTTTCACGGTGCCCCGACTTCCCCTGTGCCCCACCGCCACGCTCCCCGGTCACCTCTGTTTCTGCCCAGCGTACCGTGGAAGGAAGAGGAGACTGAATCGGTGGTTCCTCGCGAAGGGTTGTGTTGTCGAAGTGTAGGAGAACCTTGCCCGCTAGTCCTCCCACCGCCTAGAGCGCCATGGACCCGTTGATGGTCCAACTGCGGCTAATCGCGCTCGCGCCGCTCGACGAGCCACCACTGCCTCTGCGCTAGCAACGCCCATGCTGCTCCGTCCGCGGCCGCCCCCACGCTGCTCTGTTTTCTTGCTCAATTTGTTTTGGTTGCTTGTTTTGCCCCATCTACTATTGTTTCCACGTTCGGATTACCAAAAGCATGAAAACCCTTTAGAAGATTTGATTCAATAGATTTGATCAAGTACCAAGCTAGTTGCAATTTTAGAGAGAATTAAGAAGATAGATGGATCCAGAGAGATGATTTAATTTTGGTAAGGAGATGAAGAGATGCAGATATGGTTGTTGAAGGTGTTGTTTTTGTATGTCTCGTCAGTGTTTTCTATCTTTTTTTAGGAATCACCGGGGGCAGAGAGTCTCCCCACCTGAATATATTGCTCAAACGCGCCCGAGGGGCAATACATCTTGCCGGAGCAAGTACAATGAAAACACAAAAACCAAGTACAAGATTACAAGACAGCACAATAACAGTCTCCTAAACATAAACTAATTGAGTCTAGGCGAAAGCATAGAACAACACCGGCCGTGTTGCAACCATGAACAAGGAGCACTAGCAGGAAGGGAGGGGGTTGTCGATGGCAGCACAAATGCCAAGAGACAACACCGAGGAGCGAGAACAAGGGTAGCACCATGAGAGCTCAAGAGTAGCAACACCAAAACCAACAGACAAGTCCGTCAACTCACACCCAACATGGAAACTGCACTGTCCCCAAATCCACGCCTTCAGAGCTCACCAACGAAAGGACGGCTTTGTCTCGGAGGAAATGTGGGAGCCAAAGAACGGGAGATGGATCAAGCTCATCAATCATGAACAAGATACACAAATTTTCCACCGAAAGGGTGGTCATAACCCAGAAGAGTTGGGAAGAAAAAGGTACAAATGTGTGTCATGATCTCAAAAGAGCACCACTAGTGATAATATCTCTCAGAGTGGAGGTTTTAGCCATCTGGGAGTGTAATTGAAGGGTACCATATAGTGACGAGTTGATGGAGGCAACAGCAACCGGACATCAGCTAGGTGTAGATCATGAGGAGCAATATGGATGAACGTAGGCTAGGGAGGACGAAGATGAAAGTTGAACACTCAGAACCAAAAGGTGGACATTGGATCGGCACACATACCCTCTATCACGGCCATCTTCGGTAGGAGGATGTGGCCTCCATGGCTACCATCTGCAAGCCATAGATCTTGGGACAACGCATCACAGGGTGTATAGAGACTTCCAAGTCCAAGCCACGGCACCATTCGTTAGGCGGTGCCGCCACCACAGCTGTCATCTGCAGACAGTGGTTACCGAAGGCCATGGCAATGCCAGAGCCGACGGAGGGAAGGACCGGACAAAATTGGAGAGCTCGATGCATATCCCAAATCAGCATGAGCACCGAAAGTGTCGTCACGGGATCCGAGGGGGATGGGTTCGATGGTGTTTAGTGACTTGGGGTGGGGTGGGGTGCGGGGCAGAGGATGAGGACGGCAGGGGAGGCTGAGGAGGGCGAGGCCGCTCCAGGCGATGTCGAGGTGGAGGAGCGGCCAGAGGTTCGATGACTGCTCCCGGCGCAGGCGGTGAGGCAGCGGCGGAGGAGATGGAGGATAATGGCGGATCTAGCCCATGGATCGTGCGGGCAGGCAGACCGTGCGCAGCGAGCATCTTTGGCCGACAGAGCCGGAGCCCAAACGGCAGATGCGGGTGGGAAGGAGATGGAGGATGACGACGGATCTGGCCCGACAGACGCCGGATCCGGGCCGAAAACCGATGGATCTGGCCATGGGCGCCTGGAACGAGCGAGTTGGAGGAGGCGACGCCTGGGGCAGCGAGTTGGTGAAGGGGACGGCGAGTTGTTGTAGGTGCGAGCGTTCTAGGGCCGAGTCCTCGCCGCCGCCGTCGTTGGCCACGCCCCGGGCTTGCCGGCGGCTGCCTCAGGCGGCGGCGAAGGAGGAGATGGGTGGGGAGGGAGGTGGCGGCACTGGGGGAGCGGTCGCCGCCCGAGTCGCCCGCTGAGAGCAACGTGGGGGCCTCCTCTGTTTGTCTACATTTTCTATCTTTGAATAAAATAGCTCGGCATCCTTCCTCATTTCTTTCTACTCAGGATGCAATTGATCAGTTTCATACTTGTCAAGCCTCGTTTATGTGACTTGAAGTTCTCAGTTTCATTGTTGTACCTAGTACAGACCTGCTAGTTCTGATTATTCTTGACAGTAGTTACAAGAATAGTGTTATTTGAGTGGTATATACTCTCAGTTACAGACTACTTTCTACCCTGCCAACCCAATAGTCATAGTAGAATGCTCTCTACTCTGCCAATCTCCCTCTCTTTGAGCATTTTAATGTTTATCCTTGTGATGAAACTGAATTCTGCACTTGATGAGGAGAATTCAGTTTGTTTATTGATAAAATGAATTCTATCTGCATTTGTGATTACAATTCTGTGTATGCAGTACAGCGGTAGTACTTGTTGACGTATAGCAGCATGCCACCACAGAGGTGAATTTTGTGTATGTGGTATAGCAGTCAAGAGTTTTGAACGGATATGTTGTATTTGTAGTTTTTTTTCACGGTTCCAAGTTGACGGTCATATGTTGAATGAATTTAATTGGTGTTTAATTATGTCTGATTTTTTATATTTGCCTTTGAATTGTAAACGATGTTCAGATCATGCATGCAAGTGCAAAATTGAAGAAAAATGAAAAATGGTCAAAATGGACAAATGGGGTGGGAAAATTGAGGCTCCCATTGGACAACATGGTATTTTATCCATCCCCATTTGTCCAAAGACCCCTAAAATGGATGAATGGAGGCTTGCCCTTCGAGACACCGGCAGCGCTCATGTGACAAGCGATTGGAGACATGGTAAAAAGCTTGTCTGATGCCAAAGAATGCCATATTGCTTTAACATTAATTCCATAGCAGCAATCAAAAGTCAACATACGGCATGAAAACCTAAAGTAGGAGCGGACGGACGGAGCTCCCGAACAGGACCGGCGGAGGACGGAACATCATGACTGGCAGAGCTCAAGGTCGTCTCGCGTGGGATGTGCGGAAATACGTTTAAGTGGTTTGAGGGTTCCCCTTTAATCTGAACTGTATGTTTTTGATCGGATGGCCTACAAGAAAAGTTTGCACGTTTGCATCGAATAGCGGTTTTCACCAGATACACAGCCTATAAATTCTCAATTATGTATCGGAAGGATATAAATAGAGGTGTTTTACGGTAAACAATATAAATGCCCCTGCTAATTGACGTTCTACCACTCATTCCTTCCTCTAGTATCAAAAGGTACCGTAAAATACCTCTATAAATATTTATAGACTGCGTGCAAGAATCTAATTCTAGCGAATTAAAGCCGCAAAAAAAGCCTAGCTAGTTAGATTACTACAGGTGACCGGACTTTTTTTTCCGAAACGGAGTCAAAAGTTTTGCCTCATCTCATTAGTTAAAAAGAAGTTTTGATTCCCGGTTAATTGACGGGAAACCGGACAAAAACCGTTACAACGCTCCCAAGATCCGGCACGTGACCGGACTTGCCATCTTGTTGGGGGACTTGAACCCGGTCGGCGTCGTGCCGGCGGATCCAGGCCTTGGTGTAGGCCTGGAGACGGTAGCTCTGAGCCATGCATTCCGCGAACCCAGAGTCAAGGTGCGGGTATTTCTTCAGGACCCGCGCACGGGCCTCCTCCCCCCTTAAGTTGCACTTGAGCCTCTTGGGCATCTCCTCCAAGGCGTACGACCAATCCTCCTCCCGCGCCACGAACTCTGGCTCCTCCACCACCTCGTCCAACGGCCTCTTCTTCCTGCCCACGCCGCCGTCCACCTCCATGGCCTCGTGGCCGCCACGCCCCGCCGCCAACTCCGGTTCTGCTGCAACTCTTCGTCCAGCAGAGGATGCCTCTTATTCGCTCCTACGCCAGCGCCTACCTCCATGGACTCGTTGTGTTTGTGATGGATGGACGCCGGATCGATCGATATATGCCTTCGACTTGTCGATCCTGTTAGCAATTTGGAATGGCGGCGTATCTGGTGAAAACCTTCCTTCGGTGCAAACCGTGCAAACTTCATAAAAACCATGTTTAAAAGTTTCAAAACAATTCTACAAAAATACCATTGTCGGGAGTGTGATGTTCTACAAACCTGCAAAATTTCAATTTCAAAGTCAAAATCATTTGGAAGGAATTAAAAAGAAAAATTTACGATGAATAGTGTCAGACATCGAAAGATCACTATTCATGCAGAATTTGTTTTTTCGCTGCTACCAAATGCCATTGAGTTTGGAATTGAAATTTTGCACATATATAAAACATCACTTTTCTAACATATGTAATTTTTTTGAGAATTTTTTAAACCTCTTTCGATGAAATTTTCACAGTTTGTATCGTAGAGATGGTTTTCACGTGATATTTTGCCATATGGAATAACGACTTGGCTCCTCAACCTGTCGCTGGGCTTTAGGCTTTACCCAGCCGGCCTTTTTATTTTGGGGCTGGACCGGTATCGCACGTACGTATACATGCCGAGTCGGACATGGACTCTGCAGGCACGCGGTCGGATTAGGACCCTGCCAATTACGAGCTCGTGATAAAAATCACGATCGTACACTTTCTTTATTAAATTTATTTTGACAGCAGCGGAGAGCCTCACGGGCTGTGCATGCATGCGTCCTGTTCTGTTAGTTGGTACTCGTACGCCGTATCGACTGTGCTAAAGAAAAAGGCTCGATCAACCCCTGCTTGCTCCACGTAGTACAGGTGCGTATGACCGACAGTTCTAAACGTGGCCGGGTGCATGCGCCATGTGTCAATATACACTAATGCGCGCCATCTCACCACCTCCTCGATCGGTCTGCCTCTTACGTGGACAAGCTACCGCTCATAGTGAGTTTGGCACCCAGCCTGATTTGTTTAGTCCTCGTCGTATTATCCTCGTCGCAGGTTCACGATCGATCGAGACTTTTTCTTCTCGGGTCACTGCGGACCTGCCAATGCTGACGTGTGACCGCGGAATCTCTACGATTCTACACGATTGATTCACAGAGGCTGTTGGTGCTCCAAGTCACGATTAATCCAGATTCAACCCCAAAAAGAAGATTTCTATACATAAATATAAGAGCTTTTGCTACGGAGCACTCCGTACATACTTTGCCACACCTAGACATCGTCGAGCGCCAACATGCATGTTGGCCAGGCGGTCCCCCTCGACGGCATGCATCCTCCAGTTTTGCATGCATCACGATCGTACGTGTCCATCGACGTGTCACTCCACCGACTGACACGTCTATAAATAAAACCAAGGGCTCTAGGCACCTACGCATGTATGCACGGCTGCACGCGGCACGGGCACAGCAACCAAGTGCCCCTCCACCGACTGACCCAACACACCCACGCACGGAGAAAGATGGATCGTGCCAGGAGCAGGGCTCCTCTGCTCGCCGCAGCAGCAATCCTACTGCTGGCCATGGCCTCAGCACCGCTCGCTGCAACGTCTGAGCCCGAGGAGAATGTCGACAACGCGAGTCTGCAGCAGCCGCCGGTGGCCCCGGGCCTGTCGTTCGACTTCTACCGCCGGAGCTGCCCGCGGGCAGAAACCATCGTCCGGGACTTCGTCAAGGACGCCGTGCGCCGGGACATCGGCCTGGCCGCGGGGCTCCTCCGCCTCCACTTCCACGACTGCTTCGTCCAGGGCTGCGACGCCTCGGTGCTCCTCGACGGCTCCGCCACGGGTCCCGGCGAGCAGCAGGCGCCGCCCAACCTCACGCTCCGCCCTTCCGCCTTCAAGGCCATCAACGACATCCGCGACCGGCTCGAGCGCGAGTGCCGTGGCCCCGTCGTCTCCTGCTCCGACATCCTGGCCCTCGCGGCCCGCGACTCCGTGGTCTTCTCCGGCGGGCCAAGCTACCCGGTGCCCCTGGGCCGCCGCGACAGCGCCCATTTCGCCACGCCGCAGGACGTGCTCTCGGGCCTCCCGGCGCCGAGCTCGACGGTCCCGGGCCTCCTTAACGTGGTCCGGAGGATCGGGCTCGACGAAGCCGACCTCGTGGCGCTCTCCGGGGGCCACACCATCGGGCTCGCCCACTGCAGCTCCTTCGAGGACCGGCTCTTCCCGCGGCCGGACCCGACCATCAGCCCGTCGTTCCTTGGGCAGCTGAAGAACACGTGCCCGGCTAAAGGCGTCGACCGACGGAGGGAGCTGGACTTCAGGACGCCCAACAGGTTCGACAACAAGTACTACGTTAACCTGGTGAACAGGGAAGGGCTGTTCGTGTCGGACCAGGACCTCTTCACCAACGGCGCCACCAGGAATATCGTGGGCAGGTTTGCGCAGAGCCAGAAGGACTTCTTTCGTCAGTTCGGGGTGTCCATGGTCAAGATGGGGCAGATCAACGTGCTCACGGGCTCTCAGGGCCAGATCCGCCGCAACTGCTCCGCCCGTAACCCCGGCACCGTCCCGTGGTCGGACGTCCTCGTTGAGGCTGCTGCGGAGAGCCTCGGGCTCTTCTAGCTACACGTGCTCTGCTTCTTGGTGCTGGCAAGCAGGCGGAAGGACTGCTCTGGTTGTTAGTTGTGTCGAAATAAAGTGAGCAACGCGAGAGAAATCGTGGCATGATCGGTGATGTTGGCCGTGTCAAAAGAAGACTCCTGCTTATATCTACCGAGAATCTTTGAGTTCGTTGCCATGCATTCATGCTCCTCATTTTGGCATGTTTATTCGCACAATGACAGTACTACGCGTAATTTGACCTGAGGTTAGCATGCTCCTCAAGAGTACTAAATTTTGTTCTTGCACAAAATACATTCGATTACCTGGTAACTGATATCGCAAAAACTCTAAATAAACGTTAAACCGGTCCCTTCAGTCAAATAGGTTCACAGTTTTCCTTGTACAAAAAGAGGAAATATCACATTACTGCTACAATCTTGATAATCCAATTCTACCACTCTGGTAGCTGCTCCTATTCAATTCCCAGGGCAACAAAACTGGAAATTAGTGCTCGAAGGCAAACCATAGAGTATGAATGAATATCGTATTAAAAATTTCAATGTTACAAGTAAATTTAACATAAGCTACGGCTCGACGTAGCAATGTTTTCCATAAAAATTACTCGGACGTAGCCATAACGTGACACAGTGGAGAACACTTGAAGGTGCCATCAAAATTTCTCTTCTGATAGGGGGGAGGAGACCGGCATGCTTCTGCGTTGTTCTGCATCAGCACTGTACTTTCCTCACTTGGATGTGGTGAGTAGATTCGTCTCTCCAGATCGACTTCGAACCACTCTGGACCAGGGTCACGTAGTCCCCTTCATTCATGTATTTTGCATCCTGTGGAAGCATCCAAGAAACCCAAGAAAGGTACAGAGTAAGGGAATAAACATAACTTCGTATACACACTTGGATGTTTATTGTCGGAATAGCAATGAAAGATCAACAGTGTGAAACACATGGACTTACCAGCAAGCTGCTAATTGCTCTTGAGAAAGTTTCTTCTGCGTCATCAGAGAAGTCCATGAGAATAGGAACCACGCCCTGATAGAGTGCCAGCCGTTGCTTCACTCGTACTCTGCAAAAACAGAGGAATGCCATTGTCAGTGCTGCAGAGCACCTATTCCCCCTTTTGATGAATTGGTCATTCACTTGAATGGATGCTAGGTATCACACATCAATGCACAATATACTTTCAAAGTAGATTTCATATGAGGCAAGCACTGTGATTAATGTTTGGATGGCATGGGCAAAAAAGCACAAATTAACTTACTCATTTGTGAATGCATATATGGTGGACGAGGGGCGGTAGTGGCTCAGAAGGACAGCCATGGAACCCACACGCGTAAACACAATGATTGGTGTACGAAGGGTGTTAGCCATCATCGTTGCATGAGATCCGAACATCTTACTTAGTTGGCTTTTGCAAAAATCATCGTTGAGAAGAGCCTACCAAGATAATCACGAGAAAACAAAAGATTAAGTCAAAAGGGTGAAAGGCAGTTAAGTCTAAACAGTAAACATAAAATAAAATGTGATTTGAAGGTACCGAAACTGGAAGATGCAGTCATACCTGTGGACGTGCAACAAGACTGGGAGCTTTAGTTGGGTCGTAAAGGCTGGATTCTGTTCTAAGTGCCACAGTATGCATCACCTTCACTGCCTTCAATGGGTACCTAAGCACAGAAAGATATCCAGAGGCAAGTCAAATCACAATTTATCATTACCAATGTAGATCGGTAGCCTCTAGGAGAGCTTACTTAATTGCTTGAATGCAATCAATAAGAACACACTGATAAGGGATTTAAAACCTAAGACAAGTTAAAATCTTACTTTCCATGCGCAGTTTCACCAGACAGCATAATGGCATCAGCAGCTTCCCGAACTGCAATTGCTATGTCAGAGACCTCGGCCCTTGTTGGAGTTGGATGATCTATCATGCTTTCTAACATATTTGTGGCAACAATTACTGGTTTCTGCATGCTTCGGCATGTCCTGATAATCTCCTCCTGTATAAGGTCAACTAGTTGCAATTTAAATGCAATTGATGCTTGGTTGCATTTTGAGCATATGCAAAAAAAAGATACTCGAGTATTTATTGTGCGCCTAACATTATACATAAATTTTAAGCTCACCTGTAGTAAAGGTACTTCCTCAATTGGAAGTTCAGCACCGAGATCTCCACGAGCCACCATCGCCTACAAACATTTCAAGAAGTTCAATATCTAGTAATAATAAAGAAGTCCATGAAGGTGGCCTATTATACATATATTTGTTTTATTTGATGTTACATAAGATCAGAATGCGTC
The DNA here is from genome assembly GCF_000005505.3 of Brachypodium distachyon. Taxonomy (NCBI): domain Eukaryota; kingdom Viridiplantae; phylum Streptophyta; class Magnoliopsida; order Poales; family Poaceae; genus Brachypodium; species Brachypodium distachyon. Next base: position 36,089,545 of record NC_016133.3, on the reverse strand, counting down.
TACATATACAGTCATGATAGCAATGGAATTAAGACAATAAAAGTGTTCCAGGTTCGAACTACCACCAAATAGGGATGGCAATGGGTACCCATAACCCGCTTACCTGGCGGGTAAATCCCCATTAGGGTACGGGTTTGGGCCAAAATGTTAACCCACGAGTACGTAAATGGGAAATACTTCATACCCATCGGGTATTGCGGGTACGGGTATGGGAATACATAACCCATACCCTTGTACCGTTCACCCGTATAATAAACTCTCACAGGTGCGCTGTGCTGTCGTTTACTGTTTTAAATGATATATTATCCTTTTATCTGTGGCTGTTATTTATAATTTGTTAATATAGTGTTGTTTATGACGAAATTGATGCGGTTTTGACAAATATGATGCCGTTCCTAAGGAACATGTTGTTGTTGATCAAATTTTATTAATGGTGTTTTTACCCACTGGTACCCGTCTACCCTGACGGGTGATGGGTATGGGAAAATGTTGTACCCGTTGCCGGGTATGGGTACGGGTAACGGGTAAGTTCAAAGAGAAGGGGTAAGGGTATGGGAAGGCTCAACCCGTACCCATACCCTGCGGATGCCATCCCTACCACCAAAGACCCCGCAGTAAACATTGCTTAATCCAATTCTCATTACACCGCTATTTAAGGGCATTTAGATGTGGAAAGGAGTTGATATTTATTGTAACATGAAAAAAAGTGATGTCTTACCCCATCTGAAGCAGCAATAATGGACTGGAGGTTTGGAATTGAATCTGCACTCTCAATTTTTGGAATAACATGGATATCTGCATTAGCACCTGAATTGAAAAGAGCAAAGAAAATATTGAGTAAGCTCCCATAATAGATATCCAGGACTTCCATAAATAGCAGAGAGAACATTACTTTTCAGGTAGGCCTTGAGTTCATGAATAACTTTGGCATCCTTCACAAAGGAAACAGCATAGAAATCAACACCGTTTTCAACACCAAACTTGATATCTTCCCAATCCTTCTCTATTGGGGCAGAAGCATGTCAGACCGATTATGCGCAACAATGTGGCAATTGAGCATGTCGCAGCAGATACCAACAAACCTGTTATAGATGGCAGTGTCGCGCTCTTTCCACGGACATTAAGGTGGCGCCTTGATTTCAACTCCCCGCCATCAACTACTTCGCACTTGACAGTGTCAGCTGTTTTTGACTTCACAGCAAGTGACATCATTCCTCCTGTAAAACAAACAATATGTGATTGATTAGTAAGAGTAAAATTCTGCACAGTTTACCTGCAAAATTATTCAACTTCAAAAGAGAGACAAATAGTCTGATATAGTACAAGACAGGACAGTTGTAATACAAGCCCAACAACTTGAGCACTGAAAGAATGAAAAGCAGTAGATTGCAAAAGTATTGGAACCAGGAACAATTGTAGAAAAGATATTAATGCATGTACATGGGCATGTGCTTGCTTTAACGAGGAATTAAACATGCACGGCAAAATATGAGCTGAATGGTGACAGATTAGTCCTCACCATCCACCAAGAGTATGTCGCCAGCTTCAACATCGCTTATGAAGTCATCATAATTCACGCTAACAGTGTCTTCAGTGCTCACCCCTCTTTTGATCGTGAAATTGAACTCTTGACCTTCCACGAGCATGATTGGCTCTGGAACATCCCCACTTCTCACTTCTGGACCCTGCATGACTGAAATTCAGTCATCTCAACGCATTTGACTGTTACATTCAAATTTAATGCAATCAACCGTGATATACCTTTGTGTCCAGCATGATAGCAATAGTATTGCCATCAGTGTTCTGTGCGTTGTACTCCTTCACCAAATCAATCACCTTCTTGTGTGACTGGTGGTCACCATGCGACATATTCATACGTGCAACGTTCATTCCAGTCTCTGCAAGCTTCCATATCATCTCGCGAGTGTTGGTCGAGGGGCCTATGGTGCAAACTATCTTTGTCTTCCTCCTAACAGCATTTTGTGAGGTGGCGTCAGCAGTAACTTCACTATTGCTCTGCATTATGAAAAAGATAAATCTGTCACTGACGAACGAACCATTTGAAAAGCTAAATCTCCCATTCAGTTTTCCATGTTGGGAGTAACCAAGTAGGAAAAACACACACGCTTTCTGCACAATAAGGCAACCATTTTTCCAGTTTGAACTGCTGGTTTACGCTTGCTGTGTAATCAAATCAGGGTAAAAAGGACATGCGGTCCTCAGAACATAATGCGGCGGAAATGAGCGGATCAAAATGTCAACACGACGAGGCTACAGCAAGCTGGAGCAGATCACAGCGGCCGGAGCCCCAAACGTGGCGCTCGAATTAATCACCAGGGCAAGGAGGAGGACTCGACGACAGTACTCTACAAGCCCAACCGAGCAAATCCAAGCAAAACGCGACACGGCGAATCTAGCGCGGTGCTCGGGATCAGAACAGCCGAGAGCTGCGCAAGCTCGAAGCGACGAATTCGGCACCGGCTCTAAGGAGCGGACGGCCCGCATCGTACCACCGAGAGCCGGAGAAAAAGTCAATCTCCAGGCAGAACGAGCGCGCAGGGGTGAGGGAAGCAGGGGAGCCGAGAGCATGGTCACTCTGCTGAGCGTGCGTGCAGGGAGGGATCGACAGGGAGTCTTACCAGGGCGGAGAGGGCGCCGTTGGCCCCGACGGTGGCGAGATCCGCGGCCACCGTCTCCGAGGCGGAGGTCCGCAGCACCCGCGCCGCGACAGCCCTCCTGGGCTGCGGGGGCGCGGCCGCCGAGGCCGGCCTGGCCGCTGCCGCCGCCGCGCGCGTGGTCGTCGCCATGAATCCCACCGCCATCTCCGCCGCCGCAGCCGCCATTGTTGTTGTTGGAGGAGGAGCCGCCCGCGGTTCGCGCTAGAGACAGGACAGGAAGAGCGCTTGTGGAGGAGAGAGGGAGAGAGGGCGATTCGAGCGGCCGCGAGGGTTTCTTCTTCTGTTTTCTTCGTAATGGAGGGTGCGGGGAGGTCGACCATCCTTGGGCCGGGCCTTTATACGGCGGGGGGCGGGCCCGGGCGGCGCGGTCCACACGATGCGCCCCCCCTCGCGCGAGCCTCGGTTCCCACGCCCGCCCGCCCAAGAGAAGCGGAGCCTCCCCCTGCCTGCCTGCCTGCCTGCCTGGCACGACCCAGATACATCCGCTGACTTGGACCTGTTTTCCTGACTGCAATTAAAAGGCACATGCTGCGACAACCGAGCCTACTATCTCAAAATTTCAGTAATACTCCGTACTAAAGTTATTGTACATGCTTCGGTCTACGAGATACCAAAACCTAAAGCTCAACTAGCATGTTTTCCGTCTGTCTGGCCTTCTATTCAATTTTTGGTGCTTTTAGTTTTCTAAAAATCACTTCTTCCGTTTACACATAAAACTGAAAAGCACGTCGGGAGATGTTTCCTTTCAGAAGCTGCAGAAAGCACCTTCGGACGTGTTTCTCAGCTTCATATGTAAACGGAAAAAATGTATTTTACAAAGTTAGAAGTAGCAAAAGCTGAAACAGAAACCCAACGAACAGAACCCGGCTTATTGCTGTTTCATACGCAGCCAGCGTCTCGTCGACGACATCTGCCATGCCATGGTGGTATTAATGTGTCCGTCTGCGCCGTTCCCACGTGTATGCAATCGCAGAGAAAAAAAGAGAGGCACATGCTTTACCACGACGTGGAAAATACTACCCGTATACCACAGTTACAAAATGCTAACCAGTGAATCTGGCGTACGGGAAATCCACGGCCGTTCAGCATGGTCGACCAGAGGAGAGGAAGAAGGGTGACGTCGAACTTAGTTAGAGGTCGCTTGTCAGTACGGAGGAAGATGGCCGCGTGGGCGGAGAGGAATATGCCGCGACGTAGGGATGCCGATACGAGTGGATCCTGCTGTGCCGTGCTGTGCGGTTTGTGTGAGTCCGCTGCGGAGATAGCAATGCGCCCGACAGGCGATGCAGATAGCAGCAGACGAGAACAAACTGGCTGGAGATCGTCGTCGTGCATAGGGAAATAAAATAGTACACGATGCAGGTAAACGTTTGCGTCGAGGCCACCCAGATGGAGAAAACGATGCCGAAAAGGAATCCTCGTGGCTCTACTGCTGTATCATGTTCAAGTATGTGTGCATCTGCCGCTCCAGGCCTTCGCCTAGGCGTACATGGTTCCCCAAAGTTCCGGAGATCACATGAGAGCAGATTCTTTTCTCTACACCATCAATCAACTGCTGCAGATGATTGGAGCAAAGCAATTTTCTTGTAGGAGTACGTTCTAAGTTATAAGTAGCATCGAGTAGTCAGAAGAGAAGATAAATTATGTTGAAACGGAAGCCAAAGGAATAAAAAGAAAACACCGAAGATGGTAGGAGTATGTCTTATTTTCTCATCACGTGGACGATTTTACAATGCGCACTAGGAGACATCAGACTGAGAGAAAGCACCGTGCAATTAAGAACTGACTCGTTGTGTTTTGTTTGACTAGAGACGAAACAGAGGAAGGCTGCACAACATGACGGATGAATCCGAGGACCAACATGACCCAAGAACAAACGCCCGACGACCAATACAAAACACGACCCTCCTTATTTTGAGGCACGCTAGGAACTTGTGTTTTTTCTCTACTGCAATTACAAGAAAAGTGATCATTCCAAAGGGAAAAAGAAAAGAAAAAAAGAGGAGTGGACAACGACACTTGTCATTGTTACATGTTCGGATACCGATACAGGCGAGTTCTCATGTCAGCTCTATTGACTCCAAGGGGAAGACTCAACGTTTCTGCTCATGTTTCAAGAGGTGACTCCAAATGGAAGAACTGCGGCCGCAACTGGCCTCCCCTCTTCGTTCAGAATGTTATAAGTTGAAGCCGCATTCCTCTGGGAAAAGAAAATGAGGTATTAGGTACACATGCAGAGCTAAATACTTTGCATCTTAGGTACTCAAGTTCTGTTCCAGATTGAGGTTTTCAACAAGAGATTGTATATGGAACAGATGGGAAAATGAATTTGATCTCTACCGAATCAATGGCTTCCAGTTTCATCCCAGTTGACCGAATGAACTTGCGCAGCTCAGGACTGACCGGCTGGACTTGACTCCCGCAACCAAGAATTAGAATCTCTGGAGAAGCACAGTATGTAGGATGTTATGAACCAAACAAGATTTGTTTGATCCAGAAATATGAATAACAGGACTGTCCACCCGTCGGAGGAAGTTTTTTTTTATGTACTTGGACAGAAACCAGAGAAACATGTGGAGCCCCATCACAGAACTATGAATCAGACAGCAACATCACACACAAACATTATTCATTTCAACCTAACAAATGTAAATGTGAAAATTGCACCCTTGTGCCATTTCAAACGATGACATTAGCATGAGGAAATGCCATGAATAACTGTAGTGTACTGGTAAAGATACCTGGGATTGGATGCACAACTTTGAAGATCGATAAACTGCACATCGAAGGAAAGATAAATTGTCAGTAAAGAATAGATACACAGGAATAGATTCAATGGCAGAAGTGCAAAAAAACAAGCATCACATGGTCCTTTATTAAGCCATCGCTCAAGACAAAGAAGATGGGGGAAGTGTAAACCAAACCTTTCAGCAGTTATCTCTGCAAATGTTTTGGGTGTCCAGGTCATTATCTTGTTTTCTACTATCAGCAAGCTCCCTTCATACTTTACATTGTTAATCTTGAATCCAGTGTCATCGTAACTGCAAATGTAGGACAAACTTGAGACATTTGACTGAATATACAAGTTCTACAGCACTAAATGAGAAAGCTTACTGATTTTTTTTTCCAAAACAATACATAAAACTGGAAGCATGACAAGCCCCAGGAGCAAACCCAGACTGGTGGTGTACAGATGTACACCCAATATTTTTGGCAGAAAACAAAGATTAAGTAGGTACACTATAGATACCCCAGAAAATCAGCTCAGAAATTCGCAAAAATAGTGAGTTCATGTCAGCTCCCTCTCCTCCATTTCTCCTAGAAGTCTATTTGTTTTCAAACCACACGGCCTGTCGCTGTGTCGCATATGCCCCCCAACACACCCATCGCTCTACCTCTCTCAGCTGTTCATGATAGTTTTGAAGTATACTTTTGCGTGAATCAGAAGAATTAAAAATCAAGTTGCCTGGTGGTGCGAAAGTGGAACTATGGATACAGAAGCTTAACTACTAGTAGATTACATTATAGGGGAAGCATATTCTCTGTTCTAGCACAACTTTGTTTCCTTCGAAACGTGTACTTACAAATGTTTAAAACTCTGTGAACCATCTGTCAGTTATCTTACTTATAGTTAATCCATGGAACCATCTCTCAGTTAATATTACTTAGTTAGTGGACACTAATGTTTAAAACTCTATACACCTATTCAGAGAATCCTGGATGCGCCACTGACAAGCCCCTAAGACATGGCAAAATTTCAGGTGCGCTCCAAGTCACTAGTTTTTGCAATGCGGGTTACTCTTGCAACTGCATATATGCAAGACTGACAGGATGATTGTAAGAAAAGGACAGAAATGTTGGCAAAATTAAAGGAGAATGTGAGAAAATCAGTCCTATCCACCCACCAGTGGTAGTGCAAACTGCAAAGTGATTCTCTTACGAGGAAGTGAGAAACTGATGCAGCTCTCCCAGTTTTCAATTGAACCTAAAAAAACAGTTTAATTCTGCTTTCTCAGTAATAGGCTACTGCACTTCATTCCTCCACTTTGCATCATAAATAGGAACAAAAAAATAACTTGACCATTCGAGAGGCAAAGATGAATGTGCACCAAAACATTTGCTCAAACATGTTGCTTTCCTTTTCGTTCAGTCCAAAAGGTATCAATTCAATTTTGTGGAAGTTAGCGTTAAACACTGAAAAAATGTTCATAGCAGCACAAGATCCACTTCATATTCCAATTTCCTACTCCAGTAACTAAAGGATTAAAAAAAGGAAAAGGGTCAGAAGCAGCCATTTGTATATTCCTCTTCTAGCAAAAAACTTCAGCCTCACTACATATGCCACAAAATACTATTCCATAACATTAATTGCAAACACATAGTTCTAGAAGTCCTCGCTTGATTTAATTATATGGACATCTTGCATTGCATTTACAACGAAAGTAGCTACAACACACATGACATAGTAGGTGGTATCTAATTTTAAGAACACCTGTTTGAGTACGGGCATTTGTCGATGGCCTTATCTAATCAATCAGTCAGGCCCCTTGAGGACACTCTGTAACTAAAATTCCATACACTGATCCACCCAAACTTGTGGAGAGACTTGTGAATTACTATTTTGCAACCTGTTCTTTTGTATCGGGAGTAAATGTATCTTGCAGACTAAACTGTGCCCATTTCACGCACTCAACAAATTACTCCCTCCGTCCCATAATATGAGGCACGCACGCATCCCTAGATCATCAATTTAGCTAACTAAATATAAATTAAATAATTAAAAATCATATCATTAGAAAGTTCTTTCGATAACGAATCTAATGATGTACGGAGTCCTTTTGGTTAAAAAACATGGATATTTAATTGATCAAATTGAGGATCTAAGGATGCATGCGTGCCTCGTATTATGGGACGGAGGGAGTAACAACAGAACTTGAAGAATATACTCTGCCTATCGTACAACAAAAGCTGAAAAGAATTGAAATGGAACAGGTTGGATGTGATAAGAAATTACGATTGGAAGCGGAGCTGGTCTTCGGGGACGCTGTCGATGAGGTTGATCTGGTCGTAGAGCGAGAAGGTCCTCCTGATCACACCAAATCCACATCCCGGTCAAATCAAGCACACATCAACCACCAGTATCTACCAAGCAGGAGAGAACGAGAAGGAGGGGGGAGAGATTGGAGCCGATGCATACCTGAGAGACGGGAGGTGCCTGAGCCTGGGGGCGTTGGCGTTGGAGATGGGCTCGCTCCGCAACGACTTCACCAGCGTCGCCAGCGCTTTCTGCCCCCGCGCCGCCGCCGCCATCTTCTCCTCCTCTTCCTCGCCGCCGGCCGGTGGGGGGCGTGTCGTCTTCTAGAGGGGATTGGTAATTTTGTATGCAACACCTCTGAAAATGTTTCAAATTACAAATGGGTCCTTAGATGGACAGCCCACGTGGCCCATGTTACAGTTTATTGGGCTGGGCTTCGAATTATTTTGAGGCCGCGGTGTGCGACAACGACGACGACGACGTGGGAGATGGCTGCGGCGGCGGGCGGCGGAGGCGGAGCGAAGGCGGCGGTGGCGGAGCAGATAGGACAGTCGGTGCAGTCCACCTCCAACCTCCTCCACCTCATGGAGCAGTCCTCCCCTGCCCAGGTCCCCACTCTCCCTCTAATCCTTCGTCTGTTCCAGTTTGTCGTCTACGAGTTCCTTGCTGTTTCCCATCCGTTTGGATGTGATCAAAAGCAACGATTTGTCAAATCTGGGAAAATTTGGCAGCAAAAGGATGCTGATTCCTGCATAATTGTTCTTTAGGTGCCCTCAATGTTGTGAATCTTATGATAGATATAGATTTAGTCATAACTACTTGTAATTAGGTCTTGATGCCTGAATGTACGCATTTATGACCAAATCCTAGTTGCCTTGTTGCATTTTATGATCTAGTATATGAGGTCAAGACACATCTAACATTTATCGACATTGATGAGTAGTGAGAGCTTTGATCAGTGTTGAAAAAGTTACAAAGATACTGCTCTGTGGTGTTCATATGCAGAATGATATTACATGGCTAGATTGTTTGTATATTTTCATTCTAGTTCAGACCTCATAGATCTGAACCACTAGACTCAGATGCTCGTGGAAGTGGAACTCTTCCTGGCTGCGATCATCCTCTGTCCCCCAGATTCCTCAAAATAATCTTCTATACCCCAATATATCCGAGTTTATTTACTTGCTACAAGCCTGCAACTGCAGATATATGCCAATACACTGAATTCAGGAGTGTTGATATATTTGTGATTCTGTGGTCTGTGCCTGGAAGGAATAGTTTTATGTGTTATTGTGCTAAGACGGTATCCTTTTGGTTACAGGTCCACTTGGCAAAACTTCCAAAGAATCTCTTGGCAAAAGCATCTGTTACAAAGAACACAGAGCAAGTAAGGTGTCCCTTTTTGCATTGATGTGAAATTACTTTGCCTAGGGAATGTAGTTATTAACATTTGTATCTTAATATATTCTAGGTGCTACAACAACTACCTAATGTAATTTCTTCCTTGGATGCTTTTATGGACAGTAGTCTACAAAGGTGACTTTCACAACTTCATGTCATTTACACACCCATTATTATGTTAAAAGAATCTTTGGAACTAATTTAGCTTATTCACAGAGCTTTTTAACAATAATTTTTACATGTTTCAACGAACTGCACGATTTGATGTTATTTTTATTCAGTGTCACCTCTAGTAACATCATCATTTAAACTTCACACCTTGCAGTGCTTCTCAAATTAAGACTGTGACACAACTATTGTCAAACATGGAGAACACCCAACTCAGATCTATCTTGCCTGCCTCTCGGTTACAGAAAGATGAAAAGAGTACCGAGCCTGGAGAACTCACGGTTGAATGACATGTTCAATGAGGCTTATGTCCCAGGTGAAGTACAGTTCTTTATTTCTTGAAGCCACCTCTATTTTTGTTTGGTGCATAAATGTACGTATACTTTTTTACAAATTATGTACGGAGTACACTGCACCAGATTCCTGTAGTGTTTATTGACAATTTAACATGACTGAAAGCAAAACAAACATAACTAGATCCATCTGACTTGTTCAGACAGATTGCTTCTTCACTAGACATAGCATCATGTTCTTGTCTGTTTCAAATTCGCAGATTTGAGTCATCTATAAATCTTTGACTTGCATATCACACCTCGTTAATTCACATATGATTGTATATTTGTAGTATTTGCATCGATGCAGATCGTATGTTTTTGTGTGCTCGGCACACATGCATGCTCGTGATTGTTTCAGAAAAGGTTACTCCTTTGTAGTGTTATTTCCTCATCCAAATAAACTGATCATCTTTCTTTTGTTTCGTGGCAGATCTCACCCAAGACTAGGCTCAGCCACCTTTGCTGAAGGTCAGGAAAAACTGAAAAAGTAACTAATGACTTAAGATCCGCAAGATTCAGGAAACTGTGCTGCAATGCGCGAAGGACCATTCTTGCTTACAATGCTCCAAGATCAACGGAGTGGACTTAGCAATAGTTCTTTATTTCATTTCCAGCTTTACTATGGTTTCTTTGAAAGGGTGAAACCATTAGCTCTGTGGGCTGTGGTTTTGCATGGCTGGAGCCCGGAGCCAACAAACCTGCTGTCGCTGCAAATTATGTTCATTGGCTACAACTTAGGAGAAACCTTGGCGTTGTGTCCTTTTCATTTATAAAAGCATAATAAAATAAAAGATGATAGATGCTGTCTGATCTTTGACCATTTGTTTGGCATGTTTTTAGAGATTTGTTTGGCATGTCTACATGTGTATGAAATTGTCATATTTTTAATGGGGTTATCGTTATTTCCAATCTGAAATACTCATTTTTATGTGGACCTTCTGACATTAGTCAGAAATCACTTTAGTCTTTTTTTTTTGCGAAATGACATATCAATCATAAAGGTTAACTAGAAGTACAAAACATCTCAAAATAATAAAAAACACATCGAGGTCCCTGGACCATTGAACGAGCACTACGTTGTTAGAACGAGCCTACGGCGTGCCGTTGTAACTGCTCTCCTATTGGAGCCGGCCTAACCTTGTCGATGACAACCGGAAAATCCTCGTCCACATGCTCTTAAGGACCGGCATCCCGAAGTCATATTTGTCATTGTCTAATTGATATGAAGACCTTGACACCATTTCTCGCTGATACGAACGCACGACAAGAAACCCTATCCTCATTGTCCCAAGAAGACGACATGAATTAACATCGACGCTCTGCCAATTCCGTCATGACGGAATAACTTGAGGGGAATCGGAGCCCGGAAGACCATCTCGATGATGAAGGCTACATCCGCGAGGACCACACCATCTTCCAGACGTCTCCCATAGTATGAAGCACCGTAATAACAAGAAATAGGCGGGATGGGGGAGTCATCTTCCATGCCGATTGCGCTGCCGTAGTCTCACTGCCGTTAGTCCATGGCAAACAAAGACCTACCAAAAGCCATTGGTCAGAAAAATTACAGCTTCCGCCGGTAGGTCGAGACACATCCCCACCGGCAAGTTGAAGACCGACGAATGTGTTGCCGCTTTCCCAAACTTTGAACCATAGCCCTTGTGGGCTCAAACATGGATATTAAAAAAAGGCTTATGAAAAATCGACTAAGTTCTTCTGACTATTCAAAATCAGATTGATTTATTTCCCTTTATTTTTAGACCAATCAGATTTATCCTTTTTACAAGAGTATTAGAGAGAAAGTTTGGCCCAATGAGCTGGGCCATACAGCCTGAAATTTTCATTAATCCTTGGTCTGGGCTTCCAAAAGCCCAACAAAAAGAACCCAGACCCTCTAGGGTTTCCCGTCTCTTGCCCTATATAATGGAGGGCGCAGGGTGGCTAGCCTTCAGCCGCCGCCTTGCATCTCCTACTCATTGTTCCATCTGATCCTACTTCTTTTCAATTTTCTTTCGTTTTATCGATTCTCTTCGGTTTTGAAGAACAAAACTTCTATTCATTCAGCTTCCCCTTATTTTCAGAAAAGCTTGTTGTTTTGAGTTTAGTTTCTTTAGATGATTTATTGTAGATGGTCGGTCGGCGATGAGGAACGAAACCTGTGCCGGAGGCGGATGCGCCGGTGTTGGCAACACAACCCTCTAAGAAGTTCTGAGCCACCACTTATTTGATCCAGATTCAATTGTTTTCTTTAGTTTTTTGTTCGATTTGTGTCTTCTTGGGCGGATCGAAGATTTTGATGCGAGGTGATGATGTTATGTATGATAGTCTGTCAATCCCCTGATGTCACAACGTGATGACACGCATACATCCCGACAGGCTCTGATCGCATCTCCCGATCTCTTCTTTCAACATTTAGTCCATCTGCCATAAAAATTTGCCTTCAAATGACAACAGTTGCCTTTCTCGATTTATTTTTCATTTTGGAAAAAAAAATCACATGCTCGGAAAAGAACAAACGTTTGTAGCAATCAAGCAAGATAAGAACGAGGCATGTTGAAGAAACTGAAAATGGCACAACTCACGGAAGGACTACGAACATTATTTGTGAATTTGAGTATTTGAACGGGTTGCTGCCTCGGCAATTATCAAGCCAGATTGTAGCCACCGGCGATATTGGCTGCAGGGCAATCCAGTTCTCACATAAACATGGTTCTTTGGACATGTAGGGACCAGGGAGCAGCCCCGTCCGTGGAGTAGTTCATTTACAACTGCCCTATTATTATTTTATATTTAATGAGGTGTATTTACAGTCATTTTTGCGGCAATAGATGAAGGAAACAAGACATACAGATTGGGTTTAGTTCACCAACCCGAACAAACACTGAAGTTGATGTACGTAACACCAACAGATGTAACAAAAAAAAATCCTTTATGGAAAAATATTTGATGATAGTCCTGATGTTGTTGATGTTTTTCTACAAACCGTCAAAGTTAACAAAGTTTGACAGTACAAATCAATGCACATACAACTCAAAACCAAGAGTATCGTAGTATCAGTTTGTATTTAACAGTGGACTATAAAGGGGAAGTACCGCAGTAACTGTGTATTGCCGCCAATATGTACTAACAAGTTCGTGAATTAATATTTCCATTTAACCCCCTGGTAAACCATATGAACAACCAGCTCCCGGGGCATCATCACCATTGTTTGTTGACTGTATCATCTCTCCCAACTGCGATCTGGTGAGGTTCGTATCTATGAACGAAATCTATGATCCATTCTCTTCTTCGCGGCCAACCCAGTACTCCTTAACAGCAATAAGAATCTTTTCGGGCACATAGGGGCCATCTTCGTGATCAAGTAGCTTGGTCTTCCACCGCATCCCCGCAACTGTGCTCCTAACCTTGTTCAGCACATGAACATTGTCCCGCAGTATGACCGTGCCCTCTGGACGTAAGATCCTATCCATCTCAAGAAGAATGTCTTCCAGGTCACACCTACCGAAGGAAAATCATGTTAGAAGAAGGCAAGGATCCCCTTTGTATCATGAGCAGGGAAGAGCAAGATCACCTACTTGTTTTCATACAAAGTGAAGACCCCACTCGCATGTATTAAGTCATATGTCCTAGGGTACGTCGAGAAGGCTTCACACCTGACAACAACATGAAGCCACTGTAATTCAGGAATGGTTTCAACATATTATTTGATGATAAGCACCAGAACATGGGGACTTCAAACTCACCAATCATGGTATATGCCAATAAGGCCTCGCTCGTAGATGATACCGAGGGTGTTCCTCTCTGATATCGTAGGCACAACGTTCATGACCCACGACCCAGGAGAATCCAGCACTGCAGCAAAACTTCCAAGGCCTGCATTCATGTCCATGATATTCCTATACCTTGAAGTCCCTATCAACTTGTTCATCCTCTTGTATGTATCAACATGCTTCTTCCATGACTTCTTATCCTCCTCATAGACTTCTTCTGTAACACCTGAGGTACCTTCTAGAATTCTGGGAGGGACGGCAAATAGTCTCTCTGGAAACTTCTTTAGCTGTCCTCCCTCCGGCAAAGGTGTTATACAAGCTTCCATTTTCTTATACCTAAAGTGATATACACAAATGTGGTTAACAAAACTGATGATGGAAGGACAGAAAATATAAAAGGTTTTATTCCATGGATTCAGGATTATGTAAGGATTTGTCTCAGTTAATTGCTTGAGTTGATATGCATGTTAGTAGTTCACAGCAAGCATATAAAGCTACCATCATTAAATTAATGTACATTTCTAAAAAAAGATACTGTAGCATAATGCCTGTATAGTGAACATACCAGATGTCATCTGCACCTTGAACTTTGCACATCTTGCTAGTACGACCATGCTTGTTATGGCATCCATTTGAATCTGCCTTTTTCTGCCAAATAGCAGTATCTCCCTTCTCATAGATTTTATCCCAGCAAAGCATTTCAGCAGTGTTCTCAATCATATTTTGCTCTTTCTCTGAATCTTGTCGGGATCTTTTCCATGTTTGGTAATGTGTCTTCCAGTTAATGGGAGGGCCAGATAATATCCAATAACCTCCAGGCCTAAGAACCCGATCCACCTCCATCATGTACATCCCACCTGCAGGAAGTAAAATACTATAGGTCGTGAAGATAATCATTGACACAAGCATTCCAATTTTAATGCATGGTTGACACTACTCACTGTTTGAGACCCAGGGGATTAAGCAGCGTGAGCAATGGGCCATGTCAAAAGATCTAGATGGGTATGGGAGCTTTATAGTTCCAAGCACTCCAATTACAGCAGGAACACCTCGCTCTAAAGCAAATTGAACCTGAGCTTCGTGTGAGTCTCGAGGTGCAAATGACATGGCCAATATATTTCTATCCATTAGGTAAGCACCCCAGCTTGCAACCTACACATGGTCAAAAATGTCCAAGTCTTCATGGCAAGGAAGTACCACCATAAGGAAAACAAGGAAAATGACCTAATTGTACATGTGAAAATACCAGGAGGTTGGACTAAGTAAGAAGTATACAAGATAATAACATCTAATAACTTGGTGCTATATGAAATAGAGCATAAACTACGCAAAGATGCAAACAGGAAGATAATTATAGATATTGTGAGTAGCTGCTAACACATATCTAAGGCAGGAAATGACTGAAAGATATGCTTATTCGACATACCCCACATCCAGTATCAAGCGCAGTTCTAATGGTGCCATCAGCAAGTGGAATGACTGATGCAAGTTCATCAATGTAAGAGCTTGCTCCATTTGGAAACATTGTCCCTCCTCCTGGAAATTTGAACACATCCCCCTGGTATTGGATCCAGTTCTGAACAGCTTTCTCGACTGTCAGACTCTTATATGGAGCATTTGCATACGGAACATACTCACGGCTCTTGGGCCAAGGGAAAGGGGTGACATAGCCTTTTGGTGCTGGGATTAGACAGTGCAGTTTCTCATTATCCACAGGACAATGCCTCTCTCGATAGGTCATGTTTTCTCTAGGAAAGGTCATTGCTCGGCTCTGATCTTGGCAAGGAGTATAGTCACTGTATCGAATATGGCATGGCGCAATTACTTTACTGTTCATGACCAACGGATTAACACCACCCCTGCTATGATGGGTCTCGAAGTGCAAATTTGGCAAGATTGTACAGTCGGTTTCCTTTGTCACTCTCAGTGCTATACTATCACCCCTTCCTGTCCCACTTTTCTGCCAAGCGCCTAGTATATAGAAGAAGCCGCACAAACTCATCACAATTAGTACTGACATCACGCTCCGTGTCCTATGGTCACCTGGATTCATTCTTGAGCCCCTCATGAACCTGAAATTATCACAGGAAAAACATAATGATTCACTCTAAATGAAGTAGGCAATTGCAATGCAAAGTTTATCCATAGGATATCGACATCACATTAACTTTCTGAAACAAACGTCACATTAATGAGATGTGTCAAATCAAACCAAATACTAAGAAATTAGCCAAATCCTAATGGATGTCAATAGTATCAGATGATCCCAATTGGTAACATCAACAACACTTGGTTTTTGGGGAGTCAATGAAATTTAACAAGTTATATATCGAATTATAAGTATTAGGATCAGCGCCAAATGAAACCAGGCATATTTTAGATCGAAGAGCTTATCACAGGAGAATCATAATATATCCTTTCTGCCTGACGGTTTTAAGCATCAGATTAGTGTTTCATCATGTGCAATCACAGACCAGTCATCGTAACTAGCGTAGCATAGTATAGCTTTTTTTTTGAAGAACGCATAGTATAGCTTTCAGATGCCTATTTTCAGAAGGTGCGCTCTAAGCAAGTCCCGTAGAATCTACACACACACACACACACACGGGCGGGCGGAGGACCCGGTAGGGCAAGGTAGTGCGGCCGCCCCACCTTGATTTTCGCCTCAGTTATGAATTGGGGAAGATGAAACGGGAAGCTAAAGCGCGGAATCCGTTCGTGGGGTGATTGGGAGGAGAAACGGTCGGGAGAGAGAGGGGAGATCAACCTGCGGTGGAGGAAGACGAGCCAGGGGGCTGGGGCGCTCGGCAGCGATGGCGGCGCTGGCGCGAGGAGGAAGACGAGCAACGGAGCGAGCCTAATGGACTAGGGGGGATTTGATCTGATCTTCAACACCACCGTGTCGAGGGGCTAGCCAGGCGCGCGGCGGGGTGGGCGAGCGCGAGCGGTGCCGCCGATGGAGAGGAGGAGGAGGTGGTGGGTTTGGGGTGCTGTCGTCGGCTAGTGGTGGTGGGTGGTTTGACTTGGCCGCTCCTGGGCGGCGGCGTCAGCGAGACATCCGGGCGGGGACAACGGGAAGAGGACGACTAGACGCGGGAGGGGAAAAGAGCCACGGCCCAACTCATAGCCGTCCGGTCGCGTCGCGGCGTCGTCGTGTGTTGTTTTGGTCGTGAGCAGATGCAACTAAAAATGAAATGAAGTATATGTGGCACAGTGTAGCATTTTCCATAATGTTATTGTGCATTGATAATGATAATGATAATGATAATGATAATTAACCATCTTAGTTGTTCGAATTTTTTTCCTTAAATCTCATCCATGTAAGTAAGCCTTTGATCAAGATCGAACTATCCTCGTATTCAACTTGGTCCAAACGTATCTAAGAAATTTAATTTTACTGGACCTGGTAAGAGCATAATTTTTGGTGACTTAGATTTTCAAATAGACACCTGATAATTAACAAGCCTCTTTTATACAAAATTGTTAGGGCAAGGTCACATGGCATGTCAGGATCTTTTGAAAGGCTTAAATCACACGGAAGACAAAGGTAGAAGGGATGAGAAGTAAAAAGAAGGAGACGAGGAAATTTCCGCATAGCACAACCAAAGCATGTAGTAGGATACTCGTATTACTCTCGACTAGCTTATAGTGGGTCCTTGGTTTCATACACATGGCTTATTCTAACCGATACCGGCGTCACTCTCCTCACTGGTTGGTGATCCCGTCATGTCAAATGGCTCATGATCTCCTAGAGCGGCTCATGGATAGTCTTTATCATGAACGCCTCCACCGGTGAAGTCGTCATGGAGTGTGGCGGAGGTGTGACAAGCCGTTTGAAATTATCTAAACAAGATGAGTTAGAGACACACGAACGACGAGAGGTGGCACCAGCGAAGGTGCGGCTGGAATTTGAGATGAAACTGAAGTCGACCAAAATGTGGCAAAGTGATTCCGACGGAGGTGCAAATGAAATCCGAGCCGATAAAGATGGCAATGCAAGAGATGAGGTTGGAGGTTAAGCGTGCTCCTCAATTATTGGTTACACTCTCGAGACGGTACTGTTTGTTTCGTGTCTTTTCGTGTGTGTTCAAGGTCGAAGGTGTTGAATAAAAATTCGGTTAAATAATCAAAATATTTTGATTATATTAAAAGATCGAGCCGGTGAAGTTAATTCTATTTTTAGATTATTAAGCAGTGAAAATAGGTGAATTATGATACGGAGTATATTTGTATTTGATGCACCCGTCTTCCTCCGGTACAGATCTCCCAGTCTCCGGTCCCCAACCCTCACCGCGATCACCACCATGCCATCGGCTGACGCGAGGGAGTCTCCGGCGGCGAGGCCGTGGAGCCCCAGACAAGCGGAAAGAACCCCCAGAGTCCGCCGCCCGAGGCCGTCGGAGGCGTACGGCTTCGCGGGAACCATCGCCGCGGCTGCCGCCGCCGCCGCGTACCTCGCGTGGGCGTACGCGCCGGAGCCGTGGCTCCGTTCCCTCGGCGCCACCTACTACCCAAGCAAGTGCGCGCCTCCTCCTCCTCCTCCTCCTCCTCTTCGCGCCGCAGTTGCTTCTTCCTCGGTTCGCTTGCATTGCACGGCGTGCGCATGAAACAGTGTCGTGTCGCTGACCCGATGCTGTGCTTGTCAGGCACTGGGCGCTCGCCGTGCCGGCGTTCGTGGCGGTGGCGGCGGCGCAGGGAGTGGTGCTGTACATGGCGTCCAACTTCCTCCTCGCTGCCCCGCCGGCTTGCCTACACACAATCACCGGTCAGACCGTCAGAACCGACGGCTTCCGCTCTAGCCACTTCACATCTTCAGAAACCGTTGGTGTCAGTTTGCGGGCTGACGATGATCTCCGTTGATTGACTCTTTGACAGATGAACACGCCCGGGAGCCGTCGTCTTCTCCGGGAACGGGAGCGGAGGTGGAGCCCATCGAGCCCATCTCGGACCTCGGCGTCGACCGGATGAATCATCTCATGTTCGGCGATCGAAGCAACAACCTGTTCATTCACTGCACAGCGGATGGACTCGACTGAACTGAAGCCCATAAATCTGCAACTGTTCGCTGATTGTTTCCACCCTGCAACCTCGTATTGACCTAGCTTCAGTACAGCTACAGCATGTATGCACGAGGGTTCTTTTTTTGCCTTAGCAAGTTTCATTACTCAAGTCATTGATCTACAAATTACTACTAGTACAACTGCTCACTACTGCACTTTCAAAATAGCAAGTTGTGGATGCGCCACAAGAGAGCTGCGCATGCCAAACATCATCTCGCAATGAGCGCGTAATGTACAACACACATAACAGAACTGGCCGCATATACAAGACCGCTCATGGAAGTCCCGACCTGAGCATTGTCTTCTCGTCCTCTCCGTTTCCTTGATCTGCCCGTGTACGGTGGAACACCTGCGTGTTTTTCTTACTTCTCCTCGAACTCCACATCGATTATATCAGGTTCTGAGTTTCTTGAACGGCCAGCCCCTCCGGAGGAACTGCTGCTTGGTTGCCACACTATGTTTTGGCAATTCATGCACCGGATGACTTGGTTGCGGTAGCCCACGAACCGCCTTTTACATGCTGGGCATGTTCCCTGGAAATGAAACTTGTTGCATCAGTGACTGCCATGACTGGTGGTATAGCTGACTACTGTAGGGAACAAAACACACAGAAACACTGCAGATGATCCTTCAACCATCCACAAACAGCCATATTTTCTTTTGTGTTGAACCACTAGCATAAAGATGTGGGTGGAAGTAAATATAAAGCTCCGAATCTACGGTGGTGAAGTGTTTCCTTCAATAAAGTGGTGAAGTGCCAAGTCATACGCACAAACACTCAAAAGGGATTAAACACAATTCCTAGCTTTTATCAATTCAGCGAAAACTATATAAATCAAGAACAGACTGCTGCAGATTTACTAAAGAGTGATTAAAATGAGTAGAGGACAACAGGCTTCATTTAGAAAGACAGGTGCCCTTTTACCTCAATAGCAACCCTGTTAGCAAAGGTTCCGAGGAGAAGAGGGGCAGCAAAAGGCAGCACAAATGTACTGAAAATGAATACTCTGAATAGCCACCCCGATAGTGCAAACCAAACGAAAAAGAGTGTCTGCACAAGAAGATAGTTAGCACTACAATGTACTCAGGTGGTATATAATTGTTTTCAGAAGATAATATTGAAGTAGACATAAAAGCGGACATGAGAAGCTACTCGAAGTTAGCACTATTTATAAATAATGCTCGGATCATAAACAATATATTAAGTGCATGCACAACTCGGTTAGCATGATTTCTGACTGGAAGATGGACTAACAGAAATTTTGTTTAGGATAAACTTCTCAATGAAATCTAGAGAGAGAAATGAATTGACATATTTGATTATCTCTCTCCTTTCCTGGTTTTTCATTCTTCTTATGAGGCATCCGAGAATGATTTCAACAGCAGCAATCTTTGATGGCATTTTAACATGTCATCTTCACACTCTTAACCTTATAGGGGTTTCATGAGTTATGATCATGCTTTGGTTAACTTAGCCATGTAGTTTTGGAAAGGAATCCAAGAGCCTCACAAGAAGTATCAGGCTTGAGAATATCAATCAACTGCTGGGAACAACTAATTCCGATCAATACCAAAGTCACCGCAACCCACAGTCAGAGTAGTAAGCCTGCAGATTAATTGATCTTGTGTTACGAACAACTAATTCTTCCTGCACAGTTGGCACACAGTATACTACAGGAAACTAAATCCCGGAACTGATCAGAGCTTAGGAACAAACTAGTATGATCCCCTTCGAATGGAAAAATCCCATTCAATGAGAATTTGGTTCACCCCACACGTACTCGTCATGGACAACCTGCTTTTCTATGTTATATAGACTTGCACGTTACTACTATCCGGAGTAAGGAGCAGCAGGTTGTATCGGTTGCAAAACATGTTGACATGTCATAAGCAAAATCGAAGCCGTGATGATCTATGCAAGCATGCGACTGATTACGAAGCACAGAAGCTAGAACTGATTCAGTAAGTTAACCTGATCGATTTCAAGCTACTAATACAAACCAAAAAAGGATTTCAAGCTACTAGTGAACTCACAGATAAAGCTCTCCCAATAGGAGTCGACAGGAAGTCAGTCAGCTCCCTCCGATACTGCAACACAAATCACAAATTAGCCCCAAATCAAGACAAGTAATAGGCGCTAATAGGTAACAGCTAGTACATAGCATGGAAGAGAGAATAGGGACCCTGGGCCAGTTGCGGGAGAAGTCGACGGAGAATGAGCGCCACCGGCGGCCAACGCCGAGCTCGGCGTCGATCTCAGCGGCGCGCTCCCTCGCCGCGCGCGCGGCCTCAGCCACGCGGCGGGAGATCGAGTAGCGCCCGTCTAGGCGCTGCGCGGCCTGGCGCGCCTCGAAGGAGAACCGCTCGGCGCCCGCGTTCGCGCCCCGCCACGCGCGACGCAGGAGGCCGTCGAGGTCGGCGCGGCTGAAGAAGGCGCGCGGGGACACCGCCGCGGCCCTCCGGCGAGCGGGAACGGCGGAGGGCGATAGGTGGAGAAGGAGGCGGCCTGGGCTGCCC
Organism: Brachypodium distachyon; assembly: GCF_000005505.3. NCBI lineage: Eukaryota > Viridiplantae > Streptophyta > Magnoliopsida > Poales > Poaceae > Brachypodium > Brachypodium distachyon. The sequence continues at coordinate 36,068,581 of NC_016133.3, read as the reverse complement.
GCGGTTGTCAGCGGTGGGGGGTGATGCCACCGAGGGGGCGCGAGCGTGGACGCCATTCCGGCGAGGGCAAGGGGGGGCGAGGGCGAGAATTATTGTGCGGACGGGGTCGCTCGGTTTGTGGGCCGTGTGAGCTCAGTCACTTCGTTCGTTGGGCCTCTAGCCTGTGAGGCCTTTCTTTGTGCCCCACCCCCACGTAGTTTCGTGAAGATTCTCAAAAAAAATTAAAAAACGTAGTTTCCCGAAGAAAAAAAAATTGCATGGTTTTTTGGGTAAGTTTACTGTTTACAAGACCGGATCGGAATCAACTACTCTCTCCTTGCCGCACACGGAGTAGCACCTATATATGTAACAATCGAATCGCCGTGTTGTATGAACGGTGAGTCGTGGCACGAACCGACTCATCAATAAGAAAGAAAAAGAAGGTTTCCTCGATCGTCCGCAGGGGATCGATCCACATGGCGCGACCTAGCGCAGATGCGTTGGATGCCGCCGCCGACGTCGACAAGTCCGGCGCGAGGTACTAGAGAGAAAGCTGGGACGCGCTGCGGAGGAGCATAACCGGGCTGGTGAACAAGGCCACGGCAGCCAACATCCGGCACGTGCTTCCCGAGCTGCTCGCCGAGAACCTCGTCTGCGGGCGCGGTCTGCTGTGCCGCGCGCTCATCAAGTCGCAGGCAGCCTGCCCGGCCTTCACCGACGTGTTTGCGGCGCTCGCTGCCGTTGTCAACTCGAAGCTGCCCAGCGTCGGCCGCCTCCTCCTGGTCCGCCTCGCGATCCGCATCAGGCACTCCTTGCACAGCAACGACAAGCCCCAGCTGGTGGCCGCGGCGAGGTTCGTCGCCCACCTCGTGAACCAGGGCGTGGCGCACGAGCTGCTGGCCCTGGAGATCCTCGAGACGCTGCTCGCCAGGCCCACGGACGGCAGCGTGGAGGTGGCCGTGGGGGTTGTCAGGGAGTGCGGCGCCACTCTGCGCGACGCGTGCCCCCGTTTGCTCGACGCCGTGTTCGACGCCCTCATGAGCATCCTCCGCGACGGCAACATGGTCGACAGGCGCCGCACCGAGTTCATGATCGAGGGACTGTTGGCCGTCCGGAAGGCCCAGTTCCGGGCGCACCCTTCCGTCCGGCCGGAGCTAGACCTTGTCGAGACGGAGGACCAACTGACGCACCAAGTTGAGATCTCCAGCCGAGGTCTCGACCCCGAGAGCCACCTCGATGTGTTCAGCTTCAGCGCCACGTTCCTTCAGGACGAGGCTGCCTACGAGGACCTCAAAAGAAGCATGCTTGGTCTTGGAGGCGACCTTTCTTCTTCTGAAGATGAAGATGACGCACAAGTCTGCAGCAGCGACGAGCGAGACATGGAGGAGGAGGTGATGATCAAGGACGAGACCGCGACCGATCTGGTCGGCCTCCAGAGGACGATATACCTGACGATAATGTCAGCCGTCGGCTTCGAGGAAGCCGGGCACAAGCTGATGTCGGTCGTGAGGCCCGGCCAGGAGTCCGAGCTGTGCGCCATGCTCATCGAGTGCTGCCGCCAGGAGAGGACATACACCCGCTACTACGGCCTGCTCGCGCAGAGGCTCTGCGGCGTCCACCACAGGGCGTACCAGGCCGGCTTCGAGGCCTGCTTCTCGCGGCTCTACGCGAACACGCACCGGATGGGCACCGACGAGCTGCGAGGCAGCGCCAGGCTCTACGCGCACCTGCTGGCCACGGACGCCGTCTCGTGGCGCCGCGTGCTGGCCGGCTGCGTCAGGCTGACGGAGGAGGACACCACGTCTTCCTCGCACATATTCATCAAGTTGCTCTTCCAGGAGCTGTCGGAGCAGCTCGGGGTACCGCTGCTCAGCCGGAGGTTGAACGACCAAGACCCCGCGGTCCGGGATGCCCTTTTCCCCGCTGACTCTGTCCGGAATACTCGATTCGCCGTCAACTTCTTCACGGCGATTGGTCTGGCAGGTGTCACACAATCAGCCAGGGACTGTCTGGTTAACAACTGACTAGTAAGGTGTCCAATGGATAACGATGAACAGAACTTGATTCATACTTTTTTTTAAATGTTCGTCTCAATTTGCAGGAAGATAGGAAACTCGGTACTGTACAGAGGGATCTGATTTTCATTAAGATTTAGTTTCAGTTACTTCAACAGTAGGAACCTCGTAAGCACATTTTGCATTCCCTGAATCTGATTTATGAGGGCAAATTCTTTCAACTCGTGCTGTTAATCATTTATGTGACACACGAACATTTGCATGAATTTCCCTAAAAAATTGCATTGCCTGGATTCGAGAGAACCAAACAAAAAAAGGTGAGTGATGATGAAAAACAAGTCTCCAAATCTATTTTTATTACAATATGTTAAATTACAGTTGGTGGTCCCCCCCCACCCCCCCCCGAACCGAATCGAAACCGAGAAAGCCGGAAACGTTCGTTCCATGCCCCCACCTCCACCCTGTCGAAACATTTTCCACGCACACAAACAGAGGGACGGCTCATCCCCAAGCGTCTACGCCTCCAGCACCCGGATGAGGGCGCCTGCGCCGAGACGACCCGATCTGTCCCTGTCCGGTGAAAGAACGCCTAGATGGCCCCACAACGTCCATGGCCGCGTTGGAGAAGGCCGGCCGCAGCCTGTTTTGCGCCTCTGCGGCGCCAAGGAGATTCGTCGCGGCCTCCTGCACGCCCCAGCGACCTTCCCCGATGCCTTTGTCGTGGGCATGCTCCTCGTCTCCCGTCTTCCTCCTACGACTGCGAAGGAACAGAGCATATCGCCTCACCGCTTCTGCCCGTCGCGCCGCGATGGATCCAGGGGAGCCGTGCAACGACTTCCCCAACAGCAGCATTTGAAAAAGAATGATGTAGTACAAACTTATATGAACTATCAGGTATAAACATGTTTGTGTGTTTGAAGCCAAGTGCAAAAAATGGGATATTTTGTGAAGCAATTACAATTTATATGGTTTAAAATGACACCTATCCATTTTTTATACGAAGTATATCATATTGATAAAATTATAAACCATTTTAGTTACACAAAATACCTGTATATTACAATTAAATGGAAAACACAAAATACCTGTATATTAGTAACGGGTGATGCTTTAAGGCCCGCCACCTGTATAAACCATGGAAAAAAGGTGAGTGATGATGGGGAATTTATATCCTCCGTTTAATGGATATTGTAAGACTCATCCATCTACTTATCTCACAAATTTAGTGTTTTTTGGATGGTTTAAAAACAATTGACAGAATACTGAAGGGGATAGAAAGTGTCAACTATGCTTTATTGTTGTTCTACCTTTCATGGTTTTTGATACAAAGTTTTGCTACAGGTTGTGGGTGATGGTGCTATGTCGGTGTCTCTCTCCTCGGTCTCCCAACACATATAAGCAAAAAGAAAAAATACTACTCCCTCCATTCCGAATTAACTGGTGTGGATTTGCATAAGAATTTTTTTACCATGTTTTCTTAAAAAATTTATTAATTGGTGGGTATTGCATATAATTTTTTTAATGATCTGACCAAACATAAATTTTCTTGCACATGATTTTTTTAAAAAGATTGAACCCAACGATGAATCATTTGTGTTTACATATTCCTAAAAAACACATTTGTATTTTTAGGTAGAAGACATAAGATTCCTTGCAAAAATTGGCGGAAAGCCTAAAAAAAAGTGTCACTCCCTCCATTTGGGTTGACAAGGTCCAAATCTTTTAAATTCGAGATTACAAGATATGTGCGGTTGCTATTAGTGTTTTAATATGATATACTAGTATTATTTTTACATTAAATCATCCTTCTTCCTCTATCTTTCTACCAACTTGGTCGACTTACTGGAGAAGCTTGCAATTTTGCTAATTTATTTAGAAACCTATAAAAAAAAAGTAAAATGGCTTTTCCAAAAAACTGGAGAAGAGTAGCTTTTCGGAGAAGACCAGAACCGGAAAAGAAAGGGCCAAAGGTCAGGAGTGGTACGTCGCTGGCTGCTCGCTGGCATCTTGTTCTCGTGAACGGGAATCATATTCGATTCGATTCGTTCAGTCAAGGTTGGATACCCAGCCAGCAGCAGCGGAGAGGAAATTGCCGACGAGCTTCTCCCCTATTGGTACTCCCCGGCTGATGCGCGGTTCGCACCCACACGTGTGCCATCCGCTGCACTACTGGCCCGTCCCTGCTCATCTGGCCTCTCGACCTTCCCTACCGCCATTCTCGCCTCGCATCAGCGTCAGCAGCAGCGGAGGCGTTCGCTTGGCTCACCGGAGCGTCGCCGCGAACATGTCGACCGCCGCCGGCGACAGGTGAGCCTAACCCACACGGCCCCTTCCAAATTTTCCTTGGACGAACGAACCACGCACCGCGTCAGTCCTCTGTTTTGCTTTGCTTGCGGTTGTCTTTAACTCTGAACTGAACTTCCCGAACCTGAATCCGCATGGCATGGAGCAGCAGCAGCAGCGCCGCCTTGACGAAGCTGGCGCCGCTGGAGGCGGTCCTGTTCGACATCGACGGCACCCTCTGCGATTCCGACCCCTTCCACTTCCTCGCCTTCCGCGAACTCCTGCAGCAGGTGCGTGCGTTCAGCGCTTCGCATCTCCGATCTGAGCTGTTCTGGCCTTCTGGGGCTCAATCATCTCCGGTCTGTGAATCGAATCTCCATCTCCCCGCAGGTGGGCTTTAACGGCGGCGTCCCCATCACGGAGGAGTTCTACAGCGCCAACATCAGCGGCTGGCACAACGACGCCCTCGCCGGCGCGCTCTTCCCCGACCTCGACCACGCCGAGGCCATGGACTTCATGGACCGCAAGGAAGCCCTCTTCAGAAAGTAACCAACCCCATCTCACCTTCCCTTTCAAAATACAGCCACAGCCACACAGAATTCGTTTCAGATTGAAGCTGAGACATGGTCATGGTGTTTGCAGGATGGCGACGGGACAGCTCAAGGGGCTAGACGGGCTGCAGGATCTGTGCGGATGGATCGAGCGGCGTGGGCTGAAGCGCGCGGCGGTGACCAACGCGCCGAGGGAGAACGCGGAGCTGGTGCTGTCGCTGCTCGGGCTCACCAGCTTCTTCCCGGTGCTCGTCATCGGGAGCGAGTGCGAGAGAGCCAAGCCGGCCCCGGACCCGTACCTCAGGGCGCTGCAGCTCATCGGCGCCTCGCCCGATCACACATTCATATTCGAGGTAATCCAATGGAGATCAGATCACAGTGGATGATTCTCTACCTAGCTACTAGTCTTGTCAATTGTGATGGATGGATCCATGTTTGTTTTCATCCGGTGGTTTGTGTGATCAGGACTCGTCGTCGGGGGTCCGGGCAGGGGTCGCTGCTGGTGTGGCCGTGGTGGGGCTGACCACCGGGAACCCGGAGAAGGTGCTCATGGATGCCGGGGCGAGCTTGGTGGTCGGGGATTTCAGGGACCCCAAGCTGCTGGCCATTCTTCAGCAGCTGGACCCTGCACCTGCAGATAATTGAGCAAGCAAGGCTGATGCTTGCTGCTGGTAACTGGACACTGGCGACCAGCTGCTGCCATCATCACGATGATGAATAATTTTGCATTACTTGTGCTCCTTTGGGTGGTGCAGATTTACTCCAGAATTTGTCTAAATTTCTAGTTTATGGGAACGAATAAAGATCCAAGTTACATGTTGGCAAGGAAGGATTACTGAAATGTGAGGAAATTGCATTGGAGATCCTTAAACTTGGCAGCCATGTTTACTTTCAACCATAAACTCGCGGATTTGAAAAATGGTTCCTTAAACTTGACAAGTTGGGTCATTTTAATTCAAAATGACAATTTCGGACCAAATTAGGCCACGCTGGCATCTGACGTGGCTCGGGGGGTTCTTTTTGCAAAATTGCGGCTTCTGGAATCTTGCGTTGCCCCCCTTGAAAAATATGAGTTCTAACCCGCAGCTTAAATCCCTAATCCTAACCTCAGAAATTCCCAAATCTTCCCACTGCTCTCCTGAAGCAAGCGCCGGCCGTGTCGCTGTTCCAGTAGTTGCCGCAGAAGCCATCGACGTCCACACGATGGATGTCGATGAAGCCGCCGTTCAAGTCGTCGTCATCTACGCGATTCCATCTGTGTGGGTGTCGCCGGTTGTGCCGTCGGAGATTGTTGACAATCGCCTCCGGCAGTCCGGCCCTTCTGTTCTGTCGCTTCGTCTCCCTCGGGCGAGGCAGTGTAACTGAGGAGGACAAAGGCCCAACGGTTTAACACGCAACGAGTGAGTTTTTTTTTAATAAATCAAACATGCCACCTCTTTGTAGCGATGCCTGGACCGCGGGTTATAGGCCAAAAAATACCTGGGGTTCAATGAAAGAAAAACAGCGGCCGCAAATTTGCAAAGAAGACCCCCCAGCCACGTAAGATGACAGAGTAGCCTAATTTAGCCCGAATTCATCAATTTGGACGATAAGTGAACCCACATGCCAAGTTTAAGGGGACGTTTTTCAAATCAGCAAGTTTATGGATGAAAGTGAACATCAGTGCCAAGTTTATGGATCATGCATGCAATTTCCTCCTGAAATGTTGGTGTTTTTTCTTTTCTTTTGCTGGACCCTGTGGGCCAATCACTTCCAGTGGGCCTTGGCTCCCGGCTCCCTGTCAAACGGCTATACGATCCGATGCCTGCCTTAAATCCAGGGATTACGACAGCAAATTAGTGATCAAATATCGCCTCAAGAAACGAAATCAAGCTGCTGCTATGCCCGTTGGCTTGCGATCTCATCTCCATGCCCGCTCTGCTAAACTGAAACTCTTCTTCCTGTCGATCGGCTCAGCACAAGAAACGGAACATTCTCAGCAGGCACCACAGACCAGGTCAGTACTGCGTGCCATTTCTCTCTAGTTTTGAACGTCTTGACAGATTGCTGCTGCACAATCTGAGGAGAAAGCACTGATCTGATGATCTCTGCGACACGCGGAGTTTTGCCATGATCAGCGCGTCTATTGAGGGGCCAAGAGCACCTATACTGCCCAAGCTGCCCGAGTAGCACTCTTAAACTAACAAGAATCGAGCATTGCAGATCAAATTGACAGTACATTTTTCACCTGGGGAAAATCATATGTTATCACCCCAGCAGTACACTTTTAAAGCACCCGAGTTGCTTTGCACGAAAGCTTTCGTTATGGTTGATCATTTCAAAAAGAGTGCTAATCCTTCCCTTTTGTTCGGCGTCACAATCATTCTCCGTATCCACTGCAAATTTCTCTTGGACAGCAGATCAAATTGCATGACTACCATCTAATCATCTATTGTATTTTACCACATAATCATACACTTCTTCTTTTAACGATACACGCGGTACGGCACAGCGATATTTTCCATTCTCATACACCATAAGTGGCAACCATAAAGCAATGCCAAATTTCCATAGTAGGACCATCTCCTCGGCCTAATCCACACTAATTGAGGCCTAGTTGGTTAGTCTCCAGAGATCCATTCCACAAGAAGCATTGCGAAATCTGCCCGCTTTTCGCCGTTTACTGCTCCACTTGAGCATCGGAGATCCTGGGTGGGGAAAGATTTGCCCAACAGGATGTTGAAACGAAAGCGGTTTCGACATACAATACAGAGCATTCTGCATCTTGTGGGGAGTGGCAGCTATAATAATAGACCCTCTTACTGCTAATACAGTGCGTTTGCCGTCTGTGTCTACCTTTTTTGGGAGGTGTTTGTGATATAAATACTTGTACCCATGCAGGTGTCATAACATCAGTGCATAGGGCTTCCTAGTAAGGTAAGTCTTTCTTCTATCAAGTGCTTGTCTTCAGCATAAGCTTCACGGTGCTTACTGCTACTCTAGTTCTCCCCCTTGAAGTGCCTATCTTCAGGCTAAGCTTGATGGTGCTTACTGCTACTCTAGTTCTCCCCCTTGAAGTGCCTACCTTCATGGTGCTTTGCTGCTACTCTATAGTTCTCCTCCTTGTTTTCTTTTAGATACTTTCCTTCTTGTTTGCTTGCTTCTTTTAATAAACTAATACCTTATTGATCATAAGTTTCTTTAAGTTAGTCTACTCTGTTTTTATTATTGTTTGAAGTAATTCTATATTTTTTGTTTCTACTTATTGTAGACCATTAGGCAAGTTCCATTGAAAAGGTACTGCTCATGGAAATGTTGCAAATATTAATCTGAGTCCAATGTAGATCATCTCAAAGTTTTAGCATGGGGAAACAGATTGTCTTACCTGAAACTTGGCTCTCCAATAATTTTATATGTGCAGTCAATTAGGAAAATGCTTTAATACAATAATTTCAGCTGTTTTCTAGTGCTTGTTTTCTACCAAATTGTCCATAGCAAGAAAGACGAATCATGAACAGTCTACACTGTTGGTAGGATCTTGATATCGCATTTAGTGGACGACAAAAACTTGGCCCTGACTATAAATAAGGCAGTGCTAGGATCATCTTTTCTCATTGCTAATCCATTCCACTGATCAGATTCTGTTAAATCTTTAGGCGGTAAACTGGTTTATGCAGCAGAAAATGGAGCATTTCAGGAGAGGAGTGGAGTTTGGGATGGCCTCCTTCCAGAGATGCCATTCCTTGTCCTGTCAAATGGTGATGAAACTTTCCTCCTTGCTTCGTCTTCTTCTCCTCATAAGATATAATTTTATTTAGCTGTACACAAAATAAATTATCCAAAGAGATGTGGCTAAGTCTACTATAATACAATCTTTACAAATTTTAAGCACTGCTTGTAAATTTTGACACAACTGCATCTTATGACAGTATTTAGAGAAAGGATCAACTGTTCTTTTTCTTTTCTAGACTACAACTGTTTCAGCAACCTACGGCTGCATCTCCATTAGCATGTTCTGATTACCAAGCTGATGGCTCACTGATCATCTGCTGGATGTTCAAGCAGGCAGAGAGCATGCAGATCGACGCGCAGAAGGTGGCGAGCATCCGTCGCACGGATAAGTCGTCGTCACGGGGTACGAAATGCGCAGAGATGCCGGTGATCCCTGAACAAGCAATGGAGTTCCTCTCTCGGACATGGAGCCCCTCCTCCTCGGATCTGTTCCAGATACTCTCCCCCAGTGTATGTTTCCCTGGCTGCTCGCATACAATGGACCACACCTCCCATTCCATTAAACAACAGAGGCTGGGTGTCGACATTCATTAATCTCTGAAGCAACTTCATCATAATTTGGAACCCATTCAGATGTAATACTCGATGCGCGTGAACTTTGCTTTAATATCAGTAAAATTTCTGAAAGATGTGTACCGAAACACGAGCGGTAGTACATTACATTATTATCATGTACTTTCCTTTGCATCTTCGATGCGTAAATTAAGAATGTTCAGACCAACTTCTAGTTCTAAGTTTTAATTACTATTTTTCTGCCAACAGTGCCTAGGAACATCACCGGAAGACCGTCAGGAAGGCGAGGGGAAGGAAGATGAAGACGGAGAGGAAGATCTTGGCACGGTCCCATTCGACGGAGACAAAGGCCAATTGTTCAATCAGACTCAGACATGGGTAAGCCAGTGAGTTGTTGAATTGTTATGGCAATTGAGAGAGACGTCTTGTGATATATTCCTGTGATTATCAATGTGATGTCCTTGGTTTTACGTGACAGAGAGTTTTAGCCAGCGGGAAGCCGAGCTCCAGGCAGCAGGGCAAGCATAGGCTCCACCAGCCTACTTGGGTAAGGACAACAAGTACACTATAAATAGTACTCCCTCCGCTCCATAATTCTTGTCTCAAATTTACCCAAAAATTGATATATCTATTTCTAAAAAGTATCTAGATACATGTAATATTTCGACAAGAATTATGAAACGAAGGGAGTACAAATGTTATGAAAACATTTTGACTTGTAGCTATATACCGACATGGAAAGAGAGAAAATACCAGAAACGATAACTGAATCTTCGAAAAGAATTAACTAAGAATTGACCTATGCAGATGCATGCTCTAGGTACAATTACTTTGTGTATATTATTGATTAGTGGTCAGAGTTTTAGAACAAATTTGCACATTCCAAAATGACATGAATAAATAAACAAAGCTTTTGTTCTCGTGAAAACAAAACAAATCTAATCAAGTACAGTACAGTGATTGGTTGTCGGATTTGTCAAGAGTGTGTTTTCATTTGCATCTTCGAAGAATGTTCAGACCAACTTCTAATTCTAACTACTACTTTTTTTTTTGTGCCAAACAGTGCCTAGGAGCATCACTGGAAGACCGTCAGGAAGCCAAGGGGAAGGAAGACGAAGGCGAAAACGAAGATGGAAAGGAAGATCTTGGCACGGTCCCATTCGACGGAGACGAAGGCCAATTGTTCAATCAGACTCAGACATGGGTAAGCCAGTCTGCCAGTGAGTTGTTGAAATTGTTACGGCAATAGAGAGAGACAACTTGTGAATTGTGATCTTTCCCTGTGATTACCAATGTGATGGCCTTGGTTTTATCTTGCAGAGAGTTTTGGCCAGTGGGAAGCCGGGCTCCAAGAAGCAGGGCAAGCATAGGCTCCACCAGCCTACTTGGGTAAGGACAGCAACACAAGGAACTGACTGATTCGCGTGACAACGCTAATTAAGCACAGTGAGTCTGTCGTCGGATTTGACAAGAGAGAGTGTGTGTGTGTGTGTGTGTGCGTGTGTTTCGGCGCGCAGCTGAACGTGGGGCAGCTGAGCGCGGTCCTGCGCGGCTACTTCCTGGACAGCATCGTCTCCGTCGCCGGCAGCCAGCGGCGGCGCCGACGCCGCCGCGACGAGCTCCGGCTCCACTCGGCGCAGGCGCACGCGGCCGTCTCGGTGGCGCAGCTCGCCGCGGCCATCGCCGGCATCGTGTCGTCGGAGCCGCGGGAGGACAGCAAGAAGCTGGGCGCGGTGCTGGCGTCCGCGGCGGCGCTGGTGGCGACGGTGTGCGCGGAGGCGGCGGAGCGCGCCGGCGCCGGCGGGCCACGCGTGGCCTCCGCCGTGAGGGCGGGGCTCGAGACCAGCCGCCATTCCCCCGCCGAGCTCCTCACGCTCACCGCGGCGGCCGCCACGTGCCTCCGTGGCGCGGCCGCGCTCAGGCTCAGGGGCGCCGCCGCCGCGGACGTCGACAGAGGGATCGGAAGCGCTGGAGGCGATGACGATGCCTTGGCCGTGAGCATCAGTGCCGGCGTCCAGAAAGGCGTCGCTCTCAGGGTCTGCCTGCCTTGCGGTGAGAGTCTGAGAGACAAGGCATATCCTTACGGCCTTCCGCCCATGCCGCGGCATTGCTAATGAAGATGCACGACATTGATTTGATTGTATTGCAGGGAGGGTGCGGGTGAGGACGGTGGCCGTCTTCCCCCAGCGCGGCGGCAGAACGGTGGCGTTGAGGCTAGGGAAGAAGCGCCTCCGGGGCGCCTTCGCCACCTACGACGACCGTAAGCTCCAAATCAACCGTCCCAAAAATAAATCTCCATCTGTAGCAATCTCTGTCGTGTCAGCACAGTGGATTGATCAGTGTAGTACGGAGTAGCGTTATTTACCTACGTCGCACACCGCGCACGCCATGGCACCAATTCTTGGCCGGGCAAGCAAGCAAGCACCGTCTCTTCGTCGTCTTCCCGTTTGCCCCACCTGCGCCCACGCGCCCGCACGCCGCTTGCACGCATCACCTGAAAGAAGCGTTCCGCTCTTCGTCTTCTTCCATCGATGGCTCAGTCCTGTCTGGACGTCTCGTCTTTGGTCCGTGCAATGCCACGCCATGCATGGTCGACGGCACGTCGCAGCCCACTTGCGTTTTGCTGATTTGCTCACGTGCTACTCGTACTGACACCATCTCTGTCGGCCGTTGATTTTTGTCGTGATCGATGCAGATGAGGTCCTCGGGGTGTCGTCTTCGTCCTCGCCGGGAGAGACGGTGGCGGTGGTCGACGGCCGGAGGTGCTTCGCGGTGGCGCTGACCACGTCGGCAGGGACGGTGAGGCTGCTGCTGGAAGACCAGACGCACTGGAAGATCTGGAAGGCCGCCATAGAGGGCATGCTGGCCGACGCAAAGCTCAAGCATGTGTGAAGCCAGTTAATGAGATGATTCTCTGCTTGATGTAAAATTATGTGACAAGCCCTTGAGCCACATTGCATTAGAGTATAATCGATAATAAATCAAGGTTTTGGCTCTTCTCCATCTGTTAAACATGCATTTCTCCCCCTCCAGAAGTCCAGATTGGACTGATGGTGGCACCGATTCCTCTATAGCAGAACAGATTAAATGCATTTAACTCACGGATGATTGAATAATCAATTTTAGATGGTAAAAGGTACGAGCAAAAACATCCAAACTATATAGCATTAAGCATCTGAAAATATAGGGGTGAAAAATGAGATTGTTCATCCAAACTTCTAAGCTACAGGAAGATATTTCATGCGCTACAGTGTGGATGAGCGTCACAGCAAAAACACACAGGTTGCTCGCTAGCTCCACCAAACAAACACAACTGCTTCAGGTCTGGTAGACTAATTGCTTGCCAGTTGTCACATCCAGCTTCGTTGTCCATGCTTGCAATATAGCCAATACTCAGAACTCGGACGGAGTGATAACATCGTCAATCTTGAGAATCATCTTCACCACCTGCGTTGCCAGCAATAACTGCTGCTGCTTGCCAATCAGGGTTTCAAACACGTTCTGCTCTCTCATGTCGTTCGTCCCGACATCGTTGCAGTCAATGCCACAGTGGGGATTGCCTTCCTGCAGAGGTGGCCAGGCAATCTCATCCATGTTATTCACAAATGTGAAACAAGTTATCAAAAACAGCCTAGCACAGTATAACTAGCATACGAACACCAGTATTTAGGAACATCGATCTTGAACCACATGTACAATGACCAACGTTGCATTGAAACACACACACAAGGATTTAGGCATATTGATCGGGCTAACAAGTACAATGAACGATGTTGCACTGAATCGACAACAACAAAGATGAGACAGTTCAGATTCACAATTGCTATTAGAGAACACACTGGAGGGCAAAGGACAGCAGAAACACTATACCTTAACTTGCTGAGATTTTACTGCAGTCAGTGTATCAATAGGTGGCAAACCACTGTTTTCAGCTAAGGCTAGTGGAATGCCGTCCAACGCATCAGCAAACGATCTGATTGCATACTGCAAGTACAGAGAAATGCAATTAAATGACATTGCACCTTGTTGCAAACTTGCAACTTAGATGTCGAAACTCAGCAATTACCTGCTCAACTCCAGCATATCGATCTGCAGCAGCATCGACAGCTATTGAGCAAGATATCTCAGCTGAGCCGCCACCATAAACAATAGAGTTATTGCGGATAAGATTCCTAGCCACACACAGAGCATCATGAATACTTCGCTTGGCCTCCTCAATCATCATTTTGTTGCCTGCAGAGTAGCAGTAAGTTTTCATCATGGAAACTCCAATCACAGTATATCTTTTATCTTAGGTCATGACTGCAATGTATAAACTGACGTTCAGAATCTAAAGCTAGCGGTCATCCATTATTCCCTGCTTTCCATCATTGCTTAGGTTGCAGTTTGAGGCCTTGGAATTATATATCTACAAGCAAATGCAACAAAAAACTAAATAGCACTATATCACATGATTAGCACTATATCACATGATTGTGATGTGATGATACGATATTTTATCAATTCTACAAACCCGCTGGTTAGGTATGACAAGGCACTGTCAAATTATGATCTGATATTGAAACGAACATGATGACAGGACCAGGCAGTCAATTTATTGACTAAGGACCAACAATATCGTAAAGTTTTTATATCATACAGCGCAATCATCAGTTTGTTGTTCAGAAAGTTTTGATCCTTTTTCAAAGCAAAAGCAATAGACTTTATTTCATACATTTTAGTGCAGGGTCTGTATGATTCAATGGATTATATCTGCACGATAAATATGTAAATCCAGATTTATGCAAGTAAACCAGATTCAACAATGCAATGCATAATAGTGAAACTGGCAACTACTATATCGCCAACACTTGTACAATTAATTCAACTTTATGTGATGCAAAAGTGTCGCTCAGTTGGATTGGCAGATTGACCATGACGGGCTGAAAATAAAAACATGCGTGACCTAGAAAATGATGTGGAGATACATGCATGTGCAAACAAGAAGATGCATACACATCAGACGTACCACCACGAATGAAGATAGTTACAGCTCTGGAATTTGCACACTTCTCGATGTAAAGCATTCGATCTTTTGTTGTTCCAAATGACTTCTCTCTAACTAATCCAGCCTGTTTAAGCACAGCATGCAAATAAATGGAACATGTGAGCTACTGATAACTGGTGATACAACAAAACAGATTTTAAGCATAGCGAGCCATTTGACAGGGAATATTTTCCATTAGAATTACTGTTCAAAAAGAAAGACTTGCTGTATCAGAGGGAAGTGACAAGCCTACTCAGGCACCAAGAATCGTGTAAAAATTAACACAGGGTTGAGATTCAGTATTCAATTGAAATTTCAGCGGTCAATCCAGTTTAACTAATAATTTTGCTCGATGTGCTTGCTATCAGAAATAATTGCGAAGTATACACACACACATAAAAACTCGTGTCAAGCCAATGCTTAATCTGCACATCTCGTCTCAACTATATAATTTCACTGCACAGCCGAACACCAGTCAACAGAATATACAGCAACACAAAAGCGTGCATTCCTTGTTACTGAAGGAAAAGACACATGCAAAGCAGTTGTACCTTTCCAAGCTTTTCAGGACTCAACTCTTGGAATCTTGGAACAATCCGCCCCCCTGCAGTCAGTTTTCAAATGTTAGGCACCATCTTTAAAAGAAATTCAGGCTCACATAGAGGTATTCGTACAGACCTGTAGCTATGGCAATCAATTCCAATTCAACACCACCAACCCATCTGACAGCAGGCAGATTTCTATGCATAAGCAAGTGATTGGCTTCATCGTCAAAACCCCATTGGCAAATAACCAAGGTTGCACCAACATCCTATGTGAAAATACAAATGACCGAATCAAACATGCAGCCTGGTATGATACAAACTGAATACACTTCATACAAAGGTTATCATTTTGCCCTCTACTGCTTACCTTGCATTTCTGAACCATTTCATCAAAGTATTTCTGCTCTTGCTCACGCAGAGTCTGGAATTTTTCTACAGTGTCAATGTCAACCTTATGCTTTGTCTTGGGCTTCGGGGGCTCAAATGGGCAGGTCAAGATGGCAATATTAGCATCCTCAATTCTCTTTGGCATTTGTGGATGGCTCATGTCTTTGTCAACAGCAATTCCGTATATTAGCTCAGTGTCCTCTAGCTTCCCACCAACCTTGCCTTCTACTTTAATCAAGTCCAAGTTTACATCCTTCCTTTCCAAATCAGCAACTGCAAGGACTGCCTTGACAGCAATCTCAGCAAGCATCCGCTTACAACGGTTAACACTGCAGAATAAGGATAATGGATCGAATCACACAAAAGAGTAAAAAAAAACTGCACCGATGATTGAATTTACGCGTAAGGAATTTCTTTTAAGGCTGAAACAAAGATAACTCCTGACAGGATCAAAAGATTGTCTACAAAATTGATAGGGCAAGTGTGAATATTGTAAGCCTTACATCTTTGAGGACAGAGTGGTCATGCAGGTCTGCACCAAAGGCTCTATATTTGTGGCCGTGAACTCAAACTTATTGGAGATGTGTTCAAGGTGGTCAAAAGCTATCCGCGAGGCCATCTCATAACCTTCCGCAATCCTTATTGGATGAATACCTCGCTCAAGAAGTTTTTCAGCTTGCTCCAGGAGCGACCCTGCCATGACCACCACCCCAGTGGTACCATCCCCAATTTCATAGTCTTGACTGCGGGATAGCTCCACCATCAGCTTTGCGATCTGGTTGTCAACATCCATTTGTTCCAGGATTGTTGCACCATCATTTGCTGAAAGTTCATAAGTACTCATTCAGTAAACAAACACCAAAGGCAAAATAACACTCTGATACGCAATCTATACATGAGCCGCTCAATAAACTGTTCAAAGCAAAATCCCCAATTTCCAAATCCACGCAGCATGTCCACGGTGACTCATTTCAAAACCCTAAAACTACATAAGCAACTGGCCTAGCCATTGCGCCAGTAAAAGGGACCTTCCCTCGAAAACAGTACAAAATAGTTGACTGCAGAAATGAAAGTCCATTCTCACATCCAGCGAGTGCCGGAACTGAACAAAATTACTATCTGAATAAACTAGCTAGGGCATCAAATCAGAGCCATTTCCAGCAGAACTAACAGTCCTATAAACACCCAGATCTCAGAACAGATACCGCATACTACCCACCAAAAATACCTAATCCTCAAAGCAAGTGATGCAATGACCAGATCCCATGCGAGCAACGCACCAAGGAACCTTGAGATAAGCTAATATCAGGAAGCAGAGGGGAGAGGGGAGTGGGAGTGGGTGAGGGGGGGTCGGCGGTTACTGATTGTGACGTCGCCGTCAGGGGACTGGAGCATCTTGTCCATGCCCTTGGGGCCGAGCGAGGTGCGGAGGATGCGCGCGACGGCCTTGCCGCCGGCGACGTTGGCCTTGTGCGCATCGAGCCCCCGCAGGCGCGACTTGCTCTCCTGCTCCCTCAGGATGATGAAACGCCGGCCGAACTCGTCGAAGACCAGCACCATGGCCGCCGCCTGCTACGAGTGCGCGAGTGCGCGCTCTGTTCGGAGGGACGAGTCGGATCGCGCCGGGAGGAGGCGGCGCGAGGGGAGTGAGAGGGCGGGCGTTGCTGCGATCTCTATAGGCCTAGCAAAAACCCTTCGCGAAAGCTCTGCAAAGGTCTTCACGAATGGGCCGAGCCCCCGGGTACATGGGCCACAATATGTGCCGGGTAGACAAATCAGGGTCTGTTTGGACCTTGAAACGCTAATAGCGTAGAAGGCCCATCACGATCGCAGGGAGAGGTTTGAAATCCGGGGCGTGGAATTTCGGAACAACTTTTGACTGGCTGTGAACCTGACACCGTCCTTATCAGCCCGTGCTGTTCCCGAACTACCCTTGTGCCTTCTCCACGAAGGATGAGAAAAGTGCCACGATATGACGATGTACAGTTGCTTAGAAAATTCGTGGCATAGTTTACTCTTTTCATGTTTATTAAGAGCATCCACAATGTGAGGAAAAAGTGAGTCTTGAGCAATTTTCATAGCCTTTGGTCCAGCCTCTTATCGGTATGGGTCGGAATCGTGTGAACTCCGGGATCGGACGCAATCGAGCTCCGCAAAAATAAACGGGCACCCGCTTCACTCCACGAATTCATCTACTTGGAGCTGAATCATTCGGATTCTCTCCAACTGTGGATCTAGGAGCCAGAGCATGACCGAATGACGGGTCCTACATCTCTTGGCTTGCAAAGTGTTTGTAGCCATACTCGTGACTAACTCTTCTCCCTGCAAAGAGAGACTAGGAATTGCTTCATGAAATCATGAGAGGAAAAAAATGTTTGAATCAAATGATCTACTCCTTTCGTTCCATATTAAGTGACTCAAATTTGTCCAAATATGAATATATTTGAACCCACGAGACGTCTAGATACATGTAATATTTCATCACTTAATATGGGACGGAGGGAGTAGAAATTAGATTTGTTTTTAGATGGAAAGCTCATTTTGATTCTCCGAGAACATATTGTTTGGAAAAAAATTACTAGTTATTTCAAGACAACGCAAGGATCATATTCATTAGGGTGTTCCAAAGAAAACCAGGATGTTTACTCAATTGATAATTTAAACAAAATGCTCAATTTGTTCGAACGATTTAATATCCTAGTATCGTCCTAACAAAACAAAATCGTGGTGTCACAACATGTTACTCCCTCCGATTCTAAGTTGTTGTCGAAATATTACATGTATCTAGACGTCTTTTAAAAATAGATACATCCATATTTAGGCAAATTTGAGATAAGAATTTAGAATCGGAGGCAGTACTATTTTGCTTTTCAGCCCACACTGTTTTATAATTGTTTTTTGAAAAATCACATTACTATTTGTCTAGAAAATCTTCATAAATATCAAGAGAAATACTCTCCATTCTTTTGAATTTCAATTCAAATTAAAAGTTCAAGTGACCGGAGCTAAAAAAAAGTTCATAGTGACCGAAGCCGACTTGGACCTTCTTTTTAAAAATTTCTTGACTTGGAATATCGCAAGGGGCAAAACCGGCAGTTACAAATACACGTCCGTTGGTTCCCTGCCAATCCGATACAATTCCACGATAGCGACGCCCCTCTGCTTCTTTCCGTCCACAGCTCACGCCCTCACGCGGAGCAGCAGAGCGCCGCCCTCTCCCTCTCTTTCTCCGCGGCTCTCGCGCCTTCCATAACCTTCCACCTGCTCCCACCGCCGGGGCCGCAGCAGCGATGGCGGCCATGGGGAACGTGATCGGGCTCGTGAACCGCATACAGCGCGCCTGCACCGTGCTCGGCGACCACGGCGGCGACGGCGCCCTCCCCACCCTGTGGGAGGCACTGCCTTCCGTCGCCGTCGTCGGCGGCCAGGTCCGCCTCCTCCCGCGGATCGCCTCTGCCCCCACCCCTAGGGTTTCCTCTTCGTTTGTTGATTACTGAGACGCTTGGTTTGATTTTTGTTGGGCGCGCGGTTGTGTGCGTGCAGAGTTCGGGGAAGTCGTCCGTGCTGGAGAGCATAGTCGGGCGCGACTTCCTTCCTCGCGGCTCGGGTATGGCCGCGAATTTTGCGCCTGGATCTTTGTTTTTGTTGCCGCGGTTTTGAAGTTTAATTTTGGGTTTGTGCGTTGTGATTCGAAGGGATCGTGACGAGGAGGCCGCTGGTTCTGCAGCTGCACAAGACGGAGGAGGGGGAGAAAGACTACGCCGAGTTTATGCATATGCCCAGGCGCCGGTTCACTGATTTCGGTGAGCTTCCTCTCTCTCTGCCCGCGCGCGCATACAACTTCATTGATGTGCAATTAGGTGTTGTTCTGGGGTTATGCTTTGAGATTGCTGTACTCGATAGGAGTAGTAAACAAGCAACACAAGGGCTCGTTACCTATGTTTACTGTGATTCGCCCGATACTAGCAGGTGCAGTGGAATGATATCCGTAATTGTGTCGGCATCATTGCTTGGTTAAAGCTTAAATGTTCTGCACAGCTACATATGTGATTCTATTCAGGCTGTGTGCATGCATAAGCTGGGAGTGTTAACACCACAAGGATAACACATGTTAGATAAAGTTCAATGGTCACTCTCCAGTCTCCATTCTACGAGGATAGCTCAGAATACATTGTGAATTTGATTAAGTTGCTTGAATGAGTAGTGCATTGCCATCAAGGATGTGACGGCCGATGAGTAGGTGTTGATGCTGCGAGTAGCACCATTCCTAGGGCTATATATAGGTGCATTGAAACTATTTTGCTTGACCAATACAAGTGGTATGGATTAATTTTCTCTACCCTTCTCGTCCTACAAGTTCAAGTATTACGCGTTTGTGGTCAGGCTGATTTGTACATTTCAACATGTATCCAAAAATAGCATACACCTCATTTGTAAGAAAAAAACACGATCACCTGCATGCAATGATGGCTCTTCTGTTTTTGTTTTCTTAACCTCCCCCTGAGCTCTAGTCCTTCCTTTCTGTTTCTTTATGTACCTCCTGGAGCCAGGGTCTTCCTTCCGCTGAGGTTGTTTTGTAAAAAAAAAGCGACACAAGTCAATGATTTACTTATTGAGTACTCGCTGCTGATGTTTCTTTCTGCAGCTCTTGTGCGAAAGGAAATCGAAGATGAAACTGATAGGTTGACAGGGAGGACAAAACAAATATCTCCGGTTCCTATTCATCTCAGCATATACTCACCAAATGGTATTATACCGTGGGCATAACTTACTGGTCCATTGTTTGTTATTTTGAAGGAGAACGTTGCTGCTGGTTTTTGCTAAATATGAATTTCCAGTTTATTTTTTTACGAACAGCACTATAACTTCTCTATTTGACAACAGTAGCCAAGTATCTCTGATTTTCTTTTAATATTACAGTGGTCAACTTAACATTGATTGATCTGCCGGGTCTAACTAAAGTTGCCATAGGTATGCGAATGTCTACACTTTTTTTTATGACTCTAATTTATGCAATGTTCACCAGGAATTCCATTCACCATGTTGTCATCTTTTTCAGAGGGACAGCCTGAAACCATTGTCGAGGACATTGAAAACATGGTGCGCCTACATGTTGATAAGGTATTGATATTGCTTCAATTGGTGGACATGCCCATACATAAGATGTGCATGTAGATTTTTACTAATGGAGTGACGCATGCTACCTTCTTTTGTAGCCAAACTGTATTATACTTGCTATATCTCCTGCTAATCAAGATATAGCAACATCTGATGCCATTAAGCTTGCTCGGGAGGTTGATCCAACCGGTATGAACCAAAGTTCTGCACTTGCTTTACTGGGATGTACTAATTCTATTAGCTCATATACCATGCTTCAGTGTTATGCTAAATAATTATGAATTGGCTTTTGTTTTGTATGTCTATTTGCCTCTCATAATCTTTGTTGTGTTCATTTGGTTCAACCATTTTGGCACTATTAGTGCTTGACCTGAAAAATAGCAACATAATCATCATTTAGGATAATCTCCATGCATAATTCAGCGTATGTTTGGTAGAAACTGAAGTTCATCTGTGCTGACCGTTTCTTAAGGTTGAAGAAAACTGCGACACTGCTTTGCAGTATAGGGTTAGTACCTAGAAAATTATCAGTGGAATTCATAATTTCCGTTGCTGCCATGAATTTTGTAAATAAAAATCATCGTGCTATCTACACATCAACTTACCTCATTGCACATGCCTTACTTTCATATCTATTTGTCCGAAAAATTTGCAACTGTATCATTCAGTAACTTGAAGCTTGTTTACAACCCTAGATGTTTTACTCTGACTGAGCAGGGAGCATATCAGGGTAACACAGTTAAAATAGGAGAATGGGAGCTCAAATCTTAGCCACTAGGTCAACTTTGAGTGGCATATATCAGGTAGAATAAAAATGTGGGGAAGGCATCAGATGATTAGAAAAAAGGGCAATGAATTCGAGTCTTTTGGAAAGTTTCTAGGGCTTTTGGGGTTGGATATTGATTATTTAGCCATATACTACGTAGATTCACTTCAATGACTTATACTACTGGTTCTAGTTTTCATATTTTAAGGTTTGTTTCAAATTATGATATGTTCCTCACAATGCTACAAATATACTACAACTATATCCTTGTGATTCACTTCATGTACCATATTTCTTGCCTGAGCATTTTAAATCTGTTCAGGTGAAAGGACCTTTGGTGTGTTGACTAAGCTTGATTTGATGGACAAGGGAACAAATGCGCTTGATGTATGTTTCTTTTTACTTTATTTTCCCTTGTATATTTGGGCTTATCATTGAACATTTTATTCCTAATACTCATTCGTCTCACCAAGGTTCTTGAAGGAAGAGCCTACAGACTACAACACCCATGGGTTGGAATTGTTAACCGTTCACAAGCAGATATCAACAGGAATGTTGACATGATTATTGCTAGGAAAAAAGAACAAGAGTTCTTTGCTTCTAGTCCTGAATATGCTCATTTAGCCAGCAGGATGGGTTCAGAATATCTTGCTAAACTTCTTTCACAGGTTAAAAAATAAATTGTTCCGGTTTTTTCATTTTGTGAATGTAAGATAGTAGTTGTGTGGTCACACAATGCTGTGTCTATATTTCAGGAACTTGAGGCAGTGATCAGGGCACGCATTCCAAGCATAACATCTTTGATAAACAAAACTATTGATGAGCTTGAATCTGAGATGGATCACCTTGGTAGACCTATTGCTTCTGACGCTGGGGTAATCAACTGAACTTTTGAGTTAAATTGCATTTGAATCAAACAGGCAAATGAACACAATTGCTTGTGCAGGCTCAGTTATACCTCATCTTGGAGCTTTGCCGTGCATTTGACAAAATATTTAAAGAGCATCTTGATGGGGGGTAAATTTCATTTTGAGTACTTCATTTCTTATTTAATTTTTCGAAAGATCTGTAACGTGGATGCAAATATCTGCAGACGACCTGGTGGTGATCGAATATATGGGGTCTTTGATAACCAACTCCCTTCTGCTCTGCGGAAGCTTCCATTTGACCGCTACCTCTCTTTGCAAAATGTTAAGCGAGTTGTATCAGAAGCTGATGGTTATCAGCCTCATTTGATTGCTCCCGAGCAAGGATATCGTCGACTGATCGAATCTGGTCTTAAATATTTTAGAGGGCCAGCTGAAGCTTCCGTAGATGCTGTAAGTATCCTCCTGTGGTTGCCTGCTTTGCTATGTTTCCTCCACTTAGTTGCTTTTACCATCACTGCAGGTGCATCTTGTTTTGAAAGAGCTGGTAAGGAAATCAATTGGGGAGACTGAGGTTGGTTGTTTGGCACTTCAATTCCAGCACCACTTATAATCTATCCTGTTATTTAATTACTGAATGATATTGTATCACTAGGAATTGAAAAGATTTCCCACTCTTCAAAAGGAGCTTGCTGCTGCATGCTACCAGGCCCTGGAAAGATTCCGTGAAGATGGTCATAAAACTGCTCTACGATTGGTTGATATGGAGTCGATGTATTTGACGGTCGATTTCTTCCGCAAGCTTCCACAGGAAGTGGACAAGGCTGGAACTGGAAGCCCTCCCACTCCTGCTGTTGATCGGTACACTGACACACACTTCAGGAGGATTGCTTCTAATGTGTCCTCATACATTGGGATGGTATCTGAGACACTGAAGAATACTATCCCCAAGGCTGTTGTTCACTGTCAAGTCCGGGAAGCCAAGCGGTCCCTGCTTAACTATTTCTATACTCAAGTGGGCAGCAAAGATGTAAGTGTCTTCTTTTGTGTTCTAACTGTGTTCACCTCTGCTTCTTTCAGTCCTTTCAATGATCAATTTCCTGTGTAGGCTAAGCAGCTCGCACTACTCCTTGACGAGGATCCTAATCTCATGGACCGTAGGCAGCAATGCTTTAAGAGGCTTGAGCTATACAAGTCCGCAAGGAGTGAGATTGATGCCGTGTCATGGGCGCGATGAAGGTACTATGTGCTTGCTGTATATGTTCACATTGTTAGTTAAACAGATTATACTTTTACAAGTGCAGAATTAACCGTCAGTTATTGGGCACTTCTTTTGCCAGATCTCAGTTACCTGTGTTGTATAACTTCTAGCTATTAGTATGAATAGTGTTCTGTATATATGACTTGAGTGTGGTCAGGAACTGGTGATCTTTCAGAATCTGTGTGCATACTTCTAGGCAGAAGTAAGGATTTAGTTTGTTTATGGTACTTTTAGTAGGATGCATATGCTGATTCTCAAATCTCAAGCTCCTATATCTCTTAAAAAACCCTACACCATTTCCAGACCGTAGACTATAGAACTTAGACTTGCAGGCCATCTTGCCTTGATCTGCAACCAAACACTACCTTGGACTTGCAGGCAATTTTGCCCATACCTTTTCTGCTTCTTTTAGTTCTGAGACTTCTCAGACCATCCGTTAGCTGCTGCTACTGCTAACTAGTAGTACAAAGACCCCCAACGAACCGTCCTGGCCTTAATAGCAAAAAGGTAACCATCCTGCCCTGATGCATATATTCAAGCAGCGCTCCTGTCATGAGATTACCTACGGAGTACTAGATTTAGCATTAGGACGCTTGTTTTAAGGGATCCTGGACAGCGATCACACAGGTCTCTTAATTTCAACATTATTGTCATGACTCAACCGGCATTGTGCAAAGGCCCGTCTGCAGTCTGTTAGTTTGTTATCTCAAGACTTGAAATAAAGAAAGAGGCTGGAGTTAGATGACTCAGGTGCGTAAAACTTCCATGCGATCCTAAAATTCTTGTCGTGGTTTTAGTACAGTTCAAATTTGTACTAAAACCATGACAAGAATTTAGGATCGGAGGGAGTGCGGGTTTTTTTTCCAACAGGATACAAATCTTCTCTCGTGACTGGTTGTCTCTTTACAGTAGACTGGACTTCGACTCTGCATTACGCTACCTAGAACTGACTTCTTTGGCGATTCCACGCTTTCTAGAGCAACATTTTTTCCTTCCCGTTGATCTTTTCATGAGTACCCTGCATAGAACAGATGTTATAGGCTTCTAGCACATGAATTTGTCCGTTTGACATATTCATGCCAATATAAGTGTAGTCGCTGGCAACTACACAAAACATAAACAACAGTTTCCGGTAAATCCCTCTGTCTCCTTAATCCTCCCCTTGGTCCTGGTCAAGGATGAGTTGCTTCTAAGTTTAAATATGCAATGGGGCCGTCAAATCTTATACCGACAGAAATTTGCCCTCGGCGGTCCATTATTAAAATTTTAAAAGTAGTGGTACCTCTCCATGCATGGACAATGGATCATTGGATATAGTTGTACGGGACTGCTATTGCTGGCAATCCAATAGTACTCCAGCATGACAGCAGCGCAACGAGATTTTCCGACCAATATTAATTGGCGGCGGCAGCAGGCATAAATGGTTATGCTATGCGTCCTAGTCGATCTTGATGGTAATGTCCGAACCAAATCTCCAAGACCGCTCCCCGTGTACTTTTTTATATACACTACCGTCTACTCCCCAGTAGTTGTTGGCCATTGCTTGTTGCAATTCACAACTGCACTCGCATCTTCGCATGTGACGGCCGGTCGTGGCCCGAGTGTACGGGCAGCGCGAGTTTCTTTCCGGTGCAGATCTAGCATTTCGTTGGGTTTATGCTGCTGCCTGCCTGCCTTATTTGCTGCGTTTGCACGGATGTGGCCAAACCACCGCATCAAACCGTCTACCATTGTCAATTAGTCATCGCACGCACATGCCTTCAGAAAATAATCATGTAGCTACATCCTTTGCATCGTCCTTTTTCTTTTTCTTTTCTTTCTATGTAGTACTTCTAGAGTTCTAGTACAATTCCTTTTACAATTACATGGAGTTATAAATCTCGACTGTCATCGAGTGAGTTGTTTTCGGCAAAAGGGGGCCTTTGATTGTCCAGATCGAGCGTGGAGCGAGCACAGACCATGTGCGCTCTCCCCTCTCCTGCCCGCCACGTGCCGGACAGGAACGGGAGCAGGAGCGACTACGCCCAGCCAGCCACACGTAACACGTTGACGTAGCGAAGGAAACTGCCGCGCGGAGGACGATACGTACGTACGCCATAGACCGGGGCAGAGGCAGAGAATATCGCTGGTCGTTGTCGCCATGTCGCGTCTTCGGCAGCGGCCAGGGGGGGTCATGGACTCATGGATCGTTCCCCAGCTGACCCGGACCGGATAGATAGATTTTTTTTCAACCCTGTTCCCCTCCGACCGACGTGCGTGACGTGCTCCTAGAACACAGAAAAGTCCCGCGCGACGATCGAGCGGCACACGCCCCTCGGCCCAAGTGGATCGGATCGGATGGACTGATGCATGCACGTCGGAGAAGATCGATACAGGAAGGAAGCTTCTCCGTTCCGCGCTGCCCTGGCCTTGCCTCGTCAGTGTCGTCATGCATTGCCCCCGGGCCCCGGTGTCGGCCAGGCCCTTCTCCGACCGCCGACCGCGTCGCTGTAGCTTAGCTTCATGATCCTTTGTTTTTCAGAGAGAAGACTTGATGATCCTTGATGGTACGGCAACGGCGCGGAGTGACAGAGAGAGCTACTACATGATTTATTTTTTTAGAGAAAACTTGATGATTCCTTGATGGTGCGGCACGGAGTGACAGACAAAGAGCGATGCGTAACCAATCGCCATGTTCTCTTCTTCTGGAGTGGCATATCGACCTTGTGTACCATTGTCAGCTGCGCGTATGTAATTGCGCAGGCGAACCACCACAATTTTTTGAGGTTTGACTTGGTGGAATGGAAGAAGCTGGCCTGCTTGGCTTGGCAGAACAGTAGGAGTACTGCAGTTCTGTCATCGCCAGGTGTCACCACCCTACTCGCCGCCCGTCCATCTGTCCATCCAGAGCAGCGGATGGTTCTTTTATTCCATGGATTATTTATTTATTTTCTACTCTCGTGGTGCGGCGCGCGCTCGTTTTCCTTGTCAGCACGTACATGCATTCAACCTGTCTTCCGTGCAGGACGGGCACATTGAAACGGATACTTCACGCTCCTATGAACGGTTGCTATTATCTTCTTTATAAACGCGTACCTTAAAACGTTTCTTAAAAAACAGTTTGGAAAGTAGCGATGATATGTAAATCTGAAAAACTTTATGCGAATCGAAAGTACAGTATATGACCCTCTTTGTGTCCTTCGCAAGAGAAACAAATGCAGCAAGAAAACGGAGAACAGTAGTCCGCGGGCAAACAAAACCAAAGGGAGAAACAGGGGCCGTGCCTAGAATAGACGGCCGGGGTCGGGGAGCCCCCAACGTTCCCCAAGCAATAAATCCACCCGCCATTACGCCACGCCCCAATTGCCCAACAACTCTTCCCCCGTTCCACCACCGCACCGCTTCCACACTCCTCTTGTCTTCCCCCCGACCCGAGAAACACACAGAGGAACATCCAAGCTGCCGCTGCAGCGCACGCTCCATCCAGCTAAGCGCCTCCGCCCGCCCAGAATCCATCTCGGCCGTGATCCCCCGCGTTCCAACCGCTGTCGGCTTTCGAGGAGGATGGACGGCGGTGGTGACGAGTGGTGAATTGGTGATTGCTGAGCCGGCGACGGAGGAATTGGCTAGAGATCGATGAGGTGCAAGCTCCACCCGTACGCGAACGCGGTGGGCGTCTGCGCGCCCTGCCTCCGCGACCGCCTCCTCGCCCTCGCCGCCGACCGCGCCCGCGCCCGCGCCGTCGCCGGGGACCAAGCCGACTGCAGCAGCACCGAGGACTGCAGCAGCAGCCGAGGCGCCTCGCCCCCGCACCGGCGCGGCGCGTCGCCCTACGCCGCCGCCCGCCGCTCCGACGCCTGCCTCTACGCCTCCTCCCGCCACCCCCACCACCATAACCAGCACCAGCCCGAGCTCCTCTTCTTCCGCACACCGCAAGTCGGGCCCGCCGCCTCCTGGACGGCGCCCGCCCTCGCCGGCGACCATGGCAGCGAGAGGAAGAAGAATGGTGCCGAGAGGAAGCGCTCCTCGTCGTCCTTCCTGGCGTTGCTCTTCGGCGGGCGGCGGCGGCGCGGCCGGGAGGAGGAGGAGGAGGAAGAAAGGAGCAAGAAGTTCGACCAACACCAGCCTCCCCGGAGGTCAACCTCGTGGATCTCCGCCATCGTCCGCCGCAAGCGGAGGCCGGATCCTGGCGCGTCGTCCCTGCGGCGGCCGGCGGACGAGGAGCCCGATTCCCCGGGAGCCAGCAGCGCCACCACGACCACCAGTAGCTCCTGGTGGTTCCCCTCGCCTTCCCCGGCCAGGCACCATCACCACCATCCCCGGCGCGGCAGGCCCAGAGACAACAACAACAGCGGCGGCGACGGGAACGGGATGTCGGGGTTTGCGGTGTGCCTGAGCCCGCTGGTCCGGCCCGGCAGCGGCTCCGGCGGGACCCGGCGCCGGTGCCAGGCGGCGCCCGACCTGGGCGAGAGCCACCGGCGGCACCTCTCGGCCGGCAGCGGCGCTGCGTCGTTTGGGCGCAACACCTCCCGGAAGCTCGCCGACGTCGGCAGGTTCCGATGACGCTTTCTTGGATTGCCTCGCGCGCTCCTCCAGCCGGCAAAGCTGTCTTTTTCCTCTTTCTTTTCTTTTTTCTTTTTCTTAGTCAAAATTGTTGTCTTTATTCCGCAAAATTTGACCTTCATTGTTGATCTCGTCGATGACGATGACACGATGCTTGTCATTTGTCACCACTCGGAGTGGGAAAAGAAAGAAAACAAAACAAAACAAATATGCAGAAAAATGGAGATAGCAATCGGATGGAATCGTTTTGTTTTTTGGTTTTTTTGGCTTCTTGTTTGAATGGGAGTGTATTTTATTCCGCCTGTGTCAATTACGACGACTTTGGGCAGCTCACTTGTGTTTGAATGTGCGTGCTCTGACCTACGACTTCAGTTTTGTCCATTGTTCCGAGAAACTCAATGTTTCAAGCTCTCTGGAGATGAAAACGTGTAACACTGCTAGCAGTAAGATTGTTTAGGCGACAATGCTTGTGTCAGTACGGAGAACGTCCATTAATCCATACACTGACCAGAAGATCGTTTTGTTCCTCTCTGTTGGAGCATCAACCAGCTTACCAGCCCGTGTTAGTGCATTGTTGATGATGCAACATGGCTATTCAGAGTAGTACCTCCGTCCCCTCGGTCCAGCAATACGAGACATGTCGTGATTCGGTGACCAAACCTTTAACCATAAATTACTTCATGAATATGTAACTAATGTGATCAAAATAATAAAAATAAATTTCACAAAAACACACTTCTTGAGGATAGAGTTTCAACGGGTCACAGTTATTACTAATAGTCTCAAAAAACCACACTTTTTCAGGCAGATCTTCTCACAGAACCCAAATCAGGTAATTAATAGTGTTTGATGGTGTTTCTGACAAGTGGGACCCACATGTCGGATGCAGGATCGAATCGGGATTTGCCAAGTAGACAGAGGAGCTTAACCGGGTGTCGGGCAAAAGCTGACGTGGACAAAAAACAGTTCGACCAGTCCGACTTGACATCTGACATGTGGGTCCCACTTGTCAGAAACACTGTCAAATGCTCTTAATTACCTGATCGGGTTCTGTGAGAAGATCTGCTCGAAAAAGTGTGGTTTTGTGAGACTATTAGTCATAACTGTGGACCGTTGAAATCCTAACCCCAAGAAGTGTGGTTTTGTGAAATCTACTCAAATAATAAACATAAGCAAATATCCTAGTAGTAACATAATGGATATGAATCTATGTCATATAATTATATATTAATAAAGTAATTTGTGGTCAAAGCATTGGTCAAAGAAAAGCTAATACGCTCCATATTGTTGAATGGAGGGAGTACCTTTGCTGTGACACAGGGAGCCCACCGAACCATCACCATTCACCAGTGTGCAAAAGGCAGAGATTAGCACTCCTGCCTGCCTTCCTTGGGAACACACATCTTGTGCCTTGAGATGATGGAGGCGGGCGCACGCGTTGCCGGCGGTGCGATCATGAGAGAGAGAGAGTAAACGGGAGAGTATAGTTAAGAGAGATGATTTAGATGTTGGTTAGAAACTTCATAGTATAGGCCGTCAAAAGACAATGCAAAACAAAACTAGAAAGAGAAAGTATGATATATATCCTCAACTAGGACATATATTAGGGTATTGATTCGGAATACTACTTCATGTGTTTCTAAGAAAAACAGGAAAACTGACCGCATGACACTGTTATTTCCCTGCCCTTTGACAAAACATGCCGACGGATAGCGTCTTTGTTAATACCATTACAATTCATTTGTCACAACACACCGCCTGGTTTAAAGCAAAAAGTTTGCCTTTTTTACCTCACTAAAAATTACCATCTTACTTCTTACCCCTATTATTAAAGGTAAAAAACACCATAAAGTAGTGTTGAGTGATGTATGTCATGTAAGAGGGATATTTAGAATTTATCTACTCCCTCCGTCCAATAAAGAATGTTTCAAGTTTGTCCAAATTTGAATGTATCTAGACATGACTTAATGTATAGATGCATTTAAATTTAGTCAAAATTGAGACATCTTTTATTGGACGGAGGGAGTAGAATATATGCTGCATTTTAAACATACGGTTTTGGGCACTGTTATGGTTTGATTCGAGGCTAAATGCTGACCAATCTTATGATCAAATAATGTCCAAAGTTGAACCGTATGTACTGACTTTTGGGGCCAATTTTCAATTAGAGAAAAAAACTTGTTCAAAACTGTCATCCTCCCAAACAAAAAACGTCATCCAAAAGCAAAAAATAAATAAAGAACTTTCCGTTTAGGCCAGACAATGTGTTGTGGCAAATGATCATGAAATTGTAATCGTATTAGGCAAAGGCGCAATCCGACGGTGTGTTTTGACAAAGACAAAAATATATTCTAGATTTGCCTTTGCTTGAGTCAAACTTCTTAAATTTTAACAAAGTTTATAGAAAAATCTACCAACAACTACAACAAAAAATTAGTTCTATTAGATTAGTCATTATATATATCTTCATGGTATGCTTATTTGATGTTGTAAATATTTCCATAAATCTGGTCAAACTTTAAAAGTTAACTTAGGATGAAGTTAGAATATCTTTATATTTAGGAACATAGGTATTACATGTTACTCCCTCTATTCCAAAATATCAAACACAATTTTTTTTAATTGCTTGTCAAACTTTCTAGACTTCCACAAAGTTTATAGCAAAAGATATTAACGTCTACCATTTCAAATGAACACAGTATGAAACCATATTTTATGATAGACCTGGTGATCTTGATTTACTACTCAAGATGTCGATGTTTTCTCTTTAAACTGAGTCAAGTTTGCTGGTTAACAAAACTTATACAATGTATGCGTCCTATATTTTTTCAACGGAACGAGTAATATTTTTGTTGCAACCGTCAACAAAATTTATTATATTTTGGAACGGAGGTTTAAACGACAACTTATTTGAATACAACAAATAGAACAAAGTCGGTACTGTATGCCTAAACTGACCTTTCTACACGCAACAAATAATACAACTTGAGATGTAGCGATGCACTCGTACTGCCCTTGACAGAATACGCACTCACACAGAGAAAAAAAAAAGAAAAAACTCAAAATGACGCTGCACATTTACCTTGGCATCGGTGGCACACAGCACCATAAAGCGTGCGTCTTTCTTTCTAGTCTTTTTCGCAACAGCGAGGTGCAAATTCCCACGCCTTTTCCATCCTTCCTTGTGCCGTCCATTGCTCCGATCAATAGATCGATGACAAAAAGAATCAGCACGCGCTCGTTGATGGCAACGTACCCCTAGGGTCCATAGGTCATCACAAACTTCCTCCTAGTAAAAAGAGACATATTCTGATATTCTTATCCCCAGCACAGCACCAGATACGTACCTAGTCCCCCCAGCATCCGCAGACTCAAGTGCTGCTCTGCCAGTTACCAGCAAATTGAATTTCTCTTTTCCTATGTGTTCATATTCTGCCGGCCATCCATGAATCTTTTAGTTAGGTAAAAGATGGAGCTTTCCTTCATTTTGCAAGGTAGGAATAGTAACTCCAAGGAACGGTAACTTTCACTCTCAAAAACAGATAGCTGTTGCTCCACAGGTTTGCCTGCATCTGAAAGCACGGAAAATAACCCAGTCTGATTCATGTTTCGTATGCGACCTGGAGTTGAAAGCAAATGTGTCAAGTGCATTTTCTACACCCTGTACTGTACGGGAAACATCGTCTTGGGAAAAGCCCAGCAACTTGCTGATCTTATTAGTCTTTTTATAAGGTACATAAGTCAACTATGAACTGTACATGCTAATGCAGCAGGCAGGTGGTGATCAGCTTTTGGGCGCTGAAAGAAACTTCCATCGAGCAGAAGAGGGGCCTACTGTGAAGTGTGAAACAATTGCTAGTGGCTGGTGCTCGATTGCGTGCTGGAAATTGGAGGCTTGGGGATCCTCCATCCAGCATCTACTTTGCAACCTTCTACCAGCTAGGAAAATATGAAAAGAATTTGTCTGAATGAAAACAGGAGAAAACACACACTAGGAAATGACATATAGATGACTGGTAGTAGTGAACAGATGGGAGCATCTTGTCGAGTGGAACATTATAGTGGCTGATTGCCATCCTTCCACACCGGGAACCACCCTTCGTCCACACGCGAAAGTGCATGGACAAAAGCCAGATTTCCTAGTTGGTGATGGTCTGATACCAAATTTCAGTGGCGGTTCGATTGTGATGACACTAGATGGATCAAGCAATCAGATTGAAAGCTCTGTTTTGAGTCACAGTATAGTTAGTCAAAGTGGTGCAGCATCTTGATGCTGTCATTTGCCCCTTCGTGGTTGCAAATTATATTCTGAAAATTTAGAGAATCGATCTAGAGGGTACCTACCACCACCAGACGCCTTTTACACAGCGTCCTGATCTCAAATGTAGTAGGAGTGAAGCACAATCTAGACCCCCATGGCCTGACTCAGGAACGGTCTATGGGTTTCCGCTTGTGTTGCTGTTCAGAGTTTAGTTAAATTCATCACAGAACTTCTTGACCTATAAAAGAACTTCTATAGGAAGTAACACTGCTGTATGATATCGGGAAACCCAGTCCAGATTTCTTGACCTATAAGAGAACTTCTATAGGAAGTATACAAAAAAAAGGAGAAAAGATACAACAGGGAGTCTCACAATTGGGACATACCTGAAAGCCCTGAGCCCATGGGTCAGGACTCACAAGTGCTTCTCGTCGGCCTTTAGTGGGAAACAAAATCATCCCGATTGCTGAGAGCCTTTATGTCTACCATATCCATTGGCACAACAGAAGGCTAGTGGAGCTAAATGATTGGCATACCCCAATGTGCTCTACGGGACCGATGCTTCGCGTCAAGATGCATACTTCCAGTTGGATCTGAAAGGCAGTGATGCGATCGATGTTAGGCAGATTTTCATAAAGCACTAGGACACCTTGGCACAAAAAGAACCATAATAGACAACTGGAAATGGCAACAGGAAGCACAAACAAGGGCATGCAGGCACCTGTCTCCTGTAGCATAGAATTTAAAATACATTGAAAGGGAATATTTAGGTATAAAAAGGTCAAACTTGGTTGCTGAAACTACTATTGAAACTCATTAGGTATGGCTGTAAATAGCAAATAGTACGAACTAAGGAAAAAATCTAAAGCTTGGTTGACTTACTGATTATTAGCAGAATCCGCTCTGGTGTTTCAGTTTGCCTTAGATGACCTAAAGACTGATATAATTGCAGAAAATATGGTATAAAGAATTATTATGTTATATAGACAAAGTGCACTGTTAGCAATATGCTTTAGCCACTACATATCCATGATCACAAAATACTACTCCAGTAGCTACCTTTCTATGAGAAAGAGAACAGAAAATTGAACTTGTAAGGATGTAGAATTTAAGACAGGATTTTTTTTCCTGATGTCATATGCACACCTGACATGACCAGCTAGATCTGAATATTCCAAACAATTATTAACAGCCTGAAGGTACCTGTTCTTTTGATCATTACATTGGCAGAAACAAAGCCATGACTTTGTTGCCATTACACTGGTGAACTGGTGTAATCAATGCAATCCTAAACAAGGAGACATGCAATAGAGATGCAACGAGAACCAGGCTCGTGGATCTGGATGAAGAGCATAGTGGTTCGGCATACGAATATTCTGAAGGGATTACGTATACATATGGCATCAGGAAAAAGAAAATCCTGTCTTAAATTCTACATCCTGAGAAGTTCAATTCTCTGTTCTCATTCTCATCAGGTAGCTGCTAGTATTTTGTGATCATGGATATGTAGTGGCTAAAGCATATTGCTAGCAGTGCACTTCGTCTATAATATAATTAGAAGAGAGCATGTGTTAGACATACCTTAAAAAGGAAGCTTTACCGTTAGTTGTGCAAGATTTGTGCTTTGACCTGCACTTCTATTCTCTCTTGCTCTCTTCTAATTATATTATAGAGCACGGCCGAAGTATCAAGAAAGACCCAACTTAGTCCCTGACTGCAAAAGTTTATTTAAGGCTAAAACAACATTTGCAATCAAAACCAAGGGAAATGCAGGATGAGAAACCGAACTGTTGGAACGGTATCAAACAAGAAGTCAAGAACATCGACGAGACTTTGTTGTTTGCAGTTGTTTCCAGTGCTACCACTACAAACAGCAGCTCCATCAACATTCCAACGGAAAACAGTGCCTTCTATTGATATATAATGGCAGATGGTAGTAGATAACACACACTTCACTATATCAGGGAAGTGAAGTAGAGTGATAAATTTTACTATACCACTGAAACAAGTTTGCATGATAGCACATACTTTACCAGATAAAGATAAGGGGAACTAGTTCAAATTAGCAAACCATCCAAAAGACCAAGGAAATTTATTATCCTTGAGTAGAAACTTCAGTGAGCTCTGTATTTGATAGAAGATTCTACATATGACCGTCTGGACAAGCAGGATGCTCAGACAGAATGTGTATACAATGAATTTCTATATAACTTTGGATAAATAGGCTTGATAAAGTCTTACTATGAGCAGCTGCCCTTGCAGCAGATGCACTGTTTGGCAGCATAATGAGAATTTTTCACTAATTCCCTGGAATTGCATCTTGGGTTGAAGGTCATGTTCATGCATCACTCCTGAGCATTAAGAAATGGTCTTCACGGATAGAACCGCATGATATATAATGTCCTTGAGTAGGAAGTAACCATCTAGCTAGGCGGTTATGAACCAGCCAGCAAAATGCTAGAAATTCCACAGAATTACACATTTACACCAGTCTTAGTAGTCCAATAGTGAGTTGGCCTCCTGTAAATTCAGTGGCACCGACAAATTTTCAAGTTAATTGCTCCCTGGGGATTTTACAGAAATCACTGAGACTCATGACATTTCAGCAGGTTGTGAAAAGCCCTGATGCCCCTCATGTCCTAGCTCCTTGTTATTCATTTCATCTGTATCTGAACCAAGGTCTTCTATGGATCCTTGGACATCACTCTCTTTTGAAGAAGGTAGTAAAACTGCATTTTTCTTGTAGCTCCATACAAGCATTGAAATCTGGTCCTGTGGTGTTATAAGTCCCTCCTCTCTAATGCAACTTCGTTGCTCTTCCAGTGTCTGTTGATCTGTGAGCTTTATATACTCCAGCAAAAACTTCTCGTGGTCTGGGCGCCACCCGCTTGGTAACGGTGTGTAGTCAGGATCAGGAACCATGGACATCCTTGTATACTGAAGTCCATCAATTGAGTCGATAAGACCCATTCTCAGCAAATTGTGGTACTCTGGCGACTGCCCTTTCTTATCCTTCAATGGTCGACTAAGATTCCTTGATGCAATTTTGTAGACCTTTGCTCTTGACCGCAGTTTATACTTAGCAGCATATAACTTAGCCAACGACCCCCTTATAATGTAAGAGCAAAAGTTGACGATCTTCTTGCGGTTATCAGCATAGCGATACCATTCAGCCATCGTCAACAGAAGTTTATTCATTTGTGAGTTAGTGTGAGATTGTGTGGCATGGAACATCCGGAAGCATGGCTGTGGGTCTGGTTCACGATCTCCCTTTAAAAACTCTAGCTTCCGGAACTGCTTGATGCACTGCTTCAAACTGGCTGTCACTGAGAGCAGAGTCCCAACCCCCTTCTCACTGATGATCTTGCCTCCAGTGGCTGTGTAACGAAGGGTTGGGTACACAACACGACGACACAGCACATGATCAAGGAACATGATCCCTTTAGTGATGTGCTCAATTGGGAGGCTCTCATTGTCAAGCTTGATCCTGAACCGCTGGTCACAAAACTCAACAAGCTGCTTTCGGATAATTGCGGCGTCGGCCCTAGGCCCCCTCACTCCAATCAAGAAATGCCCGCCAAACCGAATGTAGTCTACCTTCCTTGTTTTGTCAGGCCCACTCGTGGGAACAAATTCTGGCCATGATGTATTCCCCTGCTCAACACCGTCCTCGCCTCCCACAACATCTGATTTGGAAGGCTTGTAGAACTCCTTAATCTTCTCATCCATCCATTTATCAAATTCATCCAGACACACATTAGCAAGCAACGGGCTAAGCACCCCACAATGCCCCCAATCCGGCTGTGTCAGCGCTTCCTCTGGTGCAAACCCAAAGAACGTCTGCAACCAGTAGGGATCAGGCTTCGGCTCCCCCTCCGGCAGAACCTTCTTTTTCTGGTACTTCCTCTTCTTCTTTTTCTTCGATGCATCTTCATCACCTGGCCTCCCAGTCACCACTGGGGTGAGTAATGCCGAGCGGATCAAATCGAGGACTTTCTTGTCACGCACATCACGGATGAGCGCACCAACCACAAGTGCAGGGTCAGGGGAGTCGAGCAGCGGAGATAGGTCTCCCTTGATGTACCAGAGGTAGGGCGCCCAGGTCCGACGGATGCTACGGAGGGCGGCATGCGGGGATCTCCCAGGGCGGAAGGCGAAGGACTTGGGCGAGAACCGCGCCTCGTAGACAGGCTCGAGCAGCAGCAGGAGCAGCTCCTGCACGACGCGGTCCTGGAATGGGGCCGGCCCCGGGGTGGTGAGGAGGGCCCGGAGCTTGCGCTTGGAGAGCGTGGCGGGGTCCGGGTTCGCGGCGGCGCGCGGGGACTGGAGGTAGGGGGTGAGGCGGTTGCCGAAACGGAAGCGGGCGTCGATGACGGCGTTGCGGAGCGTGAGGAGGGAGGCGAGCGTGGAGGCTGGGATGGAGGAGCGGGGCAGGTAGGAGCCTGTGTCGTCGGCGTAGGCCTTCTGGTAGGCGAGCACCCAGAGCTCCAGGCGCGTTAGGAAGGGCCACAGCGAGGGCGGCGGAGGCGGAGGCGCGGCGTCTTCCGGTGAGGTGGCGGCGGCGCGGAAAGAGGAAACCCAAAGCGACGCGGTGATGGACACGGGGTCGTCCCGGAGGAGCTGCGCCGGGTCCAAGGGGTTGCCGCCGACGCCGACCCCGCTTCGGCTCGCGGCAGCGTTGGGGTCCGCGACGAACTGGTGGCGGCGCGTGGGAGGCGGCCGCGGTGGGTGGAAGGCGAGGGAGGAGGAGGCGCGGGGGAGGCGGAGGAGGGAGGAGAGGAGTGCGTGGCGAGGCGGAGGCATCTGTGGCTAAAACCCTCGCGAAGGGCGTCGGCGGCGGAGGGGTTTGGCTGGGAAAGTGGACGACGTAGATAGCGGAGGCGGCCACGGCGGCGCGGCGAGGTTGGTGCTGGATTGGGCCGCGCTCACGCTTGCAGCCAAATGGGCTTTCCCGCATTTTGTAGAGTGCCCTCACTTCTCCGCCCTAAATTAAGAACCTGAATATTCTAGTAAAAAAAAAGACCTGAACCTGAAAAAAGGAACCTGAAGATTCCCCAAAACTTAGATTCAGAAGCTGAATTCGGAAGTCTTGAAAAAAATGATTTCATCAAAACAGTTTATACTTTTGACAGCTTATAAAAGTTCATGATTTGCTCTACTACAGTCTACACATACGCAAGATTTCCTTTTTGGCATATGCTACATCCACGAATTTCATTAACAAAAACAGGAAAATCTTTGAGATGAGCAAACTATAGAATGGGCTGTGCCCAACTGCCCACAAGTACTTGTGAACGATCTGCATTCCGAATTATCAGCTTGTATACATAAATTAGAACAGATCAACCCTTCCAATCTGAGAGACTCATCTATTTCTGCTAAATCACTTGATTTACAAATTTGTACAGGGTATCAACCTAACAAAAAACTGACAAAATACTCTTGCGGCTTGCCTTTGAGAAGCATGCCACAAACTATTCATCCTCCCATGCTGGCGAATGGCGATGGACTTCAATTTGCAGCATTGCCTTCATAGCACATTGGATTAATTTCTCATCGCAGTAGGTAGGCGATCAACCCTGCACTCAAGATGAGTTGGAATGAGAATGATGATATTTCAAAATTTCAGAAAGGGCTTGGTGAATCAAGTTCATTGAACTTGCCTGCCCAACTGGAGTAATTCAGGCTCCTGCAGCAGCAAATCTTGTAGGCTCCCAGCCCTAGAATCACTGTGTCCAGTAGAAAACAACGGCTTTCAGCAACATCACGATTAGTAGAGACGGATTTGGGTGCGCTGAAAAGCATCACAGAACAAGAGTACTACAAACTATTGTAGCGCACCTGGCATCCAGAGAGAGAAGTCTATGATGAATTGAGTTATCAAAGCCAACATAGGTGACAACCAGGCTTCCAGCATCTGGATGAGGCCAGCTCCTCGTGGTGGGGAATCTGAGAACAAACGTTCCTGGATTCTTGAGCAATTCACTAGAACTTCTTAGCGCATTCTCTGCTTCCTCTTTTGTAATCAATCCCTCTATCCATACAGGCTCTGTGCAACACCATAGGTTGTTGATTTTATCTTTTGACAGAGACACTGCCACTGGGTATAACCAATTCCATAGCCTATCAAATTCGTCCCTCCCAAGATCATCCCCACAGCCAGCAATCACTCTTAGAACCTCCTGGTCCTAAAACAGAACATGGTATGGAATCAAACATCTATTTCTTGTGCCAGTCACACAACTGACAAAAGAAACCTCCTAACCACTTTATGTATCCCCCCTCGAAAAATAAGGGGTGAAGGTATCGAGACCTCATACAGAAGTAAATGGCTTTACCTGTTCTGACAAACCTCTATTGGTAGAATGGGCAATGACCATAAACTTTGCCATGATTTCAGGAACTGCAGATGACCAAAGAGCACGCTCATTGTTCTTGGAGATTATGCTCCAAGTGTCAGCAGCCTCTTCGAGCAATTGCTTTGAAATTATAATTTGGTTTCTTCAAAGGGAAAAATTGTGTAGGGGTGTTATTGACAAGGAAGGAAAGAAACTTTCTTGTAGAAGATAAGATTTAAGATTACCTGTGATGGGAGCATCCACTATACAAAGAGACCTGATTCGCAAGTGTTATCAAGTCATCCACATTGATAGAAGCAGCTGCACCTCTAAGAAATGTTGACCTCTGAGATGTGCCTTCTAGACAATATCTGAAAATTATAGCATCTGAAAAGGTTTCAACTTCATCCCTGTCTGATCCACTCCAAGAACTTCGTGCATCCATGCTGTCGGAGTCTGATGCTGCAGGGTCGGTTCTTGTGACACTCTGTGCTTCCACCACCATCTTTCTGGTCTGCTGCAAACAGAGTAATAACTATAAAATCACATAAGAATTAAGCATAATTTGAGGAGTCATTGATTACCTGTGATACCGTTTTGTGAGTCTCTGTTCCATCATCTTCTACCTTCAAAAACTTGGACGGATGCAAATGCACCACTGAACTTTGATCACGAGATTGTGAGCAACCAATTACTTTGCCAACACGACCAAACCCCTGAGCATTATTGACCAAGTGAATTTCATCCATTGTCGATGAATTTGTCCCCTTTCCAGGACCCAATGGACGGATGGGGCGGCCTCGAGATATACAGCGGATTGGTCTGGAAGATGCCTCCAGAAAAGGATATTTTTGCACATGAAGTGTAGAGAAATAAATACGGAACAGCTTATTGTCACATTTAGAGGAGAGCTGGAACAATAAGACCAAATGTCATTACAAAGATCAACCAAACAAAAATCATAGCATAAAATAGTAAATGTAGGTTATTGCGACAGACATGGTGTTTTTCGACAGGATGCTACCATGCAGCTGTGGTAGATTACAGGGCTTCACTTGTACAAAGCACCGCTGCTGCGAGTATGTGCAACCCCAGCAGGGCTCGACAGGTTCTAGACATTTCATGTTTTTCTTTTTCTTTTTGCAAGATATATATTTCATATTCATGTTGCCAAACGTATTGTTACACCTTCAACGCAAGCTAATTTTCAAAACAATAATTAAATATGCCGGAAGACAAACGGAATATTAAAGGCCCATGGCATAATTAGCAATCTTACTAGTATTCGTTGCTATTGGAAAGTTGGGGATACAAAAAAAAGGCATTTGTAAAGTGTTTAACAAATATGGAAATCCAGAACTTCCTTGTACAGAAGCAGGTGTCACACACAACATGCTACAACAATTGTGTGGCGACCTTCATCGGTATCACAATTCCTATAGTGTTACAGATATGGCATCTACGCTATAGTGTTGCTGTACTCCATATTTGGCGGTGAGCAGGTGAACATGATTCATTGTTCTGTCGTGTATACAAATTGAAGCAATCTTTATTATCACCAAAGGAATTTAACATATAGAGAAACTGACCTGAGATATCTTGAGCTTAAATAGTGCACGCCCACGGAGAATTGGAAGAGGCTTGCTTGTAGCTGGGTATTCAAGTCCTTCACAAGAAATCAGTAGAGGAGCTTCTGCATCATCCCTTGATTTCTCGACTACTACTCCAGTGTCAGCATAGACAAGTGAAGCAACAATCTGGAAGACAAAGAAATTCCGTAGTTACGCAAACAAATGAAGTAGCACATTTACTTAAGGTTAACAAAGGTAAATCAATAACCTGTATATCCTTGTTCGCAGGTTCACCAAAAGCATTTGTTAGTACTACTTCCAGAATGACGTTTCTCCGACAAGAAGGCTGAAACAGTCAATTAGGACAACATACTAGGGTTATTCAACTCATTACGTGGTTTGTGATATAGAGTGAAGACAGTTCAGCATTATCATATTCCACTGAACTGCAGTTCTCAGGTTAACTTTCACATTTTTTACAGATTACACTTGACAAAATCACAGAAAAATTTCCTTCTGTTCCTAAAATAGTTGAAATAAAAATAGGACAAGTAGCTTTCTCTAGGGACAGAATCTGATTTACCTTCCCACCAACAATGCACCAAACGCCATCATCACCCACTTCGATTCCATCATAGCATGAGAAGTCAATAGATAATTTAGACGGTGGATTCTGCAATTCAGTAAGAAGATATCATAAAATTTGCACCTTTACAGAAGAAAAAAGAATTCCAAACTATTAGTGAGCTGCATCACCTTTGTATATTGCTCATGTATGGTTCCTAGTACAGATAGCACTTGAATATTGTTGAGATAGCTTTCGACCATGTTATTGCTTCCGACTAAGCAGATTTGGTGTGCATCATCTTGATTGTCTGGCTCCCTAGATAGTGAGCAAAGACAAGCCTCCGCAACTAGGCTGCCATCAATGTGAAGGCGCATAACATTTTCAGTAACCTATAAAGGTGACAAAACAAATTTCAAATAAAGCAATTGTTGTCAACAGAAAAGAATGATTAACATTTGGACCCTGTTGGCGTGCTGCATATAAATAAATATAAGTGCAGAAAGCATCAAATGCAAACTTGTGTTGACTCAACCAGGGCAAGGATCTTCAGCCAGATGAAGGCATGTTGAAGCAGCGTACCTCACATCCAATGTGGATCCATTTTTCAAGAGGGCATTCATTTACAGATGATAGATTGGTCGTGTCAGTCCATGGATAGAAACTAGAGAGACTAGGAGCTTCTCTATGCAACCTTAGCAACGGGAAGAGAAGCAGCTTATTTTGTTCGCTTAAAACAAGAAACGGCAACTTATTGTCAGCTCCCGCGGTCATCTGCAAAATTGAGAGTTCCATTCAGTTCAATATCTTCCATAGTTCGTTAAAGAAAACTTACGATTGCCGTTCTTATTGCCCAAATAAGAAATAAGAACGCTCAGCTCCCAACCAGCCTAAATACATTACGGGTTTCCCCAAATAACACAACGCGGAACACATCACAATTTTTAATGGTGCTTCTCCTGATCAAATTTTTGCCACACCCAGAGTGCCACAGAATGGGGAATAACCTATCACATGGATCGACCGATGAATCTGCATAATATCACTCCACTAACCATCTAAAAATTGCAGAATCCACATAACAACCGTGGTGACACCGCAAGCAGCACGCACTACAGCAAAGAGATAGATTTCCCCCAAAATACGGAATTCGCTCATCAGAAAGACCCATCTAAAAAATATATGTTCCTACACCAGCAACCGAACGTATAAAGATCTTGCATAACAGGCGAGGTAAGAAGAGGAATCGGGTCGAACCTGGTGGAGGAGCACGGAGGAAGGCCTCGCGGGGCCGGAGAGGTAGAGCCAGAAGCAGACGGCGAAGCCTCTGGCCCTGCCTCCTTCTCCGCTGCCTCGTGCCGCCTCCAGGTCCAGATCGACCCGCGCGTCGCGAAGGCTGCGGTAGTCCTCGATGCCGCCGGATTCCGCCGGCGCCGCCATCGCCGGAGCCTTGGAGACGAGGGTTTTGGGTGGTCGGTCCTCCCGCTTCCGTTACGAAAATGGGAGTGCGTCGGTTAACGGTTTGCTCGGTGACGGCCGGGGGAGTGGGATACTCTCATCCCGACCGTCCATCGCCATCCCCGGGCAGCCTGTGTTTCTTTTAGGATTTCTTTCTTTTTCTTACTAGGAAATTCTTTTTTTCTTTCTTCTGAGTTCTGGGCATTACTACTTCTGTGGCACTTTGCCTTCAGGTTGATGGTTACTTTTGAGCAGTTGGCCGTCATTGAAAAACTGATGTCTCAAAGTATGTAGATAAGCTTGCTCTATGTTTGTGGGCATTGTGTACTTAAAGTTAGGGTTAGGGTTTTTTCCGTGCCAATCACACCTCATATACCTTCCGAGTCCAAGGAGCCAGATCCCACACTGGCGCCAATTAAATAGAGGAGGTGAACTCGATGGCAGGAGGATTAGGAGCAAGAAACATGATGGTGTGGAGTATCTTCTCCACAAGCTCCGGTTGCACGATGCTGACTTCAATTATCTAACCGTGTGGAGGAGGAGGATGTGGACACGGGATCGTAGTGGCTCGTCCTGGCCCGTTTCTTCACACAAATAAGTCGTACAACAAGTCCAACGTTATGATTCACATGTGAGCCATGTTTGTTTTTTGTGTTATAGGAACAAATTTGTTCACTTCAACTCTTTCGCCTAGGAGATTGACAGCGGGTTATGGAGGACCTTGGTTCTTCAAGAGCCTTGGGGTAATCATCGATGCGTATGACAGGGTCTCCAAACCATTGTCAGTAAATCTATGTTGCATCATGATTTCGATCAAAATTCATGATTCTGTGCGGTACCAGAAGGAGAAGCTGATTTGTGGCCTCGCTGGGCAAGTAATGAACATGAGGACTACATGGTCAAGGCAACTGTGATCGGGTGTGGGTCAGCTTCAACGTCCCCAAAGCCCTATTGCAAGTGGTTAGATTCACAAAGGAGACATAAAGAGTTGTGTTTGGAGTGAAGTATGAAATCCTCCGTGTGTTCCGCGTTGTGTGTGGTACTGTGGTAAGGTTAGCCATGGTCACATGGAGTGCAGAGATGGTGTTCATGCTCGATCTTTGAAGACCGTGGGCATGTTGCACCAAATTGGCATGATCGCTCGAGAGGACATGTCGCAAACAAGGTGGGCAGGATGGAGGCCGGCCTAGCGCTGGACCAGAAACCAACACTAAGCCCTCTTTTACTTTTGAGGAAGGACTTGTCTTGGAAGATGGAAAGAAAAACACCATAGAAACACAACTACTCTTGCTGGGAGAGGAGATAAGAGAATCAATCGATGATACATGCTCTATATAGGAATCAAAGCACTCCACAGAAGGTCCAAGATAAAGAGATCGATAGAGAAGAAAGCTAGGAAGACGACTATGATATGATATCAGCAGGCTTCTCCAATGTTTCGTTGGGAGCAATACAAATTTGAAGTCAGAACTACAGCGACATGAATCTAACCACGATAGCTCATTCGCTCCTGGATATAGTTACAAGAGCAAGTTAAAGTATATGCAGTGTTCTTATGTGAGTTGCAGTTGAATTAAGCAAAAATGGAGGTGTGTTGCGCGAAGATTAGGTTTTCATCTTATGGAGTAGAAGAAATTAAAGTGGCGGTCGGGATGGCGTCCTAGTTTTGTTATGGAATAACGAGAATAAAACTATTCACGGTATATGACACCCAACTATATATATTGATGTGGTGTTTTTTCTTGGGGAGGAAGCCAGCTAGGTCTCGATGGATTTTTATGGAGACTTAGCATGGAATATCAGACAATTGTCTTGGGTGTGACTTGGTGATCTCCACCGGCATGCCCAGTTTCCTTTGGTCATCGTCCGCGACTTTAATGAGATTCTCCATTCGCACGAAAAATGAGAAATTCTAGGAGGTTGGTGATCTTATTAACTCCGTGACAAGAGAACGGGGTGAACCTTTGGTCCGACAAGTTTTCTAGGAGGTTGGTGCTAATCAC
Organism: Brachypodium distachyon; assembly: GCF_000005505.3. Lineage (NCBI taxonomy): Eukaryota > Viridiplantae > Streptophyta > Magnoliopsida > Poales > Poaceae > Brachypodium > Brachypodium distachyon. The sequence continues at coordinate 36,024,762 of NC_016133.3, read as the reverse complement.
ATCTTCTACATCTTGTTACGGTCACATGAAATGACTGACTTTGTTGCATGGAATCTCACTGAATGAGGAACCTTCGTGGTCGGTTCAGCTTACTACGCCAAATGGGACTACCAGTACGAGTGAAGGGTGAATAGGTCGATCACTCAAGGACTGATAAGCATCAACCCTACATGGGAGAGAGTTGGAAGCTCAAACTAGCGACAAAAGTCAAGATCTTTGCTCGGAAAGCTTTGCATAATGCCATCATGTGTGGATGTGTGTTGGCGAATCATCATCTGAAGGTTAGCGCTCAATGCGTTGTATGTGCGGAAGATCTCGATGATACTAAACAGCTCATATTTTAATGCCGGGGAGTATACTATAACATATCTAACAAAACTAATTTTGAGACGTAGATGTTGGTGTTATTTTTTTTTGAAATTTGATCAAACTATTTTATTTTGATTTTGAGACAAATATATAACATCTTATACTATTGGGAAAGAGAGTTAGAGAGGGAGTGATAAAGTGGTCCGATACTTGGTGATCTCCACCGATATAGTAAGAGTTTTCGAAGATAGCACATGTCAGGTTGAGACGCATTGAGTCAAGTACCAATAGCGACCATAAAAAATTGCAACCAGTCAAAAAAAAAAGAAATGAGAAAGAAAAGATGAGAGGAGACAGCCCGTTTTTCTTTTTTCCTTCCTGGAAGGGACAATCACCTTCGTGTAGCTGGTCTCCCGTGATGCCATTTCCTTCTACTCTATAAAAACTCAAGGGAAACAACAGGGATGTCACGAAGGGAGAGGAGAACCCGCTCGGCTCACCGCCGGCCACGCTCATCGACTCCGCCGCCACTCCTCCGCACGAGCAGGCCCCTGCTCCAAACCAAACAAGGTTCGTTCTTCCCACCCCCGCCCCTACTCCTCGCGTCGATCCTATTCCTACCTTGAGGCGGTCAAATCGTCCGCGAGTTCAGACGAACAGAGGCGTGCGCGGCGCCCGGATCGGCGGCGACGGTCGAGCATGCAGGGCTAGCCGGCGTGGGGCACCAACGATCTCCCACCTTTGTTGACCTGACCAGTGCATAGCTAAAGGCAGGCACCGGGGAGGATTAGACTGTTTAAACAATTAGTTCAGCGTCCATGTCAAAAAGGCCGGCATCTTTCACTAGCTTTTCTCTTCTGAAAAGATCACCAATTGTTTATCCAGTAGCGGCCTAATTAGTAAACGCCACATGTGTCGCTAACCACCGTGCTTGATTCCGAGTGGTGCCGTCACCGTTCTTGTCTCTCTGTCTGTCTGTATCTACTTAATTATTTTTCGATTGGTTTAGCTCTCTTATTAAATTCTGATGGTGGTTCCACTGTTTGGCTCTTGTTTTGGATTTAGATCCCACTGATTGGCTGTTATTGTCTTGATTCGTTATTGTTCCTTTCAACTGGTGTACCCTGTCCATGTGTGTGATCACTGATCAGTAGTTGAGTAGTTCAGTACTCATGTGTGAGTTCTTTCTGTACCTTCGGAAATTTCGAGTTATTACCAACACAGTATGTATAACCAGCTATGATATTCTTCCCTTTTAAAAAACGTTCTGAACTTTGCTGGACACTGCTTTACATGCTGTGAGCATATTAAGATTGACAAGAAAAGAAGGAATACATGAATTTTGAAGAAGATGTTCTACACTTGTACAATTGTATAATTGTGATGTGATTGGTCCAGCTGCAACCTACTAATATAGCCAAATCTCTTTGCCTTGCTCATTGTCTAGTCCATATGCTTCTTGATTTTATAAGGCATGGTTCAATTGCAATTGATATAGAAACATCACTCTCTTTTTTCTCTGCCAGGGCTGTTGCATCTCTTGTAGCTGGAAAGGTGAGCTTGCAAGATGATGGACGACTCTTCAACCAGGCGCCATGTTTCTGAGGGGAATCACCTAGGTTATGTAAGAAGCGAATCCATGGATTCTACTGGTCATCCTTCAGCTGCTAGGTCCTGTTCAGGGCTAAGTAGGAGAAGCAGCAGGCACAGTTCAAGGGGGTCCATCAGCATGTCCCGCGAGATGGGTGACTCGATACTGAGCTCAATGAGGCATTCTCTTCAGTCAGCAGACCAATTGCTAGGTGATACCGATAGCTCAGTTTTGGCTCAGGTCATTGACAGCGGTGACCGAGTGCTAGTGTTGGAAGACTATGCCAATGAAGATACTGCAAATATCTTGGACCAACATAAGATTGGTCCTCTCCCAGATGATACTGCGAAACAAATCTGTGGTAACAGTTCACATGGCACAGGTTTGCCAGTACCTGAAACTTCGGTGGATCCAAAGCATGCGAGTTCATCAATCAAGGTATAAATTGTAGGTTGAGTTGTTGCTTGCAATTACCAATCAAGTGATTACCCTGTTCGGCTCTGTTGAAAAGCTGTACATTGCTCTGAAGATGCTAACACAAACATGCCTTTGCTTGCCTGCAGGTTGAACAGTATACACTTTCTCGGAGGCTTGATTATGCTTCTTATTTGATCCATTTAGCCACCTTTGGATTTTTTGGGGTAACTCTAGAACACATTGTCTGCTGTTGTTTGTACTAATTATTAGCTACTAGATAATCTGTGTTAGTTTAGTGAAATGCAGCAAAAGATTGTATCATTGGAAATTCGAGGGAAAAATTTACTTGATATTTTCTTAGCACATGGATGCACTCTGATAAACATTTATCCCTGCTTGGGTGGCTGATGTTACTTGATGTTTATTTTCATATTAAGTTTTTTTGAAATTTTAATATTTCCCTACTTTTAAGTATGAATGTGTTAAATGGTATCATTACCTTCCAGTAATTACGTTTCGTGTGTCCAAATCAGGTATTTACGAGGTATGGTCTCCAAAAGCTGTTTGGCCCAGGATGCCTGGAACTCACCTCAAACCAAAGCCCACTGTACCTTGATCTTCCATCAAACATGGTATGTGTTATTCTGTACCTGCTCAAACAACAAACCTAAAATCAAATTTTTAGGAGAGACACTAGGGATTTGCACTTTTTTAACGCATGTTTAATTGCTAACACCAGTTAGGATCTTTCCTGATGGCCTGGTTTGGGATCATTTTCAAGACTGATATTCGGCACATATCTGATCATCTTATTGTTGGAATCACAACCGGTTACATGGGATGCCTCACCACCTTCAGTGGGTGGAACCAGGCAATGATTAGCATGTCTTCCAAAGGTCACTGGGCATATGCTATAGCTGGCATATTATTAGGTACCTCGTTATAATTTTCTGTGAATGCTATTAGTCCAAAATAAATTACCGTTGATTCAAAAACAGTACATAAACCATTTTTTTTTCATGGCTAACACCACACAACCTGCTCAGGAATTTTCATTGTCAATGAGTCCATTAGGGTGGGTGCCGAAACAGGTGAGCGCCTGCGAAGCTGTATCCTGAAATGCATCAAGGAAAATAGTTCAATAGGAAGCAAATGTGTCTGGGAGAACTTGAGAGTGGACACCAGGACTAAACACTATGTGATTATAGTAGTTATGATGATTTTGCTTTCTTTCTTATGGGTTCTGAGCATCGTGTTGGCCGCAATAAAGTTGGGTAGTCTTACTGACGGTGCTGTACTCTGGTTGGGGTGCTCAGTCGCGCCTCCGGGTGTTTGGTTACGGTGGTACTTGGCAAGGCTCAACGGCCAGGGAATTGGCAAACAGAGATCCCTCAAATGGCTACCCATTGGGACACTTGCAGCTAATGTTCTTGCTGCAGGCATCATGGCGGCGCTTGCTGTGACTGACAAAGCGGTAGGATAGCACACAGTCATCGATTTATGTAAATCACCTTTTCTGTCTCTGATTGGTTTGGCTTTCTTCTAGGTAAATACAAAGCAATCAACAGCTGTTCTTAATGGTATACAGTTCGGTTTCCTCGGTTGCTTGAGCACAGTGTCTACTTTTGTTGCCGAAATCTATGCCATGAGAAGCAGCGGACAGATTGGTAGAGCCTTTGTATATGCCACGGCGACCTTCATGCTCTCTTTCATGCTGGGAACTCTGGTATACTCAGTGCCAGTGTGGGTCAAGCATTACCAATAGCTTCATGAACTATACACATAGTTGGAGGATTTAGTGTCCTGTTGTAATTCACAACATCCAAGCAGATAATGCAATTTGCAATATACAAAGTTAGGCTTGCCAAGGATATATGTCTGATTCTTTCATATATTTGATGTACATAGTAAAACATGATGGCGTTTTGTAGCAGAAACATGCTATGCGCTCCTGCCTGAAAATATTCCAATGTATATCTGAGATATATGTGAAATGTATGTATCATCTTTGACAAGAGAAAAATGATGTCTGCTTGTTTTTCATTTCAGAAAGTAGCTTTATCACATCTGCTTCTACAGAGAGCATATGTGTAAGATTTATTTTTGAAGCAAATATGTGTAAGATTTATGCAGCAGCATCAGAAGTATATCATAAGATAAATTTGCAATCACCTACATTTACTTGTTTCAGCTTCCAGATAATTCTCTGAACAGAATTACACACTAATGCAAGTATGTGTACATCCCTTTCGGAAGTTGGACATAAAGATACGGTATGGATCATGACTTATTGTACAGACTGCACACGAAACTTAGATGTAAAACAACCTTCCCGGCGCAAAATATATTTGCTTGAAATCGCTTCTTCTCTATCACTTGGTATGCTGAACAGCAGCATTATTCGATCAAGAATAAGCATTGAACAATCTTGTCAATTATCTTTTCCTTCCATTGTACCGCACCCAACAGAAATCCAATGTCCACTTGCACAGGGATGCATTTTCCCTATGTTTGTTCTAATATGAATTGGCTCTTGTGCAAAGCACAAATAGCTTTCACCAATACAAAGTTCTTATCATGAGTCCTCCTGTGCCTCAACATTCTTCAACAAGGGAGATAACCTTGCAAAACAAACTGCAAAAGGCAACCATGCATTTATTTTAGACTGTCCATGTCAGTCAGGTGCTCTGCTACTTTACTCATCAATTCTGTATTCCCGTTCGCCACACATTTTCCAACCGAAGTTTCCCGAACTTGTTTGCTAGAACTAAATGGCGAACTTCTGATCCATTCAAGGACTTCATCACATGACAGGGATAGGCGGCTGATCAAATCCACTATACACACATAATGGTCTCCTCCTGGAACAATCTTCTATTCTATCTCTTAGTTATCAACTCAAAGAAATTCATGCCTTAATCAACTAGGCTGCAATTGCAGCAATGTGTCAAAAGCAACAAGAATGTGTTGGCATCAGGCCCCACCTTCTCCCAAACCATTTGAACAAAGAATCCTATTGCTTCCTGGTCATGTCAGTGATGACATAGGGCAGATAACATCGCATTCCACAACACAGTATCCCTCCTCTTCTGACTTTGTTAGATCAAAAACCTGCCTGGGACTGGCCAAAGAGCCACATTTTGAGTACATGTCAATGAGTGAGCTGAGAATCATCACATTTGGATCAAAACCGGTTTGTAGCAACCTACCGTGGATCTGCTTCCCATGTGTCTACTGAAGGTGATCTGATCTGGAGGAGCACCATCCTTGACAAAATGCTGAAAAATACTCGATGCTTCTGCTGCCTCTCCATAGCGAACATATCCATCCATGAGAGCATTCCATGTAAGGGTATTCCTCATTGGCATCTGATCAAAGAGCCGACGAGCAGCAGTCAGCTGGCCATCCTTTGCGTAGCTGCAAACTATTTTCTAGAATACCGTAGCTGCAAACTATTGTCGTCCACATTCGCATGCTTCGTCCACATGCGCATGCTTTTCATGGGCATCTCGTCAAACAGCTTTATGAGCAACACCAACAGAACCACACTTGCTGTACACATCAACAAGGGAGCTGGCAATGTTGATATCAGACAATAAACCAAGAAGAGCAACATGGGCATGGAAGTGGAACTGCCTGGCAAGCTCTCCGTCCATGAGATTTGCACAAGCGAGGAGGAGCACAGAGAAGGTATGACTGTTGTACCCAAGGGAAGGCGACGTTCACTGGAGCTTCACCTTCGAGTACAGCTCCACACCTTCGAGCATTTCACCACCGCCAGCGAGCGGGAGCACAGCAGCGTTATAGGAAGTGAGGTCACGGTGGGGCATGGCCACGAAGATCTCCGATGCAGGCGCCGCGAGCGGTGTACCGGGTGAGCATGGTGTTGCAGTTGTACGAGTAGACGCTAGTACTGGACATTCTGGCAAACAGGCGGCGGGCGTCACGCGGGCTGCCGAGGAGGAAATGCACTACAGGAGGTGGTCGGCGCGCTGGCGGAGCAGGCGACAAGGCGCTTGAGGCCAGCGAGGCGGACGTAGAGGAGGAGGCGCGCGAGCGAGGAGAGGAGCGAGAATGGCGGGCGAAGGCCAGCGCAGGAGAGAGTGAGCAGGACGGAGACCGCGGCAGAGGCGTGGCTGCCGGCGATGCTGTGGTGGAGCGCGCCCTGGAGGCCGGAGCATGGCGATAAGGTCGGTGGCGGCGATCGGCCGGAGACGGCATTGGATGGGAAGGGGAAGCTTGGTGGGGCCCGAGAGGGCACTCATGTTCCCGTACCTCCATGTTTTGATCCCCAAACGCAGCCAAGATGAACCCGTGACAAGATGAACACTCTCTTTCAGCGTTTCTGATTGCAGTTGCAAGATGTGTAGATGAACCCGTGACAAGATGGACCGCATTACGTGAAAGAATTCCTTCTGCCTTCCAAGCCTAAGAAACTTCTTTAGTGGTGGGGCCATATCTAGTTTCACACTCTCCTGGTTCATCATTTTTTACAACGGTATAAAACCCGGCAACCGGAGGATTTTGGAGACTTGGAAAGGATTGATGTGTATTTTCTTTTTAGCGAATGATGTGTATTTGTTGGGTGCTTTCACTGAGTGGCTGGAGGCCTTTTATAGATCGGCTTAATTGTGTTGCTTGCACTGGGTTTTGGGATTTAATTAGCACATGGTAGGATCATATCTCAGCTATTTCATGGCCCTTTGATATAGCACGCATCTCAACAACAGAGGCAACCAGTGCACAACAAATCCACGATCATTCCACACATGGTCATGTTCTAGCTCTAATTATCATAGAGCACAACATTTCCAAATTGTAGTCATATTTTTCATTAAACAAACGAAACAACTTGATGGTAGAGAACCTCATAGAGATAGTGTTCATTCATTTTAGACAATTTACAGGCGCACAAATAACTTGATGGTAGCTTGAACACCTGATGACCTGACAAGTGTGAAAGAAAGAAAGAAAGAAAAAAAGAAAAAACCAGCTTCACACACTGGAAATTCAGGCCAATTTAGTTCCCGAATTAAGGACTATTATGTAATTCACGGCAGGATCAACCGTTTGATACTACTGAGCCTTCGACCGTACCATGAGATGGACCAGCACAATTTCCAATGGAAAACGATCTTGTTAGACCGACTGATCCGAAGCCAACATTGGCCGTCTCCCTCGTCCGCCACGTGTCCCATGACCCATGCGTCCAACGATCAAATTTTGTTCCGTTGCAGCACGCGCGGCTGTGGCTCGCTCGCAGCCTCTTTTCATCATGTGCCCAGCTAGCTCGGTGGCACCCTTTCCCATCACGCGTGCAGCTGGCTCGGTCGCATGCTCGAAACCCTTCACAGCACGCGTGCAACATAAAAAATCCCATATGCATCGTTTTGTCACAACATCAATCTCATATGCAGCATTTGTAGCATCCAAAACCCATCGCAACATTGGTCTCTCGCAACATAAAGATCTCATACGCAGCATTGCGTCGCAAAATCAAAATTCTCGTAGACAGCATTTGCAGCATTGAAACAAATCCCCTCGCAGCATAATCATTGTCACATAATGCGCTTGCATTAGCAAAACAAATGCATGCTCGTGGCATCTATAATCATCTTTGAAACATCGGGGAAAAAAATCAAACACATTACCTTTTTTTCTGGCACCGGTGGCTCCCGCGACAGTGACGAGGTCGGATGGTGGCTCCAAATGAGGAAGGACGAATGGTTGGGTTGCGGTGGCGTACCGCATCGGGAAGATGAGCGGGGGAACAGGACGGCGGCAGGAGGCGTTGCAGCGGCAGCGTCAGGGGCACCGTGCACGAGACGTGTCGCTCGGCGGTGTTTGAGGCGTCGGCGCGTGGCAATTGTGAGGCCGTATATACGTGCATGCTGCGGAGACTCGGCGGCTGCATGCTGCATGCTTGCGGCCGCTGCATACGCCGATACGTGCTGCTGTGTGGAAGTTACGTAAACCAAGAGCTATTCTCCAGTGCTTGGAAATTTTCAAAACCGTCCATTATAGCAGATCTAACGTCTCCTATCCCTACGCGGAGGATTCCAGGATTGCCTCGTTGGGATCCAGGAGAAGAATTCGGGATGAAAGTTGCTGAATTTGGAAAGACATCTTACCCCTTTCAAAATCAACAGTCTTGAATAGGGAGGTACCAGTACCTCATGGTACCTCACAAGTACGATAGAATTGCACAATCCAGTTATTCCAACTAGAAGAGAGATTTGATATGAAATACTATACTCGAGGAATGCAAGCCACAATTACAGAGTGCCAATTAGATTGTTTATCCTTCTTGGATGAATATCTAGTAATCATACTAGTCATCAAATCAGTTCTATAGGGATGTTTATAGAAGCCTGGAAATCCCCCCAATCGTACTTGAATGGAAGAAGCAATTAGTAGCTACAGAAGAAGAGAAGAAATTAGTGGTATGTTTGAATTATCAAACCCATGCTCAAAATCCACTTCCAAGTCACATCAGGCTTGGCTCACAAGTAACAAACGCTAACCTAAAGAAAATGTGATACCCTCTTTTTTAGCCCTTCTGATTACAGTAGTTGCAGGTCGAAGATGAGCTATACTACATAGTTTCTACGTGACAAGATGGATTGCATTACGTGAAAGTATTCCTGCTGTCTTCCAAGCCTAAGAAACTTCTTTAGAGGCGGGGCTAGTTCCGTACTCCTGATCATCTTTGTTCATCATTTTTTCTGAGAATAAGGCAATTCTATTGATGCATGACGCAACCGTATAAAACCCGGCCACCAGAGGATTTGGAGGCTTCGAAAGGATTGATGTGTATATGTTGAGCTCACTGAGCGGCTGGAGGCCTTTTATAGATCAGCTTGTGTGGCTTGCACGGGGTTTTCAGCTTTGGTTAGTACATGATAGGACTCGTAGGACCATATCTCTGCTATTTCATGGCCTTTAATATAGCACGCACAACAATAGAAGCACCCAATGCACCATGGATCCGTGATAGCTCTAATTATCATAGAGTACAAGGTTTCCAAATGGTAGACAGATTCTTTTTCTTGGACGAACCAAACAACTTGATGGTAGAGAACCCCACAAAAATATTGTTCATTCATTTTAGATAATTTACAGGCTCATAGTACAAGAGACAAAGGACAGAGCTAGTCATAAGCATCCTCATGATGACAGCTTCACACAGTGGAACTTCAGGCTAAATTAGTTCCCCAAGGACTATTCTATAATTCACAGCAAGATCAATTGTTTGATATTAGCTTCGATACTTGGAGCCTTCGACCATACCATGAGATAGAACATCACAATTTCCAATATATTGAACAACATAATGCGCCTACTTGCAGGTTTACAAGTTAGATGGTTCTGTAAATCTATTCCAGCTTTGTCATAGTGATACAACAATTGGGTTCATTGAACCTGAAAGTTCTGTCGCCTTCATGCCTTGTATGGATAGGCAAGTAGATCAAAATATAATGGCTTAAACATGTCCGGGTACTAGGGCTCCGGATAGTTAGGATATGGATTGAATTCAAGAAATTCCGTCTGCGAATATAATGTCAAAAATAGATTCCACTGCAAAAATGAGGGAGATAGAGTGTAATTGTCAGATATGTTACTCCATAACTGGAATAGCTTCAGGTCAAACCATTACCAACAACCAAACTTTCAGCTACCGTTTCATTCCTTACCTTCATCTTTTGGTATGTTTGGCTGGTCTATAGAGGTAATCAAGGAAGATTTCCTCCCTTCATGGTTAGTGACGGGTTTGCTTTATTTCCCCTTCATGAGGAGTAAACCATCAAAGCAAACTAGAATCTGAATGGAATTCATTTCTCCGGAAGCCTACCCACTCGGACTTGGTTTGAGAAGTAATTTTCCAATTATTTGTTGCCGATTGAGTGAAATACCAAGGGGAATCGAATGAAGTAGATACTGGATCCGAGTTCCCATATCTTACTCACCCTCATGCAGTCATGCCCAAGTTCCAGATGAGCAGTTTGGCAATCCAGTTTTTTTTTTTGAAGGAATGCCATCATGGCTGATTTTATTAATTGGCAAAAATAGTTACATCATCCACGATTACATCCACAAGGAAGTCAGGGGGATCTGCCACACACGCACTAAAAGAGCATCAGCTTTACTAGCTAAAACATGCGCCGCCCTATTAGATTCTCTTGGACAATGCATAAAACAAACATCGGCACAACCACTAGAAGAGGGATTTGATATGAAAAACTAGACCCGAGGAATGCAAGCCACAATTACAAGTGCCAATTAGATTGTTTATTCTTCTTGAATGAATATCTAGAAATCAATCCAATCATCAAATCGGTTCTATAGGGCTATTAGAAAAGCCTGAGAATTCCCCAAATATACTTGAGTGAAAGAAGCAATTAGTAGCTATGGAAAAAGGGAAGAAAGTAGTGGCATCCTACAAGAGTAAGGGGAATTCAGACACCATAGCTTATCTATAATGCTATGTTGGTAGATAGAAGATTCCTGAATAGGCAGCAGTGCGAGATGGAGCTATGTGTGTGTTCCAGGGTAAACTATAATACACGAAATTCTATTCCTAGGCATGGTTTGACCTAAATGTGTTCTGGAACCTTAGTAGCAGCCACAGAAGTTCTGAATTATCAAACCCATGCTCCAAATCCACTTCCGAGTCACATCAGCACTGATTCACAATTGCTATCACATTGGGCTTCATAATTCAAGAAAAATGTGACTTCCTCCTCTTTTTGAAGATTCCTGAGTGACTAGATGGATCGCATTACGTGAAATTATTCCTGCTGCCCTCTAAGCCTAGTCGTTCCCTACTCTTCTGATGATCTTTGTTCATCATCTTTTTCCCGAGAATAAGCAATTCTATTGATGCATGATTGCTATAAAACCCAGCCACCAGAGGATTTAGAGGCTTAAAAGGTACTTCCTCTGATCCTAAATTCTTAACTCAAATTTGCCCAAATATGGTTGTATCTATTCTTAAAATGCGTGATACACGTAATATTTCGACAGCAATTTAGGATCAAAGGGAGTATTTTTTTTTTACAGCGGGCGCTAAAAGGATTGATGTGTATATGTTGGGCGCTTCAGTGAGTGCTTGGAGAGCTTTTATAGATCGGCTTGTGTGGCTTGCACGGGGTTTTCAGCTTTAATTAGCACATGGTAGGACCATATCTTTGCTATTTCGTGGCCTTTAATATAGCATGCACCACAACAACTGAAGCACCCAGTGCATCATGACTCCATGATTATTTCACAATTATCATAGAGTACAGGTTTCTAAAAGGTAGACAGATTCATTTTCTTGGATGAACAAAACAACTTGATGGTAAAGAACCCCACAACAATATTTTTCATTCATTCCAGATAATTTACAGGCACACAGTACACGAGAAGCTTCAACACCTGCGGACCTGCTAAGTGTGATAGAAAGAAAACAAACCTCTAACCTCCAGAATATGACTGTTACATAGTATCACGGAAAACGGACAGAGCTAGGTAATAAGCATCCTCACCTCACGATGGCAGCTTCACACACAGTGAAACTTCAGGCCAAACTAGTTCCCCAAGGACTATTCTGTAATTCACGGCAGGATCAATTGTTTGATATTAGCTTCAATACTTGGAGCGTTTGACGTAGCATGAGATAGAACATCACAATTTCCAATATGTCAAACAAGATATGCCTACTTGCAGGTTTGCAAGTTAGATGGTTCTGTAAATCTATTCCACTTTTGTCACAGTGATACAACAATTGGATCCATTGAACCTGAAAGTTCCCTCGCCTTCATGCCTTGTATGGATAGGCAAGTAGATCAAAATATAATGGCTTCAATATGTCCGGGTAATAGGGCTCCCGATAGTTAGTATATGGATTGAATTCAACAAATTTCATCTGCAAATATAATGTCAAAAATAGATTGCACTGCAAAAATGAGGAAGATAGAGTGTAATTATCAGATATATTGTTCCATAACTGGAATAGCTTCAGGTCAAACCATTACCAAAGACCAAACTTTCAGTTACTGTTTCATTCCTTACCTTCATCTTTTGGTATGTTTGGCTGGTCCACCAAGAGTTGACGTAGTGCAGCGATGTCACTAGAACTGCAACGGAAAGAAAGAGCACGCATAATGTAAATAAAGGAAGATGACAATGTGAGGATTGAGATGGGATAACAACTGCTACAAAATGATCAGTCATGGGCAAACAAACAGAGATACAGAATTACAGAGAACAAATCTAAGGAACTGAACAGAGAATTCAGTGGTGAGAACATTTGAACTTGCCTGCTCTTCCATGTCAGCAAAGAGATGACTGATGATTTTAGTGCATACCTTGCAACAGAATGTAGGTAACGTCAGGAACAGCAAAAAGAAGTAGGATCTATTATGGCAAGAGAAAGCACTAATATTCATATCATTGTATTGTTAATGAAGAAACATGCATAGGGTATCTTAATGTATGATGTCAGCAAACAAAATACCATAACATTTGATTTGAATGGAAGGAATGTGGTCAAGTGAATGAAGAAACATGCAGATGGTGGTGTTGGCGAACTTGAATAACACCATAACATTTTATTTGAATGGAAGGAATGTGGTCAAGTGAATAAAGCTTCATATTAGTAAAAATAGCATTTGAAGATGTCCAAAAGAAACAGCAGGTTCAGTTATACGAATTTCCATTCAGTTCTTACTCAGCCTGGTGCATGTCAGACAGTGTTTGTAGCCCATCCAAGCAGTACGCAATAGTCGGCAAAATCCCCACTTGTAATTGCAATTGTTTCGCAGTGAGTGTCGATCCACCTCTCACCATCTGATTAGTATTGCGCAGCGCCTTATTCAAACCTTTGGCAATGCCACTGAACTCCTCCCTGAAAAATTGCAGCAGAATTACAACACAAACTCGACTCAATACATTACCATGTGCTTCTAGAGTCACGTCGTCCAAAACTAAAATTGGTTGCAACAACAGCTGTTGGCAGCTTACAGTGTCTCCCTCATGGAAACGAATATGAGCTCAAGGCTCTCCATCTGCTTCCCCAAGAGATCCTCCCTGACGTTGGGCACACACCCAAGTACACCGTAATTTTTAGCGTCTCCAAGTACCTGCTTATGACAAGACACAATGAGTAAATTTTAATTATCCAGAGAGTGGAGAAATTAAACATTGCAATTCAACAAAGAGTCACTCAAATTATACGAACAAGAACAAGCAGCAGTACAAGGGTTCACCGGTCCCAAAGTTTCCTTTTTTTTTTTTGCAAGTACCAAAGTTTGCTATTGTAACCTATATTTTTGCAAGGCAGATAGTGCAAGGGAGACAACGAGATGAGAGTAATCAACGTTACCGGAAGGCGAGCGATGATGGCGGCGGCGTTGGAGAACTGGGAGAGGAATCGGGAGTTGAGGTCGTCCCACCGCTCCGTCTCCTCCCGTGCCTTCCTCACCCGCTGCTGCACCTTCCGCACCACTGCCTCCATCCTGATCGTCCGCTCTTCTCTTCTCTCTTCTCCAACGCCGGTGCTCCAGTCCCCGCTAGGAGTGACGGCGGCTGCGGTGGAGCGATGAGGAGGAGTCGGCGGCGGCGCGAGCGAGTCGTCTGCGCGTGACGGACTGAGCCTGGCCCGATAAGGCCCATCCGAAAAGCCCTAGGAGAGTTGCTTTTGTGGGCCTGGTATGGGCTGGGCTGGGCTATGCAGGTTAACTATAAAAGTCGTAGCAGAATACTTCGACCAATTCGCCAGGCTGTATATTCTCAAAAAAACTAAACAAATTCGCAGGCTGTGTTTTCTCAAAAAAATAAACACGAAAAAAATCAGCGGGCTAAAGAAAAGGTGGCTGTGTTGACTGTTCTAAAGAAAAGGTGGCTGTGTTGACCGTTCTCGACGCGACGCCGATCTTGTACAGGTACCTAACAAAAAAAATGCCAATGGTACTTGTAGTACACACTTACGCTCTACGCTCTACTACATCAAAGAGGATTAGCTATGGATTATGTGATACAAAAGTAATATCGTTGTAAGGAAATATAAAGACTCTAGCGTGTAACACAAAGCGATATTCTGCACTTTTTGTGTCTCACAATATAATCTACTCCCTCTGAGACTCTCTGATCCATTATAAGTGTCTCATATTTAGCATGAAGTACGATTTTGTATTAAGTTAGTACTTCACAGAATCTACACTTATTATTCATCGGAGGAAGTGCATTCTAGTGGTCTCCAAGACGTACTCGATATCTTACAATTTAGAATTTGCTCCCTCTATTCGTATATACTCCATATAAAATGAGTATATTACGAAAATATATACTGATCTACCTACCTACTTACCTTTGTTCTAAGTCGAGTTTTTTTAAATTTGACCAAATTTATAGACAAATCTACTAGATCTAAAATATCATATGAGTATGTTTTAGTAAAATAAAACTCTTATATGGGCCGGGCCGTAAATTATACGTGGCGACGATCAAGTCAACATTTTGCAATCACAAGTCAAGACGCCCACGTGGCGCAATCAATCCTACATGGCAAAGGAAGACTAGTCAACAAGTCAAACCTCTCATGCCATGGTCAAAGGTTCAAGCCACCAACAATACGGCCGTACGACGGGGAGTCGAATCCTCTTCAATTTTTGGATGTCTACTCCATCGCCATACGGGCCGTCAAGGGAGGTCCCGTCGAGATGTGCAACCTCTTTCCGCTTGCGCTCACTGGAATGGCGCAAACTTGGTTTTATAACCTGCGGAAGAACTCCGTGCACTCGTGGGAACGCCTCTAAGAGGTCTTCATCGCCAACTTTCAAGGAATCTTCAAAGAACCCGTACAGGCTCATGAGCTACACGCCGTGAAACAAAAGCCGGGGGAATCCCTCCGAAGCTTCTTCCATCACTTCGCGAAGGTACGAAGCCAAATCGCCAACCCACCGTCGACCACCGTGATCGACGCATGAGTGCAAGGCCTTCTCCAAGGAGAAGTAAATCGGGCCCTAAGTCGCAATCCTCCAAGGACGACTGAGGAGCTTTATCGGATCTTGCAGGAATACGTTCGAGGCTAAGACGGGGACATTGCTAAGAAGGACGCGCCACGCGCCGCTCCTGAAAGAACTCCCTTGTCCGACAAACCCCCTGCGCCTGCTCCATCTTCCAAGAAGAAGAGGAGGTCGGGAAAAAATGGCGCTGGCGACCAAGCCCGGAAAATCTTCGCCGTCGAAGGACAAGCATCATCCCAAAAGACCTGGCAACCCAAGAAGCCACCTCGTCCGACCGAGGGAGGAACTGGAAAATGCCTCATCCACAACTCGGCAAGCCATAGCACCGAGGAGTGCAACACTCTCATCACGACTCGCGAAGAATTCCAGGCACGAATGCAGGCCCGGCGCAAGGATGAAAAAACTGCCGAGGCTCCGCGCCCCGCCAACGTCCTCGTGGCTGACCCGGCACCTAAGGAAGACAACCTCCCGTTTCAGGAACCCACGCATCACGTCGGACTGATACTCGGGGACTCCGCCACAGGCCGGGGATCGAAGCGGCAACGCAAGGAGTATGCTCGCGAAGTCAATGTTGTAGGAACCTTCACAACTTCGACGTGGTGGACATGGAGGCCTCCTTTAACGCCATCCTCAGGATGACTACGCTAAACCGTCTCTGCGTCGCCGTCCACCACAACTTCTTTTCTATGAAGATCTCAGGCCCAAAAGGCGTGATAACGGTCCGCGGCGAGCAATCTTCCGACAGGAAGACCCTCTACCGCCATGAGACCAAGTGCGTCAAAAAGGGAGAATCATCCAAGAGTATCAACATGCTTTCGAATGCAGGAACATCCGGAACCGATCATCTGGAGCGCTACATCTCTAAGCCCCTCCCCGAAGGAGAACTCAAGGAGGTACGTGTCTCCCAAAAAGACGCCACGCGCACGGTGAAGATCGGAGCCGACCTCCCGAGTAAACTCGAGGAAGAACTCGTCGACCTACTTCGCAAGAATTCCGATCTCTTCGCTTGGTTGCCTTCTGACATGGGAGGAGTCCTGCGCGACATCATGGAGCATCGCCTCGCCTTAAGGCCCGACAAAGCTCCCGTAAAGCAAAAGCTTCAGAAACTCTCCACCGAGCGATACGAGGTCATCAAGCAAAAAGTCACCAAACTTTTCGACGCCGGGCTAATCCGAGAAGTTTGGCACCCCGAATGGTTAGCCAATCCTGTCTTGGTGAAGAAGGCCAACGACAAGTGGCGAATGTGTGTTGACTTTACCGACCTGAACAAGGCGTGCCCCAAGGACGACTACCCGCTCCCTCGGATCGACCAACTGGTCGACTCCACAGCGGGATGCGAGAGGTTGAGTTTCTTGGATGCCTATTCAGGATATCACCAAATCCACATGGCCAAGGAAGACGAGGAAAAAACCAGCTTCATCACTCCCATCGGCACCTTCTGCTATCGCAGGATGCCTTTTGGTTTGAGGAACGCCGGCGCAACTTTCCAACGCCTCGTCAGCCTCATCCTCAAGGAACAATAGGGAAGGAACGCCGAAGTATACGTTGACGACGCCGTCATCAAAAGTCAAATTGCAGGGACCCATCCGAAGGACCTGCAGGAAACCTTCGACAATCTTCGGAAAAGTGCGCATTTGGAGTTCGAGGAGGGAAACTCTTAGGCTTCCTTGTCTCTCAGCGGGGGATCGAGGCCAACCCGGAAAAAATCCGGGCCATCCTGAAGATGGAACCTCCTCGCTCCGTCAAAGATGTGCAACGCCTAGCGGGAAGAATGGCGGCCCTGGGACGATTCGTCGCCTGGTCGGCCGAAAAGGGTCTCCCTTTCTTCAAAGCCCTGAGGAGTTTCGACAACTTTGAGTAGACCGATGAAGCTCAAAGGGCCTTCAAAGAGCTCAAGACCTATTTGTCGACCCCTCGGCTTCTCACGAGCCCAAAACAGGGGGAGCCTTTGCTCCTGTACCTCGCCGCGACCCTGGTCGCCGTAAGCGCATCACTCGTGAAGAAAGAAGATGGGTCACAACGCCCGGTGTACTACGTGAGTGAAGCTTTGGGAGGAGCAAAGGGTTGATACACCCAGATCGAGAAGATCGCGTACGCCCTCCTCATGGCCTTTCGAAAGATCCGTCATTACTTCATGGCCACACCATCATGGTGCCAACTACCTTCCCACTCAAGGAAGTCTTCGGCAACAAGGAGGCCACCGGAAGAATCGCCAAATGGGCAACAGAATTGGCGCCTTTCTCGTTGGAACTCATGGCAAGAACGGTCATAAAATCCCAAGTCCTGGCTGACTTCGTGGACGAGTGGCATGCCCCACGAGCCTCGCCCGAAGAAATCACATCCAAGACCGAGCCCCTTGAACCACATTGGATAATGAGGTTCGATGGTTCTAAGCGCCTCGACGGTGCGGGGGCTGGAGTTATACTCATCAGCCCCGAAGGTAAGATCTTGGAGTATGCCGCCCATCTTGACTTCAATGCCACCAACAATATGGCAGAATACGAGGCACCACTTCTTGGACTTCGACTGGCCAAGGCCATGGGAGTCCGACGCCTTCTCGTCCAAGGAGACTCCCAACTGGTAATAAACCAAATGGACAAGTCATATCAATGCCTTAATGAAAGAATGAAGAAATACATCGAATAAGTTCGCAAGATGAAACGGTATTTCGTGGGCATGAAGGCGCGACGCATTCCACGAGGAGAAAATCACCTGGCTGACAGGTTAGCCCGAACAGCCGGTTCCAAAGAACCGCTACCACCCGGTGCATTCTTCGAAGTAATTCGCGCCTCATCCATAAATGAAGAAGCCGACGCCCTTGACGAAGCTTCAAAGACCAGCATGGTCATCGACGCTCCACTCTCTTGGATGACACCGATTATCCGCGCCTTGAAAGACGAGGTGGACGAAGAAGCAGAAGGCCCAAGCGCCAAAACTCTGCTCGCAAAAACCAAGATGTACGTTTTCCTCGACGGCATCCTATATAAGAAAGGAGCGGTCGCGTTGCTTAAGTGCATAACTCCTGACCGAGCAGAAGAGCTCCTCCTGGAAATCCATTCAGGAATATGCGGCCACCATCTTGCGCCAAGGGCCACCGCGGCAAAAACCTTACGTAAGGGATTCTATTGGCCCACCATGGTGCAAGACGCAATCACCATATTGCGGAAATGCGAAGCTTGCCAGAAAATGGCTAAGTCAATCCATGCACCCGTGACTTCCCTGAAGAATATCCCGATAACATGGCCATTTGCACGTTGGGGAATGGACCTCCTCGGGCCTTTCCCCGCATGCAACGGGGGCTACAAGTACCTCGTGGTGACGATTGATTACTTCTCCAAATGGATAGAAGCAGCGCTGCTTGGCAAGATCACGTCACAGGCCGTTAAAATTTTTTCTAGGAAAACATTATATGCCGATATGGCGTCCCGCGAGAGCTAACCGTGGACAACGACAAACAGTTCGACTGTGCGGAATTCATCAAATTCTGCGAATGCCTTGAGATCAAGCTGCACTTCGCATCCGTAGCTTACCCCAAGAGCAATGGCACATGCGAAAGGGCAATTGGACTATTCCTCCAAGGACTCCGCCGAAGGGTAGAGCACACGGTTAGCAAAGCAAGGGGAGCATGGGGAGATGAACTTGCTAGCGTGGTTTGGGGCATACACACCTCCGTAAGCCGTTGCACAGGCCGAACACCATTCTCTTTGGTATATGGAGCCAAAGCAGTTCTTCCCACCGAGGTCGAGTTCCGCTCACCTCGGGTCGAAAGGCTCCAAGAAGCCACCCCAATTGCTTTCATCGGAAATGAAGAGCAAAACAAGACGGCCGTCGATCTTGTGGATGAAGCTCGTGACAAAGCTCTCATGAGGCACGCCGTCTACGAGCAAAGCGCCGCACGCTTCTACAACACAAAGGTGCGGGAACGAGCCTTTTCCAAGGAGATCTCGTACTGAAAAAGAATGTCGACCCGAAGCTCCAGCGCAAACTCGACCCTAAATGGGAAGGACCTTACCGCATCACCGCAGTATTGGGAAATGGTGCATACCACCTCGAGAATATGAAAGGGCAAAATCTTGTCCATGCCTAGAACGACGACAAGTTCCAGCGTTTCTACGCCTAAGGAAGACCTTCAAGGGCAATCCTTGCCGCACGAGCAGGGAAGGGTTGGCCAACGACAAGGGTCCCTTGGGAAAACTTGAAGGCAGCGCCTACACCTCGCTCCAAGGGGCCTCGCGCGCACGCTTGTCCCCACGATGCCTCGACGATGACGAGCCTCCGCAGCGGTTCCTTGGCCGCCAAAACGATCACCGTGAAAGCAAAGACGTGGCTAAAAGCCCCCTACAAACACCAAGCCCTGGAGAAATCTCGGACGCCGCCGAACGAGGCTTCGGCGCCGGAGAAGTCGGACAAGGCCGGTGTGAAGCTCCACCACTGGCCCTTGGTTCCATTTTATAGGCCTCAGGGGGTCCTTGGCGTTCGGGCCAGCCAACCCAAGCTTGACACATCGCCGTCCTTTGTCACAGTGCATCAAGACAAGAAGGGAGAAAAATGGGCAAGGGAAACACCTCCTTTCCCCAAAAGGAGGCCGGCTTAGCCAAGGGAGGGCGCCCCCCTCGCGGGCCCGGCGTCCCGACCAAGCCCGCGTCACCGCCGGTGACGAACGCCGCCTGTGAAAGAGAAAAGGAGCACCGGTCCCTCCTCCTCCCGTATAGAGGAGGAAGACGACCAAGGACCGTCCGATCCAGGGCGTCCCGCATCCTGGACCGTCCGATTTCACTTAAGCGAAATCTGAACCGGTATCGGGCCTAGCCGGGCCCATGAAACCAGCCTGCGTAAAAAAAAAGAAGAAAAGAAGAAAGGGAGGAAGCCCGCTCACGCCGGCCCAAGTACTGGCCCAGTTCGCGCCCGAGCGCGCGCGGCCGGCCCAGCTAGCTCACGCGGCCGGCTGGGTTCGAGAAATTTGCGAGTATGCCCAAGAATTTGGAGAAATTGCAGCCTAATCCTCGGAAATTTTGGGGAGACCCTCGAGGTCCATGATTTTTGCAAAATAGTCCTTCGGGACACCGATTTTCTCGCAAAGAGACCCCTAAGGCCCCTCTCATGTCATGCTCAAAAGGTCAAATGAGTTAGAGTAGGGGGCAAGAAAGGTGTGAGGAGGGGGCCCTTAGTCCATGGTGGACCATGGACCAAGCCCCACTTTTCTCACATGGTGCACACAAAAGCTATGGACCAAAGGAGCAACTTTGGCCATTTTGCCACCGCTTTTCTCTCTTCCTTAAGGGTAGCCATGGTCTTTTGTCATGGACCCCTAAGCTATAAATACCCCCCATGGGGGGCATGTACCATTCACTCTCACTTGCATAAACTCAAGGAGAAAGGGCTAGAGAGCCTCTTTGAGAGGAGCTCTAGTTTCGGGATCTCGGGAAGCCTCGTTCGGCCCGAGCCCGAAGGAGAGGGAATCGGGTTAGAGTCTTAAGGGTATCTCGACCTCGCTATTTGGAAAGCCTCGTTCGGCTCAAGTATGAGGCGGCTCCTTTCGACCTCTCGCTAGGTGATTCGGGGAGTCTCGATCGATCCGAACGCTTTAGCTAACGACCCCCTCGAAGCCTCTACTAACATAGGACTAAGTTGCACCCGCAGGGTCGACCGAACCTATTCAAAAAATATCGACGTGTCAACTTGTCCAAGTGTACGGCGACCTTCACTATAAAGACGGCGTACACGCCCTATTTTTATACTCGCACTTGTGCCATCGAGTTTTGGCACTCTTACTCTAATTGTTGTGAAGAACAACAACAGAGTATATATGAATAATTATAGAATAGCATATTTAATTAAACTAATTTGGATTTTTATGTTGGTTGATTATTCAATATACTTGATCAATTTGGAGAAGTTTTGACTTATTATAAAGTTAGAATTTTTTATATTTATGAATGAACAGTGATAACCCAGTATACATCCTGACTATTTTCAAGAGCCTGTAGTATAAAAAGAACATCTTGGAGTATCTACTCTCGCGTGAGAACCAGCAAATTGAGCTGGACGGCGGCTGCTCCAAGGCTAATTAAATTAATCAGCTCTGAACAATTTAGGAGTACTCCTACTAGCCAAGAAAGCTTGCGTTGGACTGAAGATAGATTCCTTAATTGCATTTGCATGGGGTTGATGAATCAATGAAACATAGCAGCATCTGGGGAAGTAAAATTAAAGCTCCTCTCTAGGGATGCACTCTCTCATATTCGGTGTCCCTCCTAGCTCCAGCTTGGCTCTTCGAGATGCTCATTGACTAATCTAGATTTCTGACATTAATTAAGTTCTTCACACTAGTAGAGGTAAACACATAGTAGAGTAGTACACTCTCTCTCTGACTGTCTGTCTCTCTCTCTCTCCGACTCATGTGCCAAGTGCCGAGCAAGTTGCTACTGTACTTGAATGAAGCAAAATTTTCTCATCGCATTTCCTTTGGTAAAATAATTCTAAACTAGTATGCTGATCTTCTGGGCAATTAAACAACGGTACTGTAGTGCTTATTTTTATACCATACAACGTACAAAAGAATCATAAGAAAAACTACTCGAATCGTACTGACTATGTAGAAGAATCATTCGATCGACCATTGGAAGAAGGAAAAGAAAGAAAGAAAAAATGAATGTGGGACGGTCGATCCCCTCCCTCAAGGGTTGGTGTGTGGCGGCCATGCATATATGCATATACTTTGCTGATTTTAATTCCTAGCAAAAATAGAGTACTCCGTATATCTTTTTAAGTAATACTATCAGTTTGTGACGCGGCAGTTGGTCCTGATCTCGCCGTCGGCGCCGGTCTTGACATCGAGGGCGGCGAGCTTGTTGAGCGCGTAGCCGAACATGGAGTTGAAGAAGTCGGTGGTGGCGAAGAACTTGATCATCCAGCCGGTGGTGGGGTCGTCGCGGAGCTCCTGGTCAACGGGGAGCACGCCGCGACCGAGGAAGATCTGCTTGAAGTAGCTCTTGTCGACGGTGAGGATGCTGGAAGGGTCATCGAGGTAGACGATGTTGTCGAAGGGCTGGCCCTTGGGACAGGCGAAGGTTTTGAGGACCCACGCGTAGCCCGGGTCCATGGATGGGTCTGTCGCACCCGTGCCGTTGAAGTTGAATAGCCGGTCCATAATCACCGAGCAGTGGGTCACCCCCACCGTGTGCGCGCCTGCATGCATCGACGTCGTGTGCTCTCCAACGGTTAAACAACAAACAAAAAATGATACAAGCATCCCAATAGACTATCTTAGTTAGTGGTCTAATGAAAAGCCCCACCTAGAATCTTGTACTTTCTCCGGCCGGAATTAGTTATCGAAATATTACATGTATCTAGACGTTTTTTATACATAGATACATTCGTATTTGGACAAATTTGAGACAAAGTAATACTGATCGGAGGGACTACGTAATTGTATGTTAACCAACCTTACTCTCTATCTCCATTTAATATTTGTCTCATTAACAAAAACTTACATGATAAATATGCCAACAATACCTTGCAACTATGGGAGATGTCCTAAGCATCCGATCTCCCTAAGCATCCAGTTATATTTTGATTTCTCTAGTTGTTGTTTTTTCACGGCTCATAGTGATTTCTGCTCTACCCACTTACGAATGTGTCTCGATGAGATCTGAATCAACAGCTAGCAGGATATTTCCGGATAGAATATTGTTCACTAGGTACTTGAATACTTTGATTAGTGATTTGAGTTACAATCATATCGATCAGTCATACATATACATGCACTTCGCTACGTACTTGTACTAGTAGTCTAATACAAACTGTCATACTATGTTTTTTTATATGCGCCAGCTATGGAATACGTGACATTCCGTGTGTCGATGCACATTGAGATTGAATACGCCCCTGTTTCTAGGTCAAAGCTACGCGAGGCCTGCCACTAATATAATTAACTGTATATTGATCGATCAGAGGTGTTGGAGTACGTAGTACGTACCCATGAGCGTGACCATCTCGAAGGCGTTGAATCCCTTCTTGGCGAATACGTCAATGGCCTTGGGGATGCCGATGTGCGGCGACGGCAGGTCGCTGCACATCCACGCCGCCGACGACTTGCCGTCCAGCCTGCCCAGCTGCACCGAGTAGCTCGGCCCTCCACACTGCCAATGTCATGCGCGCGCACAATGCAGTTAACCGATCAGTCTCCATGTCCAAACGGAACAGATAATCGACGGACAGCGACAACGGAGATGGATGGATGAAATTGAAATACCAGAGCGACGGCGTCCCTGGTTGCGGCGATGATGATGTCGGCGCAGGAGACGACTCCGGGGCACTGCGCCTCGAGGAGGGACTTGACGTCGTCGATGAAGTCGAAGCCGAAGATGCCGCTGTTCTGCGGCGCCGTCTTCTCCGAGCTCGGCCCGTCCAGCAGCAGCGACGCGTCGCACCCCTGGTAAATCATATCGGCACACATCAATCAATCAAAGAAGAATTAATGGAAGAGAGCAAACTAGCTAGGCGAGATTAATTAAGGAGACTGCTTACTTCGACGAAGCAGTCGTGGAACTGCATGTGGAGGAGCCCGGCGACGATGCGCTGGTCCCAGGCGAGGCGGGCCTTGACGGCGCCCTGGATGATGGCCTCCACGCTCGTCCCGTTCCCGCACTTGCCGTCGTAGTACTTCTCCGCCAGCTGCGCGCCGCAGCACCACGCCGACCAAGCCAGCACCAAAAGCGCCGCGCACCGGCCGCCGGCAGCCTGCATTGTTTCTTCGATCGAAAGATCTCCGATATATATATGTACTCAGTCGATCGATCTCCCTCTCTGGATACACGCGCGCGCCGCTCCTATATGTACAGTACAGCCTGCCGCCGGCCGGCCGCGCGTATATAAATGTACGCCTGCGGGCTGCGGCGGCGAGCGGTGGCTGGTGAAGCGGAGGGCGGGCCCCGCGCTCTGGACGGCTTAATTTGCCGGCTCTGGCTTGGCTGAAATGAATGACGACGCGCGGCTGCTGGTGCGTGTTCGTGTGCGCGTGTGTGTCGGTGGAGGCTTGTTAATTTCTTCGCGAAGCCTCAAGGAGTGTGGTGCGCTCGGCTATATAGGAGAGGGCCACGAGAGCAATTGGCAGGAGGAGATCTCGGAGTCTCATGGCTTTACCAGCCTGGTGATCGAAGGAGAGTGAGATCGACGAAGGAGAAAGAATGACAGGTGTAGCTGTAGTGAGATTAATTTGCGTGCATGGAGAGTCGTGCATGCGTTCGGATCCTGCGCCAACGCGCTCCGTTTACCCGGCCGTGTGCCGCCACACGTGCCTGCACTGCGCCACGCCGGTGCCTGCTCCATCAGCTGTACCTGTACCAGAAGGATCAGATGTTTAACTTCCCAGGCCCTCTGTAAATCAGTAAAATGTATGCTGATGTGATATTCCCATGCCATGTATCTGTACCCGAGATGTGTTTTGCTGTCGGCATGGAGTGATTACTGGAACAAGAAAATGCTGGTTAATATTCTGGGCAACCAAATCACCTAATTAAGTACTACTTCGACGTAGTAAGTACACACTTCCACATATATGATATATTCATCGGCCAATCTAAGGGCGTGGCCCTCGCTGCCTTTGTTTTCGTAGGAGGAAGGAAGAGAGGAGCGGAGGAGTATTAGCTAGGATGGATCTAAAACGCCTTCATTCGTGTCACGTCTCTCATTTTTATGTTGGCACAGCACTCTTCTACTTGTCTGCTTGTTTATGCAAACACATTGTTGGACCAAAGTTAAGCTCTGTCCACATATATTCACCTCTCAGAGGGGTCAAAACAATCCAATTCAATTCAAGCACACTCGGGCAATCATTTGACCCATGTACGCATAAGATCCGCAAATGAAGGAATGATTAGTCCAAGAGTAATGCTTAGATCTCTCTGCATAATTCTCCCAGCTATAGCTAGCCATATATAGGGTGCGTTCTTTTCGACTTCTAGAACCGGCTTCTCCTAGAAACTGCTCTCACGTAGCTTCATGAAGAAGCCGTATCTCAGATTTAGTTAGGCATCCAAAGTAGTTTAGATCAAACTAGTTCGGTAACCTAATCAAATTTAGGTGATGGGTTTTTCAGAAAGCTGGAAAAGGACAGCTTCTCGAAGAAGTCGGTCTAGGAAGCCGAAAAAAACTGGCTCAGATCGTCAATAATTAACTAGCATGTTCGCTGCCTCTGAAATCTACACAGGCTTTTAAGAGCTAGCTAGCCCAGCTGAATAAACGGAATCGTGTGCACTGTGCAGTGGACTAGCACTCTTAAACTAATCCGTCGGGGTCGAATGATTACATGCGCCGACGGACGGACGGACGGATTCCGCACCAAGGATCACTGGAGTTTAAACTTAAGACATGTGGTAAACCGGCGGCTGGGCATGTGCCCGGATTCGAACGCAAACCGGCACTTCCGATCGATGCAACGAATTGGAGTACAGTATTGCATTATGCATGCAAATCCCAAAGAAGCTAGCTGGAGTATAGCCAGCTAGGCAGCCTAGCTAGCCTGCTTCTCTGTAATTGTTGGCAGTGCAAGTTCAGAGTTGTAGTGTGCAGTGTGCAGTTCGAGGTACGGAGTAGCAAGGTCACGAACGAACCATCTCGATCCATAGGAAGGATTTAGCTGGCTGTAGTAAATTACAGTAATGTAACTAGTACTAACTCCGTAGCAAATTACAGTAATACCCTGGCCGGCCGTTTGGTTACATGAGATTCTTATTTTGAAGTGACTAGTTTTGTGTAAAATCCTGCGAGTTCGCATGAAACGGAATGTAAACCTCATGATTTTGCATTAGCAGGACTTGCGCCTGGGTGCTTTATTTCTAGTACAAGACTTGCTGCTCGATCACGTCGTTAGTCTCCTATAGGTACTATGTAGGTAGCGTGATTTGACTTGCATTTGCTGGATCTTTATGCCTGAACCAACCAAACATTCAGTCGCTGGGGCACACATGCATGCATGCACATCTATTATGTACCAAACTCGGTCATGTGCAGTGCAGGCGATGCCGATCTCAACCTCCTGGTCTAGCTAGCCGCACAAGTCAAGGACTCGAGGTATCCACGAGCAACATCTCGCATGTTAAGCGAGCACACTAGCTAGAAGCTACGTGCATGTGCAGCCATGGCATGGAGATTGGAGTTGTCTCTCAAGTCAAAGTAGACACATCCCACCAACCAATACGAGTGAAGCTTGCATGCACTTCAGTCGTTCAATTCCGGAACAAGAACAACATCGGCAATAATACTCAATACTCACTCCGTCCAACAAAAGATGTCTCATGCTTGTTAAAATTTAGATATATCTAGACATGACTTAATGTATGATGCATTCAAATTTAGTCAAAGTTGAGATCCTTTGTTGGACAGAGTGAGTACGTTTTCTTTAGACAGAACATCACCAATACTAACATGCATGGGCGCCATAAGTTACTTAACCGTTAACACTGCATGCATGCGCTTCACCAAAATCAGGAGGAATTAAACTCCTTCTCGCTGCAGGGCGGCAGGTAAACATGTGCTCATTCGTTTTGAAAGATTTTACAGGATTTCAACCATTAGGAATTTTTCTTTTGTGTAGCATTCCTTTCATAAGAATAGAGATGACAGGTTTCTAAGGATTGTGTCCAAATTGATTGACTTAGTTCCTAAAGATTCTAAGCATTAGGTGACACCTTATTGAAAATTCTGAAGGATTGGAATGTGCATGACATAAAACAAGATGAAATATCCACGGTTTATGGAAAGTTAAAATTTCCCTGCAACTAAATCTCATCAAACCGTTCAATCCGTAAAAATCAAATGGCGGACAGCATAGTTGGAGCTAGCAACAGTCTGTTCAGCTGAGACAAGGCATTCGGAGGATATGGCATGCGAAACTAGAATAATGCTCATGCAACAACGGCTAAGAGATCAGACTCTCGGCAAAAGCAGTGCTTCTCTTCTGTGCCCAGATCCACCTGCAGGAATGCATGAACACCATGAGCAGTCACAATTCACATAACAGCAACCAGAAGGGTCAAAGCCATGAAAAACTTTCAGTTAGACAGTAGCCATTAGTTTACCTCATAGGCGTTTATGTCTGAGAAGAGAACCTGCAACCATTACCACCAGAACATGGTGAGAAGATCCCAGTAGCAGAAAAAATACATGATAAAAGAATATTGATAGAACAATCGTCTTAACAATTAACGCTGATAAAAGAAAGATGCAAGTTATGTCTTCTGTGTGTGGCTAGTGTGGGCTGGAAGAAGTGCAGTAGGAACGCATAATAGAGAGACTAACAGGCAGAAAATTTAACAACAGAGCAGAGGTTGTGTGATATTTATGCAGCAGATGGTGTTCATAACATCTAAGCACATAGAACAGAAACACATGGACTACGGTATTTCTCCAGAACTGGAGTTAGTTTAACATGGAATCGCTCTCAAAACATACAGGCAATTGGAATTCAATTCAGCAGTTATTGAAGCAGTTAGCATGACCCATGGGATGCTAGCTCAGTTTTGAGAGCAAAACAACTAGCTTACTAAAAGGGCATATCTACAACTTGTGTTGGTAAAAACAGGTCAAAGCAAGCAAACCAAAACTGAAAATAAGCATCAATTTATTTTATACAACCGTAACATCCCAAGTCCCAATTTTCATTAAAATCCCTCCTGAATCCAAAAGAAGCAGTACTACAGTAATAAGGAGTATTATAAAGATGCCAGAACAACACAGAGAACAATCTGCAAACATACAGAGGGGGTACTTAAAGTAGACACTTGCTTCAAATGCAAGCATTTGGTGCTTTGTTGTTCGTGAAAAGCTGACAGGCATCAAAAGAAGGTCCTTCAGAAAAGGAGAAATAATTTACTCACCTTCTTCCCAGCTTCAACTTCACTAACATCAGCACCAACCGATAATATCTGGCATAAAGCGAGCAACAACGTGAGACTATAGCCTGATAAAATCTGGCAGAAGCTTATAGTGACTCCAGACCATACCTCGCCCATCAAATATCTCTCGAACTTAACAGCAGATTTTGGTAGCAGGACTCCTCCAGCAGATTTCTGCAGGTTCAACATTTCCTTGGAAAAATCAGCTAGATGAAATGAAATTTTTTCTCCTAGAAATGCATAACATGAGTCTAACAATCACATTATTTCACAAGAATAAGCAGTGATACAGCCATAGTGAAGAAGGTATTGCTTCAAGACAAGTAGACAACAGTGGTAGTGAATTAGCAGTTAGTGCTAATCTCTAAGAAATGGATTTTGCCAGAGCACTGAATCCACAACATGTCAAAGTATTCACATGTCATGTATTTATGTGGTTAATACATATCCATGAATATTTACCACATGCAGAATTAACTCCATTGCGCTCTTTACTGAGTACCGACACATTTGCTTTGGCTGGGTTTTAAGTTGTACTCTCTATAGCGCCTCAAGATTATGGATTTTTATAAGCCACATTAGGATGTAGCTTCACATATACAATTCAAGTTCCATCTTAACTGAACTGGAAACAGGTTCATAAGTGGGGGAACACTACGAATTTGGTAAGCATATAGCTACCGATGAGGAAACAAGCAAGAATTGAAGTCTAATTTAGCGTTTCAGTATCCCAAAATGTGACCACTTCTCGCAACCTTCCTACAATTTCTGCGCCATTGATTCACACTAGATACTCGGAGAGATTCATTCGGCTAGAAATTCAGAAGCATCCAGTGTGCAAACTAAACACCACCAACCAATCGGAACGAACAAGCAAAAACAGAACTGCAAAACCAAAAGAAACTGGCTCGCAGGCAGATACCTCTGGAATCTGCTCGAGACGGACGAGCACCCGGTCAGACTGCGGCGCCACCTGACAGACGAAAACAACCACAGGCCAAGCACCAGAGCGTCAGACCGCTGAAACTAACTACTAATCACCATACTAAAAAACCATGGAACAGAACAACTAGCGGAGTATAGGCGTCTCCCTCGGCAGAGCGGAGGCGGGGTGTCACCTTGGAAGGGTCGCAATTGAGGGCGGCGCGGACGCGGAGAGCGGATGCAGCGCGTCGGCCGGGGGCGACGGCGGCGACGAGTGGTCTTCGGCTGCTGCTGCTACCGCCGGGGGCGCCGTGGAGGAGGAAGGGCGTGGCCGAGGCGGCGGCGAGGAGGGCGGGGGCCATCAGGGAAGGAGCAGGAGGCGCGCGGAGGGTTCTAGAAGCAGAGGAAGGTTTTGCTCCAAGGAGAGGGGGCGCTTCTCTTATCTGCTTTCCTTTCACAGGATGAAGACGGCAACGTCGTTCTTGAGGGTGATTCCAAGGGTTTTAACGGGCCGGGCAGCTTCTTAATGGGCCGTCATTCAGTAGATTGCTAAACCATAACCTCTCCTGGCGTGGACTCTAGACCTTGATGTGGCTGGCTGGGTTAGACATGGGCCACTGGCAGTATGCAGCAAGACTCATCAGCTCAAAAAAAAAAAGTCCATATTTCATCCCTAAAAAACGGGCTGTTGGTAAACTTGGATTGCATGGA
The DNA here is from genome assembly GCF_000005505.3 of Brachypodium distachyon. NCBI lineage: Eukaryota > Viridiplantae > Streptophyta > Magnoliopsida > Poales > Poaceae > Brachypodium > Brachypodium distachyon. The sequence goes on along the minus strand of NC_016133.3, from coordinate 35,994,907 downwards.
GGTTATTGACACGATCATTCGTGGTGATTTTAAACTTAGCCCGGCTGCGGCAATTTATGCCGATTGTTTTTTAGCTTGTTTTAATTTTGTGGAGGTTGTGTTTGAGCATTGTCCTAGGAAAACTAATAAGGCTGCTCATGTTTTAGCTAGTCATGCGGATGGGTTCTTGGCTAATGTTTGGCATAATGACCCTTCGGATTTTATGTTGGATGTAATCACAAACGATGTAACCTTATTTCCTGATTAATAAAACATGCCATGATGGGTTTCTCTAAAAAAAACTGGAAAACCGTGGTTTTGGGGATTACGTGGCACATTTAAAACAGTTTAGAGGGTGATTATGACTGTTTGAACTTTTTTTTACTGATGAAACAAAAAAATCCTTTGTCTTGTTTTAAATAATTGGAAAGAAAAACTATGTACAGTGATAACCATCTTAATTAAATGTATTAATAATGGTGACCTTAATCAACAACCATCAAGAAAATATACCAGAAAATGAATTTAAAAGATAATGAAGCGAGGATGCAATACGGGAGATGGAGGCGATGGAAAGACAAAAAATGGCCCACTCAACTTCTTCAACGTTCAAATAGTCAATTACTGTTTCTGATGCCCGGATCCATCGTCGTGCACAGCTCTGCGCGGAGATGCATCCCTTGACCACAAATCTGTAAGCTGCATCAGGCGATCGAGCAAGCATGCGGAAAAAGGCAAGTGCCGCGAAGAAGCTATGTCTTCATTGAGTACTCCATAGGGTTTGCCTTGCCACGACGATATCCTCGAATTTCCGACGCCTGCCATTCCCAGCTTGCAATGTTTATTTATGACGTGTACATCTACAGCTCCTTGATCCACTGTGAACTGAACTACCCAGGGAAAGCCGATAGCCAGACTCGCTTGATAGTTGGAAGTGTACGTGGACGTCGACACTTTTGTGCCATGTTCCAACCAACCCACCGGTTGATAGTTTTCTTCTTTGGAATCGGAGCTACTCCAAGACCACCGGTTGATATATAGCATGTCAATAATTAAAAGCTCAATTTAGTTTGGCTGGGTACGCGAAAGGAGTGAATTTGGCGTGATAATCAAGCCTTTTTCCACTAAAGGTCTTTTGGGCGTGAATGCACCATTATTGTACGGACTTGGAAGGTGGAAACACTACGGTACATGAAAAATCCTATATTTGACACCATGAACTTGACATGGGGGAATACTTTAGATCAAATCTCTATTCACAGGCAATCACCAGACCGGCAAGTGACTTGGCAGGTGTGGGTGTATGCGGTTGATGATGTGTGGCGAAAACTATAGGCCTTTTTATACTTTATAAAGTGAACCTGTTAAAAAAACATATTTTAAAGTTTACTTTACTTCTTCTGAGAAACATTCACATGTGCACAAAGTATTAGTGAAAATTTCATATATTTGTTTATTTGACATAAATGCAATATGGATCGCTGGCTCTAGTGAATCCGTTTTAAAAAGAATAAAATACACCACTAGTCCATGAACACGGTAAAAATGAACACTTAGTCCACGAACTCGAAAAAAAAGCACACTTAAACCCCTAAACTGGGACAACTGTGTCACTTTAGTTCAAAAACGATTCAACGAGGCTTAAACACGCCACGTGGCCGCCACGTCGGCTTCGGCGACCCCTTCACCGGCGTCCTCTCATCAAAATTAAGCATTGTGGGCTTGATACCAACCTTAGGCGAAGCGGCGGCAGCAACGGCGTGGTTCTCGGGGCCCCAGGATCCCCGTCTGGGCATGACTGCCTTGCCCCTCGCGGGCAGTTCGGGCATGATGATTTTGGAAAAAAATCTTCAGAACATCGAGTAGCAGCCTGCGGTCCTGGCCGAAGCCGACATGGCGGCCACGTGGCGTGTTTAATCCTCGCAGAACTGTTTTTGGACTAAAGTGACACGGTAGTCCCTATTTAGGGGTTTAAGTGTGCGTTTTCTGAGTTCGTGGATTAAAGCGTTCATTTTTGTCGAGTTCATAGACTAAGATAACGAGTTCGCTCAACTTGACTCGTTAAGATAACAGGTTCAAAATCAAACTCGGCTCGACTCATGTAACTCACGAGTTAGCTCGTTAAGCTCATTAAGTTCAGTAATCAAATTGGACATGTAGGTTCAAAATTTGACTGTCCACACATATTACATCTATATAAACACAAGAACTAATTAAGGAGACGGCGAGAGCCAAGCATAACTTGGGTGGTCAGCTAGCCAGGTGTGCTAGCAGCCCAACAAAGTTCGATCCTCGAGGTCGCACTTTGATGTCTACTTTGTAAAAATTATATAAATATATATATATACTGTCGGACTGCAATCGAGCATCTCTCATATGGTGCCAGACCGAGAAAGTGTTTGAGGTGGATGGGCTATGGGCCCGAAAGTGTTTCATGGGTTTTAGACCGAGTTAAACGAGTTCAACAAGTACTCGTTAAACTCGTTTTGCTTAATGAGTTCAAATCCAAACTCGGCTCGACTCCTTAGGCTACTCGTTTAATTCGCGAGTTTCAAACTAAATGGACAGCCCTATATAGCGCCGATCAAAAACGGTGGAACTAACCATCCACTTAAACCCAATTTTACTTTCATATAAATGGATGAATCTTGTTTGAACATTCTTACTTCTGCCACAAGATATCTACACACGGCTTGCCAATGAATTCATTGTGTGTACAGTGTGCACACACAATGAATACGCTGGAACAGAAGTTGTCTCCTTGGACAGAAGGGTGCACAGGGGAGCACCAACTTGGTAAACACAACCATCGTCAGGACCTGGTCTTCACCTGGGTTCTATAGGATGCCGAGGAACACTGGAGAAGCTACGGCGAGTCCACAGAAAAATTGGCTCAGCAATGGAGGACCGCGTGCTCGGATTCCCGATGCCTACCGTGCCTAGCAAATGGTTTTGTTCGTTTTTGTGAACCGTGTGATTCACTGCTGCTTACTTGTCGAAAATTACTAGGGTGTTGTGAACTTTCAATTGGGGATGGGCACTTGCGGCCATTGCCATTGTCTTACCACATAACAAGTGAAAAGCACTGACATGCACGTGCATATTTATATATATCAACAATAGTAACATGTGTACCTAGGGGGGCTTAGATAAGTGCCGTCCAGCTCCGGTCGGGATACTTTGTTTTGTTACAGAAGGATATAAACTAAACAACCAGTGATTAAATTTTAGCTTTACTGGACTAACGAGTCTAGTTCTTCTATACAACATTTATTTTGGGATGGGTGAAGTATTTACTATATCAGATTTGCTACGTCTCAGTCGCCTGAGAAACTGTAATTTCTCAGTTGACGATCTGGACTGTCAGATCAAACGTCAAGATTTGTGTTGTAATTAAGGAGGTGAAATTTCCGATTCAAATAGCGTAAAGAACTGAATAAATATAGCATGAGCTAGTTGGTTTGGTGGTTGGTGATTAGTATAGCTTGTATGATGCATCGGTCTCAGCCATTTATTTTTTGTTTCTTTTCTTCTTGGTGTTTGAGTTACTTCAAAACGTGTGCGTTTGCAGATGACTCTAGTTTTGCCATTTTGTACTTACTCCGCGGGGCTGAGAACACCTAACTAAGGTAGGAGCAGTTGCGCACAATGTTTAATTGGAACGTTTCTTTTCACAAAATTGTTGTTGTACAATTGTCGAAGTGTGTGTAACCGAGGTTTTTTATTTTTCTCGTTTGTTGCTCATGACACGTAGACACCAGAATGTATCTTTTAAGAAGGATTTACATCTCGGTTGACTCCTTAGCCGTTGGATGTGACGCGGAGATTTATATTGGTCTAGACGCAACTGAAATCAGTTGCAAGTGGGTTGCAATTGTAATTTTTCCAGTTGTATTGAGTTGCAGTTGTAATTTTTCCAATTGCATGAGGTTGCAATATCATTTGTTCACTTGCACCGCGACGGCAACCGTATTTTTTCCACACGACGGTTGTCCCAGATGCATGTGGTTGCAACTAAAAAAATTTCAGTTACACGATCGTTGTAATTATGATTTTTCTAAATGCTTGGGGATTTTAACTGTAATTTTTTAATTGCACAATGAATGCAACTGTGATTTCCTCAGTTTTTTCTAGCCAAATAGATTTTTTTTTGTTTCGGACCTTACAATGCCTATGTTTCTAGAAAGCAAAACAACTCTTAACTAGGTCCAAACTGATGACCCCAGAACTAGCAAACCTACGAAGTGAGACCGAGCAACACAAGCTCAACTAAAAAGAAAAATAGTCGGTCAACATTAAGCTAAGGATAATGTTGCAGTGCAGAAATAACTGGAGACATAGAACGGAGAGGTCGCCTATCGGTTTGGGGTACATCAATTGACTGAGAACTAATCTCATCCCAGTTGTCGACTGGGCATTGGTCAGGCCCTCAGTGTATACTGCTGGACGAGAATAGTTTTGAACAAGATCCGCCGTTGATTTTCTAGGTACTACTATACTACTTCGTGTGTATCACTTGTATGTCCGATCGGTGCAAAATCGGAAGCCTCGGCTTCATTTCGTCGCCTCGAACTCATCAGAAACTCCGCACGGAACCGCCACAGGACCCTACGGGCCAGATTCACTTGATGGCGGATTGGAGAGTATGGTTTCTGTTGGCCCAATGTAAAATCGATGGAAATTTGGATTTTGCACAAAGGAAAACGAATTGTGGCTGAGGTGGATAGGAGAGATAGAGTAGTTGTTTGCACAAAAGTGCAGCAAATTTTGCTCTGTACTCTATTAGCATGTAGCCTATTTCTTTCTTTTTTGATTTTTTTTTGAAAAAATCTTTTTTGAAATTTTATGTTGGTTATGAGAGGATAACTTCACAAGGCTAACTAACTCGGTAAACCTGACCATCTCAAACGGTTTCACTTTGAAAGACAAAACCTAGAGTATCTGCAGGTGCGGGAGGTCGAGGCTAAGACGATTGCCAACTACAACAGGGTGCGTCCACGCTGGAACGGAAGCCGTGCAGACCACATCAATGAATGGTTGGTCCGATCAACAACGTCGAGGAACGTTTTTCTTTGATCGAAGGGGGCACATGGTGGAGTTTGCAACAAGGCAGCAATTCATCGTCGTGAACCAGACCTTTGTTAGTGTCCTACAGCATGTAAGCGATGTAATGTCGAGAAAAAGCTACGTCGAGTGCATAGAAAAACTGGCTCCAATTCCTGACGCCTACCGTGCCTAGTAAATGATTTTGTTCGTTTGTTTGTGGACCGTGGGGTCCTATGCTCACACGTCGAATTGGTAGCTTAATTAGGATAGTGTCGTGAACTGAAGTAAGTTGCTTAAATAGTTGGGGGTGGGCTTATTTGTGGCCATTGCCATTTTACCACATTTAACTGGTGAAGCAACATGGTGACATGTGCACATTTATATCGGTATAATACCAACATGTGCAGGGCGGTGATAATCCTTACAGGAACAAGAAACTAATAGGCGTGCATGTCGTGCCAGGGCGCAATAAATAAAAGATGTTTTTATTTCTCAGTTGCTTGATTTTTCAAGAAAAAAATCTTAAATCTCAGTAAAAAAATCTGAAAGTCATCCTCCCCCATAAAAGATGTGTTTATTTCTCAGTTGCTTGATTTTTCAAGAAATTTTTTCTTAAATCTCAGTAAAAAATCTGAAAGTCATCCTCCCCACTTGCTATCGTTGTATTAATACCGACGGTCAAACATGTCAACTGGTTTTTAATTAAAATACAGACAACTACTCAATAGCAAACCTAATAAATAAATAAGTAAATAAATAAATAAATGTTGAAGCTACCCAGGCACTCAGTCCGTCTATTATACCAAGAGATGGTAAGTTGGTACAACTACTTGAGCTAAGCACTATAAAATCACCACTAAGGTGTATAATAGAGTTAATACTGCGTTGCATTTTTTTTTTATGTTTTCTTGTTCTTAAACAATAACATGCATTGCTGCTGCTAGAAGCTTACAGGCCTCACACAAAAACTAAAAATTGCACCACCTATTTCCAATTCCTGGGATAGGAACATGCAAGGAACAAACTCTAGAAAGATGACGGAAGAACACACGGGCAGGTGGAAATCGCTTTGGGCTAACCAAACAAGTCTCGGCCGAATTGGATGGCCATGGACTAGGCAGTGACGGCCGGGCGGGCGTCGGTGGCAGAACGGCAGCGGAGAGATATGACACGTGATGGCTGAGCGGCGGAAGCAGGGCCGGGTTACGATGGTACGAACTGCAACCTCATGGCAGAAGCACACCAAGCTGTGGTACTCAGGCGGCGGAAGAGTTGTAGAAAACAGAGGATCGATTGTTTGGATGACAGAACGATGAACGATGGGTCAAAAAAGGGCAAAGGACCAAACTGTCCTAGCATAAAAAACTACTACTTTCATCCTTCCTAAAATAAATGTCGAGGATTTGTATAATAATCTATACAAATTCAAGTCACTTATTTTAAGACGGAGGATGCACTAATTAAGATGGAAAGCCAAAGTTTCCCACGTGATTCAATTGCCAGATTTGATATATGCATATTGTATACTGTCTCCCTTCCCCTAAACAGCTAGTAAGTCCATGGAAATGTCGTAGCCGCATCATGTAATTCAGGATGTCAACGAGCCAGATCGTGGGTATGTCGCTCGAGGGACGACAGCGGCGGTGTGCACAAGCGGGAGGCGGTAGTGGCCGCACGGTCGTGACTGGGAGGAGACGATGCAGACACTCATGAGAGGAGGAAGACGCCACGGTGCAGCCGGGGTTGGAGGGGGTGTCGCGCGCAGCCATGGCGGCGGCCGGCAGCGTGAGTGCGTGACCGCTGGAACCACGGCCAATCAGATTAGACTTAGGGAAAAAATGATTAAGGGCCAGTTCTTTTCGGATTCCTGGAGCGGCTTCTCTAAGAAGCTGCCCTCCCCAGCTTCGTGGAGAAGTCACATCCCAAATTTAGCTAGATTTCTAAAATAAATTAGACCAAACTATTTAGAAAGTCTAATCAAACTTTGGATGCGGTTTTTTCAAGAAGCTGGGTGAGGGCACGCACCCTAAACTAACTTGACAATTGAACGACCAGTTTTCACCGGTACTCATATCTCTGTCTGCGGAGTACTAGGATACGGTGAAAATCCTCACACGCATACATGCATTAGCTTGTGGATATTCTACGATACGCGACACATTCTTGAGACCTACCATGCCTGGTTAGCTTGCTAGCTAGCAATATTTGTTCTTTTTTTTCTCTGTGAGCTACCTAGAGCAGTTGCCATGCTGCGTGAACTGATACCAATGAAGCAGAGCCGTGACCTTAAATAGGCAGAGGTGGGAGATGTGGTCCAAACCGTACTCTCTCTTAGAAAACATATACAGAAGCCTGAATCTTCAAGTTGCATAAAAAATGGACAACCTAGATAAGTGAATATTGGGTGTGTTCTGCTTATTGTGGTTCCTTCGAATTTGGACAAGATCGAATTAATTTGCTCGCAACCTTAGTTGTTGTCGATCCACAGCTGGCGTTGAACCATAACGGGAGTAATCGTATGTGAATGTTACGAACGAATCATAACCATCCACACTTTTCATAGTGAATATTATCTAGTGTGCTGGTGCTACGTGTTGCACCATTTTTAATTTGTTTTACGTACTTTCCTTTAATGCAATCTACACATTGCTCTATTTCTGAGAACTCTAATGGAGGAAGAATTTCTGTTTTAACAAGTCTTTCTATTCTCCCCCTCGAAATATGGCCTAAACGACAGTGCCATAATTTCGATGATTCATTAGTCCTCTTTTTTTTCTTTTGAACTTTCTCTGACGCGGCAACATTTTCATTCACTTTACACAGAGAATATACTTTTTCACGTATGGATAATAAATAAAACTCATTGTGAAGGAAGGCAACACCCACACAATCATTATTAAACCATATGGCACACTTGCCATGTCCAAAATGACATTCATAATCAATTTTGTCCAAACGTGATATACTAATCAAGTTTCCGTGTAATGAAGAAACATAAAACACATTTCTAAGCAGGATCGTGAATCTATCGGGTAGCTCCAAGGAGATGTCGCCGACAGCTTCTACGTCCGCTTGGACTCCATTTGCAACTTCAATGCATCTTTCATTTCTTTGCGTAGTCCGCGTCGAAAGAAATCCTTGTAAAGAATTTGCAACATGAACAGTTGCACCAGAGTCAATCCACCAAGTAGATTTCGAAAACAGTGTATACAAGGATTCATTTACAAAGGAAATGGAGTTTATACCATTCTTTGCCATGATTGACTTTAGCCATTCCGGGCAATTTTTCTTGTAATGCATAGTCTTCAGTGGAGGCATGTATCTTTGTCCACTGGAAAAGGCTTTTGTTGTTGCTGATGTTGCATGGGAGTTTTACCATGTGGCTTTGAAGGAGAACTTTAATTGCCTTGATGGAAGTTCATTTTCTTACTATCCCTCACATAGTTCAGGAAATCAGCATATGAGGATTTAATTCTGTCCTCTTCTTGCACACACATGGCTATAGTCTTTTCAATATCCCACCGCTCTGACTGCATATTGTAGTTGACAACAAAAGTGTCAAACTCTTTTGGCAGTGAAGCCATAACCAGATGAACAAGCATTGCAGGTTTAATCTCTAGATCAGCATCCATGGGCTTCAACTTAGAAGACATGTTGCTCATCCTGAGGATATGCTCTCTTATGCCATGTCCTCATCGTGTGTACTTTTCTGTCACCAGTTGCTTCAGCAGATGGGTAGCATATATCTTTGAAAAACCAGTGAACTGGTTCTTTATCTTTTCAAGATACTTTCGATCCTCAACTATTTCTCGCGATATCTTCTTACGAAGTTTTGTTAGGGCATCTATAACCGCCTCCGGTTTAGGGAGGCAACCCGGCAAGTAGACATCCACAGGAATTAACTTATCAACTCCTCGAACAGTACTATAGAAATCCGTACTGAACTTCCCCCCTTAATAGTACAAGCTCCCATAGCAATGACGTATTTTGGTTCAGGCATTAGCTCGTATAACCTCACTAAAGAAGGAGCCATTTTCATTGTTACTGTACCTATGGAAGCACACTCTGCAATTGAGCCCACAATAGCGTGCTCAATTGTGTTCTTTATAAAAGTCATGCACTTTTTGTTGGCGGTGAGCCACTTTTTGTTCTCGAGGGTGTATGACATCTCCAATGGAACATACTCCCTCTTCTTTTTATCCCAAGCAACATCATCATCTTTCACATCCCTGACTGGCTCTGTAGGTTTTGGTGGCTGTGGAGTGTCAACCACCCAGTCCACCTCGGCATAAACAAAGGCTAGATCAACTTTCTTTCTCCACTTAGTGTAGTTGTCACCCCTGAGGGTTGGCACGTCCTTGAGGCATCCCATCAAGTAGTACCATCCTGAAACCACAATGACGTGAGAAGATAACAACAATTGCACGCATTAATTCAACGTTGGTCAAAATTGATACATACAACTGTTTGTGCAATTTAATCTATATCACCGTTGGGCAGAAAATAGAGTTAAATGCACACTTTAACCATTAATCATGATCATGCTATTGATGACGTTGGTCAAAAAAAAAACAGGATCACAATTAACATAAAACACTTTTAATTATGTTCTTTTCATATTTAAACAACACTTTTAAACTATTTGCAGCGGAAACTATGAACAACATTCATAACTTTATATTTTTCAGAAGCAATATTTTGCACTTTTCTATTTCCTAAAACAAACATCTCGTTGGTTCAGTTTGAATAGGATAAAAATTAATACCAAAGAAATACTTCTGTAAAAAAATAAAACACTTTTGTGATCAAAACTGCGCCCGGCCCAAGGCCTGCCACGCGCGCGCTTTGCTCTGGCCATGCACGACAGCCCACGGCCTCATTCGCGTGCTCGCGCTCCCGCAGCGTGCGCGGCCCACGGCCCACTCGCGCTCTCGCGCTGCCTTCTTCTCGCGCTAGGCTGCCGCGCTGCGGCCCACTTCCGCGCTTTCCTTTGCCCGTGGCCCACGGCCTGCGCGCAGCCCACCAAGGGCTCAGCCCCGCCAGGCTCAATCTCAGCCATCCGATCGGATCGGACGGCTAAGCGTGGGTTTCGCCCGGATGAAACTATCTCCCGGCTGAAAACCCTAGCCCAGTCAAAACCCTAATTACTTTTCCCTTTTCTTTCATTCTTCTTGGCGGCGGCGGCTGAGGAGCTCTTGGCCGGAGCCTCCCGCCGGCGAGCGACGGCGAGCCGCGCTGCCGGCCTCTCCTCCCCCTTCACCGGAGTTCACCGGCGCGGCGTCGTCCCCGGCCTCTTGCCGGCACGCGCGCGCACCCGAAGGTGCGCGCGTCACCGTCAAGCGACCGGCGGCAGCGTCTCTTTTCTTGGCGGTGACCGGCGGCCCGCGGGTATCTTCCCTAGGTGCGGCGACTCTCCACCCGGGTAAGCCTTTTAGGGTTAGGGTTTGCCCTTTTTTTTCCTCTCTCTTTCTCTTTTCCGACTGATCTACAAGCCTAGCTAGCTCTGATATCATTGTTAGAATCCTAGTAAACTCTAGGAGTAGATCTCGGCCGGTAGAAGATCTTTCTGTGAATCAACATGGTTCGGGTATGGGACGAGAGAGAGAGGGAAGAGAAGGAGGAGGGATACCTTCGCATTGGCTGGACGAGGATGCCGGCGTAGACGACATGGCGGTGAGGAAGAGTGACGGTGAGCGGCGGCGGCGGGGAGCGACGACGGCGGCGAGCTTCCCGTTGCTTCTGCGCAGAACCCTAGATCGGTAGGGGTTGTCGGTGGGGGTTTGGCTACGCAGTCGAACCTCGTAAGGCATGCCCCGGCCCCCTCACCTCTTTACATTGCGCAGCACGACAGGAGCCCGCCAACCATAGTGAGTTGGGCGCCCCCGATCTGGACGCGTTAGATATAGGGGCCGGTGGGCCGTTGGGCCCATACTGTGGAGATCACCCTAACAGGTCCTTCAAATTTGGACAAGATCGAATTAATTTGCTTGCAGCCTTAGTTGTTGTCGATCCGCAGCTGGCGTTGAACAAAAGACAATGCATAAGTACCGTTATTTAATCGACACGCATGATCGAAAGAGAGGGTTTTTTTTTCAAGAAGAGAGAGGCTTTGACGGAGAGAGATAATCCAGAAAGGTATCCCGGGATCAGTTCAGGAGGAAGGTATAGAGATGAGAGAGAGGCTGGAGATTGATAAATTGAGAACATACAGTGGATTACGTAGAGATCAACTAAGATGAAGATCGACTGTACGGCTACAAACATTCAAACCACTAATAAAAGCTTTGTTTATTGGAAATTGTAATAACTTTGATGGATCAATCGAGGCAATCCATCGGGCACAGCTTATACGGATTGAATCAGTTTTTGCAAGGCAAGAAAGAAGGATAAAAAAAAAATCTAAAAAGGTGGATCACAATCCATGTCACTCAGTTGTTGGGGATTGATTCGAGTTCAGAGGGATGGTTTCCCTTCGGTAGTGAGGAAATTGCACTGTGGGTACATGAACTTGGTAGCGATGTTCAGTTTCATCCATTAATTTGAAAACTCCTCAAATGACTCACTAAACTTGACAGCTTTGCTCATTTTAGTCCAAATGGCTAGATCCGGGCGAAATTCGGTCATGACGCATGTGACGTGGATATGGCCGTTGGAGTAGCCGCCGACGAACCGATCGACGGAGCCATTCGCGTGGACGTCGAGTATTCCGACGCGAAGTGGGTTCACCGGCAAGGGCAGTGTTTTCCCATTCTGGAGACTTGAGGGGATTAAACAGAAAAGATCCATAACTAGAAAATTGTGAAAAGCCCCCTCACATGTCGGCCAGGTCCACGACACATGCCAACGTGGCCGATTTTCACCTGCTTTTGGCCATCTGGACTAAAATGAACAAAGCTGCGAAGTTCAGTGAATCATTTAAACAGTTTTCAAGTTAATGCATGAAACTGAACGTCACAGCCAAGTTCATGGACATGCAGTGTAATTTCCTTCGGTTTAGTTTGTTCAGTTTCCAGATATTCGACACCCCGATAACGATTACAAGAAGCAGAATAAGTATAAAGGAGTGCAGGAAGCTATATTCGACACCCCGATAACGATTACAAGAAGCAGAATAAGTATAAAGGAGTGCAGGAAGCTTCTGGAGTCTCACTTCGGCCTCGCGCCAGTCTGGGCCAAGGAGCTCCGGGTTGGGCTTGGACCTTCTCATGCACTCGCAGACTGTAACAGGGTGCGGCCCATTGGGAGTTGACGGCACCGTGCCAGATTAATGAATGGGATATGCTGCTGGCGCCGACGGCACAGCCGTGCCATATGTGCTGTCAGGCGGGACGATGCAATCACCGTGTACAACATTTCCTACGATGCAATTAAGACGTCATTGAGATGACCTAAACTCTAAGAAAAAGTAATGTACTACTTCATCTTGCTTGCACCACTGGTTTGTTCTCGTTCCACGCTTGTTTAGATCTGCTCAACCGATCGACTTGCAGCAAGAGTGCCTCCAAGGACGTGCCCTAGCCGCCTCGAGATTGATCGTCTCCCCGGGCGGCTGGCCGACCGGCCGGCTGGCAAAAGAACGACGTCCTGCCTCCCATACGTTTCATGCTATTGTAGGTTTTTAAAAGTTAGGCTTTGGCCAACCTGCAGCGGCATTATGGTGTTGATGGTGTCACTGTACGTATCAAGAATAAGATTTTTCTGACTCCTCATCGACGGCGATCTTGCCGGTGGTTTCAGAAGTGCGGGACAGTTGGTCGCTGCTCTTATGTAGTGATGGATCTGGTCTCGTGTTTCTGTTTTGCAGGTCGTCTGCATGTTTCTGTTTATTGGGTTTCTTTTCGATCGGTGTGGCTCAGCCAGTTTCGACCTCATCGTGGAGTTAGTGCGGCTAGGTCTTCACAGATCTGTCTGGCCGGATTTGGGATGGTCATCCAACCCTATTCGTCGTTTTTTTCTCCGGGATGGTGGTCTGTTTCTCAAATCACCGTCGCTGGCAGCGACTTCCCGGCTTTTACGTCAACAACGTTTTTCTGGCTGCGACGTGGTTCAGAGGTCCAGAAGCAGCATCGACTTTCGCTCACGATGCGTCACCGGCGAGTGCAGGAGGAAGACAACGACTTACTTATAAGAACTTGTGTGTAATTTTCTTTAACTTCAAATATCGTTCTGTAAGGGTCGGTTGATTTAATACATGGTCTTGGCCTTCTCGAAAAAAAGGTCGTTCTTCTGGGATGACACCACCGACGAAGCCTGGTTCTGTACGTGAAGAAGAACAAGTAGTCTATGCTGGTACGTTTCAACCTGGTTTGCTTTGCTGTAAGGCAAGTGTTTTCTCCTGTTTGCAGTGTGTATGTCCTGAAATATGTTTCTCAATGGCGCTGTTTGATTTGTACAGGTTGTTGTTTGTTTTGGTTCATGCAGTGACTGACTAATTAATGCTCGCTAGCTAGTTGGAGTAGTTCATTTTGTTCTGCCTTTCGCGCCGGTGCTATGACGCCACGTGTAGAACACCCCAGGCTTCGTTTTCTTATCATTGGAACAAACTCAGTCGGGTTGCACCTCTATGCAGTTCTTAGAGTCTGCATAAGCTTAGGTTGGTTATAGTGGGAAGTAACATAGTGGATATTAACTTATGTGTGGTGTCATGCATTGTGCCATTAGTTGTCTTGTAAGCTCATCTTGTTTTGATTTGTGTGATGTTATGATAACATATCTAGTTATCACCTTTTTTTTTTTTTCATTTGCCATGCTATGTCACCAAAATGGTTAGTTGACACCTATGTTACTATTCAAGTTATTTGCCCTATGACTAGCCTCATGCACGTTAGGCTCTATACTCCGTACTAGTCTGTAAAACTGTGAAATCGTTTGCCTATGATTGCCTGTGTCCAAACAGACAGAATATCTTCGTTCGCTGGCGACTCAAACCTGATGAATAGATGCGTCAGAATTTCCCAAACAGCTTCTTCACCAAATAAAATCGAAACAAGTCTCGCTCCCAGATAGACCACCAGGTTCAACGTGTTCACTCCCTACCCTAATCCATCTACTCCGTATCATATAGTATACGGTTTGATATACATATAGAGGGTTGGTGGGCTACACGAAACTCAACACTGGTTGCGTGGTCTAGATTAACGGTACAGTCGCCACCCCGTGCAAAACCACATTTCCCGGGTGTACATGGGCTTCTTATGCGTGTATCGTGCCTATTAGGTCAAGGTAACTAGCTCTCTCCCTCAGGTACATGTAAAGACACTTGTCGCGTAGCTAGCTAGTGATGTTGACTGAACTACTACTAATCGAGCTCGAACGAGAGCTAGCTGACTGCCAGTCACTTAAATAGCGTTTGCGTGACAGTGGTACTCTAGCCGTATATGTACGTTACCACAAGGTAGCCCAACCACCCGCTACATATCCAACGCATATAAATGAACACCAACTATATGCAAAACGCATGTATGCATTGCATATGCATGTATGCATGCGCATGCACATATCCAAACAGATGTACTTATATAATTATCAACATTTCAAAAACGAGGCATTTTTAGAGGCAACACGTTAGTGTGTTTACATTCTATCCAATTGTATTTAAGAATGGAGTATAGACTTCAGGGAAACATCTTATATTTAGCACCTCGTATAACTCATATTTCTACCGGCTCCTCTCTCCACCTTGTCCTCTCCCACAATCACAATCATATTCTTTCCCCATCGAAACATGCTTCGGATAAGAGGTCTCCCCATCAAAATGTGCTTGGGATAGGAGGCGGCGGGAAGGGTCTTGGATCTTGCAGACACGTTTGCACTGACAAAAGGGATGGAGACGGTGCCATGGATCTATGATCACTGGCACTGGATGTGGCTAGACACGGTGGCCCTGGATCTGGATGTTCCGACATAAGCATAGAGCAGCGTTGCAAGTAGAACTAGTGTTTGCCAATAATGCCACTCTTCAGAGCCCCTGCAGAGTTTACTCAGGCATATAACCTTTAGAGTTTTTTCCCTTTTTTGTGATAGTTGATGCATTAATTGGTCTCGACAGCGCTCGCTGATTTGGGATATAGTATACAACTATGTAAACATCGGTGCATTACTTGGCTTGATGCATTTTGGTCCATCCTTTTGAGATGATTGTTTATTCTATGTTCTCTTTTTCGAAAAAGAAAATTTAAGAATACTCCCGGTCTGTGCATGAATCATTGGATCCTATCTAAAAGGAGGAAAAGCGGCAATGCATTCCATATACTCTACTTTGGACCATGACTTCCTGACTCGTCTCCCTCCTAGGGCCTGTCACAACCAGTTCAATCCAAATGAATGTAGGAGGTAAAAAACACCTCTTAGTGTGATTGTGGAGTTATGAGTGTATGACTTCACCCATCAGGGTTCAAATCCTGATGCTCGCAATATATTTTAGGGGTTATCTCTTACGTCTCGTGAACTAGAGAACGCTACTAGTCACTAGTGCTAGCAACGATAACATGCATCGATCGCTGCTGCTGCAAGCTTACAGGCGTAAAAACTAAAAATTGCACCGAATTCCCATTGCTGAGATGACACGCAAAGAACAAATTGTAGAAAGATGATGGAAGAATACACGGGCTGTCGGAAATTGCTTGAGCTACCCGTGCAAACAAGTCTCGGATTGCATGGCCCTGGACTAACAGCAGTGACGGCCGGCCGCCCGGTCGGGCGTCGGTGACAACAACGGCGGCAGAACTCCTTAGAGCTTCTAATATCATTTTCAATTTTTCTAAAATGTTGGGTTCTAAAAGGCTTAGCTCCGGAACGCCGCACTCGGGTACAAACGCTCTTTACCGACATGGCACAATCGAGGAAGAACGAACACTTTCGAGTAGCTAGGTTTGCACCGAGTGGCTTCTGGCCGGAGGGCCAGGCTGCAAAAAGGTTCTGACAGAGGCGGCAACGGCGATACTCGAAGAGGAATAGAGGATGTAACCCTGCAGCCAAATTCGTCGTTTGATATGCGGAGCAAGGGCCGATAGGCAACCCTCACTTGGAGAGCCTGTGATACGTCATCCCATCCGAAAGATAGTACAGCGAGGAGAGATGAATCTCGTTACAGAATAAATTGTAGATTTACACGAATTCCTGAGGCCTGCCATGCCTAGCAAAGGATGCAATTGTTTGCTTCGATGTGCTGCAGCACTTGCTGCCTGCATGGATCTTGGATCAGTCTATCCAGAAGCACGCCGTTGTGAACTTTAGCCGAGAGCTGGTCACTTTTTTTTTGAGCGAATAGAGCTGGTCACTTAAAACAGTTGTCGACATAGCCCGGTGGGTAACTGGCTCTTAATCATAAAGAGTCAACCCGTGCTTGCAGAACGTACAGCAGAAGAGGAGCATGAATATTGGAGTATCTCGGTTTCTGAATATAAGTAGTTTTAACTTTATTATAAGTCAAAGTTTCTTATAATTTGTCAAGTTATATATACTCTCTTCGTCCAGAAATAAGTGACTTTCTTACACAAATCCAAATCACTTATTTCCGGATAGACGAGTAAAATATATATCAATATCTATAATATTAAATAAGTATACTATGAAAATATATATTACGATGAATTTAATAAAAATAATTTAGAGTCGTAGATGTAGATACATTTTTCATAAACTTGGTCAAAGTTTCAGAAGTTTGACTTAGGACAGAATAACTTCTTACATTTAGAAATAGAGGCAGTATATTACTCACTCCGTTAAAAAATGTAGGGCGTATAACTTGATTGTCAAATCTTTTAAAGTTTGACCAAACTTTATAGCAAAAAAATCAATATTTACATTGTCAAGTAAATATAGTACTTCCACCGTCCAACAAAAGATGTCTCAACTTTGTTAAAATTTGAATTTATCTATACACTAAGTCATGTCTAGACTCTAGATATATTTAAATTTTGACAAACTTGAGACATCTTTTGTTGGACGGAGGGAGTATGAAAATATATTTCAAACAAATTTAATGATCTTCATTAGCGTCGTAGATCTTGATATTTTTTTTGTTATGAAGTTAGTCAAACTTTAGAAAAATTGACAATAAATAATACTTATGCGCTCTACATTTTGGAACGGATGGCGAAGATGCTACAACATCACGATGACAAACATCTTGGATCACCGGGAAATGATACCAATGAAGCAGGACCGTGACCTTAAATAGGCAGAGGTGGGAGATCTAGCTAGTGCAAACCGTGCTCCCTATCTCTCTTAGAAAACCGATTCAATCCTTACAAGGTTGTGCCTGATGGATCGCCTCGTTCTATCGACTTGCAAGGATTGAATCGGTTTTTCCAGGTCAAGAAAGAAGGATAAAACAACAAAATAAATCAAATCTAAAAAAGGTGGATCACACTTGACGGACATGATTATGATACGAAGTAAGATTGGGATTGGTGGAACTCAGTTGTTGGGGATCGATTCGATCTCAGAGGGATGGTTTCCCTTCGTTACAGCTCGCTCAGGTTCCTGATATTCGATGGCAATAACGTAACATTACAAGAGCAGATTTTTTTTTCAAAAAATCGATTCACACATCCATTTTTATTACAAAGTATTCAAATGTCTTACAAATCACTGATCAGAGATCGTGAATACAAAAATAAGCCAACGAAAAAGTTCAAACATAGCGAACCTATGCGTCTAGTCGTCTATCACACCGCCAACTAGCCCGACTGAAGAAATCCTGTGCGATCATATCTAGACGGTTGCATTCAAAATCCAAAATGTCCTGCTGGGATGTAGGAAGCAGGTAAGCCCGTAGTTGAATCCAATGGGTAGCCCAAAGGATAACCTGCAAAAAATGAGGAACTCTGGCTCTATTAAAAACGACATCATTTCTACAATTTCAAATAACCTAACAGAAAGCCGAAACTCCCATCCGAATATTAGTTTATAAGTTTTAGCTTTTGTTTTCAACCCATTAAATCAATTCCCAAACATATTAATAATCGAACTCAGTGAAGATAGGTTGGCAATAAAAATAATGCGCCACACAAGAGGAGAATACAGACAGGAGGAAGTTTCTCGACTCTCGAGTCTCTATTCGGCGTCGTCAATCCGGGCCAAGGATCTTCAGGTTGGGCTTGGACCTTCTCTTGCGCTTGCGGACTTGTACCGGACTTGGCCCATCGAGAGTTGCCAGCACAGACGCACAGTGTAATACTTTCGATTAATGAACAGGATGATATGCAGTTGGTGCCGACGAACCAGACACGCCATATGGGTTGTCAAGCACATGCAAGCACTGTTACATGGGCTTGTGATGCGTGTATCCCAAACACATATTGCTAGCAATGTTACATGGGCTTGTGATGCGTGTATCACACATTGCCGATGCCTACCGTGCCTAATAGCCACTACAAGAAATGTGTTCATTTGTGACCATGTTTTAGTGAGCATGGGATAAATGGTCATAAATTTGTGACCATTTCACATCAAATGGTCAATAGTGTTTGACAGGGTCCGAATCCTATATATTTAGGACGATGTAGCTCAAAAATGGGTCTTAAGGAACACGTCAAGACACCTGCTGCGTAGCTAGCTAGTGATACGGACTAAACTACTAAATCAAGCTCGAACGAGAGCTAGTTGAGAGTGCCAGTCGCTTAAATAGCGTTTGCGGGGTGCGCAGTCGATACTGTGTGGGACTCAAGCCGTGCGTATGTTACCAAAATATAACCCAACCACTTACTATCCAGTGCACATATCGGAACGTGCGTAGTTGTACAATTCTCGACATTTCAAAAACAAAGTGTTTTTCGAGACAACATTGTTTTAATTACCTAACATAGTATTAATTGTTTGTTCATGCTATCCGAGGGTCTGAAATGCATGCATTAAAATTGCTGTAGTTGAGCAACACATCTTACATTTAGCACATCATACAACTCATGGCTTCTCTCTCAACCTTATCACATTCCACAACCAGAACACCGATTCGCCCTCCCCACCCCTCGACACTGATGATGCCCGCCACACCTCTTTCTCTCCCCATCGAAAGTGCTTGGGATAGGAGGCGACGGGAAAGGCCCTAGATCTTGCTTGCTTGTTTCTGCCGGCGGGAGGGGTGGAGGTGGCGCCATATAGATCCATGGTCCCTGACGCTGGATGCGCCATGGATCCATGCATGATTAGTCATGAATCCTTTGTTTGTATCCGGAGACATGCACCATAATATACTTGGTAATAAAACCATGTTGTAGTTCTAAGTACGTATGTAACAGGAGAAACACCAAGTACTATCCTCAAGTTGCATGTATGGACCATAACAGCTTCAAGCAGAAGGTTTTAGAAAATAATAGTCACATTTAGAACAACACAATTTGTTCAGCACGGCCAACCACAAACAAAGACAATTGAGTGTCATGGACATAACATTGTCACACACCCATGAACCCATCACAACGGCAGGCCGAACAGCGCTGGATGTACCTACGTGAACCTGATCGATGGCATGTTTCCACATTACCACATACACTACTACCCGAGAAGATCCATGGATCCATTGTGAACCAGGAGAAAGCTCTTCTACGGTATCCTGAATTAATATGAGCCATCCATTTTTTCAATCTAACGGTTGAGATTAGCCGTTACTCGTTACTACTCCAATTTGGACTTATGGAGTATCGTTGGAGTACCAAGAAGCAGGGTTAATTGCGTAATCTATCCGGTTAAAAAAATTAACAGAGCTCATTGGGACGGGCGGCCGGCTGCGAACGCTGCGAGCCTGGCGGCGCGGTGAGCGGGAAGAGTGCCGCTGAGAGGACGGCGTGCTGAGCGGAGGATGGCGGCGGACCGTGACGGGGCGCGCAGAGCGTGGACGGCAAGCTGCGGGGGGGACAGGGTCACGGGGCGGCGCACTGGAGAGGGCGGCCGTGGCGCAGGAGGAGGACAGCGCTGGCTCTGGCGGGTGAGGTGAAGGACAGCAGCGGCCGCTGCGAGGGATCGCTACGGCGTGTTCCTTGGAGGGTGACGGGGGCCGCGGCGAGCACCGCGGTGGCGGCGCGCCGGAGGAGGGCAGCGCGTGGCGCGAAGAACCGTGGCAACCACGACGAGCGACGGAGGTCCTCACCGTCGGCACACGGAGCGACCGGATCGCGGCGAAGGGGAGGCGGCGCCTCTGGCTCGATCGCGACGACGCAGAGCAGCGCACGGAGGAGGACGGGAGCCTCTTGCGGCGCCGCCTGCTGGGGCTTCGGTTGGGGACGGGAGGTCGGGCATAGCCGCATAGGGCCGGGGCAGGGACGGGCCTCTGCGAGCGGCGCAGCCGGCGCGAGAAGAACGGTATCGGGAGAAATAAGGGAAGAGAGATAAAGCTGGTATTTTATTTTTTATTTGGAAAAGGCTATAATGCCCATGCCTGATACTCCATTTAGCTCCGGTGGAGCAATGGGTACTGGAGAAACTGTCATACGTATACATACAAGAGAGGTACTGCGGCAGAACGTGCACTAGCTAACTGATAGCTCAACCTAACAAAAGAGTTATCTATACATGAGAATAGAGCTACCTGTTCTACTTCAACTTCAGTCGCTGATCATGCCACAGTGACTTGCGAACGTGCAGCAGATGATTAAGCATTACGCAACCAAGACCTCCTTGAAAATAAGAGAACTCCCCGGCCTGCTGGCCTTGCAGACTTGTCACGTCAAGGTCCTAGTATTGGCCGTGTGAAATGGCGTTGCAAGAGTTCACGGTCCACCAGAACGGAAACCATCCGGAGCGCATCCGGCTAGAAGGTGGCGGAACCGCTGCCGAGCAACTTCAACGTCAAAAGGTGCCAGGACGTTCCTTTCAACAAGCTGGATCGACCATTGGCATCGGCGTGCACGGATTCCTGATGCCTACCATGCCTAGCTAGCGACTAGCAACATTTGTTTGATTCTGATCAACTGTGACGGCCTGCTGCTCACTTGTCGAATCGGTTGGTTAGCCGGATGGTGTTTGGAAAAGGAAGCGGTATCTCAGTTGCTTAAATAGTTGGACGCGGGACACACTTGTTGCACGCCATTGCCAACCCCCTTTGTTGGTGGAGTATTTAAAAGAAAAGGTACTGGCATGCACGTGTGTATGTACGTGAAGTTGCACGTGTCGTTGGCATGGCTGTGTGCATTATATTAATTGATGTAGAGCACGGTGGTTTCAACCTTCTTTTTAAGAAAAAAACGTGTGGTGTTGGCAAAATCTTCAGATTGAGTTTGTAATCTTTTTCCTTCTTTTGTTCTGTACATTTGCCCTCGTATGTTAGTGGATTGGGGGATTAATGTTTTATTGGGGTTTCATAACCCACCTGCATGGGTTCCTTAACACAATATGCAGGTAATTTAATCTCTCTGTTTTTTTTCTGAAAAAAGGCAATTTAACCCTTAGAAAGGAAGAAGAAATTAACAAAAGGGGACAAGCCCAGTGCTTGGGTATACTCGAAGAATATTAAATTATCTTTCTGGAGCTAGCTAAGCCCCATCAGACTGTGCTTGTTTTAGCAAGTCAACATGACATGTTTAATTTCTTCAAGCCTTACCGTCGCAGTAACAACAATGCTTAGCTTACTTCGTACAATTCGCACGCTCACAGGCATAGCACATTTGCATTGATATTTGTTCTTGTTTTCCAATGCCATGGACATGCCTTGCACGAGATTCTTGTACATGCATATATTGTACGAAGTCTGAACTAAAGAAAATTCCATGCAACTTGATGATGGTCTATTAGTCCTTTCCATGGCAATGCTTCTTGTCTCAGTTGAACATTGGGATCACTTTCATGCACATAGACGCATAGCAAAAAGTACCGATTTACAGACTCCATGCGGACTTTGTATGAAAACCAAACCAGACCATTGGGATCACTTTCCGTATTTATGGTGTATTTTTTTCACTAATAAACAGCGAGACAAAGATTAGATCAATGAGACATATTTATTTGTTCTATTTTACGTGCATTCGAACACAATGGTCCTATGTATGCCAGCTCCAGCGCCGCCCATCAGTACATTACCGTGTCATTAATTCCTGGCACTACTCGATGGAGGGTTGGCGGAGTTCCAATCTAAGCTGTTAATAGCGAGATCACTACTGGGCTTTTCATCACGACGGACGGATGGAGTTAAAGATTTTGATTTGGTTGTAGCATATGCGACGGGGCGCATCCTCCAGAGTGATAGCCGTCCGGAGCAGGTCAAGGATGCCAAAAGCAACACCGGCGAGCATAGCACAGTGAAGTCAGACGTGCACGAATTCCCGGTGCCTATCATGCCTAGCTAACAATGCTTATCATGCCCAGCCCAGCTAGCAATGTTTGTTTGGTCTGAGAGTACTACTGGTTGCTTAAAAAGTTTGGAGTGGGATGCTTGCTGCCAATGCAAATCCACTGATAAAGCTGGTGATGAAATTATATGGAGTGCGTGTGCTGGCAAAATCTTCAGATTGGAGTATATGCGGGCTGTATTTAATGGTTCAATCAGGTTTATTTATCCCACCATGGGTTCCTTAATGTAACGCAAAGTGTCTGAGCAAAAGGGAAGTCCCACCTCCCCCACGTGCTCGTGCGTCAGAGAAAGAATGGGATTGGGATATTGAAATTTGCTAGTTTTGCACTAACATATTTTGTTGTTTATACAAATTATTTAATGCTCCAAACAAACTTGAAATTTTATGAAAAATTTAAGGGTAGTTTTAATATGGGAAAATCCACTTTCACTAAAAGTTTCAAAAAATTTAGAGCATTCATATGTCATATATGAATGACGTAAATTTGATATACCAATGACATGTACCATTCGTGTATCATATATGAATGACATATACCGTTCATATATCATATATCATACACCAATAACACATATCACATACCATTATTTTATCATATACCGATGACATAAACCAATATCCAATGACATATACCATTCATACATCATACACCAGTAAATATACCATTCATATGCCATATACCAATAGAAATATATACCAGATTTTCATATTTGCCCTAAAATTTTCGAAACTTTTACTGAAAGTGTATTTTTCCATCTTAAAACTATCCTCAAATTTTCATAAAATTATGAGTTTGTTTGGACCATTAAATAATTTTTGCAAATCACAAAATGTGTTAGTGCAAAAAAAGCAAAGTCCTATCCCAATCCCATTCCTTCTCTGCACAAGCACGTTGGGGGGGCTTTGCTTTGCTCAGGCACGTGGGGGCTCTCATCGGCACTAGCGGTGCTAGAATCGCCGCTTTGCTGAGCAGGGGCACAATCAAAGCAATTTTTGCTTTGAGTTACTCCTTGCTTTCAGATATAGTCACTACTTGAGCGGGTTACTCGTAGCTAGCAGTATAGACTATAGACTACAGACAGTACGCTAGTAAATTTTCTCCGTCGGAGAATTGATTTTGTTGGAAAATACAATGCAAATTTTTAGAGTGTCCTCAATATTACAAGAAAAAAGACATTACTATGGAATACTCTAGAATATAAAATAAATAAAAGAGGAAACCTTCTAATGTTTAGATATGCATGAAGAATTATGTAGAAACTTTGGAATACTCTAGAATAGGAGTTTAAAATAAATAAATAGGAAACCTTCTAATACCTAGATATTTGTGTAGAAGTGTGTGGAAGGCTTTAAATATTTTGTATCAATGGCTAAGATCTTGACACATGTCAAAGATCCAATGGACATGTAGTCCTATAAATAGAGGCTCTTGCCTCACACCTTGAGTAGTAGAGAATAAGAAAATGAAGAAGGTGGAGAACAAGGTGTGAGCAAGTGTAAGGTGTGTATGCTCTCTCTTGTACTAATATTTCTAAAGCAATATAGTACTACTTTGTTCATATAAGTCTCCCGGTTAGACCTTGTTATTTCTAAGTACTTAGTGCATATAAGTTGTGATTTAACGTGAGCGGATTCGCCCGGAATCACAACGGTCTTGTTTCAACGTGAGTGGCATAGCCGTCCGGATTCAAGACTTGCTTTAACGTGAGTGGCTCTGCCGCCCGGAAGCTTGCACTAAGTAAGTAGAAATAAAAAAGGGACTAATCAACTACACCAAAGTAGTTGGTATAGGTGAATAGGCCCTCTTGTATTGTGTTAGGCCCACCTCGAAATCTTTACAATTGGTATCAGAGCAGGCGGTCCGGGACCATCATTTGGAGGAAGAGTTGTAAGCACGGGGTGCTTGCTTTGTTCGGTGCAACAAGAAGGCACTGAGGGGAGACTCTGCTGGTGCACAGTCTGGGACTGTGAAGCTGGTCCGGGACCAAAGCTTACTTGACGCTCGGCGCAAGTCACCATGGCAGATCTTGCTAGCTCAAGCAGCGGGATCAGGGAGCTTAATAGCCACAACTATGGCTATTGGCAGACCTGCATGTAGTCCTACCTACAAGGTCAGGACCTATGGGAGGTCGTTGCGGGCACCGAACAATTTCCTCCAGAGAATGCTGATGCCTTGCGGAAATGGAAGATCAAGTCAGAGAAGGCCATATTTGTATTGAAGACGACCATCGAAGAGGACCTATTGGAGCACATCCGTGATGAGAAGACACCTAAGGAGGCATGGGAGACTTTGGCGAAGCTATTCTCAAGGAAAAATGAAGCACGGCTCCAGCTCTTGGAAAATGAGCTCGCAGGTATCTCACAAGGCAATCTATCCATCAGTCAATATTTTTCGAAGGTGAAGTTTATTTGCTGTGAGATATCCCAACTTGCCCCGGATGAGAAGGTGAGCGAGGCTCGGATGAAGAGAATCATCATCCACGGTCTTAGACCCGAATACAATGGGTTTATGGCTGCGGTGATGGGATGGCCTACTCCACCTTCAGTAGTGGAGTTGGAGAATTTATTGGTAAATCAAGAGGAGTTAGCTAAGAAGATGGGGAGCATAACCATAAATAAAGAAGAGGAGGCACTTTTCACTAAGAAGAAGAGCCCACACCAAAAACAATGGAAGCCCAAGCCTAAGTGGACAGAAGGTGGGAAAGAACATCCAAAGGAGAGAAGCAACTCTTCAGGGGGAGACCAACGAGAAAGACAAGGACCAAAATGGTACGAGAAGAATGCAAGGAGACCAAGTGATGGATGCTTCAATTGTGGCAAGGCAGGTCACTTTGCTCGAGAATGCCGATTTCCAAGGAGGTCAAATGATGGATGCTCCAATTGTGGTAAGAAAGGTCACCTTACTCGAGAATGTCGATATCCAAGAAGGCGTTATGAAGGGAATGTGGCCACCACAAAGGAGAAAGAGGAGATCACTCTAGAAGCATCCATGAGCGAAGAAGAATGGGACGCCGAAGCTGGATACTCTCAAGAGCTTGACATAGAAGACTTGGAGGAAGACATGGAGGTGCCAGCCCTTGCAATGGATGAAGAAGAGTTGGAGGAATATATGGAGGCACCAGCCTTTGCGATGGATGAAGAAGAGTTGGAGGAAGACATGGAGCCACCAGTCTTTGCAACGGATGAAGAAGAGTTGGAGGAGGACATGGAGGCGCCAACCCTTGCAGCAATCAAGGATCCAAAAATCAACTATAAAGATGATTGGATCGTTGATTCTGGGTGCTCCAACCATATGACTAATGATGACAACAAGCTGCAAGATATGACCGAGTACAAGGGAGGAAAAATGTTTCTGACAGCCAACAACTCCAAGCTATTGATTTCCCATGTTGGAAAGACAGTCGTTCCAAGGTATGGTCCTCAACAACTCCAACTTGAGAGAGTCTATCATGTCGCAGGCTTGAAGAAGAATCTGTTGTCAGTACCTCAACTGACAGCAGAAGGGAAGTATGTTCTGTTTGGTCCACAAGAAGTAGCAATCTTCAGAAGGCTCAAGGTGATCGGCACACCCGTCATGGAAGGGAAAAAGAGAGACTCACTCTTTGTGCTCTCTGCTGATTCAACATATGTAGACAAGACTCGGAAGAATGAGACAGCTGATCTTTGGCATGCGCGGCTTGGACATGTCAGCTACCACAGGTTGAAGGAGATGATAGAGAAGCACGTAGTGAAGGGGCTTCCTGATCTTGATATCTGTACAGACACGGTCTGTGCTGGATGTCAGTATGGCAAGGCCCACCAATTGCCATACAAGGAGTCGCAGCATCAGTCAAAGGTACCTCTAGAGCTCATACACTCAGATGTCTTTGGCCCAGTCAAGCAAATATCACTTGGAGGCATGAGATACATGGTGACCTTCATCGACGACTTCTCAAGGTACGTTTGGGTATACTTTATGAAGGAGAAGTCTGAGACCTTTATGAAATTTAAGGAATTTAAGGATATGATAGAAGGTGAACTCGAGTATAAGATACGGTGCCTACGCACTGACAATGGGAGAGAATATTTATCCAATGAGTTCACCATCTATCTCAAGAAAAATAAGATAAAAAGGCAGTTAACTTGTCATAATACTCCACAACAAAATGGAGTAGCGGAGCGCAAGAATCGTCACCTTGCGGAAACTTGTCGGAGTATGTTGCATGCCAAAAATGTTCCTGGAAGATTCTGGGCCGAGTGTATGAGGACTGCAGCTCATGTGATTAATAGACTACCACAAGTGAGGTTGGGGTTCAAATCACCACATGAGAAGCTTTGGAGGATGAAACCAGCCATCAGCCACTTCAAGGTATTTGGTTGCGTATGCTATATCTTTGTGCCAGATCACCTAAGAACCAAGTTTGAAAAGAAGGCGAAGAGGTGCATCTTCGTTGGTTACCATGATGCTCGAAAAAGATGGAGGTGTTGTGATCCAACCACAGGTAAGTGTCACACCTCAAGGAACATTATGTTTGATGAAGCTTCTTCATGGTGGTCCTCTAAGAAAGAAGAGATTCCTGAATCACCTGACATGGAGGAGGTTATAGAAGAAGAAAGAGATCAGAAGCTAGAAACCCCAAGTAAAGGAGAAAGGAACTCACCAAGTAAGACCAAGAGTCCGTGGAAGACTGGCATACACCAACCTGAAGAGCCACAAACCGAGGAGCATGATCAAGAACTTCGAAGATCAACAAGACCCAGGAAGCCCAATCCAAGGTACGCTAATGCTGCTCTTGCCGATGAGTCTTTACCTATTGAGCCATCTTCCTATGAAGAAGCAGCACGAGGACCTGAGTGGCAGAAGGCGATGGAAGAAGAGATTAAGGCACTAAAGGAAAACCAAACATGGGACTTAGTGCCAAAGCCAAAGGACGTGAAGCCAATATCCTGCAAATGGGTTTACAAAGTGAAAACCCGAACAGATGGCTCAATTGAAAGGTATAAAGCTCGACTTGTGGCACGAGGTTTCTCGCAGGAGTATGGACTGGATTACGAAGAAACATTCAGTCCGGTGGCAAAAATCACAACAGTTCGAGTCTTGCTTGCATTGGCTGCCAGCAAGTCTTGGGAGTTGTGGCAGATGGATGTCAAGAATGCCTTTCTGCATGGAGAACTTGACAAGGAGATTTACATGGAGCAGCCAAAGGGGTTTGAGAGCAAGAAATACGCCGAGCATGTCTGCAAACTAAAGAAGGCACTCTACGGGCTAAAGCAAGCACCAAGAGCATGGTACGGAAAGATCGGTGAGTTCCTATTACACAATGACTTTAAAGTTGCTCCATCAGACTCTAGTTTATTTGTGATGGCCAAGGAAGGAAGACTAGCAATAGGTCTAGTCTACGTTGATGACTTGATCATCACGGGAGATTACTCCGAGGAGATAGAAAGGGCAAGGGAAAATCTCTCCGTGAGATTTCAAATGAAGGAACTTGGTGAGTTAAGACACTTCCTTGGACTTGAGGTGGAGCACACTAAGAATGGGATATTCTTAAGCCAACAAAAGTATGCGAAGGACCTTCTTAAGAGGTATGGGATGCTTGACTGCAAACCTATTTCCACTCCTATGGATCATAACGCAAGACTTCAAGAAGACAAAGGAAAGAACTTGGAGGATGCAACCATGTATCGTCAACTGGTCGGGAGTCTTATCTATCTGACACTTAGTCGGCCAGATATTTCCTCTGCCGTTGGAGTGGCAAGCCGATACATGAGCACACCAAAGAAGCCTCACCTTGATGCAATAAGGCGAATACTCAGGTATGTCAAAGGCACCTTAAATTATGGCATCCTATATAAAAAAACAAAAGAATGCCAGGTTATTGGTTACTGCGACGCCGACTATGCCGGAGATTGTGATACACGGAGATCAACCACTGGATATCTCTTCAGTCTTGGATCGGGAGCCATAACATGGTGCAGCAAAAGGCAACCTACAGTGGCACTGTCAAGTACTGAAGCAGAATATCGATCAGCGGCAGCGGCAGCACAAGAAAGCACCTGGCTTAAACAATTGATGGAAGACCTTCATCAAACTCCAAAAGGTCAGGTATGGATTTTCTGTGATAACTTATCCTCCATAGGGCTAGCAGAAAATCCTGTCTTCCATGCAAGGACAAAGCACATAGAGGTGCACTACCACTACATCAGAGAAAAGGTCCTTAAGGGGGAAATTGAGATGGTGCCAACAAAGATAGAAGACCAAACTGCAGATATCCTCACCAAGAGTCTCAACAAATTAAAGTTCGAGAAGTTTCGAGAAGCTCTTGGCATGGTCACCAAAGAAGCTTTGCATTGAAGGGGAGTGTTGGAGAATACAATGCAAACTTCTAGAGTGTTCTCAATATTACAAGAAAGAAGACATTACTATGGAATACTCTAGAATATAAAATAAATAAAAGAGGGAACCTTCTAGTGTTTAGATATGCATGAAGAATTATGTAGAAACTTTGGAATACTCTAGAATAGGAGTTTAAAATAAATAAATAGGAAACCTTCTAATACCTAGATATTTGTGTAGAAGTGTGTGGAAGGCTTTAGATATTTTGTATCAATGGCTAAGAACTTGACACATGTCAAAGATCCAATGGACATGTAGTCCTATAAATAGAGGCCCTTGCCTCACACCTTGAGTAGTAGAGAATAAGAAAGTGAAGAAGGTGGAGAACAAGGTGTGAGCAAGTGTAAGGTGTGTATGCTCTCTCTTGTACTAATATTTCTAAAGCAATATAGTATTACTTTGTTCATATAAGTCTCCCGGTTAGGCCTTGTTATTTCTAAGTACTTAGTGCATATAAGTTGTGATTTAACGTGAGCGGATTCGTCCGGAATCACAACGGTCTTGTTTCAACGTGAGTGGCATAGCCGTCCGGATTCAAGACTTGGTTTAACGTAAGTGGCTCTGCCGCCCGGAAGCTTGCACTAAGTAAGTAGAAATAAAAAAGGGACTAATCAACTACACCAAAGTAGTTGGTATAAGTGAATAGGCCCTCTCGTAGTGTGTTAGGCCCACTTCGAAATCTCTACAGATCTCATGCATCTATTCATGGCCAATCGGGCCAGGAAGTAATCTCCATCCATAGCGTGAAGCGTTCTGCTCACGACATGGGCAAGTTCTTATTTGGTCCGTACTCCAGTAGATTTCCTGGGCCAGAGTAATTGCCCCATTCTAGTCCATCACGCGACTGGCTTGGTTGGGCCGTACGTTCTCTTCACTTTCTCAGAATATCTCCTTGAGATGGCCGTTCTCAAAAAAAAAAATCTCCGTGAGATGGCCTATCCCAAACAAGGCAAGATCTTTTTTGAACAGGGGAGATCGATTCTTTTGGTCAAAAACTTGCCACAGGAAGATATCGTGCCGTGATACTGCCTCCAAAGGTCCTACTATTGCCGTGAACTACTTACTCACGAGACTCATGGATCTGCAGACCTGTCACGTTAAGGTCCTACTATTGGCGTGTGAAATGCCCTTGCAAGCGTTCACGGCCCACCAAAACGGGAACCATCCGGGGCGCATCCGGCTAGAACGTGGCTGGACTGCCGCCGAGCAACTTCACCGTTGGGAGGAGGTAGGACGTAACTAGAAAGAAGCTGGATCGACCATTGGCATCGGCATGCACGGATTCCTGATGCCTACCGTGTCTAGCTAGCAACTAGGGATGTTTGTTTGATTCCTGACCTGTCGCGTTCTGCTGCTCACTCGTCGAATTGGTTGATTAGCTGAATGGTGTTTGGGAAAAGAAGCGCGATATCAGTTGTTTAAATAGTTGGAAGCGGGAAACACTTGCTGCGCGCCATTGCCACCCCCTTCGTTGTAGTGGGATGCTTGCTATCAATGCAAATCCACTGATAAAGCTGGTGATGAAATTATATGGAGTGCGTGTGCTGGCAGAATCTTCAGATTGGAGTATATGCGGACTGTAATTGATGGTTCAATCGGGTTTATTTATCCACCATGGGTTCCTAGATGTAACGCAGGGAGTATAAGAGAAGGAAGATGAGAATAAAGACATGGAGAGGTTAAACCCTCGCAGGGGCAGTCAAAGCAAATTTTGCTCGAGTTATTAGCTAATTAGGGATGTCAACGGACACCGTCAAGCCCGTTTAATCAGCTTCCCGCACGGTTTTTAGTTTTGTTTTTTTTCCTTTCCAATGTCAAAGGCCGCACGGCAGGGCTAAACGGGCTTGGCGGCGGCGTCCGTTGACATCCCTATAGCTAATGCATCAGCCCCTCCGTGCTTTCTGGTCACTACTGAGTGAGTTAGCCAGCAGTACAAACAGTACGTAGTACTCTCTCCGTTTCATAAAGATTTGCCCGGCTCTAGTTCAAAATCGTGTCAATTTTTATGAAACGGAGGGACTAGGAAGAGAGCAGTAAATTTTCTTCTCTCAGAGAATTGATCTCTTCACGGCCGATCGGACCACGAATTAATCTCCATCCGAATCCCATGTGCGTTCTGCTCACGACATGGGCATGTTCTTATTTGGGCCGTAGTCCAGTAGATTTCCTGGGCCAGAGTAATTGCCCCATTCTAGTCCATCATGCGACTGGCTTGGTTGGGCCGTGCGCCCTCTTCACTTTCTCCTAATTTCTCCGTGAGATGGCCCAGTGGCCTACTAGTGGTAAGAGTGTTGTTCTTGTTTTTTGAACAGGGAAGATCGATTCTTTTGGTCAAAAGCTTACAAGAGGATACTGCCGTGATACTGCCTGCTGCAGACTGTTCCGGCTTCCGACCTTCATCAGGTCATATGCAAAACGCGAGCATTTGTATGCAGCCCTTGGGTGCTGTACTGCAACAATCATGAAAACATATTTCATGATGGAGTATGATTTGACAATATTGATGTTGATATCTTTTTTTACAAATTTGCTTAAATTTTCGAAAGTTGGACAGTCAACATTGATCTGCTTTAAAGTAGGCCAATTTTACGGTACCTAATACTCAGTTCCGTGGAGGAAATACTATGCAAACTGCAAAGGATAGCTTAGACTTTTAACATCTGAGTCGAGGTGCGGATATGCGACTCCAGTCAGGTGCTTCTCAGGTCAGGGCTTGACTTTAGCTGAGTTTGCAGAAATTACAGACAAGCACAAGCCCGTTTTTGCTGATAGCAAAACTTCGGTCTTTTTTTTTGTCATTTGTTAGATTGTGATATTTTTTTCAGTGTTAAAGAATGATTTTACCCATTTCCTCATATATTTTTTAAGATGGTACTTCATAGACCCATGTTCGAGTATTTATCTCGGAGTTGTTTGAAAACTTAAAAAACAAATGTACTATCGGGTTTAAATTAAATAACATAAATTTTCAACCCACACGAGAGATGTTCTATGGGCAATGCTTTGCAGCTCTTTTTTTCTTGGACAAGAGGCACACATCCTGCTTTATATATACAATTAAAGTTCGGAATATTTGACGGGATACCGAAGTTTTGAATTCTATAGCTCCAAAGCGTGCAATAGCACAGAGACAGAGTATGCACGCACTGTCGTAGATTTATCTACGGAGCCACTTGGCGGAGCAAAGCCATTCCAATCTAAACTGTTCAAGCCTGCCACGATGAAGCTAAGGATTAGGATCATGTTACACCAGTTGGGCGGCGCACGTGCACCGGAGCGGAAGCCCTCCGGACCTCGTGTGGCGAGAGTGTGCCAAAATGGCAAATCAACACCGGTGAGCGTAGGTACAGTGAAAGGTCAGACGTGCACGAATTCCTGATGCCTGCCGTGCCCAGCCAGCGACGACTGTTTGGTTATGACCAGCGGTGCCATTCTGCTCCACGTAGAATTGGTAGCTTAGGATGCTGCTGTGAACCGATCAAACAGAGAACTACTCTCTCCCTCCAAATTTATCCAAATATGAATGTATGTCTGTCTAAAAAACGTTTAGATACATGTAAAAAAATCATTTAATATATTTCTTAAACTGCTGAAGAATTTATATACTCGTAGTTCGGTGAAGTGTGTGCGTGTGTGAAGTTAGATGCACGTGTTAGATGCGTGTGTGAAGTTTATGAGAGCTGTAGTTAACGGTTCATTCTGGTTATCCTACCATGGGTTCCTTAATGTAACGCTGGGAGTGATGCGAAATTAAGAAAAAAATTAGTTATTAGCTTTTTTCTCTTCTTCCAAAAAAAAGGTTTCATCCGATCTCTGCATCAAAATGGTACACACAACCCTGTTGAGTTGCTAGTTGAGGCATCAGTCGGCCCGTGCTTTCAGATACGGTGTCACGCTACTTGACCGAGTCAGCTAGCAGTACAAGACAGTATTGTACTCCGTAGTAATTTTTCTCTGTTAGAGAATTGATTTCATGCATTCATTCATGGCCGGTCGGACCAGGAATTGAACTCCATCCATAATTTTAATCCCATGTGCATTCTGCACAAGGACACACGACTTGGGCAAGTTCTTATTTGGGCCGTAACCCGGTAGATTTCTTGGGCCTGATTAGCTGCCCCATGACTGGCATTGGCTTGGTTCCCTCTTCACTTTCTCTGTGAGCTGGCCTAGTAGGAGGAATTAAGAGCGATTGTTTGGTTAGGGGGAGAAAGCAGTGGCGGAGCCAGCACGGTGGCACGGTGGGCGTGGACCACCCTAAGAATCCGGCACATGTTCACAAATTATTGTTAACAAAAAGAAAAAAATCAAAAAAACCAATTGCTCGGTTCAAAAGCTGCAGCCCGACAACCAACAGGCCGAATTGTACGCTACTAACCGCACGGGCGTTTCTTCTTCGCAAGCGCATCATACGCACCTCCGGGCAGCGCCGCAACGCTTCGTCTCTCCCTACTGCTGTGCCTTTACGACTACAACTCCCAAATCCCCGATTCCCCACGAAATCAAAGTTTCGGTCAGGCGAGAGGCGCTGCCACACCTGTAGAGCTGAGCAGGACGCGAGGAGAAGGCAAGCAGCAGGCGCAGCACTGAAAAGGAGTGTTCCAAGACAGCCACGCCATCGTCGGGCATAGCAGGACACTTCCGAAGTTCCAATCTTGTTCATTCTGAAGCTTTCAAGTCTAACTTAAGATGTGATTTTGTGGGAATTGAAAATTGAGATCATTAGATGTTACTTTACATTGATTGCTTTTGTCGGAATTGAGAATTGAGATCATTAGATGTTGCCTTCATTGATTGATAATTCATTGTACTGAACCTAAAAAAATTTAGTCACCCCACTCTAGACAAAAATCCTATCTCCGCCACAGGGAGGAAGGATAACAGGCCGCGACAGTGATACTGGCTGCTGCACGTACATTGTTCCGGCCTTCATTCCGTTCATATGCTAAGCACGACTGCACGAGCATAAAGCATTGGTGTGCACTGCAGTCTGCAGCCCTATGTACGAGGCAACGAGTCAGTCAACGACCCTAGCTAGCCAAATGAATGAATAGACGTACGAGCGTGCGTGTTGGTAACATATGCCAATGGGCCACGCCAAATTAGACACATCATCAGACAGTCAGGGCCGGCGTTGAGTAGTCGCAGCCGAGGTGGCATGCAGCGACAACGACCATGACGCGTCTTCCATGTACGTTCGTCAATGGCGTCCTCCACATCGATGGATCGACCGACTGAGAGACGACTGAATTAGCCTCGTACGTCAATGGCGTACGTACGGCCGAGCGCCAAACCAAACCATGTTAAAGTGGATGACGAAAGAATAATCGGGTTAGGTTAGCCTCGTATCGCCAGTCAACATCGTCGATCGATCCATGGAGACTAATCATCCCCTGCATGCAGCGAGCAGACTAGCTACGGAGTAGCTAATTAACTTGGGCCCCAATTAAGCAGTACCCTCATGAAGCATGATCAAAAGCTAGCCGTAGTTAGCTAGTGATTGTTCTAAGTAAGTCCAACTTGTTCGATCGGTGACTGGACTACATGGACGGATGGCGACCTTGGAGTGTGAGTGCGTGACTGGACTTGAGGACTTAAGCCAAGAAAGATCGAGTTTTTCCTCTCTCTCTGTTTTCAAAAGAAAGATATTTTGTACTGGATCGAAGAGTAGTACCCACGGTTGCTAGCTAGCTACTAGTGCATTTCTTGGTGCCTCATGCGTACATGTGACACGATACAAGCTAGCTCGTGGCACTGGCCATGTATCACCAGGAGGGCGCTAGTGCATGACGCGCGGTAGCTTTGCGGTAAGGAATGCGTGGGCACTGGGCAGGCGATCAGCTAGTTATAAATTATTTTCCTTCCTATTGTATTATGCTTACTACATGCATGTTTGGAAAATAATGACTCTCTTAAAACCATGATTCCACGAACTTACGTGTTGGATTGACGGCGAGTGTAATTATTTAGGTTGACTGATTTTTGGTTAAAGATAGATCGATTCATCAGCCGTTGAATATGATTTATGCTTTAAGATTTGAAACAGAAGATAAAAAAGAATGATAAAATGAGATCTAAATACTAATTCAACCGTTCCGATTCGTCAACTTAGATTTAATCTTTTTTCTTAAAAATTAGACAACTTAGATATAGTCGCACCCTAATTGATTAGCTACTTTACTTTGACAAGAGGGGCCGTGACGCATCGTTTCTGCGCCTAGTTTGAGCCAGGTGCTCGCTCATGTGAAAGCATGCTTGATGCCCCTTGGCCCTTGCCCAGCAGCAGCAAGCATCTCTCCAATTATTCAGGCCCTTTACTTGTCTCCCATGCATGATCAGTTCACACTTCACACCACCGTCCTACACAACACCAGCGTTTACGTAGCAGCGTAGTGTACCTCTCGGTCTTTTCTTTCTTTCTTTCTTTCTTTCTTTCCGGAACGCAACGCAACGTACATCACGTTGATCACCTGGCCGGCCCATAAAAGATACAGCCGTACCTGGGCACCGTACGTACGTACTGATCCTGCCTGTTCCATGGGAAAATATATTTGACTCGACCCACTGAACAGCACGCAGGAAGCGCTGTTGAGTCACGACCGCCAGCCCAGCAAGCAAGCAAACAAACAACGCTGAAAAAGAGCTAGCAGCTAGGCGCCTACCGTGTCTGTCTCATCTCGTCTCGTCTCGTCTCAGTAGATGGCAAAGAAAAGGAAAAGGCGAAAGGAAGTTGCATGCAGAGTGCAGTGCAGAACCAGAGGCAGGGTCCTTTTGCTTTCTTTTTTTTTTTTTTGCTTGCTACCCCTTTCAGCAAACAACCAAGTCAAAGCTTACCAATGGAGTCATGGACCGCAACAGCTCGTAATATCATAGTAGTACCATGGCATTCAGAAACAATATCAGGAAATAAAGAACTAAAGAAGCCAATGCAGTGTTAACGACAAAAGGAAAACTCGCTAGAGACCACACTTGTCTTCACTTCGCTAGGCAGGAATGCTCTAGCTAGTCGACTAGAGTGTACCAGTAGTTCACAATGCTGCTGTAAGGCGAGGCAGGCAGGTCAAGTCAGTGCAAGGGGTACAGTCAAAGCAAAGTTTTCTAGAGCCATCACTGGCTTTATGCATGCAGACATACATACGATCATTTGAGCTAGCCTGCTAGATAGGAGTGTGCTATGATAGTATAATCTAATCGTCGTTCCAAATGGGACAGTTGAGTCCTTTTTCCAAGTGGAAGTGAGTTTCGATCTCATGCATTCTCATGGGCAGCATGGACCAGGAATCTGCATATATCCATATCCTAGAAACACCCCATGTGCATTGTAGCTGCTCACAACAAATGCTTTGCTTGTCCTGCCTCAAAGCACACCACTGTCCTCTAGTCTGTGCTCTGTAGTATCCCACTGTACAAGTCTACAATGTACATTGCAACATGAGGCAGAGTCACAGCCCCCCTCACGCAGGAGAGCAAGGAAAGATACACACACTCACAAAATTCAGCACTGCCATTGCAACAAATTTAATGAAATTACAAATTGACAACAAATGTAACACCACAACTCAAACCAAAATGCAGTAGTAGTATAGCACTAGTAGGAGCAGTAGCTGTACTATTCATAATTGACAAGCGTTGGGAAATGTGAATTTTTTTGTTCAGAATCCCCGAAATTCCTCAGTCTTCCCGCCGACATTCTCCAATTCGGAACCAGTTTTGGAATCCGTACGCCATTCCCCCCAGAAAAATCCACATCAGGAGAGAAAGAGAGAGAATCTGTTCACAGACGGTCGCGGATGCCCAAAAAGCAGAGGCGAGCAGAGCGGCAACAGCAGCAGCATCAGAATTTTGAGTTCAGTTTCAGGGAGAGGAGGAGACTGGAGAGTGGCATCTCGGGAATTACGCCGCGCGTCGCCGGTCCGGCATCGGAAGCTTTCTCCAGATAAGCATGGAGCGCGTGAAGCTACTAGCTAGCTAGTATGCGCCGGTGAGCCACCGGACGAAGCCGTAGAACGCGCTACTGTCCTCGGCCTCTCGCCGCCGCGACGACGCGCCCGGTGCGGCGCCGCCGTCCATGTCCCACCACCACTCGGCCGTGGCGGCCGCCGTCACGCTCCCGGCGTCGTACCGGCTGCTCCACCGCCCGCTGCTCCAGCGGCTGCTCCACCGGTTGCTCCACCTGCTGCTCGACCGCCCCACCGACCTGAACGACGCGGTCGGCGTTATCGACGACGACAACGACGCCGTTGGTGCAAGCTGCTGCTGCTGACTCGGCTCGCCGGTAATTCTTGCTGTGGGGGGCGGGGGTGGATGCGGCGGGTTGGGGGCGGCGCTGGGTGGCGGCTTGAGGACGACCTCCTCCTGGACGAGGTACTCCGAGGTGGAGTTGGGGAGCGGGTACGCACGGGCGGCGTCGGCGGCGGAGGAAGAGGAGGTGGAGCGGCGGCTGCTGACGCTGCCGAGCTCGACGCGGAGGAGGAGGTCGTGGAGCGGCGGGTGCGGGAGCGCGATGGAGGCGCGGCAGAGCGGGCACGACGGGTTCGCCCCGCGGAGCCACGGGTCCACACAGCGGGAATGGAAGGCGTGGCGGCAGGCCGGCAGGAGCCGCAGCTCGTCGTCGGCGCCGAACGCGCTCTGGCACACGGCGCAGTCCCTCGTCGACCGGGGCAGCGCCGCAGCGAGCAGCGACGACGCCAGCGTGAACAGCGGCAGCCGCGCGATGAGCCGCTCCCTCTCCGCGGCCGCCGCCGCCGCCGAGTCCTTCCCGTGCTGCTGTTCCCCCGCCGGCGCCGCGCGGGCCACCACGACCGGAAGCGGCGGAGCGGAGGAGGAGGACGACGAGCCGGGTCCCGAGGAGTGGCGGCGGCAGAGGCTGCGGATGAAATAGTGGATGGAGATGGAGGCCAGGAGCATCACCACCACGATGATGGCGATGATGAGGATGCTCGGCGATATCCCGGCTACGCTCCCGCTCCCGCCGCCCCCGCCTCCCTCATCGACCGCCAGCCGCGGCACCATTGGCACCCTCCGCTCCGGCACCGGCGGCGGCGGAACCGAAGACATCAATCAATCGATCTCTCTCTGCTCTCTGCTCTCCTCTCGGTGGTGGTGGTGAGGGGCCGAGAAGGAAGGAAGGGAGGAAGGAAGGCGGCGTGTTGTCCGTGGCTTATAAGTGTGGTTTTGGCAGCATCCGAGGGGAGGGGAGGCCCATGGTGATGGCGCGTCCATGGCTGCTTATCATTTATAGTTGTGCCGGGAGATTGTGCAAGACTACAATCATAGTGTGGCCATTCGCGTTTGGTGTTGGATTCTTCCTCCTTCTAATTAAAACCCTTCTTTAATCACTGAAATACTCCACTAGCAGTGCTGCCAGTATTATACTCCGGTGGTAGAACATGAAATTCCAAAAATGTGATTTGTAGGCCCAAAGGCGTGAAAAAGGAACTTGTTGGAGTCATTTGCAGGGAAGGAATGGTGCGTGCTTCAGTATTTGCATGCTCACTGCATTAGGAAAAAATGAAAAATGACACACTTTTAGTGCCTAATTTCAATAATCTACATATCATAACCTACGAGCGTGATTGCATATCGGTCGTGTTAAAGTGTTTCAGAGTTAAGTCTGATGTGATGTACTCTTTCTGTCACATATTAAGTGACTCAAATTTGTCTAAATATGAACGTATCTATATACTCTCTCCGTCCAACAAAAGATGTCCCAAGTTTGTTAAAATTAGTATAGATACATTTAAATTTAATCAAAATTGAGACATTTTTTGTTGGACGGAGAGAGTATTAAAATACGTTTAAACACATGTGATATTTCGGCACTTAGTATGGGACGGAAGAAGTACTATGTCTTACTGAAGAGACTTTAGAAAATCTTAGGTTTGTATGCAATTTTTTTTTCCTATGTCCAGATAAGACGCATGAATCACCTGGTGGCTGGAGCGTGTATACAACCTCATTGATCATCAAGTTATTGATGAGATTAATTACCAGCCTTTTCTAGGACAAAGAAAGAGAGAGATAAATTCATTCATTGAAAGGCATATGCCTGCATGCATCACACATGGAGTCCAGCAGCGGCAGTAATTGAGTATGGTGATGATGAGCAGTGGCATAATGAGCATTGCATGAGACAAGAGGATTGAGTTGAGCTGTGCACTAGCCAATAGCAATGGCAACAACAGCATGGAGCAGCAGAGCAGACAGACGCTGCTAGTGTGCTCCTCCATCTCAGCCGGGTCTCCCTCCCTCTTGGCCGCATCTCCAACGCTGCAGGAGCCCCGCACGTGCGTGTCTCCTGCCTTCCTGCCTGCTGCTCCCGTGCTAATCATAATTAGTTAAGCCGATCCGCCACTTAAATTAATCGTCCTCGTAATACAGTGCTTTGATACAGCCCCAAATTCTTTAAGGAAGAGGCTGAATTCCTCGGCATTGCATTGCGCCATTGGTAGCCTTTGGACGAGAACCAGATCATGACACTCCTCCTGCTTGAGATCGAACAGTGGGTTTTCCGTATATGCTTCGTTGGTTACCATGGAATCCGAGGAGGGAATCAGAAAACTTGACTGAAAAAAAGAACGTGGATAAAGGCAAGGGCAGCCTTGCAGTTGGAGCAACGACGACGCACGCTTGCATGAGCCTGATGAGCATGCATGACTTGAGCGTGTAGAACTGTTCTGATGGCGATCGTTTGTTAGTTACATACTTCTCTTTTCCCCCCTCTCCAGATTCGAGCCAGTTTTAATTAGTAAGAACATGGAACAAATTGCAATCATGAAAATGAGGTAACGAAGTGACGTCGATTGGGTTCGATTTTGTTCCCCTGTTCCACCGGCTTTTCCGCATCATGATGAACAGCATGAAACACAATTCCGTTAATTCCTTTGCCTTAATTTGCTTGCAGTTTGGTCCTTCTGTGATTCCGTTGCTGATTACTACATATACGGGTGATTAATCAGCAAAGCAAGCAAGTGCTTTTGCCTTGATCACTGAAAACCTTTATCTTTATTTTTTGCTGGCAGAAAAACCTTTAAGCCGATCGTTGTACCAACACAGCATATCGTCAGAGTTCAGAAGAGTGACCACCAAACACGGCAGGGTAAGCAGATAATCCTGTAGAAAAGTCAACACCACGTAATAACCCGTGCTGCAGCTCTTCGTCGTACGTGGTGTCCAGCACAACCACGCAGAACAGAAGAGTAAATTACCAGGACAGTCTCAGACAGGCTCGTGGCAAAAATAATGATCTCTTTCTACGTACTCCATTAATTAATCTGACACGCTTTTGCTTTGAGGAAATTATTACCGGCTTTAAGAAAGCGAAAGAGGGATGAAATTAGGCTGCTCCAGGCGCCGATCGGCCAAAGCCTACGGATCATTAGCGAGTATCTACGCGACACAATGAAAATGACGGTAACTTACCTTGGTTTGAAGCACATGGGGGATGCTCGGAATCGAATCGGATACGAACCAAGCGTCAAGTTCCAGCTTTTTTAATTTTTTAATTTTTTTGCACTGACCAGTGTCACAAGCTAAGGCCCGCAGCGTCGCACACACACAAAAAGAAAGAAAGAGAGGGAAATTTTGTCAAGTATAGGTCTTTTCTTCCATTGGTTTTGTGTGTTAGTGAAAGAAATTAGACCTATCACTATCTGACCTTTGTTCTTTTCTTAGCTTCTCGATCACACTACCGTACAGATGAGAGAGAGGGGAGGGAGGAGAGAGTGAAAGTTGAAACGTGTCCTCGGACTTCTTTTGGGTTAAGGAGGAAGAAGAGGGGGGAGACGAGGAGAATCAATTCCCTTGTCCCTGCTTTTTGCCCCGTCCCCAGCCTCTGTTAATCCGATCGGCCTAACTGGACTTGAAATTGAATGCTCAATGCTTGCAGTAATGCACGGTGGATCGACAATTACTCGGTGACATTTCTGTGGCAAAAATACAGTTTTTGTGCAGCACAATCCGGCCGGTGTACGTGTAGTCCATAGGCGGCAGCTTTTGATTTCTCAAAAAAAAAAAAACATAACAGGCTTGATTTGATTTCTCAAAAAGACATACACATAGAATACTTGTTTTTGAAGTTTGATGACGATTTGGGCCGGGATCATGAATCCAATTCAAGAGCATCTCCGATGTCATTGGGCTGTCGGAGAAAATGGGCCACCTTTTCTGTATGGATAATAATAAAAAGTTAATCCAATTCAAGAGCATTCATGCTACAAGTCTAGCCCAAAACGGTTCCAGACCGCACAGTCAATTGGAGTTGTTCCTCTCTCAAAAAGAGAGGGGAAAAAGGGTCAATCGGAGTTCTTTTTGTTTCCAATCATTTTCAGAAACTTTTAATACTATTATTTCAATATTCCGAAAATTACGTGTTCCATGGAGTCCGAGCTCCAAACGGCCTTCTCCTTCTAGCTTTACTTCTCCCATAGTATCATCTAAACTTTTGTGGATTCCACCCCTAAGTCCCCGCTCTTCCCCTTCTATGCTCTGTTCTTCCGATTCTTCCGATCCTCTCCTAAATAGGAGTAGACAGTTAATCGGGTTCGAAACAATTACTAGCTGGGATTAGGATGCATCAGGAATGTGCACTGCACATCGAGAATATCTGACGCGCGTACACCTCTCTTGTCATGGCCATGCATGCAGTTTTCCCCCTCAAGAGTGTCAAACCTCTCTAGATGTTGTGGAGCAGATTGTTGCCCTCTTTACCATTGTATGATGTTACCCTAGCTTTATTGTGGACATCTGCCGTCATAATCTTGGGAGAGGCAAAACATCTGTGTGGATTACGGCTTGCATGTACGGAGTCTGTGTTATTCAAGTTCATGTTGCTTACGGTTCCAGTGTGGCCTCCAACCCATATGTCTGTCAACTTGGTAAGATCGAGCAAGCTACTTCGAACGGCGAGCGTATATACTCTCTTCCAAAATAAGTACTCCCTTTAATTCTAAATTTTTGACTCAAATTTGCGCAAATATAGATGTATCTATTTTTAAAAAACGTCTAGATACATCTAATATTTGACAACAATTTAGGATCCGAGGAATACATGTGTGCTTCCAAGCTTGTACATGCGCATGCATGGTGCATGCAATTTTTTGTTTTGTATTTCTTGTTGCAAAAGGACGCATGATATAAATAAAGTGGGCACAAATGATTAGCGCATACTCCCTTCGTCCCTAAATATCTGTGCTAGCTTATACCTGCAAAGTGCTACTCCCTCCGTTTCTAAATAATTGATTTGGATTTGTATAGATTCTTATTTTGAGATGGAGGGAATATATACATAAAAGATGGCATACAATGGCCAGCGCTAACATCGTCGTGATTCAACCTTTCTGGCTTACATTTTGGCTTATCTTTATTTCATAAGCTAAATGAAGATTGCTTGTGTATGCTCTAGAAAACTAACTCCGCTGGCACAAAATAAAATTTAGACTTAATTCTTATTTGCACCCACCGCTTGTAAAGTTGTGACTGTACTTAACTCTTTTAAAATTTAATTTGTGCACATTTTACACTTGTTGCATTATGTCAAAGGCCCTATTTTAACATTTTTCTCGTTTTTGACGGCTTGGGTCCACTCGTCTGACCGACGTGGCAGGGTGGAGCGTTTTGTGGCCCCGACACACTACACCACAACACTGAGTTTTCTAGTGAAGCCAATACACACGGCAACGGACTATTGGTCAGGAAAACTCATATCAGAACTGTATGACGATAGAATGTCGATCAGGGGAATCGATTTTTGTTGTTGTTGTTGTTGATGATCAGTCAAGAGGCAACAAAACTTGTACTAGTCGAACCATTGGTGGGAAACAAAACAATGCCTATGTTTTTTTGCAACGAAATCGTTTTTTATCGCAAAAAAACCGAAATAGTTTTGTTTTTTGCATTGCCCAATTCTCTTTTACTACGTGCGTGTGTTTATAAGTTTCAACATTTTGAATGCTTTTTGATGGGTCAGGGGGGAATATTGGAGCAATGTTGCACACATAATTTCTTTTGCGTCCGGATGTGATGATTATGCAGTCTAAATTAGGCTTTTAATTTAGTTTAGTCGATGAGGAAGGACATGGACTAGATGAAAAATATCTTCCAACCACCGCCTAACATGTCCATTTAAAAAAAAAAGACTTTCAAATACATTGGCATGAAATATGATAAAAAATAAACTTATTAAGGTACTCCTTCAGATCCATATTAGTTGTCAAAATATTACATGCATCTAGACGCTTTCTAGACATAGATACATTCATATTTGGATGAATTTGAGACAATTATTATGGATCGGAGGGAGTAATCATATACATTCTTTTTTTTTAAGTTTGATGATGATTTGGGCCGGGCTCATGGATACAAGAAGTCAAGAACGCCTTACATTAATATAGGCTGTCGGAGGAAAATGGGCGAGCTAGCTTTCCTGTTTGGATCCCAATCAAATGAGTAGTATATATAGGGAGACCTGAATAACAACATTCACTATACAAGCCTAGCCCAAAACGGTTCTGGACCGCAGGTTTTTTGTTTCAGTCATTTTCAGAAAGTTATAAACATTATTTTAATATTTTGATTTGATAATTATGTGTTCCATGGAGTCCGAGCTCATATCGATCTTGCCCTTCTAGTTCTGCTTCTCCCATACTATCATTTAGTCCCTTTATGGCTTTTACCCTCCAATTCACCTCTCTTCCCATTGCTTTCTGTAACATCCCAATTTTCAAAATTCTTCATATGCATTGCATATCATAAGCATCATGTCACCCTTACATTTGATCACTTTCAAAACCCTAAAGTTTGCCCAGAAAACCCTTTTTGCAAAAATGCTTTTATTTGATTTTGGGCTTTGATCTTGCTCTCGAGTATTTGCATTTTTAACCCATGAGGGTATTGTGGTAAAAAGGGATTTAATGCATATATAGAGCTATCCCATAAGTTGGCTTTTCAAAGTATTTTGAAAAAAATAATTTGCTTCGATAGCCTAAGGGCCCTAAAAGCCGTTTTATAGGCAAATGTATTTTTAAGTATTTTATTTTGAGGAAATTCTTGTTCCAAAAGTTAGATCATATGAAAATATGATTTTACAAATTTTGTTGCATTTTATTTGGAGTGATTTGGAGCTCCGAATCAATTTTGAGGTTCAAAATCAAAAAATAGATAAAAGAAAAGGAAAAACCGAACCGAACCGGTCAAACCGGACCAAACCGGTCAAACCGGCCGGACCAGATCGAACCGGACCGGCTCCGCCGAGCCCGAGCCGCCCGCTCTCACTGACCGGTGGGACCCACGCGTCATCTTCAACCTCCGTCCGAAAAATCCGGCCACGCACGCCCGCGAACTACCCACGACTCCACCTCCGATTTCTCCGCGCTCGGGCCGTTTTCCCCA
The DNA here is from genome assembly GCF_000005505.3 of Brachypodium distachyon. Lineage (NCBI taxonomy): Eukaryota > Viridiplantae > Streptophyta > Magnoliopsida > Poales > Poaceae > Brachypodium > Brachypodium distachyon. The sequence goes on along the minus strand of NC_016133.3, from coordinate 35,950,831 downwards.
AATCCTTGCGCGTCACCCCGAATGCCTCGCTTTTCTCCTCCAATTTCCCCAAACCCCACATCCAATTTCGCACCGGTTAGAAAGTAATTGCTCGCCGGAGTTCGTTGCTGCCACCGCCATTCTTCGCGTTTCGTCGCCGTTCCGGTGAGGTTCTCCCCGCGCCACTCCCCTAGACTCTCTCCTCTCCCCGTCCCGAACGCCGTGACGCGCTCGCCTTTGCGTTTGGCCGCCGCCGCCGCCTCCGGCCGCCCGCGCCGGTCATCTTCCTCAGCGCCGGCCGCCGTCCGCGCGCCGCCTCCGCCTCCCGCTCCGAATGGCCGCACCCCCGCGCCGCCCCGCGTGCCGCGCCGTGCCCGCCGCCCGCGCTCCGCCCCGCGCCCGTGCGCCGCGCCGCCCGCCGCCCTCCGCGCGCTGTCCGTGCCCGCGCCGCCGCCTGCGCCACCTTGCTCCGCCCGCGCGCCGCCCGTCGCGTCCTGCGTCCCGCGCCGCCTCCGCGCTGCCCGCGCGACCCGCTGCCCCGCGCTGCCCACCGCCGCCGTGCGCGCGCCGCCCCTGCTGCTCGCCCGCGCCGCCCCTGCCCGCGCCGCCCCGCGCCGCCGCCGGCGAGCTAGCCGCCGGCCGGAACCCTAGAAACCGGCCAGTCCCGCGCTGCCACGTGGCAAGGCTTTCTTGTTTATTTTATTTTCGGCCGAAGTGGATAATGCACTTTTGCAGAAAAGCCCCTACAACTTCAAAACCACGTATCTTTTAAACCGTTTGTCCAAAATTTACGATCCACACCTTTCTGGAATCGTCGCAACGTGTGGAATATTTTGGCACTGTTTATTTTCAGTTTTGAATAACTTAGATAGTAGCTATTTACAGAATGGTGGTTTATGGTTTAAATTTCAAATGAATTGTTTCAAAATAGTTTTGAGCATGTTAGCTTGCTATAAAATTATTTAAGCTTGTTCTCTATCCATTAGAACCAGAGAAGGAATTATTTTGTGTTTAATCATGGCATTCGAGTTAACTATTGCTCTATGTTACAAAAGCCGCACAATCTTTTGTTTTAAACCCTATTCATGTATCATGCATATTAATTAGCACTTTGATGTTGTATAATCTGTTCAAATCTTTTGAGAGCCTTTTCAAAACAGAAACGAAACTTTGTACGTTAGAAGTAACCTTTGTGTGCATCATCTTGGCATATGCATCATGGCATGGTTTTTGTATTGAATGTTGTGTTTATTGTGTGTGTTTCTTTTATTTTAGATTGTGTGGAGTGTATTTCTTGTGGTTGCGAAGAGTGCGAGAACTACCATAACCTTGGACAAGGCAAGTTCACTTTGATCATATCCCATTATTATTGTTGTTTTAAAATACTTATGCATTAGTGTTGTTGGTAGAGATGCATTGATAGGACTATTACTCGTACCTCTATGCTAGCTATAAATCCCAGGTAGTATAGTTTACCCTCGCCATTACCTTGCTACCAAATTGCCATCGATTGTAGTTTGAATGCTAAGCTATGGTAGTATCGTGGGGGAAATAACTACATTATGATATTGTTATGCCTTTGGCTATATGAAATGTTTTGTTAGATGTAAGGCAAAACAACTAATTCAATGAACCATCCTGGGTGGGCTGCTTTGAGGATTTTGAGGATTAGCGGCGTCAGGTCCATTTCTATGGGTCCCTCTGAGTCGAGTTCCTGTGGATTCAGGAATGGATCGTCCATGGACGTCTCTCCCGTGGATTCGGGGAGCGCCTACGTTGCAAATGTGGAATGCCACCTGGGGTAACTGAGACTGGACTAGTTTCCTATTTAGAAGCTTCTAGTACAACCACAATGCTATATGGGCTCTGGCGAGACAAGAGTAAGTTGTATGAACCTAGACCCGAGGAATTGTACTGAGGTAGCCGTGTAGGGGGAGCGTGATTCTCTCGTGGTTTAGGGAATTACCTCTGAAAATCTCGTAATCGATGCCGTTGCTTCTCTATCCAGAGGACAGCAAGGGATTAACACGTCGGTTTCTTGTGGGGAATGTGTACAAACTCTCGAGAGCGTCAAAACTAAGTACTTAGCCGTGTCCCCGGCAACGGACAATTTGAGCGACTAGATGTGGAGCTGTAAGGAAAGTCTCACTCATTCCAATTTCTTAAATAAAATGAATGGTTTGAACAGGGTAGGAGCACTTGAAGAATTCACTTCAATGTACTCTAGGTTAATAAGAGCATGGGTGTGTCTACCCCGTGTCCATTAGTTAACATTATTATAACATTCCTTTGTAGTAGGGTAATTTATGTTCTGCTTCCACGCAAACAGCCTGAACTCCACCTTGCCAAATACTGCATATACTTGGTAGGTTTTGATATAACTCCTAGTGAATCTTGCCAATACATTCAATGTATTGACCCTAGTGGCTGCATCGTTTAATGATGCAGGAAGCTCCGACGACGAGTAAGATGTACGTTCTACTTGTTTGGGTTACGGGCCTACATTCCAACACGCTCTCACCGTGGTGTTGATGTGCCCTTGTATCTTCCGTTTTCCGCTGCTAAACAATTGTTTTATTTCCAGCTAACCCGTGAGGTTATGCGAGTTGTAAGTACTCTTTTATATTCTGGATGATACGTTGTAATATTGAGACCTTTGTTCTATTATATTACATCTTGAAACTGTGTGTGCTAGTGAGTCGATCCAGGGACTAGCACTAAAGCACAGAGATCGAACCTTTTTACGGGGGCGGTCGCTTCATCTGTTCTCCCTGTCCTCTCCCAAATAGAGTACTCACCAGTTAATCAATATCCATGTTCGAAACAGTTAGCTGGGCTTGGGATGCGTCAGGATTCTGTACCGCACAAGTTGAATTTTCTGCACAAATATCGGCATTCTGCATCTCTTTAATCATGGCCATGCATGATGCATTTTTCCGTCAACTGTCAACGCCTCACCATGATTTTTCAACACCCATGCTTGCGTCTTCAACATGATATGATGTCTTGTGGGCATCTGCCGGCATAACCTTTAACAAGCAGTGCAGTTAGGCGGAGACCACAGTGGACCTTGCTAGCATCGGCGTCTACTGGTCCATTGTTTACGGAGCTACGATTTCAACGGATGAGTTCCCTCCGATGCATATGTCGCACACCGAATTGATAAAGAAAAATGAGGAACAAATTGATAAAAAAATGAGGAGCGACAATTTTGCGAACTGGAGCTGCCGTCGTACATGACTGCCGATTGTGACTGGAGGTTGGAAACTTGGAACGTGCTGCGATTTGCTGATCTGTATCGTGACCTGATCGATCAACTCACTCGCGAAAAACTACAGCTGCACTGTAAGAAAGGCTTAAAACAAAACTCCCTCACGAAAAAAAAAACTTTGCTTATGGGCCAGCAAGCAAGGCCCAATACCCCTACTCACCTACTTTACATTCCTATCCATAAGGCAAGAGACCCGGATCATGAGTACAGAATACACGCCTTAAAAAAAAAAGTACAGAATACACTTTTTTTTTCTCAAAAAAATAGTACAGAATACACTTCCTCTAAAAAAGAGAGTACATAATACACACGCCTACTCATAAGATAGGTAGAAGCGCCTTGTCACTTGATGTTGGTCGCCGAGTGACCATGGGATGGTCTTTGTATACCTGTCAGGATTGTTCCCTAATAAAGTAACTTGTTGACCTAAAAAAACTTCGAAATTTGGTTATCACTGGTTTTATGGGCGCCCCCCTCCCCCTGCCCCCACAACATAGTTTGAATGAAGTTACAGGTTATACTAAAAAAAAGATCACACAAAAGTATAATATGTTCCCGGTAAAACAAAGTAGAGAATATGTACGACTAATCAGGAAATTGGGGCCCACATGTTTTATGAGCGCCCCACCACAGAGCTACGCCTATGTAAGGGTGTACTAATGCCCAATGGCATCATCATCCTGCTAGCCAGTTGCCCGGTTGGATGATCGACAAAAAAAAAATTGATCGGGCAGTTGGATGATCGACATGCTTCTACAGATCTGTTCTAGGGCTTAGGATGCATCGGGATTTTCAGTTTTAGACAGATTTTAGACTTTTGGCTTACATTGAGCGATAATATGCATATGACGGTTTTCATCCTACATTTGTCCGATGCTTTTCATCCAGACATAGAACCAGATGTACCCCCTCGCACTGACCTTCAGATGGCGTGGAGGATTTCAGTGGCGGAGCCATGATTTTAGGTCAAGGTTGTCCAATGAATATTCTTTTTGCCGTAATATAATATTTCAACATACTACTGCTATAGAATTTAATGAACACACACATAATTAAGATCTTGCAAGCATGTTAATTTATATTAATATAGAATCTAATAAAAAGCACATATAATTTCATATTGTGATCCTTAGAAAACCTTTGCTTCGTTGCCGTCCACTTCTGGCCATGCACTGCAGCCCACCCCACCCCGGCCCGCGTCGTCCCCCATGCCCCACACCCTTACCCTCCCAATCCCCAAATCCGTCCTTGGCATGGAGCACCACCAGCAGCAGCAGACGCCATCGCCGCCGTGGCCAATAGGGAACAACTCCAATCGCGAACTCGGGAGGTGGAACCGCCAAGGGAGGATCCTGAAATCCGTAACTAATCAGGCCAGAAAACGCATCAGAGGAGAGAGGCGCACGAGATTGAGGGATCTCGTGGGAAGGGCACTGGAGCGAGAAGTGTGGCTGCGGCGGCGAGCGGCAGCGCTAATGGCACCAAAGGAGGATCGGAGACACTAATGAAGGGTTCGTTGCATGGAAAACAAAAAATTTCCTACGAGATGTGCGGAAGAAACCCAAAAACATATCTACTAGATGTAAGTAATGAGAGGGATTATGAGCATCATACCCTCGTAGACCACAAAACGTTACGATCACAGGATCGCTGTTGGCGTAGTGGAACTTTCGACGAGATCAATCTCAGTGCAGAAACGACGGCACCTCCTTGGTATCCACACGTTCAGCTTCACGTCGTCTCCTCCTTCTTGATCCAGCAAGCGAGGGGAAGAGGTCGATGAGATTCCAGCAGCACGACGGCGTGGTGTAGGCTATGGTGGAGTTCTCCACGGGCAGAGCTTCACCGTGCGCGTGAGAGGAGGAGGTCAGGGAGAAGAGCTCAGGGGAGAGATCCAGCTGAGTACTTGGTGTGTTCTCTCCCCGTGCCCCTCCCCTCTATTTATATAGGGGGTGGTGGCCAGGGTTTACCCCTCCTCCAAGGAGAGGCTAGGGCCGGCCAGGGGAGGGAAAGGAGTCCCGGGACTCCTTCCCACGTGAGGGCTCCCCACGTACGTGGTTTCCACCTCGTAGTGGAGTCCCCAACGGTTCCCTCTCCCCTAATGGGCCTAGGCCCATTAGAGAATAATTAATTAGATTGCTTCAATTAATTCATATAAAGGCCCAATTAAATTCTCAGTAATATTCCAGAACATTTCAGAACCTTCTGAGAACTTTCAGAACCTTCTAGAATATTCCCGGTCAATACCGAAAATACCCCGAACTTTTTCGGAACTCTGAAACAGCTTTTTCATACATAAATCTTTATCTCCGAACCATTCAGAAGCTCCTCGTGACGTCCTGGATCCCATCCGAGACCCCGAATCAATATTCGATATCACCATCTATTTATCTCATCGAACCCGAGCGACATTAAGCGTTAAGTGTGTGACCCTACGGGTTTGAGAACATGTGGACATGACCGAGACACCTCTCCGATCAATAACCAATAGCGGGATCTGGATGTTCATAATGGTTCCCACATGTTCCACGAAGATCTCATCGGTTGAACCACGATGTGGACGATTCAATTAATCCGGTATTCAATTCCCTTTGTCTCGCGATATATTACTTGCCCGAGATTTGATCGGCGGTATCACCATACCTAGTTCAATCTCGTTACCGGCAAGTTCTCTTTACTCGTACCACAATATAATATCCTGTGACTAAACACATTAGTCACATGCTTGCAAGCTCATTAAGATGTTATATTACCGAGAAGGCCCAGAGATATCTCTGCGTCACATGGATTGACAAATCCCACTCTTGATCCATACAACCCAACAAGCACCTTCCGAGATACCTGAAGAACACCTTTATGATCACCCAGTTACGAGATGACGGTTGATGTCCACAAAGTATTCTTCCGGTACTAAGAAGTGGCATGATCTCATGACCTAAGGAAATGATACTTGACATAATAAAAGCATTAGCAATTTAAACTTAAGTGACACGATCAAAAGCTATGCTTAGGTTTGGGTCTGTCCATCACATCATTCTCCTAATGATATGATCTCGTTGTTAAATGACAACACATGTCTATGGTTAGGAAATCTTAACCATCTTTTAATCAATGAGCTAATCTAATAGAGGCGTATTAGGAACACGGTATTTGTTTATTTATCCACACATGTATTTAGTTTCCTGTTAATACAATTATAGCATGGATAATAAACATTTATCAAGAACAAGGAAATATGATAATAACATATTTATTATTGCCTCTAGGTCATATTTCCAACAACTAAGGCCCCCTTTGATTCAAAGGAATTCCAAAGGATTTTTGGAGGATTTCGAAAAAAATTCCTACGTGGTTCGTTTGATTCAAAGGATTACAAACCATAGGAAATTTTTCCTTAGGATTCATTTCTACTAGGTTTTGTAGGAAAAATTCCATCCAGTCCAACCTCATTGTAAGAATCCTATATTTTTTCTGTGCACAATCAAACATCATCTAATTCCTGTAGTATTGAAAATGACATGCCACTTTGACCCTGTATTTTTTCTATTCCTGCGTTTCGGATGAATCAAAGAGGCCCTAAGACAAGGAGACGAAAAGGTGGGTGAGCTTTTCCTGGGTGAGACCGTGGAGGAAGTGGAGGGAGGGGAGGAAGTGGAGGGAGAGTGTGTGAGACGGTGAGAATGAGATAAGGATTTTTTTTAGTCTATTTTTTCTCTACTGATTGTTGATAATGTCATGCTTTGTTTTTCAAATTAATTCTATGCTAATTTCCTTGCTAAATACAGACTATTATGATAATAATTTATGTAATGAGGATGAATGTATTAATTTGTTATACAGAAAAAATAGGATAACCCATAGTTTTTTTTGCGGGGATAACCCATATTTTGCTAACCTGCTTTAAGATACTATACGTGTATTACAACTATATTTAGACTTTTTTTCCTTGATCCCTCCTGGCCTGAAACTCTCACACACGAGCACGACTGCATGAGTCCATATGACCACCTTCGTTCCAACTTCCAAAATCCCCATCTGTAATCGCAGGCACGATGATTAGGCGACGGCAGAATCAATCCAGGGCTCGGGAGAGGTCAGGGCTGGATCGATTTGATCGTTCCATTCCTCCACCGACTTGTGAGATCTTCAAGGACCGTGGCCTTAGGCAGTGGGAGGCCCCGTGTGGCAGCAGAGGCAGAAGAGGGATCGACAGAGGAGAGAAAAGACACATAGTACAAGAGAAAAAAAAGATAGAGATGGGGATCTCACGGTCGGGATGACGCCACGTCATCGATCTGCTGCACGTTCACTTCGATCAGTGTCATGGCTTTCCTGAGAGTCACACTCAGAAAAAGCTTGGCCATGGGCTAAGTGCCTAGGCCTATGAGAAAGACAATTTTTCTTTGAATTTTGTAAAGATTAAAGGTATCCGAATTGCTTGTGGTGGTCAATGTTGTTGTACCAATACTATTTTGTTACGAGTACTATTTTTCTGACTGTTCTGTTATCCGTAGCAATGCACGGGCACTCTGCTAGTGTTAATATTGTATATGTTGTCAAGATCAATTGGTCGAAAGGGATGAAACAACCTGAATAGATAATATACTTGTATGTTGTGAAGTTTTAATAGTGGTGAAGAAACGATGAAAAATAACGGCAAGGCACCAACAGGAAATTTATGCACTGCTTTTTTTTAGGAAAAAATTTATGCACTGTTGTGTGCATGTGTCGCCGCGTCCGGAACTAGAAGTTGGGCACTCGGACTGCCGGCCCGGTCACGCAAAACATCACGGTGCCACCCCAACTATGTACCCCCACGATGCTTACCGGCGGATCATGATCGAATGGTCGCCATAAATCGCTCGGTTTAGATGGATCCCTCGTTGATTTGACAAATTTCGTAGCCCTGCAGCCCCTGCAAAGCCACTGCACAGCCAAGTCTGGTCATGTCAACGACCCTGCAGTGCTGTCAGGCGGTAGTGGGTTCAGATATTTATTTCTTCTTCCTTCACTCGCCTTGTTCTTCCTCACTTCATCCACCTCCATCTCGCATCTATCTGTCGGACTCTTTCTTCCCCCATTCTGCAGAATGCTTCTGCCATTGTTGTGCTTCCTCCGAGCTTTTTTCGCACAACCATTTTCTTTCTGAGGAGACCATTTTAGTTCTTTTCTACTTTCTTGCTGTGCTCTTTGTTTTCTTTTAGTTCATTTTTAGTCAGTCTTTCGATCTTGTTGTGTCTCGTTCTAGGGTTCTACAGTCTCCTTACTTCCTGGACGATATAGATTCGGCAGGTACTTCGATTTGTAGTATCCGCACCTTACAGTCCTTTTTCGATTTGTTCCACAGTACGTACCACTCACACTTCTCATTTCATGTTACAGGATCAAGATTCTGCACTCAGGTGTTTCTTTTTTCAAACTAAACGATGAGTCTTTCCAAGGTACCTGTCATCTCTTATTTCTTCTACGTTCTGTGTGTGATGTACCCCTAATTTAGAACAAGTACTCTCACGTAGGTTATCGAATCATGTACTTCATTCTTCCTGTTTCGTACCAACCGATTTTCTTTACATCATGTTTATGTACTCTTTGTTCCTGCTGTGTATTTAACCATGATTTTGCAAAAAGCCAACATGTAATTCCTGATAATTACTTGTCGTTGTACCCTTTGTTAAGTAACGCACGTTTTATCATGCGGCTCTATGGCAATCACGTTTGTTCTACCAAGTACCCTTTCATACAACAACACATCATTTACCTAACCAGTTACTTCCCTATTTCTATATGTCATTTCTGGTCATTATTATACATATGGTTACACTGCCATCATCTACCTTATGTACGTCCTAATTATTGTACATTTGGTTATACCGCTATCATCTACTACATGTACCTTCTCATGCTGTCCATCATAACATAATGTTATGCATGTACTCTCCAGCATCATGTATCACCATGTACTTCCAACGATAGTTTTAACTCAGCTTCCTATTTCTTTTCCATGGTTTCTTTGTAGTAAAATTCTATATCTCATTTGTGCTAATTATTGTACATATGGTTACACTGCTATCATCTGCTACATGTACCTTCTCATGCTGTCCATCATAAAATATTGTTCGAAACATGCTCCCATTTAACACTATTTTTAAAATTTTGCTAGCTCAAAGGGCATGCTGCAATGTCTGGTCCTCTGAGTACTGAAGAAGTAACAGAGTATGATAGCAATGAAAAAAGTCAAACTTCTTCAACTACCAAGTCCCCAACCTCAAGGACATCCGCAAGGACTCTTTATTGGATTATCAAGAAATTCAATCCTATCAAGAGACAGTTGGTCAAGGAAATAGGTTTTGGAGGCTTACTTGAACTGCCTCTATGGAATTCAATTAGTCGCATCTTCAGTACTTGGCTTCTCGGCCAAGTTGATTGCATAGACTTCGCAATTGTACTAGATGCAGCTCGGAGGCTCCAGTTCACACCACAGGACGTGAACAAAGTATTTGGTATCCCATGCGGACAACGTGATGTACTAGGACCAAAAACTCAAATATCCGATGCTGCAATGGCTTACATTCGTGAACAAGCTGGTATATCTATGAGCAAGATCAGCCTCAAAGATGCTGAGAAGATTGTACTCATGGACTTGTCAAAAAACAGCACAAGATTACAGAAGGATTCATTCAAGATGGCATTTGTTATCATTGCTATGGGTCATCTCCTGTCTCCATCAACAAAGTATGATCACGTCAACATTGATTTCCTTGGTGCGTTGTGTTGTACCGAGGAAATTAGCATAGAATTAATTTGCAAAGTGTGCATATAATTGATCCTGTCTCCATCAACAAAGTATGATCACGTCAATACAACTAGTGTGCATATGTTCTAAAAGGTATCGTTGAGGCAGCTCAGAAAGTACAAGCCGACTTATCCATGAACAAAGTCGTTTCCAACATATTTGCTTGTCATATCTTTCTGCAGGTACATAAACCATGTTCTCTACCACCCGCATTAATTATCTTATGCATTAATACTATATCGTTTTATTCTCAGATACACTATCTAGATAATCTGTTACTTGGACAACTGCAACCTCGAAAAAACATCTACCCTCGTATGGTGGCTTTCCCCACTGAAGTACTTAACAAACTCATATTAGCTGACACTAAGCCTGGAGGTGGTTATGGAGCCAACCAGGTAACGTGTTCATCTTGTCATTGTTATGTACTCTTTGTACGTCTTCATAAGTGCTAAAACTTTCATGTACTTACGACTGTTTCTACACCTGCAAACTATACTTCATTATTTCTGTTGTACTATCATTCCTTTGATTTCCAATCTAATCGATGGATGTGCTTACCATAATTGAACCTTACACCATGCACCAGTATTCCAATCTAACTCTTTTCTGATATTCTTTTAATATGAGCTACTAATACCGTCCTTACTTACACTATGTACCTTATGTACCTCCCCTTATTATGCGGTTCTATGGCAATAATGTTTGTTCTACCCTCTCTTACAACAACCATATGTACATCTTGTTATTCTGAAAATAAGTCGTTCCTGCCATACAGTTCAATGCAAGGGGTACTGTTCGTATGCCCAACATATCAGCAACTACCGCCCAACCACTTGCTGTGCCTACTGGATCGGGACAAAGTCCTGCCCTTCTGCATTCTGCATCCGGTACTAGCCAACAAACTACCGCAGCAACATTGCCCCAGTTCCTCCGAGAAAAGTACCCTACTCTGGTGACAACCTGAACCTCTCAAAACTTGTATCCATCCTGTACCAGTACGTACTTACACCAGTATGTTGAGATCAAAATTATATTCAACAGTGCAACACAAGACTGGCGAATGATTTGATACAATACAATGCAAACATCGCAAGAGCAATGCACGAAAGGCACACAGCTGAGAAGACTCATGTACTGTAGCAAAATTTATGGCTTGCAGACAAGATATGCAACTTCATCTCGTCCAGCCATTTGCCACCACAACATTCAGCTTCAACTGCAAAAACACAAGGTACATGTTAACTTTGTATTACATCCGTCAAAAAAATAGCATAATGACTTCTTCTACGCTGTTAGCTTCCGGAAGCAGCTCCGTTAAAACAGGACGTAACAAAGATGAATTTGACTCTCAGTACGAAGGTACTCCATTACATAACTTAAGATGCTATAGAAATAAAAGTTTTAAATTATACAAAGGTCTCACCGCTTCATTCCATGTAGCTGACAGCAAGGAATGTACTTCACCTGTGCATACAATGAGATCCCTAGAGGACACACCCAAGAGGTCAACATCCGAATTACTGGATGCAATCAACAAGAAATCAAAGACTCATGCCTCAGGTACCTCACCCTAATAACTGTTAGAAATACTAGCTATGCTTGCCAACAATATTTACCTGAATTCCTTTCATACATAGATGGCGTTCACACCAGCAGATCTATGTTCAACAACATGGACTTTGAACCACCACCTTTTGATCTTGGCTTCAATTCTGGTCCATCCTTCGCAGCTTCCGACGATGAACTCAAGAAAAAAGCTGAATCAACACCAGTGGCACCATGTTCTCCGGCTGCTACAAAGTTGCTCATGGAACATGCCATCGTAGATTTGATGATGAGGTCAGAAGACATAGAGTGCGCTAACAGTAAGATATTGTTTGGCCATGTCTCTTCTTCACCACCTTGCAAACGTCGAACCAAGGTTGGTACGTTTGCACCCTCACCTCGGTCTGAAGGATACATTCATCCTAAACCAGATGGTGATGTCATGCTTTCTCTTATGGAATGGTGTGTTGACGTGCCTCCACACTATTTGAAAATGTAAGCACACATTGTCTTACGATTTCAGAAGTTCCATTTATTTTAGATGGAAATTAATTACATATTTCTTCCAGGCCATGGGTAACCACTGAATTTCCTCGGTACATCTCAATCAATGGCACTGCAGTACATCAACAAATTATTGGTACCGATGTTCTTGACTTCGAAATGTGTGACCTCCTTATAAGGCGGTTAACACAATTAGACACACGGATGGAACCAACCAGTAGCAGGATGCGTTGGCGTCATTTCCTTGAGAGTGATTCCTCTGTACGTTCTGATCTCATTATAATCATGCTAATCATTATAATCGCAGCAGTGCTTTGCTCTCGTTCTACTCGCAAAGTATCTATTGTACAACAACAGGTATGTGCGATAGCAGAAAATGACTTGACAGCGTTCCTATCCATCCGGGAACAATTCATTGGCAATGAGATAAGCTACAACATGTCGTCCACCAGAATGGTAAAAACAGAATCCAAATGTCCTATGTTCACAAACACTCAATATGTACTTACTTATACTGACATTCATTTGTAGTTCGCCGTACCGTCATTCATTGAGGAATCTTGGTCTGCCTACATGTTTGACATGAAGGAAGAGATTATTCATATACTTGATCCATTGGGGCGGCATCTGGAATCGGCAACAATTAAAGAATTGCATGGTCATTCTGCTAACCTCATTCAAGAAAAGCTTTTTGATTGCTTCCACAACTATTATGAAAATTGGAATCCCAACAAGAAACAGTGGCCTCACGTGTATCCGGTTCTGACAAATGACAAGTTCAACAAGTAAGCAAAATCATTGAACCATGTTTCTACACAAAAGTTGGTGGGGTACATTAGTACCTCTTACTTACTGCATCATAACGGTGTACATTTGTACACTTAACCAGTTCCTTCAAATGATGGTTTTAACATTCAAAGATTATCATCTCCAACATTTTTCCTTGTTTTTTTCTTCTACCTCATTTACCTCCTATTTCTTGTACCTTATGTATGTCCTATTTTCGGTCGCAGGAATCAAAGTGGATTATGCATGTTACATTGTGTCCGCAATTACAATGGGGATGAATTGGAGCAGTCACTCACACTGGTAACTTATGCATGTTCAAACAATGATTGGGTCCTTAATTATTACTAAATTTGAAATGTTTCTCCTCTTTCACATACTCACAGAACGCTTACTCAAGGCTTCAACATACCTTTCTTTATGAACTCCTCACAATGGAGAATAACAAATCCAGGGTCCCCTACCCCATACTCAAGATCAGTGACCCACCAAATTGGAGACAAGTCTAGTCGGCCAAACGTTTTACCAGCATTGCATCAACTTGGAGAAGTCCAGTGTTTTGGTTCTTCGATATGAAAACTTGTTCTTGGATATGAAAACTTCTTTATCTGGTCACGTTGAATGCCTTTTGGTTGTGAACTTTTTTTACTGGTTCTACTTATTATATTCAGTGTACGGGTTGTCATTATGGTTCTCAACTTCTGAAAATACCGTCCTACCTGTACTGTCCTACACCTGCGTACCTACATGTACTTCTGTTTTTCAATGGATGCCAGCTTATTTCCTCTTATTATGCATTATCGTATCTATGTTCTACTTATGTTCTCAACAATGTTCTGCCACATTTCATTGCATCTACAAAATAAAAGTACATCAAAGTACGATATGTACCCACATTTCATTGCATCTGTAATCAGTTATGTACGATATGTTCTACCCCTTACAGATATCTTGTTTCAGGTTCTTCTCTATCTCCCATTAAAACCTTGACTCAACACAGAAATAAACAATCAGGTTCCAAGAAAGTAGAACGGTCAAACAACTAAACCAGAACTTCAAATGACCTGAGTTCGTTCGATTCTTATTTCATTACTTGTACAGAGAGGTACATAGCTGATATCCTTCGTCAGAGCTGATATCCTTCATCAATATCCACAAAGTACTTTACTACTTCACCAACACTACCATGTGTAATTACCAAAGACAAAAATACGCCGTGCATAACCAGAAAGTACAAGTACGGCCAGATATGGCCAACAAACATGTACCATTATCATACAAAATAACTAACAAATCCAGTTCACCCATCATGGTTGTTCCAACCGCCATATCAGTATCTTGTCTACCAGCAAATGTAAACTCCACATCATAACACACTTCCTTAAAAAGATCCTTAAAAGTACTTGGGTGGTACAATACAATTTAAACTCAATACACATTATTTGTGCCTTGCTTGCAAACTGTTGTGGTTCCCCCTTCCTACAACCTGTCTTATTTCTTCGTCCTGACATTCCTTCTTTCGTACACCTTCATATCTGAAGTTTCAACTGCATGTACGCAGCAAATTAACAATCTCGGTTGAAATCTAATGATCTTAACTTTGAAATCTCAGTTCAAACCCGATGGATCCTCCTATTCAGGTTCGGCCTCCGCTTCTTTGTCCACACTCATGTACGCAGCAAACGTAACTCCAACTTTCCCTTCAGCTGCATATTTCACAGGCTCATTACATACAAGAATATTAATGCCGAACAATCTTACAATACTACGAAACCATACCTTGAGGTGTTTGATCAAAAACAGGACCGTCAGGGGCTGCCATACAAAAAAAGTAGTCTACTTCACCTTCCCGAACAATAACTTTTCACGAAGAACTTGCACAAATTAAACCCAAAATAAACAGTACTTGCCAGTCTTTGTTTCGCTGGCGGTGTGATCAACAAATTGTCAAGTAAATCATTAACATTCCCAAGATTCTTACTTTCAGATCGTCCTGTCACAGCCTGAGTAACATCACAATTCTTCTCACACACATCTCCTGCGCAAAAAATACGGGAATCATCTTATCTGATACAATACATAATTCATACAATACTATAGGTACAAATGTACGAAACCATAGGATATTAACAAATACATATGCCACATACCTTGTATTTCTTCTTCACTTGCACCGGTCCCTGTTAAAGGCACATGGACAATTGGTACTATAGGTACTTCAACAGGTTGTTCTGCAGGAAAGTACATTTCTTAAATTCGAATCATGTATCGACAATTGTACTCCACCAAATAATTATCAGCTGCATTGACAATAATTTCCTCCTCCATATTAAGTAGGGTGCACATTCAGGATTTCATTAGGTACATACAAATCAACAAGTATAACTTATGTTACCAATGTATGTAGTACTATCAATTAATTGTAACCACATTCCGACGTAATGTACCTGTTTCACAGTTCTTTTCCTTGCTGCACAACACGTTTCCTATTAAAGAGTACATGGAGCATGTTATTGGACGCTTCCAGTTTAGATCCACAAAATTTATGGGATTAGCATAGGTCATGGAAGTACTAACTTGATTCGACTGGAACATGAGTATTCCAGTCATCTTCTTTTTCCTTCTAATCACTTGATTGTTCTGGTCATGGACCCCTTGTACCAATATTATTTCAAATAAGTTAATGTACTCATGGACTAAATATAACAACACATGACTGCTATTTACCTGAAGGCTATTGCTTTTTTGAGCTTTCTCTTCAGAGGAACTCGTGGAATTCCTGGAGGCCTAGCACATGAGTCCTTCAGCAGCCCAAGTGCTTGTGCGACCATAATCTTTATAGAAGAATGCACATCTAAATTATTACCTTCAGCAACTGCTGTATTGCAACTGAGAATATCATCCGTAATTAAACTATTTATTACTTTTTGAACTAACCAAAATATTATAGCATAAACATACGTACCTGTCGTCTCATTATTACTGATATGTTCTGCCTGACCCTCTCGAATCTGATCATGTCGTTCCGCTGCTGATTTTTTTTTGTCATAAACCAGTTATTTAATAAAAATAATTACCTATAATCTTTTTGTTTAAGTATCATCGAGTACATTGAGGGGTAAAAAGAAACTAACTTTCAACATTAATGTTGCCAACATCTGTTGCTATATTATCTCCCGATGATGTACCTTTGCATCTATAGAAAACAACCCATTTGATTACAGTGGCCCATTTATAAAATTAAATAATAACATTCTAACCATGCATACGGTACCTTTTAGATGATGGCTTCCTGAGTTTATTGGACCTACCAAAACAGATAATTACTTTTAACAAAAAACATTGGAATAGTGCAACTTACAAAATGTAGTACCTTCTGCATCTCTCTTGTCTCCAACTTGACTCATGTTGCTCTCTCCTTCAACGTTCGCAGAATTAACCGACGCTCCGACTGTACATGCAGTACCACAATCAATACATTAAAAATGGCTTCGTACATTACACCCTACATTTAATTGGTACTACAGTACCTTCAGACCCCTCCTTCCTAACTTCTTTTCTCCTTTGCCATACACCAGGAGTTTGTGGCAGTCGGTTCGGCCTCTTGAACGAGTGTTGACCTCCATCGACATCTGGTACAAGTACATTTTTGTCTTCACCATTTTGGGAAACATCAAAGATCAATGCACGTTCCTAGTAGAAATAAACATCAAAACGTACCTTGAGCCAAATGTGTTTCACATGTCGTATCTTCGTCCGAACCTTCAGATGAACTCTCATTCTCCAAATGATCTGCTATCAGGTGTAGAAAGATTTTTCCTTTTCTGCATCTCTTGTCTCAAGTCTTCAATAAGATATGAATCTGCAGCATGGTGCTCTTCTATGACCTTCATTAACGCAGTAAAACGCTTCTGTCTCCTAGACTGCCTATCACTCTTGTACTTCTTCTTAGGCCTTCTCGATCCTGTGGCTACGCCTTTCCCTTTGCCTTCACGCTTCGGAACCTTCGCTCTTGAGTACCTGTATAGCAGGTAAGACACTTAGATTCCTTCTTACATGTATCGGACCATTAAATTTGTACTTTCAAATGTTATAACAATTACCTCGTAGTAACCATACCACTGGCTAACATTTACAGTATGACAGTTCTTATCCATGCTAATAAGCAAATCTAATTTTTCCTTTCCATAAACCCTGATTCGTGGAAACACGCCTGTCGGTGCTTTATGAATGCCAAAATCGATGGAATCCAAATAAAATATCTGTCAAAATTTCACACACATATTACATTATGTACTCCATAAGATATTATCATATTAAAGTAAGGGCTAGTAATTCTAACCTGAGGTTGCAGCCACCAACTGTGCAAGTGGAATAACCACCTCTCTTCACTTCCTGAACCTTTCGAGCAGCAATTCCAAGGATATCAAGCACACACCTTGAATAGTTAACTTCCTTCAGTTTCCTGACACTTGTAAGGTACGGAAGCAAAAAGTTTGGTATCTTGGGGTCCCGATCTCGGCATTCAAGCATATATGCAAATGATACTATGACGAGT
Source organism: Brachypodium distachyon (assembly GCF_000005505.3). NCBI lineage: Eukaryota > Viridiplantae > Streptophyta > Magnoliopsida > Poales > Poaceae > Brachypodium > Brachypodium distachyon. The sequence continues at coordinate 35,933,392 of NC_016133.3, read as the reverse complement.
CCAATTTGGAATGCATCTTTCTCCTTCTGCGTGCTGTGTTGATCAATAACACTTTGAACAACATCAGACACACTAGAAAGACTTAACTCACGAACCTGCAGCGCCCTGCAAACTTCTTCCACTACCACCTCTGGAACATCCTCATCCTGTCCAGATATATGTTCCCCCTCAGCTGGGACGCCTAATGTATCATGTACATGTGATGGGTACATGGAAAGTCTAGTACCACTACAGGTCTCGAACTCAATGGGATCTCCATCTGTATTTGACTGATTCAGACAGTACAAAGAGAACTGTCGGTTCCAAGATCGATGTTTCGGCATTTTTGACAACCCATGAAAATTGATATCTTGCATCAAAGCTAGCTTGTGACTATTGAATTTTGCAAACATATCATAGAGGATGTTTGGCTTGTGGCAACCAAACAGCTTTGGGCTCCATAACTCATTATCAGGTAAAGGAACGCTGCGTCCTCTACGGCCACGGCCTCTTCTAACAGGACCAACACTTCTTCCTCTTCGGATCACTGAAGATGATTCCATACCTAACCAAAAATGTTAGATGTACTTAGTAAGAATAGGGAAACAAGACAAATATCTGAAGGAATCAACTTGTACATATATTTGCTTCAAGGTACGTAGCATTGCAACATCAATGTCGAACACTGAAACCATAAGTATATGAGAAAGTACTTTCATAAAAAATTACAATCTACGTGGATAAGGAAAAACCAATCAAGTGCCATATAATACTTAAGAATGGAAGTACAGACATACAAGTACTGCACGGTACTTCAAATTTATACCCATTAGTCAACAAAACTAACTTAAATAAATGTGAAGTACTCTATGTATTAAGAATTTTTTACTCTACAACTCCGATAACAATTTGACTTACTCCTTCGTTCTGAACCTTGAACAATTTATGTACATAAACATATGTACAAAATATATATTACTTTCAAGTGACCAAATGTACAAAACCATAAGTACATGCAGGTACATAACCAAAAGAAATCTATGTACAAAACAAATCGTGCGGCTGCTTTCCAAAAAAGGGAAGAAATAATAAGTCTCCCATACTTCCATAGAAATGATCCTAAGGATAGAAACCAGACAATACAATTAACAAGTACAAGTAACCATGAATTAATGGAACCAACCCTTGTATGAACAAATGCGTTCTCGGTACGCAACAGAAGAAAATGCGAGAAGAATAGGAACAAGATTCAAATATGGATGGGGAATGGATGTATGGTGCTTACCGGATCCCTTGCCACCAAGATTGGCAGGCACACAGAGATTCCGGCGGGGGCAACGATGGAACTCGCCCGAAAATCCACCTAGGGTTTGTGCGTCGCCAAGCCGGTGCTGGCCGGCTGTCCTCGCCCACTCCATGAAGTCAAATGGATTCTAATGTACTGAACGCACAAAGACAGCACGGGGGGAACTAATAATACATGTACCTATGGTGGTCCCCACAAATTCAGCCGTTCATTGGAAAAAGAAAATTAAACAAGTAAACCTGAACGATGGTGTGCCATAAATTTAAAATACTTGATTCAAACAACAGCAATCGAGATGGATGATAACTTTCATATTAATTTTCAGAATAATAATATCATACTGCTAAACAAAATTCTCCACTTAACCACCTTTGATCCGAAACCTAAACAGTATCAGGTACTTCGAAGTACACAACGTACTACCAAAACAACATAGTCCGACAATACCAAAACAGATTACACCCAGAGTACACCAAACACCTTTGATCCAAAATCTTAACAGTTCCAGGTACTTCGAAGTACACAACGTACTACACTAACAAAACAGAGTACACCAAAATCTACCACACTCCATAAGCTACTCCAGCTAGTCCATCTTCCTCCTCTTCATGTCTCCACCATCACTGCCGGCTGCTTTCCCCTGAACTCCAACTTTCGTACTACGTTCAGTGCTTGAACCTTCATCGGACAGGTGACCAGCCTTCCCATCCTTCCTTCCGGTACCTTCTTGCTGGTGATTTCCACTAGGTACATACATTTCATTTTCACCAACTTCTTCCTGTAGGTTAACAAAGTACGGTGCATCCACCGGATAACGTGCATCTACCTGAAATTCCTGCTGAGAAAGATGAAATTAAGTATGAGCATAGTACAAACATATAATCGTACGAAGTACAGTAGGTACGGAGACTTACAAAATTGGTTTCATCATCCAACTCGGACTGAAATTCGATCTCATCATCCGTTGCTCCGTTCACCTCCTCCAAATCAGCAGCATACCCATCTTCATCCTCCGAGTTCAACTCGCCCGAAATCACCTGCAAGCGAGGTGATCAAATCCAATAGAGGATGATGAAAATGTACCTCCGAATCATATCACGAGTGGAAACGGAAAGATGTACCTCCGAATGATCAGGGGAACGTCCATTGACAGAGGATGATGAAGAAGCACTAAGAAGAAATGATTGTTGAGATGACATGGGAGGTAATGAAGGAGGGCAGCTTCTTGGGTGCAAATGAGAGGAGATAAAGTCACAGAACAGAGAATGTACTATATGTAAGGATATAGTTTTCCCTCCCAGCTATTCAAATTCGGTTTCCCCCCAAGAGTTTTTGAAAGGATAGGACCCACTAAAGTAAGGAGTACTATGTGCAAACTTTACTCAATTATATATTTATAAGTCTTAGGGTACTAAACAGCTGGACTACAGCATCTCTTAGACCAGCAGCGGTAGCATGAGGCAAGAACGAGCCCACATTATCTCCCAAGCAGTCATCCTCCACGAAACAATCCACCAAAGAAAGAATATGTTCGTTAATTACTGTATAGAACTAATAACATGTTCTTTACTTATTCCACCCCAGAAGTACAAGTACTTTGTTTGTTCTGAATGCAGAAAGGTTGTTCCACCCCAGTACCATAAGTACTTTGTTCGTTCAGACGGCCACACATTTCTAACTCATCGAGGAAAGGATCAGTTGGCATGACAGATGTACCAATTTATTTAACGAGTAAAGAAATTACGAAATTAGACGGACATCATCACCCCACGACTACAAAGTTGGCATGACAGATGTAACATAAAGTACGACTAGCTGACCCCTTCTGGACATAACACAACATTCCAATTTCCAAAACAACATTTTCGCCCACAGCAACATCAACTACTTAAGTACAACTGATCGACACTGAACATAAATATTGTTATCGAGGCCTTCCAGGTCCTACGAAGCCTTTGGTTCTTCATCACTGACAACTGATCCCTTCACTGCTTCAGCTTGCATCATCTCCACCAATGTTCGGTTGTACATTCTCTTACCGATCATTCTTTTGTAAACTTTCATATGCACTGAAGCATCTGCACCAAAGATGTACCAGAATACAAATTATCAGACATGTGGAAACAGATTCAAATCATAGAACTTCAGCAAACTCCCTTTGTTCTAACCTGATCCAGCATTATCTTCAGCAGACCCATCATCATCTCCCTGTGTGGTTTCCTTATCGGTCGTGTTCTCAGCATAATCCATTGCATCTTTGTTGTTACCTTTTTAATTCAAATGTTAATTGTACAGAAAATCGGTACTAGCCATAAAGAAAAGTACTTAGCAACACAAGAACTCACATTGGGGAGTCCTGTCAAATTGAGGAAGTTCAGTACCATGAACGTTATCCATCCCGCTCAGCTCATCTACGGAGAAGGAAAATATGTTCATGCAAAACATCCGAACTTGCAAATTACTTTTGAAATCACATTCAGAAACAGAAGTACCTGCCATATTGTGCTCCTTCGGTGGTGTCACCAAAAAACTATTAACTAGATCAATCAAATTGCCAGAATGTGTACTCTCTGAACCTGCAGTCACACCCTGGGCCAAATCCAATTTTTCCTCATCTACATCTCCTGTACAATCAAATTATGTAAAGGAGCCATAATAAATTAAGTCCTACATGCCATCATAACCAAATGGAAGGATAGGAGAAATACCTTTCATCGATGACTCATTTTCCACAGGAACTGCAGATTCCACATGCACACTTTCAGGCCTGGGTACATCACCGGGTTGTCCTGGAGGAAGAAGTTTAACACATTTGTTCTTACAAGTACACCTTTTTTTATTCACAAAACAAGGTACCTTCGGAATAAGGTTCATCTCCTTCAGGAATGGTATGTTCAGAACTCTCAATATCTGTAACACCTCCTTTATTATGTCATTTTCATTTCCACAGTCACCTATAATTCAATTATGAAAAAATAGTTGAAGTACATTGTACTTGCATTGTACAGGAATATCACACAAACCAGAAGTAGGGTACTTTCAATTGTACCTGCGTTCTGTTTGTCCTTGCTGGAATCTAGATTATCTAATGAAAGTAAAAATTCTGTCAAAATTTGTTCTATTTGATCCAACATATATGCACTGAATCAAGTACTGTTAATACTCACTTGATTCAACTGGAACATCATTGTTCGAAGCTGATCCAACAACATCCTCACCAGCATGTACTTCTTTCTCCGTCTCCTCCACCACCCGTGTCGTTCGTCCAACAGAAAACATATCTACTAAACCAAGCTTACATTATCACAATAGGATTTTACATAAAAAGCTTACATTATCATATCAGAAAAGGTACTAACTTGGTTCAAATGGAACATCATTGTTGTCTTTGCCAACCTGTGCTGCACGTGTATGCTTAAAAAAGAATACACTTCGTTTTACGGATAATGTACCGATAACAAAGTAATTCGACCAACATATATGAAACTTACTTCGCGGCGAGTCTCATTTTCAGTCGCTTCAATCCAGCAAGCGGTGCTCTTCCTGGAGGTGCTACCCATGAGTCCTTGACCAGCCCAAGTTATTTTGCAAAAATAATTTATATTCCACTTTGTACATCAAAAGTTTTACCTTTCTCGGGTACTTCATTTGCCACTGCAAAATACAATTCAACAGCAGTGAGAGATTTTTCTAGGTAAAGTATAAATGTAAACACGAAACTACGTGAAATTCACAGATAGGAACCTGTTGTTTCATTGATGCGATTGTCTCGTTGGTCGACCTCCTGAAGAACAGAAAGTCGTTCAGCTCCTGCAGGAATGTTGTACAACCCAATTAGTATTATGTACCTTAAAGTACATGAACTTTTCTTAACAAACTAACCTTCGACCGCACTGTTGACAACATTTCCTGCTATGTCACCTTCCTTACCAAACAGTTTACACCTGCATATCACAAAAATTAATGCACATAACTTGGCTAACTCAAAATAATTGAATAAAATACAATGCTCTGAAATTAATGGACCTTTTAGACGATTGGCTGCCTGAGTTCATTGCACATAAAGAAAACATAAATTGGTCATGTCAACACAAAGAAGAATAAGTTGACCCATATTATATACTGTGCAGCACTAATTACCTTTTGAGACTCGTTTATCTCCGACCTGACTCATGTTGCTGTCCTCACAAACATTGTACTCCTGTTGTGACACTCGTACTGTTGAAACATTAACACCCATTTCATTAGTACCAAATTAATTTCCACCCACAAAAAAATACCAAATTAATTTGTAATAAGAAATTAAACATCATTAAGGAACAAACATATACACATATAATCAGTACCTTCAGAACAGTTCTTTGGAACTTCTCTTTCCCTTTGCCAGACACCAGGACTTGGGAGTACACTCGGCCTTTTCAAAGATGGACTACCTAAACCAATGTATTAAGCAATTATTATTTTAGGTACGACACTTCCTTCAACACTAAAACATTTTTTCGGGATCAAAAATAACCTGACAATGCATCATCATTAACCGATTGATGTTCGCCATGCACACCTGTCAAAAAATATTATATGCATTCTGTTCTTATGAATCAAAGATATCAACTTATCATAAAATTGCGAAAGAGTTCTCCAGGTACCTTCCATCCCATGTACATCGCTTGTCGTATGTTCGTCTGATTCATCAGATGACCTAGAGCTCTCATTTTCCATGTGATCTGCGATCTTATGTAGAAGAAGGTTCTTCCGCTTTTGAATCTGTTTTCTCAAATCTTCTAGAAGGAAACCATCTGCATTGTGATGATCTTCAACAATTTTCAAAAGCTTACTGAAACGGGCCTATTTCCTAGATTGCCTGTCACTTCTATATTTCATCTTCTTAGCCCTTGTAGATCCTGTTGCCTGATCTCCCCCTAAGTGCTCAACATTAGCCTGATTATGCCTCTATAAATGTAATAGACCGGTCAGAACGAATATGTGTACCCAAAAAAGATAAACACAAATATGGTACAACACTTACCTTGTAATTACCATACCACTGGCTAAGATTTGCAGTATGTGAATTCCTATCCAAACTTATGAGACAATCCAGTTTTTCCTTTCCATAGCACTTGATCCGGGGGGATACATCGTTTCGCGCATTGTGTACCCCAAAATCTACTGAGTCTAAATAAAAAATCTGTACATCACAAGTAACACGGTCAATACGTGATCTCATAATAGTAAAGCTTAACATGAGGAAAATACTATTTAATCTAACCTGGGGTACAAGGGGACATCCACCAACTGTGCAAGTTGAATAACAACTTCTCTTCACATCTGCAACCTTTCTAGCAGCAATACCAATACAATCAAGCACACACTTTGCAAAGTTCACTTCTTTCAGCTTCTCAACACTAACCAGATGTGGCAGTAGATATGTTGGCATCTTGGGATCTCGTTCTCTACAGTCCAGCATGAATGCAAATGAAAAAAGCACAACTCCAATCTGGAAAGCGTCTTGGTCTTTCTTAGGACTATGTTCATCAATGAAACTTTCTACAACATTGATGACATTGCTGAGATTCAGTTCCTTAACACGTAAAGCCCTGCTTACTTCTTCCTCTATCGCTTCTGGGACATCTTCATCCAGTACAGAAATATGTTTACCGTCATCTTCTATTCCTAATATTTGTTGTACATGTGATGGATAAATTGGTGCTCTTGTACCATCAGAGTACTCAAATTCAATGGGCTCCCCATCTGCTTTTGTTTGGTTAAGCGTCCAAAACGAGAATTGCCGATTGAATGATTGCTTTGGAATGTCAACCATCCCATGGAAAGTAATATCTTCCATCAAATGTAACTTGAATGGGGTGAATTTTGAGAAGACCTCATGCAAGATGTTTGGTTTCTGAGAACCAAACAGCTTTGGGCTCCAGATGACAGAAGAAGGTGAAGGAATGCTGCGTCCTCCACGACCTCGACTTCTGATGGCAGAAGTACCACCTGTGCCTCTTCTTATAGTTGAAGATGACTCCATATCTAACACAACATTGAACATAAACTTACGATGACCACCAAGTATTTAGGTAACAGTACATATATAACACGACATTGTTATATTTTGTTACCTAAAGTACTTTAGGACAGATGACTACAATTAATACTATCCTAGCAATTAAGGATTTCAACCTCTGTACTAAATAAAATATCTAAGTACAGAAGGTACTGCTTGCCCACTTTTGTACCTGCTTGTGGAGTTCTACTTGCAGACCCTCTGGTACGTCCTCTCGACGGAGAAGTAACCATCTGTATACAACACATTTCAAAATAAAATTAAGAACGTATCAAGACCAATCATTAAATACATTTCAAATCCATGATATGTCCATATAAATGAAGTACAGATCATTCATAACAAATTACTATTTCTGTTCAAGACATACATATACAGTACCAAATAAATTTTGCAGAAAACTCTCTGACAAATTATTTGGACAGTCAAATAACTAATGTACCATCCAGTGATACGAACTACCAAATAGATAGACAGTACCATCAGTACATTTGAACACACAGATGTACATCATGGTACAAGATGGAAACACACAAGCACACACGCATGCAACGCAAAATCTGCATCCAAATACGAACTATAGCAGTACGTCTCGAGATGCTCAAATATAGAAGAAGACCAAAATAAAAGTAATGGATTTAAACACCGATGCAACAGATCTTGAGTGCTACAAAGAGGAAGCACACCTCTGGTACCTCGGAGGTAACTACAGTACAACCAGCAAAGTACGGACAAAATCCGAGACATTACCTTAGGAGGGCTTGATTATTGGCGCAGGTGATGACTTCAAGCAGCAAGAGATGTAAATCCGCCGGAGAAGAAGGGTCGGATTTTTGGTCCTCCCAATCGGTCTTCGACCAGTCCACCAGGCGACGGTTCCTCTTCTTCTGCTGAAACCTAATGTACTGCGGGTACGAATGGAAGAGGAGGGGAAAGATATTATGGAGTTACCACATGTGGGACCCACGAATTTTTTGGAAAAATAAATTCACGGGGCAACAGAAGGTACCGATTTTGGAGAATAAATGATATCTTAAAACAATCATTAAGGACAAAATACATTTTGTTAGTACAGAACATAAAAGAATACAATAGCACGGATGGAATTAATCTACAAAACGACGTCAGGTCCAAAATGATCACATTCTGCCAGTTAATAAAAGAGTAAAATACACAACAAGTCCAGAAACTAAGCAAAAATGGACATTTTAGTCCATAAACTCAGAAATAGTCCAAAAACTGTTCGTTACTCTAACTAAAACATGCAGTCTGACCATCAGTTTTGCACATCCAAAATATGTTACTTCCTCCGATGCATATTAATTGACAAAATATTACATGTGTCTCTAGACGCTTTTTAAGCATAAGTACATCCATATTTGGGCATAATTCAGACAACTAATATGTATCGGAGGTAGTACTTCTTTTAGGTACCCATGAGTACAAACGTGACCTTACAACTACTTCGACGTTGAGAGATTAATTTCAGAAATGTACAAATAGGTACAACTAGTACTGAACATGCTTACAATATCTGATTCCTAGATTGAGATCCTGTGTGCTCATCCATTAATTCATGGACCACATACAAATTGGCAACATGGACCTCATCATCTTGCGAGTTTAAATCTTATAGCTTACATGACAAGTACTTCCACTTATACTGTGTACCCAGTAGACAAAAAACAAATGTACACTTGATTTTTACCCCACGTACATTATGTACTACTTCATTTTCGAGCTGTACATTGTTTACGTACATGTCACATGGCAGTACACAAAAAACAAAAGTACACTTCATTTCTACTCGTCTATTAATAAGGACCAAACAGTCCAGTATATGTACATACTTCATTTTACCAAGAAAATGCACACACCATATTCTTAATTATACATGCAACATAGTGAAACATACATTAGAAACACCATCCTGCCATTACATAGTATTTAAGATTTCAACTTGAAGACAAAATAGAGGTTGGTTACACTTTCCTAGGGTGTCCAAGGCAAGACATAATCTGCCATTTCAAACACCATCCTGCCATTACATAGTGTTTCAAAATTAAACTTTAAGCACTAAACTCCTAATTCATACTCCATCTGTTGAACATCAACTGTACTACCACACACATTCCGACGGTGACCAAGTACCCCACATTTTCCACACTTAGGATCACTTCTTTTGACAGGTGGCTTGTCTGGGTTAACTTTGCAGGCAGAACAGTTATGTCCCGTCAACTTACATACGGTACAGAACTTTGTCCTCTTTCTCTTTAACTCGTACGATGGTTTGTCCCTTGTATTAGTTGGTCTTCCTTCTGGATGGTTGCGCACTAGTGCTGTCACAGCACTATGAAGCTGCCCAGAAACAATAATATTACCAGCTGCTTCTTCGTCTGCACGTACCACCGTGATAGCAAGAATCTCCTGCAGACTACGGCCATCTGTGTGTTGGTACAGCTGGCCAAATTTTTCCTTCCCATCTTTCAAATATTTCAGCACCTCATGGTAACAATCAATGTTCTTGTCACCAATATTAACAAGTTCAAGAGCTGCCACATGGAGTGACGCATGGCGATAAGACTCTGACCTTAATGAACCTCTGTCTTTCTGTAGATGTGCTAAATGCTGTGGAAGTACATCACTTGCATTCTTAGTCCATCTCTTCAAAATATGTGCATCTGGTACTTTGTCTACTCCAAGTCTGAGCATTACCTGAATAGAATCATACATATGTACATTATAGAACATATGTGATACATGATATGAGCACACGTTAAATTTATTGTTGAGAATAGAGAGTACTCATACCCGAATAGAATGACAACATAGCATGCCCATGTGTTCAGCAAGACCACACTCACAAGTGTACAGGCCTCCGTCATCGCTAATAGTTACCTCGTACTGTACTTTGGACCACTTCTCCCTCCTACTAGCATCGGAATGAACAGTCTGATACTTCAAGTTCGGCACGATCTCAATCAAATTGTAAGCTGCACTATCAAAAATATGCTCGCTGAACATCTCACGCATTTTGCTCGTGTATATACTTGCGGCGTGTTTCTCGATTGGCCACCCGGTTTTCAACACGACACCACCCTATAAACTTATTGTAAGGTCAGCTGCATGACAAGATTATAAAGAATATACTTATTAAGCTTGTACGTACCATTCTGGTACGTTGGTTCTCAGAATCTTCCTTGGATATGCGATCGGCAATAAGTTTGTTGTACTGTTTGACGAATATATGCATGGCAGCACCAAGAGGTACGTAACCTTTCAACATGTGATTTGCACTTTCACTTCGTTGCATGCTTGTCATCTTTGCACAAAAAATGCCGCTAAAAAACGGTTTTGCCCAACGGTGCCGTGACTCATATATAGGAGTGAGAAAATGATGCTCCTTAAGATCGTACTTCTCCATGAGCTCTTACCATGCAGCCTCAAATTCTGGAACTGTTATGCTGTAGTTGATTAGTTTGTGAAACTCAGCTTTAAAATTGCTGTTCTTGCTGTACACTGAACCAAGTCCCTCTTTTACCATCTTGAGCACATGCCACTTGCACCACCTGTGAGTTGTATTTTTAAAGACTCGTTCGATGGCAACCTCCATGGCTCTACATTCATCTGTGAAAATCATATCTTCAATTATGTATCATATGGATTTCAATGGATGACAGAAACAAAGCGATGTACAACGTATACCTGTCAATATAGTAACAGGAGGTTTGCCACCCACCAATGAAGTAAATTCACGGAAAATCCATTCAAAACTTTCTATTGTTTCTTGCCTCATCAGTACTCCACTAAAGATGATGCTTTGGAAATGATTGTTAACTCCAACGAACAGTCCAAAGGGCATACCATACAGATTGGTTTTATAAGTCGTGTCAAATGTGATTGCATCCCCAAAGTACTGATAATCCAACTTGCTTTTGCCATTGACCCAAATGAGTGTTCTGATCCTTCCATCTGAATCAAATCAGCAGTGTAAACAAACGAGGGATCGTTGTCTCTCGTCTTCGTGAATAAATCCATGGTTTTCCGTACATCATCATTTGCTTCTTCTTTAGATATTTGTTTGCACAGATTCTCAAGCGAACGCTTGTTGAATGGAATGTCCTCAACGGACCCAAAATAGTTACCAAGTATGATGTAAACTTTAGTTAGAGGTACATTGTTCTCACAAAGATTACGGACAAGGTCCCTTGTGTACCGATCAATATGTTTGTGCGAAGACCAACACAGCTTCTCTCCGTTATTGCGCGACAGTGGATGATTATGCTCTAGGATGCAATCCTTAATGTACCATCCATGATCATCACTCCTCAGCAACCTAATCATGGTTTTACATCCACATCTGATAGAGGATGTATTCTTCTTATTTGGGAAACCCTATAATAAGAAGTACATTAGTTACTTAACATGTAAACAAAATATTGAGTTCACTATGTATGCAAGAATGAAGTTACCTGACAACCACATACTATCTGCTGCATTGTTTGATACACAACATCCTTTCTAGGGCCAGATTTGCATTTGTAACATTTGCTTCTTCCATAACGAATACCAAAGCCAAATTCCCAAGAGTACAGATTAAAGTACTCATAAGCCTCCGGTAAATAGTCGAAACAAAGCCCATTTTCCACACTTAATATGTTATCACTTGTCCTCTGTGCAAAACCTCTGAGTGCACTCTCACGAGGACCAGCTCGACCAGGTACAGGCAGACGTGCAGCTGGACCACCCTCAAACTTTTTCCTGCCAGATATAAGTAACATATGTCACATAATGCCTGACTGTTACGTTTATACTAACAATCTTTAGATTTGTTCTTTACAGTACTCAATATACTAACATGAAGATAGCTAAGAATGCATACATACATATGTCAAGTAAGTACATGCACATGTACATTACAGATCAAAATCTGAAGTACATTTAATTATGTCAAATTAAACTGCCTGTTAAAAATAGACCTAAAACACTTGAAGTAAATGAAGTACCATTAATTTTTTGAAATGTACTATACAATATAAAGGAATAAAATCATTAATCCACTTAGCACATACAAGAGTATTCAATTTACTAACAGGACAATTTACTAACATTTTGTACCAAGAGAAGAGAAACAAACTATTCTTCATGAGTACACAAGAGATCTAAAATACATCCCAAGTACGAACATGTACATTACAGGTCAAATGAACTGTGCACTGAATATGCATCCCAAAGGTGTACCAAATAGTTCTCCAATAGAAGAAGTACATCGAAATAAAACGGCCAGCTGGAAGTACACCTAAAACAGATGAACCAAATTCTTTCGAAGTACATTAAGTACCATAAATTTAATGAATCCACAAATGTATTAATTTGTCTTGTGTACTACATCGACACAGAGTACATCCATACATTAACTGAAAAAATAATCCTTTCAAAACGTACATCTCGGGTGAAGTATAAGAACTCGGAAGAAATAAAATCATTCACCTATGCTCGTTCATGGTTCAGATGAAACTTTGGCAGTACGAGAGTGACTTCGATGAGCTAACCTTCGAGAGGAGGTACATAACCCGGGATCCTCGCTGGGCTCGTCCACGGAAGCGGATGGGCCAACTTCACTCCACTCCTCGATCGATGCTTCTTCCGCGAACTGTGATCCATGGTTTCCACCATTAAATCCTCCTCCGAAGTTGTCGGCACCGAATGCTTCACTCAATTCGAAAGAAGAACCATCTGGAGCTTCCATCGATCTATACACTCCTCATGCAAGATGTCAGATGCGGGAGGAAGGAAGAAGGAACGCGAGGAGGAAGAACCCTACACAGTCCAAGATACTTTTTCCTGCCTGCGTTTCTTCTTTTTCTCTTACCCCTTCGGTACTTCAAAAGGGGAAAGCACTGTGCATGCCGTCCGATCACAGCAGTGCTCCCTCTGTGCCCTGACATACCTAGGATGTGACACATTAATCCCTTATTAGAGTTTGCCTTATTTCCAAACAGTGCTTTTCACACATACCAACCTCAGATCGAACGGCTATCACCATGGGGCTATATAGTTGGGGTGGCACAGCCTCGGCGTTCCCCGGTCACGCTGCACGGCTGCTCCCTGTTCGCTGCAGCCTGCAGTGCACGTGCAGCACGCTAGGTCGCTAGAAGTTCGACGGGGCGGTCCAACGGGAGATGGGAATTCGCCGAGTCGGGACGAACAGGACTGCGGAAGGCAAACGGGTAATCAGATCGAGTCGGTTCAGTATACCAGATTTTCTGGTCTGACTTTTCCGTGTTTTTTTGGGCTGACATTGTAGGAGTATATTGTGGTGTACCAAAATCCAAGGATGGTCCATGTAATACCCTTGCACACCTGTAGCTACGATAATGGAGGATACAATGCCCTCTGTAGGTCGGATAAAGTGCCGGAAGTCGGATGTACAAACAATTTCGGCTTCATTTTTTTGTTATCTTGATCTGATAAGCTAAACGATGATAGCATGCCTATGGTCAGGAACTAAAGGCCGCCGGAGTGCTAGGATCAATGGGTTTGAGAAAACGGAATATATGAAGCTTTTAGATGTGTGTGCATTGGAAAGAATTTGAATCTATTTATCATTTCTGTTTTCTATTGTGGTGTTACAAGGCTTAGGTCATGTTTGTTTGGGCTTTTGCTTCTATTTTTGGTGTTTTTAGCAATTTTAAAAGCACTTCTCATGTTTACACATGAAACTGAGAAGCACCTCCGGACGTGCTTTTGGTGCTTCTAGCTGAGAAGCACGTCCGGAGGTACGTCTCAGCTTCATGTGTAAACGGGAGAAGTGTTTTTGAGATTGCTAGAAACACCAAAAGTTGAAGCAGAATCCCAAACAAACAAGACATGGTAGCCTTAGGGTGAGTTTGAAATTGATGTCCAGCTTTTCCAACCTGTTTTTGACTATTTTTCTATTTCAATAACCGATTTTTCTCTGTTCATTTTTCCACGGCAGATTAGCACACAAGTTCAGCGCAGCACAGTTCACAAATGCCAAACTGAGCCTTATCATTCTCTCAACTTTTGAAAACTAAACTGAACATTTTATATCCGGACTAGCTCCTTTTAAGAGACTTGTTCTGCTTACAAGGCCAAATTAACAATGGATTGAACTTTTATATCCGGATTCATTTTAGGAGAGGAAGAGACGATCGGGTCAGTAGGACAGAGTAGAGGAGAAATACGAAGGGTTATGTAATGAAATAAGAATTTATGGAAACATGTTTTTGTGTGTGCATATTTTCCATCGCAAAGAAAGGTTGGGGACGAAAATTGAAGACTTCTTTAGATCCGAGGACTAAAACGAAAAAACGCATACCGTCTCAGCGTTCGGCGTGGCAGCCACGTGTCGCAATTCAGACTAAATCGACCCCTAATCACCCAATTAACAAGATAATGTACCACCTGACCCTATTTTTCAACTTGTTGTATATATGAAACTGCTCGCGTAATACAAGTTGTTGTACCACGGTTGTTATTACCTCTTATATATGAAACTGCTCGCCCAATACAACAAATACGAAGGTTATGGAGTAGATGTTCGTTGAGCATGCAGGGTACGCAATGGCACACGGCATTCTAGATCCATTCCGACATGCATATCCGGAGTCGTTTTGGAAGTTTAGATGTCTTAAAATGGCATGAGAGTATGAGTAGCATATATACTTTTGAAGATCTCGACCAACCGTTAGTTCCGGAACTAGAGAACCTAGGAATCTGGTGCAAAGCCCACAGTGTACTCCGTATCACATAAAGAGCATGTGCTCCCTTCTCGTGTGAGATGTCACCTCCCTTCTCGATTTCCATTGCGACGGGGAAGCTAGCGCGTAATTTTGACTTCCTCGTCGTCTCCCGCGCTGTCCATAATTACATGCTCCTGGTTTAAGCACTACATACCGAGAAGAACAGAAAGCGAGGGAGAGAGAGGCAACATGGGGCACTGCATCTAGCAACATACACGTCGAGAAAGTTCTTGATCTGGCTTGAGCTTGGGATGTGTCGGGAATCCATGTCATGCGAAGCGTCCGCGTCCTCGAGAAACACGAGAGAATCCTCCATCTGATTCTGATGAACCACTGGCGGAGAAAGTACATAGTCTCAGCCTACACGTCTTTGGCGGTCCTCTCGGGCATCGAGAAGTTGTACGGCTTTCAGTGATGCCAGGGCCCATAATTTGTACACACAATTGCCCCGTAAACTGTATGTATCTCGCCACAAGCCATATATGCTGTCCATAAAGGACACAAACCACGCGACAATGTATTTTTCACTTTACGGTTTAGTTAACTAGTGGCCCACTTTTTATAACAGTAAATTGATGAAAAAAAATCGAAAATATACTACGAATATAACATCAACAGACATAGGAGTTGTTAAAAATAAATTAAGATGCACAAGGCAATTTAAGTGCAGATACAGATGCATGTAATAGAAGCAGTTAGTTAGGGCTATCCTTGCCAATCGTCAGCCTATCCATCTCCAACTTGTGCATCAGCACGTTTCCAAAGTACTTCAATGAAAAATGAAGACCGAAGTTGAAGATGACTAAACAAAATAAGGTCACGTACAGTTAATTGATATATTCCATCCCCTGCCCGCAGAAAAAAAAGATATATACCATCCTAATATGAACAAAAAGTCTAACAAGATCTTACTCTTTGATTGTTTCTAGAATATCACTTGATCTGGACTAAAACATCTTCGTGCTTTAAATTATCAGGACGTTCAATTGTTGATCATGCAAGCTTCTCGCATTCACATTCCAAAAATTGAAAACAAACATAGTTTTCATCACATGGCTGTCGTACACACACTTGAAATTTCAGCGCCATCCATAAATAAATATTCCTAGCTAGCTGTTTTCTCCTGTACTGTCACTCCTCCTTTAGCTCCAAGGACAGCAATGAGAAATGCATCTGCTGTTCAACGGGCAAAAATCTGCTGTTCAAGAGCCATCTAAGCTTGGGATGCATCGGGAATTCAGCGAGTTGAGGGATGCAAAGTCAGAGCCAAATCAAGCAGTCAATTCGTTCTTCCAGCTCTCCTTCTTTTGCCTGGTGTGTGACTGAGGCGTCGGGTTGCTGTTGGTACCTATGCAGATATACTAAGCGTGGGTAAAAATTAGGCTGCTAATTATCTTGGCAAGGATTTCTTCGCCCAGACGTAACCCCATAGGTAACCAAAATTTTACTAGCAACAAAACCAAACAAGAGCTACAAAATTATAGGCCACCAATTGTTTGGCATGTCAAGTGTAGCCATCAACCAAATACACCTATGTAGACTATTATGCAGTGGTTCTTTGCTTTTGCTTAAGCTGCTACTCTAGCTAGACACGCTTGATACAGTCGCAGCCTCTCACGTAATCAAACATTGTCAAGCCGAAGTATCGGCGTCTAAACATTTTTTGGCCTCGGGTTGGCCACTTTTCTGTTAAGAACGGCCACAGGAATTGGCAATCAACCAAAGAAGAACATTTTGGTACACCAGCCAAGCGTACTTTCAGAAATGCTAAAATCTAAGGCGCGAACGATGGGACAATATCTCCCCGCGCCACTTGCTGGTGGGCGTATGATCTGCTGGCATGAAGAGGGCTGGAGTAGCTCCAGCATGATCAGACGACTGGACAGTCACACAAGCATGCCGTCTCGCGATCAGAAATATTTTGACTGCACATTGACCGAAATTTTGACAGCAATTGTAAAGGAATAGAAAGTAGAATAGATTTTTTACTGTACCCCGGTACTCCATATAAAGAGTCGGAGTGCCAATTAGATCTGGCCGTCAGGGTATTTTAGACTTTTTCTCCTACTAAACGCACTGGTAATTAATTTCTCTCACGGTGAAAAAACAAAACTGCTTCGTGTTCATGCCGCCCCTGTCTATTCCCCGTCGATCTGCTCGTTCGTCTTCCTCCTCCGGTCTCACCTGCAGGCTGCAGCTCCCTCGCCGAGTCGCCACCATGCACCCCCCGCGGCCTCTCCACCCACCGCCGCCGCAGATGGACGCACAAATCACAGTGGGCTCGTCGCCGCGCGGTGGGAATTTCGGCCAACCAGTCCATCTCCGATGTCACAGTTGCCGTTGTCATTGTTATTTGCCATGGACGAAGCACTGAGTCATGCCGGCGGCGCATGGTGGGGATTCTGACCGCTCATCACATCTCCTCCACAATCCTAGGTAGTGCCCGGCCGTTACCACTAGTCCATTACTGATGTCGTCGTCTTCTGCCATGGACGAAGCCAGAGAGTCACTCCGGCGGCTGCGCGGTGGGGAATCGGGCGGCCATGAATGGGAACTGCTATGTACTTTTGTGTACGCGAGGCTACGAGTGAGAAAAACAAAGGGAAAACGAATAATAGGTTGTGTTGATTAGTGATTACATTATTGCCCTCTAGATAGAGGTACTCCGTGTGTTTTGGAGCAAGTACTCCATAGATCTAGCGGTGGAGTACCAAATCATATTGACCGTTAGATCCAAATGATTGGACGGCTCATAATAATTCCGGGGTACCGTAAAAGAGGTTAAGGAGAAAGGGATAGCAGTTCATGGACAGCAAACTTGTTTTCCTTCGTTAACTCGACGGCAACAAGTGAAGCGAGACCTAAAGTATCATTGTTTCGTAATTTTTGGGTATGACGAGTACCGGCAGCAACCAAATGTACCCAAATTGGTGCGTGCGACATGTCTGCAATTATCACACTAAGCTACAAATTCATCTTATGTTATTGCTGGTCATTAATAATCTTGTGCTCGTTGACCTTAATGTGCACATTTTTGTCAAAAATTTCTTAATGTGCACATTCTATCACCGTTTAAGAAACTGTTTTTTGAAAACAGAGGCCCATCTCATGTGCAAGCACACACGTATCAGTTCATAAAGCGCATGGTTTAATCACAACACTGCTATAGGCAGATGGTTGATGGAGCACATGCTTTGATCTGTGGAACTTTATAACCTCGTTGAAGGAGTACTCTGCACGGTACCCATACTAATTCCTCTATGTCGCTCAACATAGAGGATCGACCCCCTTTAGGCAAACTACAAAACAAGCAGAGAAAAGCAGAGAGCTGTGAGCGACATGGGTGGTGGCCAATAACGCCATTTGCTATTCAACAAATCAATCGGCAAACCGGACGAGCTAGCCCAGTAGGCTTCGGATGTGTCGGGAATTCATGCTGAGCACACCCGTACTTCAAGGAGTGGAGATTCTTTTTGACCGAAAGTATCAATATTCTTTGTGGACACAGAACCTCCACTCAGAGTTATGTTTGATCTGACTGTAGTCCGTGGTTCTTGACGGTTGCTCACACTCACCAGTTGGTGCATGCAAAATAGGTGGTCACGCGCATCCAACAGTTACGCAAAATTGAAAATGGATAAACACGCATCCAACAGTGTGTTGCAAAACTAGCTTATTTGAGCCTACAAAGAACATCCTCGAGAGGAATAAACTAGTTTGAAAGCAAAATTGGAAAAGGGTAAAAGCAAACTGTGTGAATATCAGAAATATGTTGATTGCTAAACAAAACAAAGTGCTTTGCCCATGCAATCATCTGGTCGTTTGATGGATGTGCAAAATAAATAGGGTCTGGCTGGGTCTCAGTCGGCCAACAGGAAGCTCCTAATTTAATCCACGCATGCAATTAGCTAATCGAGTCAGTACGTTGTGTGCTGCATGATTTCCTTTTTCTATTTTGAGCCTCCAACTTAGGCCCTAGATAGACCTCAAAAAATACTAAATTCATGTGTAGGCTGAATTACAAAGGAGTACAAAAAATAGTACCGTAGGAAGAAAAAAAATCAACCTACTCAACAACACACAGAAAATTGCACATGCAAGGATTTCTATTTTAACAGAAATTTATGTGAAATTTAATCTAAAAATGTGCAACTTGCATGTCCTTAATGCATTAATACAGTAAATATGCAATTTAATTTAAAAAGTAGGAAAATTTAGGGGCTTCATCTATTTAAAAAAAAAGGAAAATTGCACATGCAAGGGTTTCTATTTTAACAGAAATTTATGTGAAATTTAATCTAAAATTTGTGCAACTAGTCCTTATTGCACTTTTCTAACATTAAAATTGCACGCGTAGTTTATATATGAAATATTATTATCTTAGTCTTAAAAGAGTAAAACAAAGTGAAGACAAAAAAAATGAGTCGATGGAGAATTGAATCTACGACCTACTAAATGGGCAAAGGTGCACATGACCGGCGTATCAACATGAAGATAGCGCTCCACCGTATCAACATGAAATAGTGCTCATATGGACTATGCTCACTACTATAAAACACAACATATGTGACGCGTCATCAGTGATGAGCCTTTCGCACCCGTCACTAATGACACTTATCAGTGGCGGGTGCGTTATATATGTTTTTAATAGATTTACGTCCCGGGACTCACTGCATCACGAATCTTGGCATGTGATACAACAGCTTATATCGTGGACTGAGAATTGCCTTTTCTCATCCGCGCGATTGAGAACTAGTGAATCCGAAATAAATACTACTCTGTGAAGCTTCTGCCATGTTGCATTTCCAGTTATCTCCATAACCACGGCCTCGGCTAGCTGCATCGCTGCCACTCTGGCTCTATCTCCGCTGCTCCGTGAAATGCATCCACCATTGCATGGGCAATAAAATACCTAGGCTTGGGATGCGTCGGGAATTGCAGGAGTTGACACCTTCCACGATTCAGCCAAAGCATCCCTTCGCTTCATTCTTCTAGACTTTCTTATGGGTAGAGGCATGCATGGAGACGAGTGTGAAGGAGCCTCCTAGTTGCTACTCCTTCAAACTCTGGACAATGGTTGAACACACTTGAACGAAGTCGCCACCTCACATATCAAATCTGATCAATGCATCCACAGGTCCACATGTCAGTCCTGATCCGCATGATGGTCTATCCAACACATAATCACTTGTTGGCGGCACCACAAAGGATACATAGATAATTTGATTTATCAGTCATATAAGCTCAGACGAATGACACACATCGATTTCTTGACTTTCTTTCCCAAGCAACTTACAGGTGTTGTTTTCAAGAAGCTAGCTAGTTTCTGTCTTGGTCTTTCTATGTTTCTCACTTTCAGCTAGCTAGCTCTTCGATCAGCAGCCGGGCACGGCAGTTGTGCCATATTCGCGCGTGCATTAATTTCCCGCTTTATCTCTGTGTATCCCTTTAGCTAGCATGTGCCCCTCTGCTGATCTTAATGTCCATTGAGCAGGCTGAGTAATGGCATGACATGTCGTTAGCTTTCCTCCCATCCGGCACTTATATGCACCGGAACGATCTCTATCATTTCAGAATTGCATGTGTCTTGAAATGAAAGAGAGTATAAGACCATACATAGCTTAAAAAAGAGAATATAAGATCATACATACATTTCGAAGATACGCTAACCGTTGGTTATGTAACAAAATTACTCTGGGATAAGAATATCTGAAATTTCGAATCGCCTCGTATAGTGAGCGCAACGAGGTCACCTCCATTCTCGATTTCCACTACAACAATAGAGGGGCCATGTTTGTAGTAACTTTGATTTCCTCGGTCACCATTTGCCACACCGTGGATTATTTACATGGTCCTAGTTTAAGCATGATCGAGGAGAACAGAATGCGACATGGGGCACGACAATATGGACAAAGATCGATAAAGTTACTCTAGGTTTGGGATGCATAGGAAATTCGTGTCAAGCGTCCAAGTTCTGGAGAGAGAAAACAAAACTTCCGATACCGTTCCGACGAACCATCGCTGAAACATGAAGATTTGTTGAGTCCACCAGTTTAGTTCCCTATTCTTGCAATGTTCACCACAGGGACATGAATAGAGCCTAGAGGCCGGGGCTGACATAATTGCCCATGCTTGGAGTCAACACACGCCATCTCTTCCTTTCTTCTGTTCGTTCTCGGTCACTGAGAAATCGTATGGTTTTGTTCAATAACACCTAGCCACACAATTTGTACGGCCAATTCACCCGATGAGCTCTGAATTGTCATAAGTTAGGCTAGCTGTTTCCTTGTGTATTGGCCTCGTGTAGTGGACATGCTTTATGTCTCAACATGAACGATCGAAGCTATAAATAAACACACAAGCTGCAACCTGCACACGATGGTGTGTTTACTGTTTAGTGACAACTTTGTCTCCCCCCTCTAAGTTTCTTTATGTTTTTTCAGCAGTTGCACTTGTGAGTATTTCTATATTCTTTAGGGATTAATTGCTTGGCACTAAAGGATTATACTGCATGCCAGCATGCTAGCTGGTCGTTACCATCTTTTTTTTCTTCTACGGAACAGTGTCTACCGCAAAATATGGAACAGTCTCTACACAATGAAAGTCTGAAAAAAGATAAACCTAATTATTGAACAGTCTCTACCGCGAAATAGATATCAGTCGACGACCCAAACCTGTTGATTCCGTTGCATATTAACTTTTTTTTATTCTTACACGCTCTTCTATTGGGCTAGCTAATAGCAGGGACAGAACGACTAGAAACATTTTAACAGATTTAGCTATTCTTGTATATAGGCGTCAAGTCGATCTGAAACCCCGGAAGAAAGTTGCTCCTCTAGGGTACATTCGAAGAAGAAATCTATGCTTACTGAAAGAAACTATCACCGTGCTTCGAGAACTACACAAGTCTGCTGAAAGGAAATGTGGTCTTGTGTCGGCAGACGTCAAAATGCCAACGAGAAACGCAATGGCCAAAGGGCCAGAATTCTTTTCGGGGGACGGCCAAATGGCAGAATTGCCCGTCCAGAAAATGGGCTCTCGCCTGCGTTCAAAACTCAAACCGAAAGGCCTTCAAAAGAAAAAAAAACTCAAACCGAAAGAGGAGATTCGCTCCTCGGCCCCTCGAGTCGCCGTCACTCTGCCCGTTACAAAACTAGGCTCTGCCGTTGGATCAGTTCAGCCCGCGTAAAAACTCACGGGAGTGTGGCGGAAGTTTGCTGAAAAGAACGTGCATGGCTGATTTGCTGCCCCCGGTGGGTCGATCAAGCCTGTGGCCGATGGCGGCTGGCGTGTCAATGTCGTCGACATCCACGAGCCATCCGCGGTAGAGCCACCATAATCTGATCTGGGCCTGAAACTGAAAGCGCAGTAGCCCCCATGATTCCATCCATCGATTAGTAGCATACCAGTCATCATTTTCCTGTCTGTTAATTATTATTAGTACTCCGTACCATCAACTGACGGCCGTCGGCACGTATTGAATCAGCAACAAAAAATATTTGCACGCAAAAGATCCAGAGAAGCGCCGTGTGTTTCCGACGAGCGGCTCACCAAACCTCGCCGACTGAACGCATCACCACGTGGCGGTGTCTAGCACGTACGCATGCCTCCGTGTCCCCATGCTCGACGAAAACGCCAAGCAACAGGTGTCGCGCGCATGGCACGGACTGGAGTCCTCGAGGTGCCGGCGTGGCACTGGCAAGGCGCGCGAGCCGTCGCTACCTTATTGTAGTACGCCATGGAGAAGTCAAACAAGACCAGCACGTGACGACGTGCCATCGGTCCAACCTCCCAGGCGAGCGGCGTGGGACGGGCTCGTGGCCTTGCAGCGCCAGCAGCCTTTGCGTGCCCGAAGATTCAGATAAAGCGCACGCCACGTTAACCTAAGGCTCGGCTAGCTCGCCGGACCTGCATGCCGCCGATGCGCCGGCAGCCATCCCGGCGCGTGATCGCATTCCTAGGATGGTCGTTCTCGCCTTGAGGCTTGAGCCAGGATCTAGAAACATTTCTATACTTATTTCTTTGCGTGCACGACGGCGATTTATTTGTCTGCCCCCGCAAAAAAAGATTTATTTGTCTGCAAATTGAGCAGACATGGTCTGTCTAATCGTGATTAATTATCTGTACCCTTTCGCGAACAATTCTTCATTCGACACTAGTGCTTTTCTGATTGAACAGCTGCGTGAGATCTAGAAATCTCAATGGAATACATTAAACAAGTTTCTCGTCAATGCGCTCGACATCCAGCTGTGCGATCAGGGGCCTGATTGTGGTTCGTTTTGCTTTGCCGTGGTTATTCTCGAGCCTACTGCTCTCCACCAACAGAGTAACCGGCAAAGCAAGCAAGACGTGCCACCGCATCGTGCTCAGGGTTTTTGTTACACGTATCTTCGGTTAGCCCGGTAACTGATATTTTTTAAAAAATTTTCCGATGAACCGGTAACTGAATTTCTCGTTGGATCACTGCTCCACGTAAACAGGTTTACCGAGTATAAAAAAAAGGATAACGGCTCCACGTAAACAGGTTTACCGAGTTAAAAAATCATGTTTCCCAATCACATCAAACTTAAGATAATATTATGCTGTCAAAAAAAAACTTATGATAATAATCACTCCTCCTCATATTAAGCCTCACAGCTTTGTCTATAACTTTGTCTATATACGCATGTATCTACATGCGTTTTAATGTGTATCTAAACAAAGTTGTGACATTTAATGTGAAACGGAGGGAGTATGAAACATAAAGTTGTCAACTGCACCGAAATTAAATAATTATTTTAAAATAAATAAATTCAAAATTTGCTCAAAACTTCTGTCCGGTAAATGGTCAAGATTTTCTATTTATGGTCATTAGTGCAAAATCTAGTTCACCCCAAGAAGGATAAAATGATATTCGTATAACTTCGATCGTGCTCCAAGTCCTACGTTTACATGACTTAGTTTGTCAGCTATTTTTTGTACACACTTGGCGCCCAGTGAAACCGAAATGCAAAAGCATCAATGGTAACAAGGTTGAGAAAGGAGATCTCATCATGGTGGTTATGGTCACAAGAAAGAGCCACCACGCGAGAGGAGCAACACTAGGGCAACCATCAGTAAAACGGTTGCAGGAAAGAAGGAGGACAAGAAGAAGAGAGCAAATTTCACAAAACTTTACTTTTCGTGGAAATGGTTTCACAAAACCCTAGTTATTGCTAATTGCCTCACAAAACTCCAACTCTTTAAACAAACGTTCCCACAAACCCCAAACCGGATAGATTAGGGTGATTGACACTATTTTTGACAGGCCAGGCCCACATGCCATATGACACCTGGCCGGGCCGAACCATTTTTGTCGTCACATAGCTCTTGACCTGACTCGGCAAGGGTGAATCAGGGGAAAATAATCCTTAACGGGGCGGGTGGAAAAGTGTGGTTTGTTAATTTTACTCAGAAGAAGAAGGAAGAGGAGGACCAAAAAGCTAGTGTGGCACAAACTGATTTCATGTAAAAGATTACAATGGTTCATGTGGTTCTTTTAATTTACCCTCTGCTTTGGGTATAGCAAGTTTAGTTTTGCTACTTGTGAAGCAACTGATAGATACTCATTTTCATTAATGTTGACAACTCTCTGATCAAACATTGAGATTTGCGAGAGTTTAAAAATGGTGAGAAAGTTTTTATTGAGCGGTTTATCAGAATCAACTAAAGAAGGGGAGTTCTATTTGTCGGTCATCGGAGCAATAAGTACTCCCTAATCCCTATTAAGTTGTAATAAGCACGGAAGTTTTAAATGATATGTTGTTGACGAATATGGTTATTTAAACTTGTGGGGGTACATTTCAAGATAAAATATACACTAAACAAACCAATTAAAAATAAGCACTTCGGTAAAAAAATAAAAATAAGCACATAGCTACAAGGCGACGTATCAAGTGAAAACTCTCATTCAGTACAAATTTGCAAACTTTCTTTGTGGACTGTTAGATTAAAAACGCATGATACAGATCAAATGTGGTATTGTTGACCCTTCATTCATGGAAGCACTGGCGTTCCCTTGCCTCAGACCTCCATCTCACTCATACTCGTATCGCGTCCGATTGCCGGGAGATTTATTAAAGCCATGGAGAGTGAGTGTCTTGGTTGCTTCAGCTCGATCCTCCAGGAGATAAAGGCGATGACCTAGAGTTTTGGTGTTGTCTCATTCGACGGACATCAAATTTTGAAGCCATGGCGTGGCTCGATTCTCCGCTTAACGTGATCTAGGACGTCATGTCTAGTTCCTTGAGTTACCGGACGACTTTTGTATTCCTCTAAACCTTATTCATCAATAAAGTGGCGTCCTAAAAAAAACTTAAATAACTAGCTCTACAAATACGATAGCTCATTTTTCTTTTTCTAAAACTGCTTCTTCAAAAAAGCAATGAGAAAGGGAGCCCACTCAGGATATTTTATTTTCTCAGCGAGGCACTAACGGTAAATAAACCAGAAATCTAGGGTATATCCGTCATTTCCGGCACCACCAGCTTGTTCTAGCGATCTCTCCCTTTCTTCCTCTTCCCTTCCAAGACAAAAAGAGCCTCTAGGAAGAAAAAAAGACTCCACACCTGTGGGCTTCTAGTACCAGCCCGGCGGTTTCTTCTCCTCCAAGCGAAAGCGGAATCACTCGGACGTGCTGAGAGAAGAGAACTCGAGACGGAGCACGCTTACATAGCGGTGGCGACGGCGGCGCGAGGCGCCGACGGTCGGCGGCCGCGGCGGAGATGTTGGAGGACCAGGTCGCCTTCCTGCTGCAGAAGTACCTCGGCAACTACGTCCGGGGGCTCAGCAAGGAGGCCCTCAAGATCAGCGTCTGGAGAGGTGAGTCGAGGAGTCCCCCCCCTTCCCCCGTCTGGCCACTCGCTTCCTTCCACTCGAAACGCATCGGTGTTGCTCCGACTAGCTCATTATGCTGCGAATTGTTGTCTGCAATTAGATGCTGAGAACCAACAGAACTTCGTATTCTAAGTGTCTTTATCGGCAGTTGTAGATGTGTGTCGGCAACTCGGTATTGTGAAGGTTCGAGTACTATCTAAAGGTCGGTTGCATCAGCTGGAGGGCTTGTGCAGTAGTGGTTGCTAAGTATCTCCATGAATATGCAGCTGATGTTCCTGAACCGATATACTCGTGACACTTGGTCAAGTATCTCCATTAGTCAGTCAAGGAGGGGACTGGATTCTGCATTTTGCTAAGAATACTGCATATGTCTGAAGTCAGATACCACTTGAAACCCGGGATAGAATATGTCCCTGATATACTGATGTGCAACAAATGCAACAAATACAAAGAGTGCTTAGAGTTGTAATCCTAATATCAACCATTTCTCTACAACATGAATTTTCTTAAGTAAGATGGATTCCATGTGGAAGTCAGGATTATTTGAAGACAGGTGCTATATTTGGACCATGCCTGTCCTGTTCTGCTGATCCTGAAAATCTGATCGTCTGGTCTGGAACACAGTGATGGGATACACTCATCTGGACTTTCTGGCTAAAGAAAGGTAGAAATATGCTGCTATAGTGCCTCATCGTATCAACGGCGGTGACAAGCGGTACCACAGGTGTCCAACAGCCGGCTGCTAACCATGGACCATGTCATTCTGTCCACTGGAGGCCCTGGGTTCCGTCCTTCGTGGTTACACCTTATGTTCCCCTTCAGAAGCCCATGCGGGATACTTGTTTTATCAGCCTTGCCCTCTCAAGCAACCAGATAAAGAGTCAAGGAAACATGTGTTAGGTGCTGTTCACTTAACTGCTGTAGGTTGAGTGCATAAAGTCCACGAGGTTGATCCCTCTTAGCAATTTCTCTAAATGTGAAAAAGTTGTGAGATGAAATGTACACAATCAAGTCAGATAAAGGCTAATTGGCAACAAAAATAATAATATAGAATACACATTGGGCAATGGAGTGGACTAATGTTGTGGTGAAATAGGGCAATGGGTCTTATCCAAAAAATAGGGCAATGGGTGA
The DNA here is from genome assembly GCF_000005505.3 of Brachypodium distachyon. Classification (NCBI taxonomy): domain Eukaryota; kingdom Viridiplantae; phylum Streptophyta; class Magnoliopsida; order Poales; family Poaceae; genus Brachypodium; species Brachypodium distachyon. Next base: position 35,906,289 of record NC_016133.3, on the reverse strand, counting down.
TGTCATCTGCAGTATACGTGTGTGCAGGGTCAAACATTTGCGTCAGTGGTTGCTATGTTGAGATGATTCATAATTTAGGAATACACATTGTATGCGCGCTTGTTTTCCTTCTGCTAGCTATAGCTCTTGTTTTATTAATGAAATTGACCATCTGCTACTTAATGTTATTATGTTTGTGCAATATTATTTCAGGTGATGTGGAACTCACAAACATGCAGTTGAAGCCAGAGGCACTCAATTCATTGAAGTTACCTGTGAAAGTCAAAGCTGGTTTCCTTGGTTCAGTGAAGCTCAAGGTCTGTTACTTAGGTTTAGCAGATTTTTTGTCTTAATCAATGATTTGTTTGGTTTTGTAATTTGATGGAATATGCTAAATTATGATTGCGTCAATGACTATTAGGTCCCATGGAGCAGGCTTGGCCAAGAGCCGGTTTTGGTTTATCTTGATCGGATTTTTATTTTAGCTGAACCTGCAACAAATGTTGAAGGTTGCAGTGAGGATGCTGTACAAGAGGTCAAACGAAGTAGAGTTAAGGTGAGGAATTTGTGACTCTAGTTAAGTTATTTACTCCCTCCGGCCGGAATTACTTGTCACTGATGTACTAAATCTGGGATAAGTAATAGGGGTCGGAGGGAGTACTTATTTTGGCAATTATTGGCTGAACCATGTATTAATGATATGCTGTTTGTTGGCACAGGAAATGGAAATGAAATTATTGGAGAAGCAGCAACAACTGAACACTGAACTGGTACGTATTGGTAATTAACCGTTTCTACAATTGTGTGTGTATTTGTGAATTGTATGATGAACCACTCTATGGTTTGGATAGTCGATATACCCATGTTTTGCCTGCTGTTGTGTGGTTTAGAACTGACAATCTTAGCATGCTTATGCTTCATGTATTTCTGACTGGAACTTTTCATCCCTGAAGAATTCGTCATGGCTTGGGTCTTTCATTAGCACTGTAATTGGAAACATCAAGTTGTCCATTGGCAATATTCATATCCGATATGAAGACATCGAGAGGTAACTTAAATATCTGTGTAGTTGACTTGTCTTTCAGAGTGCTTATAATAATACCATGAATTGTTTCTGTAGCAATCCGGGCCACCCTTTCGCAGCAGGTTTGGTACTTTCAAAGCTGTCAGCAGTTACTGTGGATGACCATGGGAAGGAGACTTTCGCCACTGGTGGAGATCTGGACCGAGTAAAGAAGGTATGTTGTCCCAACTTTTCGTCATTAATTTGATATAATACTTGGCTTCTGGTTACTTCTGGGAATCCAGACATCTCTTTTGGGACCAATGAATTTATTCTTTTCCTAAAGTGAAGTGAGGACTGGAAAAATAATACCATTTTCTGTGGCTGTTGGATTACGGAGTAGAATGCTAATGTGAACAATACTAGGTGTTAGAAGACAACAATTCGACTTCGTTTCTCTTTTTCTCATTTTTGTCGTTGATTCCTGTACAATCATTCTGCACGTCTAGTAGGGAAACATTCAAACATTTTGATGTCAACTGCGAATACATCGTTTCAATTTAGAGAAGATGGCATATTCTTCCGCAGATTTAATTTCCAAGCCTTCACTTTTGCTTCTGATAGTAGTATAACTTACCTTGCCATATGATTCTTACATTTGATGGCTTATTTGTGATGGTTTTGCAGTCTGTTGAACTCGAGAGCCTGGCGCTGTATTTTGATTCGGACAGCAGTCCTTGGAGCGTGGATAAACCCTGGGAAGACTTACTGCCTTCAGAATGGAGCCAGGTCTTAAATTGTATTTGCTAATAAAATACCTGGGGCTTGAGAATATAAATCTGCATATTGAATTATAGACAGTTGTCTATTTTACATTATCAAACTGAACAACCACATGGTGAACCTTGATGGCAAGACAATGGAATATACTGAGGCTTCGAAGATTAAGTCTTGTGCAATTTCATTGGTTTCGTCTAATATTTTTTTGTTTCACTTGATGAATATTTACTGGTTCACAAAATGTGTTTCAGGTTTTTGAGTTCAGAAAGCAGGATAGTTCTAGTACTGCTTCAAAAACTCACACTTACATATTAAGACCTATATCTGGCAAAGCAAAATATACAAAGGTACAAGTTGATGAAGCAAAGAGAAGCGGGCAAGCGTTGCAAAATGCTGCTGTTGATTTGGATGATGTCACTTTGTCTTTGTCAAGGGTTTGTACTCTTGACCCCAGTGTCTTCATTTAAATGACAAGACAGTAATGTTAATGGTAGACTTTTTCCTTTAAATCAGGATGGCTACAGGGACATCTTGAAGATGGCTGATAATTTTTCTTCTTTTAATCAACGGCTCAGATATGCTCATTACCGGCCATCTTTACCAGTAAAGTCTGATCCAAAGTCTTGGTGGAAGTATGCATACAAGGTAGTGACTCATGAAATGAAGAAGGCAAGGTATATAGATTCTGCAAACCCTTCTGTGGCTTCCACTTTGTGTATGGAACTATGGATTATATGTGTTATTTATTATGAATAGGTATTTTGTTTATCAGTTTCTAATTAATTCTCCTACATAACTAAAGATGGTGTTCTATCGTCTTGAGGCATGGTCATTATGAAATCATACATGCTCTGACATTCTAGTGTACCTTTTTGTGCACCTGATTTTCCCATTGAATTTGTGTTGAAAACGCCTCGTGGATGCAGTGGAAGTCTATCTTGGGAGCAGCTATTGCGAAATGCAAGACTTCGGAAGACATATGTATCGTTATATGCGTCCCTTCTGAAATCTGACATGAGCCGTCTGGTTGTTGACGATAATAAAGAGATTAATAGCCTGGATCGTGAACTAGATATGGAAGTTATTCTACAATGGAGGTAACGTGTTGGCTTGTTATTTGTTTTTTGAGACATCCTCTATGAATATTATCTTTTGGATACTAGTCTGAAATAGTACATAAGTGAAGATCTGGTAGCAGTGTCAGTTGATGATTTGTTCCAGAACTTCATGGCAACGTGAGAGGAAGAAGTTGGTATCTGTCACGATATGTTTAGTTTAGCATGTTTAGACACTGCAGGATGTTGATCATATTCCTTTGACTTGTTTTGTTTCCTGATGTTCTCTTAGTTCCTCAAACTATCTCTTTTCCAGGAAAGACCTGAGAATGTACACTCAATTGGTCCAGTAATAACCATTTCTTTTCAACCCCACCCCAAAACACTCTAAAAAACACAGCGAGGTATCTGAATACTATATACCACCCACTCACTCAGACCCGATGACATTTACTGGAAAATTATGTCACGTGCTATTACTATTCTTGCATACAACTGTTGCAAAAAATGTCTGATGTCTGAGTGGGTTGTTCATTCCTTCTGAGGTTTTTATTATTTTTGAAAGACATCTCATATCATAGCCTTTTGAACCTCTTGAACAGTGCATGTGTGATTCTTCACTCTTGTCATGTACAATGAATAGGGTGAGCATGCTGTGCAGCTTTGTCCTGATTGTTTAAGTCCCTGAGAACAGACCATATGGTTCGTCTAATGAACAATGCAGGAATTAGAATATTGTTTTCATCAAATTCAAACTATATTCACTCCCAGTATATCATCTGCGTGATCTCCTACGTGTTGCCCATTGCTCATTATTTTTCTTTCTTTCTTTGTGCAGGATGCTGGCCCACAAGTTTGTAGAACAATCAGCAGAAACATATCAGCATGCTCAACAAAACAAGCAGTCCTGGTGGTCATTTGGATGGTCTGTCTGATCTATACAAACTCATGTTCTATGTAATGCGCAACGCATATCAATTAATTTGTCTCCTGCATACAGGACTGGCTCTTCAAAGGATGATGGAGACTCAAAGAGCTTTAGTGATGAGGATTGGGAAAGGCTAAATAGAATTATTGGGTACAAAGAAAATACCGAGTATATACCTGATCAGCAAGATATGAAATTGATGCAGTTTTATTTTGAAATACGCATGAAGCATAATGCATCAAGGCTTATCATTGATGGTTCAGAGTGCCTTGCTGATCTTTCATGTGAAGATTTCAGCTGTAACTTGAAAATGTACCCAGAGGCGAAAGTTTTTGATCTGAAGCTTGGTTCCTACAAACTTTTATCTCCACACGGCCTGCTTGCTGAGGTTTTACCATCTTGTTCCTCTAATTTTTCCTTCTCTACCTGCAAATTCAGTTTTGACTGAACACCATTATCCATATCAATATGACACCAGAGTGCAAGTGTTGTTGATTCTCTTGTTGGCGTCTTTGCCTACAAACCATTTGATGAGCAATTGGACTGGAGTTTTACAGCTAGGGCTTCTCCTTGTTATATAACTGTAAGTTATTCTTTTTAAACCTTAACTGTGCACATATTTATCCTGCCCTTTCATGATTACTGTTGCTGTTCTGGCAGTATTTGAAAGATTCCATTGACCAAATCGTTGCCTTCTTCAAGAGTAGCCCTACCATTAGCCAGACCCTTGCACTAGAGACTGCTGCTGCTGTACAGGTGTATAGTCAAAATTCACTTGAAGCAAGATTACTTTTTACGATAGTGTGATTGATTTTTCCTCATCTTTTTTCTCTGAGTAACAGTATCTTTTGATTTGTGAAGATGACATTAGATGAAGTGAAACGCACCGCGCAACAGCAAATGACACGAGTTCTAAAAGATCAGTCCAGGTCAGTGTGAATTATTTTACTGCTGAAAGAATTATTCTGTAGTGGACACTAGATTGATAATATAGAAAACCAATTTTTAATGGATCGTCGGCAAACAAGATCTCAGTGGTCTTCCCCATAGGTCTCTCAGAATCATATTTTCCATAGAGATGCATGCATGTTATTGGTTCTACCAGTAAGCATTGATGTGAGTCACGTGACACAATTATTAGTAACCATAACGTGGTACTTGAGTTATGGCATATGAAGCATATTAAATTGCAATAAGGGGATAGTATCTTACAACCATGCTTCAGCCTGAAGAGAAGAATACCCAAGACATTTTTCCATACCATCAACTATAAGCTGGTTTCGTTTATCAAGGCATTGATTTACATCAGTTACTTCTGAAATCATTTCAACGATTTTCTTCTCTTTTTGCTTCGGCCTAAATATTATTCCAAAAGTTTTGCTATATTTTCTTTGTCAAGATTTTTCTCAATGGTTTCTGATACACATTTAATCTCTGTTAGGTTTTCACTGAATCTGGATATCGCTGCTCCTAAAATTACGGTTCCAACCAAGTTCCGCCCAGACGATGTACACGAGACTAAGCTTTTGCTTGACCTTGGAAATTTAATTCTTCGGACAGAGGTCATGTCTACTCTCTGGAAGTAAGACTTTTATATCTACAAGTGGTTGAGTTTATCTGTCACTGATGTTTCTTGTCACTTCAGGAGATATGGGATTCGTATACTTCAGAAGAGCAGGATATGTATCTGAATTTCAATTTGGTGCTCAGTGATGTATCTGCTTTTCTGGTGGATGGTGATTACCATTGGAACGAGACGTCTAAAGAAGTAAATTTGTTGCCAGTAATTGACAAGTGTGGAATTGCTTTAAAGCTTCAGCAGGTGCATATGATTTTTCTCTCTTTCCCCAAGAAAGAGTAAATAACAGTGGGTATAACTCATCCTTCTTTTATGCAGATCCAGATCGAAAGTTCACTCTATCCTTCAACAAGAATGGCAGTACGGGTGCCTTCCCTGGGATTTCATTTCTCTCCAGCACGCTATCATCGATTGATGGAGGTTTTAAAGATTTTCCAAGACAGTGATAGTGAGAATAACAGTTCAAATCTTGCACATTTGTGGGATCAGGCTGACTTTGAGGGATGGTCTTCTCTTCTTACATGGAAGGTTTGCCTTCTATTCTGAGTTGTATACTCCCTCTATCTCAAGAAATTAAATATATAATCTATTTGTAACTAACTGATAGCTTTGTCTAACTGATAATGGCCACTACCCCTTCAGCGCACCTGCCAGTAGTAGCCCTGTGATTTATGGCTATAAGATTTTTCCTAACATAACAATTGGAGCCGCAAACACTTCTCAACCATGTTACTTTTGCTTAGAATTTCAATCCTGTGTTTTAGTTTATGGTTCAATGAGGGCAACTTTAAAATAGATAGCAGAAGGAGGCAAGGAGCTAAATTGGCTGTTGTCCTGCTCTTAATAAATCTGGTATTACTATTTCTAATAGTTTTCTGTGATCTGTTATTAGGGTGTTGGAAACCGAGAAGCTGCTTGGCAACGAAGATACTTGCGCCTAGTCGGTCCATTTTTGTATGTATTTGAAAATCCAGAGTCTACAACATATAAGCAATGGTCCAGGTTGTGCACTTTCCTCTTTTTATCTTTTTTATGTGGAGTTCTGGATTTAGAGCTAACCATATCAATTTTCTAGCGCCTAAGTGCATGTTGTTTAGTTGAGATTCTTAATACTTATATCAAAATTTGGTAGCTTTTCACTCTTAGATATTGTTATTTCAATTTTGTTGCTTCAAGGCCTCAGGGTGATTTAACCTTCCTATGTCACATGCCTTGGTGTCTTCAATGTTCGTAAAGGATGAAATAGCTGAATCCATTTCTGTCTATGCTTATGATACTGCTTGTGATGTAATTATGTAAATGGATTCTAATGTTTTTTACTTGTGTTATGTGCATGAATACTGATTTTAATTTTTCATTTATTTTGTTGTGTTGCAGTTTAAGTGGGAAACAAATTCATCAGGTTCCTACTGAGCATACAAATGGTGTGCAGAATATCCTGGCACTGCACGACTCTGGTCATGTCAATCCCAAGGTCAAGTAGAGCTTATTATATTCAGTTAATTCCTTAATATTACAATCAAGCATCTTATGTAACGATTTGCCACACTTAGCAATGGCACGCCAGAATTAACACAATGAACCACTCTAGCAATGTAGAGTAGGTAGCTTTTCCTTTCAATCTCCACACTATTGATGATTTCAATTGATTTTATGCACAGATTCTGGAAGATACTGGTGCTTTAATACTGTTGTTTGATAGTGAAGAAACAAGAAAAATATGGCAGAACCGCTTGCAGGGTGCTATATATCGTGCATCGGTACTCCATTTTCCTTTCTTGCATATGTTTCAACTTTTTTTTTCTTCTATTGCTATACGGATAATAGCTAGCATACTTGCAGGGTTCTGCCGCAGTTTCGAACTTTCCTGAAGCTGTTTTCCCATCAGAAGCTCACTCCTTCAAAGGCGTTTCAGATGTTGTCAACATAGAAAAAATGTTTCTTGCTGGTATTCTTGACGAGCTAAAGATTTGTTTTTCATGTGGCCATGAGGTATGTCTTCCTTACCAATTTTTCTTTGCAATCTTGAATTCTATGTTAATAATGTAACCTGTACTGTTTTGTAGACTAACCACAGACTCAAAAAAGTTCTGCTAGCTAAGGAGAGCAGTTTGTTTGAATTTCGGGCAGTTGGTGGTCAGGTATGTCTGGCTTCAATCTACATTCAGTCCTTGCTATGTGATTCATTTTATTTTTATTTACCCGATTTTTTGTGTGGAAACAAACAGGTTGAACTCTCAATGAAGGGTGGCAACTTACTAATTGGAACTATTTTGCGATCATTGGAAATTGAAGATCAGTATTTTTACCCAGGGAGCCCTGTACCAAGGTACTTGGCGAGGTCCTTCATCAACAGTATGCAAACCAAAGAAGTCCCTTCTCCTGCTCGAAAGAGTAGTTCAGGAACTAAAGGCTCCCCACTAAAGAAAAATGACAGCGAGGAAAGTTTTTTCGAAGCATCTGATGATTTTGATGAATTTGAAACACCTAAGCTACGAGAGAGGAGTATATCAGATTATTTTAGCACCCAAAATATTTTACCTACTGGCCTCCCTGCCTTGCAACCCCCTGCATTTAGTCGAATTCCTGGTTTGCTACCAGACAGTGAAATTAAAATGGTTGGATTCACTTCGGAAGGAAGTAGTACTTTCGATAGTTTTGTGAAAGCTCAGATTGTTATTTTTGATCAGCAGTCTCTCCAATACGAAAACTTGGATACCAGGGTAAATATCGAAATATTCTTCATTACTTAATGGACTTCAAGTATTTATACAGACCGAGCTATTCTCCCCTAGAACTGCGATCGTGATATTTGACTTTCCCCCATTTTTACCAGGTGGTTGTAAGTGTTGCTACTCTAACCTTCTTTTGTCATCGGCCAACTGTGCTTGCTATTATGGAATTTATGAATGCTATCAACCTTGCAAATGTCCCCGATGAAAATAGAAACACTGATGATACTAAGTCTGATAATATGGTTGAAGATCCTAAGTCAGATGTGGAATCAGAACCAGTCATAAAAAGGTTACTGTCTAAAGGTAAAAACAGAGTAGTGTTTCATCTTACATCGAGCATGGCAGAGGCACAAGTATTGCTGATGAAAGAAAATGGTGATCTACTTGCTACACTGTCACAAAATAACCTCTCAACTGATATCAAGGTATGACCATGTCTAATCTATATGATTGATTTTGGTTTAGTTAACCTTGCATATCTGATTATCCTTGGCATTATTTAAGGTGTTCACATCGTCATTCAGTATAAAGGCTGCACTTGGAAACCTCAAGATAAGTGATGATAGTCTACGTAGCAACCATCCTTATTTTTGGGTCTGTGACATGCGGAATCCGGGAGGATCTTTTGTGGAGGTATTAACATGTTTTGCCTGTTATATTAATTGGCTCCCTCTGGTTGACTAGTAGTAGGTCATAACTTCTTTTTGTTGACAGTAGGTCACTTTTTATTTTTTATGTTTTACTACTTTGGAATAAGCATTTTATTTCTGACTTGAGGAAGTACAGAAATTCATTAAACTTTGTGCAGATTGACTTTACTTCGTACAGTGTTGGTGATGAAGACTACTGTGGGTATGACTACAGTCTTGTAGGGAAGCTTTCTGAAGTTAGAATTGTTTACCTCAACCGTTTTGTTCAAGAGGTATGTCGCTTAGAGCTTAGCAATTTCTCCTTTTTGTCAATGGCTTAAGGGCTCTGTCTTTTCTCTTTATGTGTGTAGATTACCGGTTATTTCATGGGTCTTGTCCCAAAAAGTTCTGATGGCATCGTAAAGCTAAAAGACAACGTAACTAACTCAGAGAAGTGGGTCAGCAAAACTGATATGGAAGGGTCGCCTGCCCTCAAGTTGGATGTTTCTTTCAGTAGACCTATAATTGTTATGCCTCATGATACTAATAGTCACGAGTAAGGATGTCTTTGTTTATATGATGTTTTATATTCACCTATTGTTATTGCATTTTAAAGATGGTTATTTATGGTTGCAGCTTCTTGGAGCTTGATGTCCTATACATAACAATCCAAAATGAATTCCAATGGATAGGTGGTGACAAAAATGAGATGAGTGCTGTTCACTTGGAAATTTTGACAGTTACAGTAAGTTTACTGTGTCTGCATATTTTTGTTTGGATGTCAACACTCAACTAGGGAAACAGGCCTACTGAAACGTTTAGTTTTATTCTGAAAAAGGCAAAGAAGGTATACATGCAAAGAAGAACAAGAGGAACAAGGGAAGCGAACATAGATTCCTAGCCATTGAGAATCCCCCTAGCAGAAATGTTTGCATGCATGCTTATTGGGGTTACTCAATCAAATACATGAACCATGTCAACTATGTTTATTACCTGTTGTTCTTTCACGTTTAAAATAAAGGGCGAAGAAAAGAATGGAAGAGTTGGTGAAAGCGAGATTGCATGTTAAATGTCACGCTGTCTTTTCTTTAGATCTGGTGAGAACAATTTGTTTCCAAACTAAACCAGTTTTGGGTGTCTTTCCACACAATATGGAAGGCGGTGGTAATAAAGTAATTTTTGAAATGAAACGAGCACTCTAGGGGAGAATGTCCAATTTCCTGATTAGACTACTCGTTTTTTATTTAAGGTCTTAGATTATATTGGAGGAACAATGTTGGCGGTATTATATTAATGCTTTGGTGATTATCTTCTAAAAATGTGGTTTGTATAAGTTGAGGGGCAATCCTGTAAATCTCACTGAAGCTGTCTTCGTTGCTACCAAATATTCGACACCATTTTGATGATTGCCAGCAATAAACTCTACCGACCTTTCCTATTATGGTTTTTCTTGGAGGCATCCTGGTACAGTGGTACCCTATGCCTATACCTATGATAACCTTCACTGATTATACCTTTACCAAAAAAAATCTGTTTTGATCAGTAAATTTATGTGGAATCTATACCAATATATTAAATTGGAGTTGGTGGTGATGGTACGGTCGCCGCCGTAGGTTAACTTCGTTAAAATTACAACCAATATGCCACTGCCCGTTATTTTCTTTTCCTCTAGTTTTTTTTCACGATTTCTCCTACTCCGTTTTACAACCGACGCCACCACACCCGCATGCCAACCTCAATGGCGCCATGAGTTGCCTAAACAGAAAATAAAAATAAATAGTTTGTGATTTTGTTGACCCGTAGCAACACGCGGGCACACCTGCTAGTATTTGTCATGTTGCACTTCTTTCATAATTTCGGTTCCAATGTGGAACTGTAGATGAACCGAACCTCTTTTGTTCACTTGTTCAGCAAGTCCACCGCTGAACACTGTCTATTGCAATCTGATTACTTTGCTTGTTTATGTTGGTCTTATACTGTGGTTGTACACTTCCTTTGTAGGTAAAAGACATAAATTTAACTATTGGTATGGATATGGTCCGGGGCGAAACTATAATACAAGATGTGGAAGGTCTCTCTGTTGAGATTCATAGATCATTGCGTGATCTGATGCACCAGTTGCCAGTTGTGGAGGCAGCAATTAAGGTAGCACATTTTCTCAACATGAATCTCTACTGGAGCTTTCCTGGTTGGATACCTCGATCCTAAGAAAAAATTACTATTCGCCGTTTTGAATTTTGGTGCATCGTTGCAATACTCATTTTTCATCTGCGGTGCCAGGTTGATGTTCTGAAAGCAGCATTATCCAATCGAGAATACGAAGTTATATCTGAATGTGCGTCATCAAATTTTGCTGAGGCACCACATATTGTGCCTGCTCTGGATGGTCCTCGAAATGGAACTTCAACATCTGAATCTCATGTTTCTGCGTCTTCTATTTCTTCTGAAAGTATTCAGGACCCGTCCCAGGATACAGAAACATGGATAGCTAATAAATTTTCTGTTTCAATAAATCTGGTTGAGCTCTCTCTGCATTCAGGATCAACACGGGATTCTCCTCTGGCTAGCGTGCAGGTACTCTTTCTAGAGGAATATGCTTTGGAACTGCATTGATTGCTACACATGTTTAGCACTTCATTTCCCCATTTGCATTTCCATGCATTGAGTTGTCTTATAACCATATTGAGTCTTGGCCTGAAGAATTTTTTATAATAAACTACCCCCTCTTATCTGGTTGTCTAGTGGAACCTTGACCAGTATGTTCATCTCTAGGAGTAATGTGTTACCTCACCTAGCACCAACATGAGTAATCTATGTTGGTTGCTTGATGCAGTAATGTTTATTCAAGGGACAAAGTTACATATGGAACTTGGACCATATGTTAATTGGTAGGAGTAATGTATTACCTCACTAGGCATCAACAGGGGTAATCGATTTGGTTGCTTGATGCAGTAATGTTTATTCAAGGGACAAGGTTACATACTTATAGTTGAATAAGTGTTATCTAAGTTCTAACAAAAACAAAAATCTGATTAACTTAATTTTATGGGGAAAGGATCAATAGCTGATATCCATTTCCCCAAGGCCAAGAGGAAATACGCTGGACGTTCATGGCAATTCTCACAATTTGGAACAGTTCCTCCCTAGTAGTGAGCACTCAGCAGAGACATGTACAAACAGGTTCTAATCCAGTTTTCAGGAGAAATCTTGTCTTCGCTGAGAACTTTGCACAGTCCCCTCCTGAACATCAAACTTCACTGGTACAGCTGTACGAGTTTCCTTATTTAATTGGATTTTTGGACTTGAAGAAAGTATCGTGCATTCTTTTAAACTTTATTTAGCTCTGATGTATCACAACTTCCTAAATGACAGAATTCCGAAAGTGGCATCCTTGAGAGGGATGCAGTGACATCTTGCTCCAATTTCTAGAAGCATGCACTCTTTGACGTGAGGTTTTATTTGGGTTGTATCTTAGCATGGTGTGAACTCAAATATTGCCGGGGATTGCTAGCTATATTGATATGGGAATCCTTTTGATCATTTGTAATGTTTTCCTTTTACGTGCGTGTGCGGCTGCGGGTGCGGTAACATTCTGTTCATGATTTCTTCCTTTGCTGAGATCTTCTGTTAGTTAGCTTAGAACTAGAGTATATTTTTTGTATTTCCAGGATTTCCTTTACATGGGTCTATTGCTTGTTGTATTGGATAAAACTGGTTCTGTCAACAACTCCTAGCGTGACTTTTGGGGGCAATTGTTTACTTTGTGTCTGCTGCTTCTAGGCTCATGTGTTTGGAACTGTCTTGTATTTATTTCATTCGAAGGAGGTGATAACTGTCCTGTGTTTGCATTAATTTTTTGTTCTGGCTGAAATAATCAAATAATCTTGGACATACTGAGAACCTCATTTAGCCATACCCTTCTTGAATGCATTTATTACTAAAGCAATCTCTACTACTCCATATGTATAATTGAAAAAGGATTAAATGTTGACCTGACCTACTTCATGTTCCTTGCATTTTCCAACAAGCTACCTGAGTTATGCTAATGGTCCATTGAAATTCCTGCATTTCTTACTCCATTTAACTAGTATAGACAACAATATAATCTTCTCTTCTCAGGCTAGTGGTGCTTGGCTTCTCTATAAATCAAACTCACTGGAGGAGACTTTCCTTTTCGCTACACTCAAAGGCTTTTCTGTTTTCGATGACCGTGAAGGAACAAGAGACGAGTTAAGACTTGCCATCGGGAAATCAGTAACTGTCAGAGACACATCATCTGTTGATGGCTATGATAATCCTAATGAACTTGATTCAGGTGAACGAAGACTACAAAAGGATCTAGGCTTTGAGCCAGTCCCCTCAATGCTCATTTTCGATGCTATCTTGAGAAAATCCTCGTCTTCTGTGTCCTTATGCATTCAGCGGCCCAAGTTTCTTGTTGCACTTGACTTCTTACTGGCAATAGTCGAGTTCTTTGTGCCATCTGCTCGCAGTCTGTTATCCAATGACGAAGACAAGGACCTTCTACACATGATTTCTCCAGTAGTGTTCACTGACAAAGTTTATTACCAGGAGTATTCAACTTTTAGTCTTTCGCCTCAGAAGCCACTGATTGTTGATAATGAAAAGTTTGACCACTTTATATATGATGGCAATGGTGGCAAATTATATTTGCGGGATAGAGAGGGGAAAATTCTTTCAAGCGCTAGTGCTGAAAGTTTCATCCATGTGCTCGGTGGTAAGAGATTACAATTTCGAAATGTCAAGATAGTGGTAATGTTCTATGCTTCCAGTCTTTGTTGTTTCTATTTTTGACCCTACGATATATATTCTTTCATTTTGTAATGCAATATGCTACTGCAGAACGGTGAGTATCTGGACTCCTGTATCTCTCTTGGCAGTGATTGCTGGTATTCAGCATCAGAAGACCACCATGTCTACCTAGTTAGAGAAGATGATGATCTCCCTTCGACTCTTAATGAGGAAATTTCAGAAGATATTGTTGAAAATAAAAATTCTGATGCATCAACAGAATTCATAATTGAACTACAGGTATTGCTTTTCATATGTTACCTTGGTTGAGATAACCATGGATGCTATGTTGTAGGCTCAAATCAGATGCCTTATTATTGAATTGTTTGTAAAAGTTGGCAAAAATGTTGTACTCCCTCCGACCGGTATTACTTATCTCAAATTTGCCCAAATATGGATGTATCTATGTGCAAAAAGCGTCTAGATACATGTAATATTTCGACAAGTAATTCCGGCCGGAGGGAGTAGCATTCTTTGCCATTTTATCCATCTTCTTCTAGACCCTGGGTTTTATTACAACAATGTTTTTTTCTGGTAGTTCACTACTTGCTCCAGAAGTCCGGATGGTTATGGTGATAATCAGAAAAATGCTGCTCAAACTAGATTTGGAGTTATGAATTAGTTTTGATTTCAGTAACATGCCAGTTATGTTATTTGGAGTTACTTTTATATCCCATCAGGCTCATATTTTCCTCTTGTTTTGGTATGCATTGTCAGGTGTTTAACAACTCCTGATATTTTATAGCTGATAGAAGCAATCTCACATTGTTTGCATGGAGATTTTTCTAAGCTATTAATTCGCAGTTCATAACATGTTTATGTATCTGGGATAGCTGTGTTTGCTAAATCTGCAATTTTTTAAACCTGTGTGGCTGTGCCAGACTGCCAGTAACTGGTGTCTGATTCCAGTTTGTTGATTGTATGCTTGCCTGAACTTTCTTTTCTCAGGCCATTGGACCAGAGCTTACATTCTACAGCACATCAAGGAATGCTGGTGAAAATGTGGCGCTGTCAACAAAGGTTATTCATGCCCGTACAGATGCATTTTGCAGGTTAAGTTTTCGAGTACAGCTGCAAAACTTCAATATCAAAATTTCCATGATAACGAGAACCAATGAAATTAGTACATGTACTAAATATTAGTAGGGCTTAAGACACATCACCACCCTTTTTTGGGTACTGTACATTATGGGTTAATTTGGTATTGAAATCTTATTAATGCAATCATTACAAAGTAGCAATGAATGTCTGCTCTCGACAGCTGTACACTTTATAAATGAGGTTTTTGAATATACAACTGCAAATTGAATGGAATGGATTATGCTATTGCTCATAGCCAGATAGTGCACTTCGTATCAACATCATAATTGTATCCTACCAGAAAATCTTTTGATCATCAATTTCCAGAAATTTTACTATTGCACATCTTTATCTTTTTAGTGGATTGTTTTGTTTCCATTTCAACATATACCAGGGGCATCACCAAGATTTGTTACCTTATAATGGTGCAATTTGAATGCAACAAATATTTGTTTTAACTTTCTGTTATGTGGCAGGCTTGTAATGAAGGGCGACAGTATGGATATGAGTGGAAACATACTTGGTTTAAAGATGGAGAGTAATGGCATCAGAGTCATAGAACCCTTTGACATGTCCATGAAATATTCAAATGCATCTGGAAAGACAAATCTGCATCTGATGGTTTCTGAAATATATATGAATTTTTCCTTTAGTATTCTGAGACTTTTTTTAGCTGTTGAGGAAGAAATTTCAGCATTTCTCAGGATGTCATCAAAGAAAATGTCACTGATCTGCTCGCAGTTTGATAAGATCGCAACTATGCAGGGTATGCCAGTAGTTAATAATTTTGTCATTGGATGCTCTTATTTTTAGTCCACGTGCATCAAATCTTATGGAGTTTGACTTTGTTTTTAGGCAATGCAAATGATGAAGTGTACTCTTTCTGGCGACCACGTGCTCCATCTGGATATGCCATTTTTGGCGATTTTCTCACCCCAATGTCTGTGATTGTTTTTCAGTACTTTTGCTTCCTATTCTTATATCTTGTCTTTTGATGGGACAAATTTGTGATATTGATCATTTATTTCATCTTAGGAATGACCCCCCAACTAAAGGAGTTCTTGCGTTGAACACAAACGTTGCAAGAGTGAAAAGGCCTTTGTCATACAAGCTAATCTGGCAATCTGGTCCCACATCAAACGAACTTCATCACAGCAAAAAAGATTTAAAGAATAATCTCTCTAACATGGACCATCTCTGCTCTGTTTGGTTACCTGTAGCGCCTGCAGGCTATGTTGCAATGGGTTGTGTAGTTTCAGCTGGAATTGCTGAACCACCATTATCTTCAGTTTTTTGTTTAACTGCTTCCTTGATTTCTTCATGCGGTCTAAGGGATTGCATTGCACTTAGGTCAGATGAACATTACCTTTGTATTTATATTTGTTGTGTGGGTATAGAAGTTGCTCATCACACATATATTTTGTAGGGGTAATGCTAATACAACATTTTGGCGTGTTGATAATGCTTTTGGTACCTTTTTACCGGGAGATCTTGTGAGTGTTGGTGTGCTAGGAAATGTTTGCGATCTTCGTCATATGCTGTTTGATAGTGCAGACCCATCTTCCAAGAATAGCTCTAGAGGGAAAGGTAGTCGGAATGAGACCCCCCAGGTAGAGAGATCAGCATTGACTTCAGGTCGGCTGTTTGAAGCAGTAGCAAGTTTCAAATTAGTGTGGTCGAACAACGGGATGTCTGCACCAAAGAAGCTCTCAATATGGCGTCCAATGATGTCTGAAGGAATGTTTTACTTTGGGGACATTGCTCTTAACGGGTATAATTTATATGTTCTACTTTTGTAATCTTCTAATGAAACTTTGTTTGTGGTATACAACTTAAATGTAACTTTTAATTTAGGTATGAACCACCGAATTCAGCTGTTGTCCTCCGTGATACTGGTGAAGATACCTTTCTAAGAGCCCCAGAACATTATAAGCTTGTTGGTCAAATTAAGAAGCACCGGGGTAGAGATGGTATATCATTTTATTATCCTCAAGCTCCACCAGGTTTTGTCGCTTTAGGATGTGTCGCATCTAAAAGTTCACCAACGAAAGAGGACTTCAGTATGTTAAGATGTATTAGAAGTGACATGGTGACAGGAGGTCAATTTTCTGAGGAAAGCATATGGGATTCATCTGGTGCTAGAACATCTGAAAGTTTTAGTTTATGGACTGTTGATGATGATGCTGGTACGTTTCTTGTTAGAAGTGAATTCCGTAAACCTCCAAGAAGACTTGCGCTGAAGCTTGCTGGTCCACCTACATCGAGCAGTTCAGATAACATCATTATTGATGCTGAAATTAAAACATTTTCTGCTGTTTCCTTTGATGATTATGGAGGAATGGTGAGTCTTGTGTAAGTGCACTTCAAATTTTTACATCTGAACCGCATACAATGATCAGTCGCACATGCCTTGTCTAATGCTTTATATAGTTTTTTGCGTGATGTTGATTTCCTACCAACTTTTTTGGTTTATGTTCTCGTATTCATTTTTAACTTTTGTTTGCAGATGGTGCCATTATTTGGAATGTCTTTTGATGGTGTTGGATTTAGTTATCATGGGGGTCCACACCATCTAAATGCGACCGTGAGTTTGTCATTTGTGGCCAGATCTTATAATGATAAGTGTAATTCGTGGGAGCCCTTCATTGAACCAACAGATGGATTTCTTAGGTAACTCCTCTAAGAATTTAATCTTGCAAGATAAAAACAATCTGTGTCCTTGTTTCCTACAGTATTGTCTCACTGCTTTAAGCTCAAGATAGACCATATATATTTTTATATTAAGTTTCGTTATTCAATTGGCTTTAGCTTGGGTAAGAACCAGTTTGGTCTGATTTACCTTCTGATATATTAAAGTAGATACAAAATCACAGACTAAATGCAGAACTGTTATGCCGTGAACTGGCCCAAACCAAATAGATAAGGCGCACAGCAGGGAAAATGGGATTAGTGTCCTTTAGTTACATGAGTCCTGTTAGTTAAGATTAGATTAAATTGCATTATACTTTAGCAAAAAAGGGGATTAGTTTCCTTTCAAGCATTGAAATGAATTAAGCAAGAAAAAATAGTCTCCCTTCTAGTTGCCTCGCCACATGGTGTGGGTGGGCTTCTCCTTCCCCAGTCCATACTATTGAAACCCTAGCTTATAACAAGAACTGATTGCTTTCACTGAATTATTCTTTTTTTTAAAATTTGGTACTTCATTCTTGTGACGGATTTTAGGTACCAGTATGATGTGAATACACCAGGTTCTCCTGGCCAACTCCGTATTACCTCAACACGTGATTTGAATTTGAATGTGTCAGCTTCAAATACAAACATGTTATCACAAGCTTATCTTAGCTGGAGCAATATTACCCTTGGTGATGAATTATACAGGAAGGTAAATGTTGATATTTACTTATGTCTATGCAGCCACTTTTGTTTTTGCTATTGTTTTTTGCTATTGTAGGCTAATTTGTTTTAACTATGTTGTTTTATTCCCATCTGTTAAGTTACTTCAATCATTTCTGTTGCCATCTGTCTACTGAGTGAATTTTCTTTTATGCCATGACTAGGAAACTTCGTCCCCTACTGAGAGGTCAATTCTTGATGTGCATCAAAGAAGAAGTTATTATGTTATCCCACAAAATAAACTTGGTCAAGACATATATGTAAGAACGACGGAGTATAGGAGTTCAGATATTACTCTCTTGCCATTTGGGGATGATAGATCTATAAAAGTTCCAGCATCAAGGGATCTACTGGATTCTCATTTAAGGGGGAAATCTGTTAGGTTATATCGTCTGATGATAACTGCTATTATTGCAGATGCTGAGGCAAGTATTTTTCTTTTACATTCTGTTCTGTACTACTTGATGTTGCAGATGAACATTCAAGCATTTCTGTTATATTTTCATGTTTGCATGATGCTTTTCTGTTTGTGAAATGGTAGATGTAAAAATCGCCATCTACTTATTTTCTTCCCATTACATCTGGCCATTAGCACCTAAATATATTATGATGATACTTCACAATTCGAGAACAGTATGGAGAGCTCTGCTGTAATATTTCACAATTCGAGAATATTTATGGAGCATCACATCAGATAGTTTAATACCTCATGCCTGTCTTTTCTTTTGTGCATACTTATTTTATGGTTTAAAGTTTAAATAACTTTCTTATCATAAACAATTACTCCCTCTGATCCTAAATTCTTGACTAAAATTTTCCCAAATATGAATGTATCTATTCTTCAGAAGTGTCTAGATACATGTAATATTTTGACAATAATTTAGGATCGGAGGGAGTATGTTTTATGTCAAACCATGAAATTTGAATTAACCTATCTGCTAACTTGTTTAATAAAAAACAGACAAATTTCTGCTGATCCTTAACTTGGTTATCCTGCACAGATCAATTCTGGTGAAGGATTAGCAACTGGCGAGTATATGACAGCAGTGCGGCTCTATTCAGAAGACCGTTCCATATCTAGTGTTCAGCAACAGAGCGCACGTACTTGTGCTGCTGCTGGAGAGAACTCTTTGCAAACCATCAGAAAGGTGAACTGGAATGAAATGTTTTTCTTCAAAGTCAAATCTGAGGTATGTAAACTGAGTGCTCTTATCATGAATATCCATGTCATTTGTTCTATTACTTTGGTTATTGCTCTAACAACCTATCTTCTGCTAACTAACATTTCAGGAGAATCATGTTCTGGAACTTGTTGTCCTTGATGCAGGCAGTGGTTCGGAGTTTTATTAACTACTATATTTTTTTCTTGTTCCGTACATTTGTTTATGTTATAACTTATATCTTACCCACAGGTCAACCGGTTGGCATTTACTCTGCTCCATTGAAGCAAGTAGTACAAAGGATCCCTTCGACCTCAAGTTCTGACACTGCAAATTTTGAATTGACTTCAGGAGATCTTATGTCAGCCAAGACAGTGGTGAGAATTGATGTTCAAAACTTAGAGAAGTCACTTAGTTTCCTAGAACACAATGCACAAGTAATGTGCTTGTGGGAGAGATATATTTGAATAAACAGTGCTTGACATCAATTATACTTGTGCAGGAACATGAAACTGCTAAACCTAGTGGAAAAATAAGATTTGCGGTGCTTGTTTCTGGTAGAGCTAATGTACAACATGGAAGCAGAGCTAGTCGCAGCCGAAGCAAGGCCGGATATATTCAAATTAGTCCTTCAAAAGAAGGTCCTTGGACAAACATGAAATTAAACTATGCTGTACCAGCAGCATGTTGGAAGTTCGGTGATTGTGTGATTGCTAGTGAAGCAACAGTCAAGGAGGGCAATAGATATGTTAGCATACGTTCCCTTGTGTCAGTCATTAATACAACCGATTTCGCTGTTGATTTGCGTCTAAAAGGAAGATATTCTCAAGGTGTGGGATCACATGGCCAGGGAGAGAATTCTGGTGAAGATGATCAAATATCAGTCGGGTTGTTGGAGCCTGGCTCCACCGTTCCAGTCCCATTGTCAGGCCTCTCACATCCTCTTGTGACTTATACATTGCAACTAAGACCAACCATTCATAATGAACCCGTGCAGCACTCCTGGAGTGATGTCCAGGAGAGGCGCAGTCAAACTGAGTTCCGGAATGAGGAGATCCTAGATATATGTGTATCAGATCTGTATGAATCTGAAAACTTACTGTTCTGCTCACAGATAGATGGCACTTCCAGTACTTGTCAAGGATTATGGTTTTGCTTGAGTATAGAAGCCAAGGAAATAGGCAAAGATGTCCAAACTGACCCAATATATGATTGGAGTATTGTTATCAAATCCCCGTTATCTTTAACATATTATCTTCCCATTTCTGCACATTACACTGTTAGCGCCAGCCGCCTAGATGAGGAAGATACAAGTTGTTCCCAGGGCACCTTAAACCCTGGTGAGGTTGTGAAAGTTCAAAATGTTGATCCAAGAAATCCTTTGTACTTGTCTCTTCTTCCGCATGGGGGATGGGAATCAGTACATGTACGTATACATTTGTTTTCTTTCATATCTACTGTCTAAATTTGTTGAGCATTGACATGCTTTTTTTCCCCTATTCCAAGGAGCCTGTTCCGATATCACATCCCACTGAAGTTCCTTCAAAATTCATTAATCTAAGAAGTTCTCTATCGGAGAGGTGAGAATGCAAACATGGAAGTGCTTTTTTAGATAATATTATAGAACACTTCACAGCTTGCACTTATCTTATTCTATGTTCTATTTCATCCTTTTGTAGAATCGTACAGATTATTCTTGAACAAAGCAGTGATAAGGACTATCTGATGGCAAAGGTTATCAGAATATATGTTCCCTATTGGATATCATTTGCAAGATTACCCCCAGTGACCTTGCAGTTTATTGATACCACTGGAAAAAAAGATAAGAAACGTTATATTGCACGTCCACGTGCTGAAAGGAATGATAAGCTCCTCTATAATATAAATCATGAAGAATTGGTCGAGGGGTACACCATAGCATCTGGGTTAAACTTTAAGGGTTTAGGTCTCTCAGCACGTGTCTGCAGACATGGCGAAGGACAGTTTGGAGCTGTCAAATTCTTATCACCTCTTGGTGACATGGTTAGCTTGGATCCTCTGGTTTTTTTTTTATTCTTTTGTGAACCACTTCGATTATTAACATGTTTTTATCACTTCAGGATGGGGCAGTTGATATTTCTGCCTATGATAATGATGGGAAGTGCACACATATACTTCTTTGCTCAAAGCCATGCTCATATCAGGCTGTTCCAACAAAGGTAGCTGAATGTTAACCTGTAACTTAATATGAGAATTGTTAGATCGGTTAACCTCATGTCATAGCACAACAGGTTATCTATGTACGCCCATACACAGCATTTACAAACAGGGTTGGACAAGATTTGTTCATAAAACTTAGTGCTGGAGATGAGCCGAAGGTTTTGCATGCACATGACAGGAGGGTTTCCTTTATGTACTCTGACGTCGGACCTGACAAACTACAGGTACTAATGATAGTTCCTGATATATTAGTTGTATGCATGAATTGTTCATGAAGTCGTCATTCAGAATTAAGTACAGTAACTCTTTGATGCTTGTTCTTTATATGTTGTTTGGTTGTTCACACTTCACATACCATTTGAATTAACAGATGCTGTTTAAGGCATCCATGTTGCACCTTCCACTTTGTCCATTTTCATTTGCATCTCAGTGCAGCATAGTTACACAAAACATGCTTATATGAAAATGTGTAGTGTAAAGAGTACCTCATAAAAGAATACTCCCTCAGTTTCCAATTGATTGACGCCGGCAATTTCGCAAATAACACCCTGTTAATTTCCGAAATCAACCTGAGTTTATTTCGGAAATTAACAGGGTTTTCTTTGCAAAACTGCCGGCACCAATTAATTGGGAACGGATGGAGTAAGAATAACTAGTAGAGAACATGCATAACTTAATCAAGGTTTAAGGGAACCTGCTGGCCTTGTGCCTCCTACTCTCATTAGTCATAGATCTCCATTTTTGGGATTTTCCTTAGTTTACTTATGCGAAAATTAGCTGTATGAATAAATAGCATGATTTATGCCTGCGGTACCTCAGAAAATAGATTAATTGTCATCATGTCTGGATGTTCTTGTTGGCTCTTCTTTCTACAAGATTCCTTCTACGATTTCTTGGTCAAATTGATTTAATTTTAAGGCATATTTTACAATTACTAATTATCCTATCTGAAGGTCCGGTTGGTGGATACTGACTGGTGTCAGCCTCTGGATATAGTAAAAGAAGATAGCATTGTAATAGCAATGAGAAAGCAGGACGGTGCTCAAAAGTTTGTAAAGGCTGAGATACGTGGTTATGAGGAAGGTTCAAGATTCTTGGTTGTGTTCCGTTTGGGGCCCACAGATGGTCCAGTCAGGTATTAAGTGATTCTATATCAGCTTGCCAACATTTACCTCCATCTATCTTACTGTGACCGTCACATTACTGCTTTCAGGATCGAGAACCGGACAAGTAATACAACTATTGGTACTCGACAGTCTGGTTTAGGTGAAGTTACTTGGATACAGGTGAAACCACTTTCGACCAGAAAATATTCTTGGGATGATCCTTATGGACAGAAAGTTCTGGATGTTAGCATACAGAAAGGAGATGTTACTAGCTTCCAAGTGGTTGACCTGGAAAACCCTGTTGCGAGTTCCACCAGTTTTGGGGAGCATGGTGTCAAGTTCAATGTAGTTGTGACTGCTGATGTTACAATATTGAAGTTTGCTGATTACCCAAGAAGACAGGATGGGTCGCCTGAACCTGAACTGATTGATCACCGATCATCAGCATTGCAGCAAAATGACACAGAGACAGGAGCTGGACCGTTAGAGCTTATTGTTGAACTTGGAGTTGTTGGAGTCTCATTGATTGATCATAAGCCGAGAGAGCTTTTGTACTTAAATCTGCAGAAGGTTTTCATCTCATATATGACTGGTTATGACTCTGGGACCACTAGCAGGTATAGCTGCCCATTAAGAATTTCACATAATTGTCTGATCAAAATTATGTTCGTACATACACATGTTTGCTGAGAACCACCATTGCATCCGGAGCAAGAATACTGTTTCCGTGTTGTGGGAATTCTTAGATACATTTGTTTATTCACCTTGCTCCGGATGCAATGGTGGTGTTTCCGTGTTGTGGGAATTCTTAGATACATTTGTTTATTCACCTTGTCTTGTCCATCATATTAAGTTTATTTCTTTCTCGAACAATATTAAGTTTATGTTAGTTTTGTGAAACTGCTCTTTTGAGGCAAAAAAAACAGTTTCACCATCTTGAACGTGAATAACAGTTTTGCAGTCCAGATGAGTAGTTGCATATGCTGGTTACAGAAATGTTTGGCATCTAGCATATTCGTTTGGTTTGTCATCACTTTCTTATGTTGCACTTGACCGGCCACTTGATTTAAGAAAATCACAGCCCCTTTCGATATCTGCAATGTTGAGTGGTGAGAGATGAGATAGCTATGAAGCTAATTCATAGCATTTGTTTCAGAAGAATAGCTAGTTCTATATATGGTTTATCTTATCCTCGTATTGTTTGCGCTACTTAATTTTTCTAATGACATAATCTTTTCAGGTTTAAGTTGATTATTGGCCAGATGCAACTAGATAATCAATTGCCACTGTCCATAATGCCTGTTGCTTTGGCAACTGAGAGCATGCCTGACTCAAACCATCCTGTTTTCAAAGCAAATATTGCTGTAAGCAATGTAACATCAAATGGCATTCAAGTCTATCCACATGTCTATATCCGGGTAATATTTGTTATCATGTGGTTTTTTGACACATCTATACTGCTGTGTCAGCAACACTAACAATAGATGATTTTCTTCCTTCTAGGTAACTGACCAAACATGGAGATTGAATATTCATGAACCTATAATTTGGGCGCTGGTTGATTTCTACAATAATCTTCGTTTTGTCAGTACCACCAGCAGCTCAACTGTCACTGAAGTGGATCCTGAGATACGAATAGAGTAAGCACCTATGTTAAAGTTACCTTGCCATATAATTTCTGGAGGAGCTGTTAGACTACTTCACTTATTTCCAAGATGGGCATATTTGCATTTTAATTGCTTTTGTTACTAATGTGTTACCAATCTGATGCGCTGAGCTTACTAGTAATCAGTACTGAAATATGGAGTTTGTGGGCTGGCACTACGTTTCTTATCCTGCTGAAGTTCATAAATATTGAAGTGGTTTCCATGAAGCCTGTAGTAATAGCAATACAGCAGACACTAATGCATTAGAATTTTAAAACTATTCATATTTTTTAGTTATACATGTAAGTACTATGACTTCTATCAAATTAATGGGTAAACATCATATGTCTGTTTATGTCATAAGATGTGCATACATTACGATTTTCTAATAAATTTATGACTGTAACTTGCTAGACAACAAATTAATAATACCTGTATATGATGTATTTTGTGCACCCTGCAAAGTGTTGCAGGAGTTTCCATGTAACCACGTTGATTTCTTCTGCAATTTAAGTTTAACAAGTATTATTGGCTTACTGATTTCACGCAGACTTTTGCAGTGACAACATTCATTCTAGAGATAGTTCACATATTATCTCTCAATGTGAGGGGTTCTCAAGAGTAGGAAACATAAGCTTTTTTTGTCTGTAGTTCACTTAGCTGGTATGGATTTGACAAATCATTTATAATTTACAGGCTTGTTGATATATCAGAGATAAGGCTGAAAATATCTCTAGAAACTGCACCTACTCAAAGGCCACGTGGTGTCCTTGGAATATGGAGCCCTGTCCTATCTGCTGTGGGTAATGCATTTAAGATACAGGTATTGTAACATTATTTACTGGTAAATCATTTATGACCAGATCAAATTTACATGTTTCTTCTCCAATGCCTGCCTAATCCAGTTAGATTTTGATGTGGACCTTCGTCCACATCGAGGTAACTACTGCACAGGAAGGCAGATGCAGCTTGAAGAGAATTAGGATTTTTGTGCATGAGAAGGATTGATATAGGGTAGAATGAGAAATTTGAAGGATAGATAAACTTGATCATTTCTTGTTTGTCTAAACAGCACGTTGCATCTCATTTTCTTAAATATACTGCTATTTTTAATTTTATTCAAAGTCTTCCCTAACTAATAGATTTCTTGAGACACGGACAAGAACTGAACTAATAAGGAATTTACCTAGTCTACCACAGGACACCTAAAGGACTGCATGCATCCTTTTTTTTTATGGGAACTGCATGCATCCTTCCACAGAAGTTTTATTCACGTTCTAATCTATTATGTTCCTATTTGAAACTGATGCACACAGTTTATTTCTTAACTGTGAGATGTATTTCCTGTCTCTCATCTCCTTTAGGTGCATCTGCGGAAGGTCATGCACAAAAGCCGGTTTATGCGGAAGAGCGCTATTGTCCCTGCTATTGTAAACCGGATCAAAAGAGACCTGATCCACAATCCTCTGCATCTAATATTCTCTGTAGATTTTCTTGGAGTGACGAAATCAACTTTGTCATCACTCAGTAAAGGATTTGCGGAGCTCTCTACTGATGGGCAGTTTCTTCAACTGCGATCAAAGCAGGTAAATTTTGAATTTTATTATATCCTTGTTTATTAACCCCACCCAGCATTTCAAATCGAGTATCATTCAGGGTTGGTCAAGAAGAATCACTGGCGTTGGTGACGGACTAGCTCAAGGGACTGAAGCATTTGCTCAGGGTTTGGCTTTTGGGGTTTCTGGTGTTTTAAGAAAGCCAGTTGAGGGTGCCAGACAGTATGGTGTTATCGGCATTGCACATGGTCTTGGCCGTGCTTTTGTGGGGTGTATTGTTCAACCTATAAGCGGTGCCCTGGATTTTTTCTCCTTGACAGTTGATGGTATTAGTGCCAGCTTTATAAAATGCGTGAATATTCTGAATAACAAATTTGTTCCTCAGAGGATTAGAAATCCTCGTGCTATTCACCGAGATGGTGTGATAAGAGAGTATGACAAAGTAGAAGCTGCTGGCCAGGTGCATTGCTTTGTCATATTTTTTTTGTTCTTTCCGCTTCAGTGTTATTTTAATAGAAGCTTGAATAATGTAAATCTTGTGAAATAGTCAATGGACCTTTATAGGTAGTTCATACATCATCATCTTGATTACTGACAATTTTGCTGGAACATACGAGTTCCTCCCGTAAAGTGATGATGTCGTGGAATGCAAGTGATCAAACTACTTCAACTTTGACTATAAAGATCCTTATGAATACTTATATTGACCATTTTCTCGAAAAAAAATACTTAGATTAACCTTAGAGGTATTTTCATAATATTTACAGGTTGATGGTCAAAGTTGTGTTTGATGGTAATATGATAGCTGGAAACCAGTAAGATATCAATTCAATATCACAGTATAATGAAATATATGACTTCAATGTAGATATGGTTTCCTGAGTTAGAATGTCCTCATTGTTTGATTTGGCACACAGATTAAGTATCTCTAACTAAGCCAAGCAGCAAACATGGCTCTGTGGGTCCTACTTTAATTAGAGATAATCTAATATCACTTCCTTCTCCAGATGGCCCTTTACCTGGCAGAAGCCAGCAGATATTTTGCATGCACAGATTTATTTCGAGAACCTTCTAAGTATGCATGGTCTGATTACTATGAAGATCATTTTATTGTACCAAACCAGAGGATTGCTTTAGTAACTAACAAGCGGGTGATACTGCTTCAGGTAAGGCTTCTTTCTATATGATTCTCTTTGTACATTACTTAAATTTTGTTCTAAAGTTGCTCTTTTATTTAGTGCTTGGATCTAGATAAAATGGACAGGAAACCTTCCAAAATACTTTGGGATGTCCCCTGGGAAGAAGTACTTGCTTTGGAGCTAGCAAAGGCTGGGTATCAGAGGCCTTCACATGTAATCATACATCTGAAGAATTTTAGGAGGTCAGAGAACTTTGTAAGGCTTATAAAATGCAGTGTTGATGAAGAACGCGAGCCTCAGGCTATTCTGTTATGTTCTTCGATTCGCCAAATGTGGAGATCTCACCAGACAGGCATTAAAGTTGTGCCCTTGAAGGTTCCTTCTGGCCAGCGTCCTGTATATTTTGCATCGGATGATGATAGAAGGGAATCTCACAGTCCTGCTAGGCCTTTGCTAAGCTCAAGGGGAGTGTCCGGTAATGCTGAGCATCGACTTATAAACCATACAGTTAATTTCCAGAAAATGTGGAGTAGTGAACAAGAAATCCGGAGCCGATGTAAGCTACTTGGGAAGCAGGTAAGCTAGCTGAATCTGTCAGAGATCGAAAGACAAATTTCCCAGATAATGCTAATATTCAAATCCTGAATTCATGATTCCAGGTTGCTGACGATAGAAGGATGTTTAGCATCTGGAGACCCCTATGCCCTAGCGGGTATGAAATTAGACTTGTATGTCTCTAATGTACCTTTCTCTGCATTGATGCTCAAAGTATAGAACTGCTTATTTTTAGGTATGTGTCGATTGGAGATGTTGCTCATCACGGAATCCATCCACCACATTTCGCTGCTATCTACAAAAATGTCAAAGGGAATTTTGTGCTTCCTCTCGGTTATGACCTGGTCAGTGTTTAGTGAAACCTTTTCTGCTTGTTACATTTTCTAAGGTCGACACTTAACAGGATATGAACTAGATGTCCTAGACCCCTCTGCCTAGTCAGTGTTGAGATTTTACTGAAATATTTAATGTTGTGGTTATGCAACTGATTCTGCTTTTCATTGTTATCATCTAGGTTTGGAGAAACTGTGCTGAGGATTACAGGAGCCCTGTATCAATATGGCAACCAAGGCCCCCTGAAGGGTACGTAGCTCTGGGATGCGTGGCTGTGCCTGCTTTCGAGGAGCCCCCTCTTGATTGCGCGTTCTGCGTGAATGAGAGATTTGCAGAGGATGCAGTGTTTGAGGAACAGATGGTATGGTCCTCCTCAGATGCTTACCCATGGGGATGCTACATTTACCAAGTCCAGAGTAGTTCGATGCAATTCATGGCACTTCGTCTGCAAAAAGAGCAGTCTGAGCAGAAACCTAAGAAGATATCAGAGTCTCAGCTCCAGCGTGCATCCGCATCGGAGACTCTATGAGGACAGAAGATGACATGCCATGCACCAAAGACAGAAGAGCCATGTATATAACATAGGGAAACACATCCGTGAAAGAAAACTTTGCTAGGCAAGAAGAGAGATACAGCATTCTCGTGCAAGATAGTTCGTGTTGGAAATGTGAGCTTGAACTTTTGTGAAAACTAGGATGAAAGTGGCTGTGAATGTACATTTTGTAACATGTTTTTACAGTTACCCGGCATTTTGTAGCAAGAAATTTTGCGGGGTGAGAGAACAGTGTTGGCATGGGATATCAGCTAGTTGAACATGTGAAGAGTGTACCATACTGCTGCTTCTCTTAGCCTTAACCAACACTCTTCAAATTATGTTTCTCCTACAGCTAGCCCAATCTGTTATACCATCTGTAAGCATATGTTTTTTTTGTTTTTTTGAAAAAAAGAGAGGCCCCCCTCTCCGACTTCTATTATTAGAAACCGCAGTTTTGCTACAAGATCCCAGTCTGTTGCAGAAAAACGAGAAGAACACAGGGAGCGGCTAATTACACAGCAGCAACTAGCTAAACAGCTCAGACTGGCAAAGCAAGGGAGAAAAGCATTCCAGGCTAGAACGAGCCAGAACTTGACAGATATCGACAGGCCCGGTCCTGAGATTTCGCGGGGGCTGGAGATACTTGGGCCCTTAGTATATAGTTTATACATATAACTTTAAGAAATATCATAAAGGTTGGAGATGACGACGTTAAATGGTGCTGAAATTGAACCAAACTAGATAAATTAAAAATTAGAAATTAGCATAAAGGTTAAAAATGAGCATAAATTAGCAGATTGGATTGGCAGTTCACCTGATATGTATTCACTTTACTAATATACACTTGACTTATTGACTATGCACAGCCGTAAAGAGTCGACGTGCGTGCTCGCGATAGCCTGCCTGCCGGCTGCCGTGGTTGATGAGGACGATCCGGCGATCTGGAAAAGGCGACGCTGAAGATGCAGTCGACGATGCAATATGCGTAAGAGAAAACAACAATCTGGAAAAGGCGACGCTGAAGATGCAGTCGGCGATGCAATATGCGTAAGAGAAAACAACAATCAGGCCATCAGGCAGGCCTGGAAATTAATCGCAGGCTGGGTGATCGAAGTGGATAGGAACTTCATCGGAATACTGTCTTGGGCCAACTCTATTAGTAAACTGTATGTATGCATATACTAATACGTACACATACCTATAGGAGGCCTTTCAGTTGGGGGGCGGCGGCCCAGTGCGGCCGCCACCGATGCACCACCCGGACCGGGACTGGATATCGACAGCAGCTTGACGGCTACAGTACGAAGCAAATCCAGCTACTTCCACCCCTTCCAGCAGAGAACCAGACACCATTAAGTTCAAGAAAATCAGTAGAATGTCTCCGATTCTCAAAAAAAAAAAAAAGGTAGAACACTTCTCTGGCCATTAAGTTCAAGGAAATCAGTAGAATGTCTCTGCAGAGGATTCCTGGCACACTTCGGTTTGCCTCTTTTACCCGCAACAGAGACCACAAATTTAACCAATAGCATAAGCGTTTCACCACCCCAAAAGGAGAGGCTAACTGCACTTTGCAAAAGCAGATGTCATTTATAACCCAGAAAAGGCCTGCAACACCAACTATCATCAGCTTCTTGAACGAAGCAACCAAATCTCCCATAGTTCCGAAACAGGTAAACTAGGTAAGTCAAAAGCACACAAGCCAGTAGTATTGAAAAGCTTCCAAATCCATTTCCCCAACAGGGTTCATGATTTCCAAGTCTAAAATCCCCAATCCACCGTGTTCTTTAAGTTTGCCACCTTCTTCCAAGCCACTAAATGATATTTTTCTTATCACTTCTTCCTCCTGCCAAAGCATCCTAGCACGAAAGAAATCGATTCTCTTACGAACTCCTACAGGGAGCTCGTAAAAGGACATCATATATAGAGGAATACTACTTAAACAGGAGTTAATCAGAATATTTCTCCCACCAACTGATAGGATCCTTCCCTGCGAACAACTTAATCAATTTTCAACCTTGTTCTCAGTCCTCTTCCAATGTTTGTTTCTAATTCGAACATCATCCACAGGAATACCAAGATAAGTGAGTGGAAGTTCCTGAAGTTTGCAAGTGAAGATATTACTGTAAATGTTTGATTTAGAGGCAGCATCCCCAAAACAATATAGGTCGCTTTTATGAAAATTGATTTTTAATCCTGACATTTGCTCAAAAGCACAAAGAACATTGTACGCCGGCCTTATAGCGAAGGTTGCCGTACACTTGGACAAGTTGACGCGTCGATATTTTTTGAATATGTTCAGTCGACCCTGCGGGTGCAACTTAATTCTATGTTAGGAAAGGCTTCGAGGGTGTTGTTAGCCAAGGGCTTGGGCCGAGCGGATCTTCCCAAGACACCTTTTGGCGAGAGGTTCGTCGGGGCCGCCTCGTACTTGGACCGAACGCGTCTTTCCAAATATCGAGGTTAGGATACCCTCGGAACTCTAACCCAACCCCTTCTCCTTCGAGCCCGTGCCAACCAAGGTTAGCTCGGAGCCTCGAAACTAGAGTCCCCTAGAAGGCTTACTCGAGGCCGATCGACTTTCAGTCGAGAGTGGCGCGCGAGAGCGAACCTTAGAGGGAGCACTCTAGCCCTCTCCCCTTGAGTTTATTCAAGTGAGAGTGAATGATACATGCCCTCATGCGGGGTATTTAAATCCTAGGGGTCCATGACAAAATACCATGGCTACCCTTGAGGGAGAGAGAAAAGTGGGGGCAAAGTGGTAAAAGTAGCTCCTTGTTCCATATCTTTTGTGTGCACCATGTGAGAAAAGTGGGACTTGGTCCATGGTCCACCATGGACTAAGGGCCCCCTCCTCACACCTTTCTTGCCCCCTACTCTAGCTCATTTGACCCTTTGACCATGGCATGAGAGGCTTGACTTGTTGACTTGTCTTCCTTTGCAACGTAGGATTGACCGTGCCACGTGGGTGTCTTGACTCATGCTTGGGAAATGTTTACTTAGTCGTCGCCACGTAGGATTTACGTCCCGGACCATATAAGGGTTTTATTTTACTACAACAGAACAAATTTCAAATTCTTGGCACTATCCACATCACCAGGAAGCATAAAAGCAGTATCACCAGCATACTGTAATATATTTATACCCCCCTCAATTAACTCAGGAACCACACCTTTGATCAGCCCGGCCTTCTTAGCATTTTCCAGCATAATGGCTAACGCATCAGCAGCAAGATCGAAAAGCAAGGGAGACAAGGGGTCCCCCTAGCTGAGTCCTGTGAAAGTAGGGAAATAAGGACCAAAAGAGTCATTCACTCTAATGCTCACCTTCTCCCCTCTCATAATACCCATTATCCAGTCACACCACCTGTCAGGATATCCTTTGAGATTCAACATTTGATACACAAAGGGCCAATTAATTTTATCGTATGCTTTTTCAAAATCCACCTTAAATAATATGGCAGATTTCTTTTTTTGTGTGGATGAAGTTGAGAGTCTCATGTAGAATCATAACCCCTTCCATAATATATCTCCATTTAAAAAAAAATTGAGTTCAGAAACTACAGTTCCTACATTGGGAGCAAGCATAGGACCGTTGTTCCCGTTTGTATGAAATGGAAAACGATAGCGCCGGTGGACGGCGGAGGTTGGGCACACGACCACCTTCTCACTTTATCGATGAGCCCCGAGGATCTTGCCTAGCTGGAGGAGGCGGGATACTTCCCCAAGGGGGATGGTATCCTGCCCGATGGCGAGGAGGTGAGGCTCAACCAGTGGCGGCGTTCGGGATGCATCATGGCATTCTCGGCTTGGTTCCATGCTGGCCTGTGTGTGCATGTTCACCCCTTCTTGCTGGAGTTCCTGGAGACGTACGACATCGAGTTGGCCCAGCTTCACCCATCGATGATCGTGAGGTTGAACGTTTTCAGGTGGCTGTGTGAGACGGCGCTCACGAGGAGCCTTCGATGAAGCTTCTGCTCTTCTACTTTACCATGGAGGTGAGGGAGCTGCTCACTCCGGACGGCTTCGCTCTGAGCGCCTTTGGTTCGGTGAACCTGAGGCTTCGTTCCGGCTTTGGGGACGACTTCCTGCTCATGCCGGGGAAGAGTGCGGAGAAGTTGTTCGTCAAGTGGGAGTCCCAGTGGTTTCTTCTTCGGGCTTCGAAGACCCGTCTTCGGCACACGGGTGATCTCCCCCGGCGCTCTGGGGGCGGAGGTCTTAGGGAGGTGTCTCACCCCGGCTATCCTTAGTCGGCCGACCTCTGGAAGGTGGCCAAGATCAAGGAGGTATCCACTAAGAGGAGCTTTCGTGACCTCATGGAGGAGATGGTGATGGCAGGACGCTTCTTGATGAGGTGCCGTCCGAGGTCTGAGGTTGGGACACCTCGATCCTTCCGTCCTCCACAGCTCGTCACCGCACGTGAGTGGTACCCCTCTCCCCTTCGTGCTTTGATTGTTTTCCCTTGTGAAGGTATTTAACAATTTTGGCTTGTCTTTTTCAGCAAAGTTTTCCGAGGAGAGGGCAGCGTTGTGGGCCGCGCAGCTGATAGGTCCGTACGGCGGACTGGAGCACCGCGACTACGAGACCAAGATCAGCGAGGGGGGATGCCACAACATCATCGCGAGGTGCTTCGGGAAGATGGTGCCGGTGCGACAGGACCCGAAGCTTGGTCGCCTTCTCTGAGTGGGCGATTGCTACTCCCGCTTGGCCACACCGTCGATGTTGGCGGTGGGGTCCTAGCTGCGGGACTCCTGTGGGAAGGCGAAGGCGGGAACGGCGGTGCTGGGCTTGGCGGTGCCTGTCGCGCCGGACCCCAAGATACCTTCTACGCGTCGGCGGATTTGGCGGATCCTGTCGTGGGCGAGTCGAGGTCCCCCCTGAGGGTGACCTTGGATCTGTACATGAAGGGGAAGATTGGACTTGAGCAAGTTCTTCCTCCTTCGAGTCATGAGGTTGAGGCTTTCAGTCGCGAGACGGGGCTTCGGCTTTGGAGCGACTCAGTGGTGGAGTTGTCGATCGGAGCCAGCGGTGCGGGCATCCAGGTGTTCTTCATTGGTCGCGAGCGCCCTGAGGAGGATGCTCCTAACCTCGGTTGAGTGCCCTTCTCTTTTGGTGACGTCATTCTTTTGGACATGATCTCCTTGGCTTGTTTTTAGGTGCGAGGGCCGCGGAGCCCGGGGTTCTTGAGGGCGAGCCCCCGACTCAAGCGAGGGATGGAGCACTTCCGACGGCCGAGGATGGAGCGAGAGACCCTTTCGTGACATTGGAGCTGCTGAGCATCCGCAACGTATCTCCCTTTGTCCTTTGGGTTAGCTTTGTGCTAACTCCCTCTTCTTTGCAGGTGAGGGGTTTGGTCGAGGCCGTGGGTTCCCTTCCCGCCCTCAAGACTCAGGTGGGGACGCTTTCTGCTGCTTTGGACGTGGAGATGTCCAAGTCTACCCTTGCTTTGAGTGAGTTGGCTTCGGAGAGGGTGCGGCGCGAGGCCGTGGAGGCTGAGCTTTCCTGCATTTCGGCTGAGCTTGCGGCCGTGGAGACCAGGGCTCGACTTGCTGAGGAGCCGTCGAGTTGAGGAGGACTTGGTGGTGGCCAACCTTGATAGGGAGCATGCCCGTGCGGAGGCTGCTTCCCTCAAGGTGGAGTTGGCGGCAGCGGGTGACGGCCCGATGCTTGCTCCTCGTGCTCGTCCTCCTCCGGATTGTCGTCCCGAGGTGGTTTCGCTTTTGCTTGTCCAGGCCACCGAGATTCGGGAGACGATGACTTGCTTGAGGAGTGTTCCCCAGCCGGATCTTCCTCCGTGTTGCACGGTGGATGAGGCGAGCAGGGTGCTTACTTCCTAGGTGGAGCTCATCGAGCCTACCGTGAAGAAGTGACTCCTAAGTACGGGTGCTCGACTTGTTTCGTCGGCGGTTGCGGCAGTCCTGGACGGCGGTGCCGGGATGAGCGGGCTTGAGGGTGAGGTGTCTCACGGGGCGAAGAAGTTTCTGGCGGACCAGGGTGCTCCTTTGTTGCGAGCCGCGGCTGCCTTCGAGCGAGGAGCTTCGGGGCGCCTGGCTCGGCGGGCATGGTTAGGACGCGGGCGATGTGCACGGGGGCGAGCTTGGAGTTGGCCGGCACGGAACGGGTGCGCGGGCGCGGGCGTCGCTTTCGCCGGGGGGCGCACGCGGCGCCGACGGCGAGCACGGGGGCAAGCTTGGAGTTGGCCGGCACGGAGCGGGCGTGCGGCCACGAGCGTCACGTTCGCCAGGGCGTGCACTCGGCGCGGGCGCACGGGGAGTGGCGCGGGCGCGGGCAGGCGAGTCTCGCACGGCAGGACATGGACGTGCCCAGCGTGACGCGCGGGTGCGCGAGCGGCGTGTGGCATTACGCCGAACACTTGGAGGGCGTGGCGATAGTTTTGTCCTTTTTTTCTCTTTGCGCGTGGCGGGCCGAGGAACCGGTGGGCTGGAGGCCCGTGGAGCTCGGGCTCCCCTTTCCTTTTTTTCCTTGCGTGCGGGCAGGCCGAGGCCTTCGGCTTGGGAGGCTTGGCCTCTCTTCCTTTTTTTTTTGCTAGCTAGTCTCTTTGTGATTTCCTCGTACTTCCTACTCACCGTTGTTGATTCCTTGTTTGCGTAGGTGAGATGGCGGGTCCCGACGCCGAGCCTGCGACCGAGAGGGGGCCGTCCAAGGGCTCCGCGGCGGAGCGTGCGGCGAACCGACCGTCGAGGAAGAAGAAAGTCGCCTTTCCCCCGCGTGGGGATCCTCTGGTGGTCCCGATGGCTCCGTTGGAGGGTGGTTGGGCTCACGACTACCTTCTCCCATCTTCGAGGAGCCCCGAGGACCTTGTCTAGCTGGAGGAGGCGGGATACTTCCCCAAGGGGGACTGTATTTTGCCCGACAGGGAGGAGTTCAAGCTCGACCACAAGCGGCGTTCAGGGTGCATCGTGGTGTTTTCGGCCTGGTTCCATGCCGGCTTGTGTGTGCCCGTCCACCCCTTACTGATGGAGTTCTTGGAGACGTACGGCATCGAGTTGGCCCAGCTGCACCCTTCGGCGATTGTGAAGTTGAATGTGTTTCGCTGGCTGTGCGAGACGGCGTTTCACAAGGAGCCTTCGATGAAGCTGCTGCTGTTCTACTTGACCGTGGAGGTGAGGGAGTTGCTCACTCCTCACGGCTTTACCCTGAGCGCCTTCGGTTCGGTGAACCTAAGGCTTTGTTCCGGCTTTGGAGACGACTTCCTGCTCATGCCGGGGAGGAGCACGGTGAAGTTGTTTGACAAGTGGGAGTCCCAGTGGTTTTTCCTTCGGGCTTCGAAGACGCGTCTTCGACACTCAGCTGATCTTCCTCGACACTCGGGGGCTGGGGGCCTCAAGGAGGTGCCTTACCCAGGTGAGCTTCGTTCGACCGACCTTTAGAAGGTGACCAAGATTAAGGAGGTGTCCGGCGAGAGGAGCTTCCGTGACCTCATGGAGGAGATGGTAATGGCGGGGCGCTTCATGATGAGGAGCCGTCCAAGGTCCGAGCTTGGGATTCCTCAGGCTTTCGGTCCTCCGCATGCCGTCACCACACGTGAGTGCCGCTTCCTTTTTCCTTTCAGGCCTTGGTTGTTTTTCCCTTGCGGTGGTACTTAACGACTTTGGCTTGTCTTTTTTCAGTGACATTTTCCTAGGAGAGGGCGGCGCTGTGGGCCGCGCAGCTGATAGGTCTGTACGGTGGGCCGGAGCACCGTGGCTACGAGACCAAGATCAGCGGCGGGGGATGTCATAACATCATCGCGAAGTGCTTCGGGAAGATGGTGCCGATGCGACAGGATCCGAAGTTCGGGCGCCTCCTTTGAGTGGGCGATCGCTACTCCCGCTTGGCGATACCGTCGATGCTGGCGGTAGGGTCCAAGTTGCGGGACACCTGCGGGAAGGTGAAGACGGGGACGGCGGTGCTGGGCCTGGCGGTGCCTGGTGTGCCAGTCCCGAAGATACCTCGTCCGTCGAGTGGATGCAAGAGGAAAGCTCCCTCGACTCCTTCTCCTTCTCCTTCTTACGACTACACCCCGGCGGATTCGGCGGATCCCGTCGTGGGTGAGTCGAGGTCCCCTTTGAGGGTGACCTTGGACCTGCACATGAAGGGGAAGATCGGACTTGAGCACGTGCTTCCTCCTTCGAGCCACGAGGTTAAGGCTTTCACCCGCGAGACAGGGCTTCGGCTGCGGAGCGACTCGGTGGTGGAGTTGTCGACCGGAGCCAGCGGTGCGGGCGTCCCGGTGTTCTCCATCGGTCGAGAGCGTCCTGAGAGAAATACTCCTACCTCGGATGAGTGCCTTTCTCTTTGGCGGTGTCGATCTTCTTTGAAGATTCTGACATGGTTTCCTTGGTTTGCTTTCATGTGGGAGGGTCGCGGCTCCCGAGGTTCCTGAGGGCGAGCCCCCGACTCAAGCGAGGGGCGGAGAGCTTCCGACGACCGAGGATGGGGTCAGAGACCCTCCCGTGACACTGGAGCTGGTGAGCGTCCGTGACATGTCTCCCTCGATCCTCCGGTTTTGCTTTTGGGCTAACTCCGTTTTCTTTGGAGGTGAGGGGTTTGGTCGAGGCCGTGGGCGCCCTTCCTGCCCTCAAGACTCAGGTGGGGGCGCTTTCTGCCGCTTTCGACGTGGAGATGTCCAAGTCTACCCTTGCCTTGAGCGAGTTGGCTTCAGAGATGGTGCGGCGCGAGGCCGTGGAGGCCAAGCTTTCTCGCATTTCGACGGAGCTCGCGGCCATGGAGACCAGGCCTTGGCTTGCTGAGGAGCGCCAGGCGGACGATCTTGCAAAGACTCGTCGAGTCGAGGAGGACTTGGTGGGGGCCAACCTTGATAGGGAGCACGCTCGAGTGGAGGCTGCTTCCCTCCAGGTGGAGTTGGCTGCAGCGAGTGACGGCCCAATGCTCGCTTCTCGTGCTCGCCCTCCTTCGGATCGTCGTCCTGAGGTGGTTTCACTTTTGCTTGCTCAGGCCACCGAGATTCGGGAGACGATGATTTGCTTGAGGAGCGTTTCCCAGTCGGACCTTCCTCTTTGTCGCACGGTTGATGAGGCGAGCAGGGTGCTTACTTCCCAGGTGGAGCTCATCGAGCCTACCGTGAAGAAGTGCCTCCTGAGTACGGGTGCTCAACTTGTTTCGTCGGCGGTTGCGGCAGTCCTGGACGGCGGTGCCGGGATGAGCGGGCTTGAGGGTGAGATGTCTGAGGGGGTGAAGAAGTTTCTGGCGGACCAGGGTGCTCCTCTTCGTGCTCGGGCTCGACGCTTCGTGCGTTGCCTTGAGCCCGCTCTTCAGGAGGGTGATGGTGAGGTGTGAACCTCGTCGCCCTCGGAGGTGGTGATGTACCTCAGCTGCTTACTTATGCGATGTTGCATATCTTCACTTGACTTAGCCCCATGGCTAGCATGTTTAGACTTTTAGTCGTAGAGGTTGTAAGGCAGCTTTTTTGTTGTGTTTCATGCTTCACTATGTAGTCAACATTATCGGAAATGTTAACTTAGCTTAGCATGTATTTCTCATGTTTCACCATGTAGTCGACATTATCGGAAATGTTAACTTGGCTCAACATGTGTTTCTCGGAGTACTACATTTCCTTCTTGTGA
This sequence comes from Brachypodium distachyon, assembly GCF_000005505.3. Classification (NCBI taxonomy): domain Eukaryota; kingdom Viridiplantae; phylum Streptophyta; class Magnoliopsida; order Poales; family Poaceae; genus Brachypodium; species Brachypodium distachyon. The sequence goes on along the minus strand of NC_016133.3, from coordinate 35,868,504 downwards.
AGTACTATATTTCCTCAGTTTATACAGCTCGCGATCGTTCTCTATGATTATACTTTTGTGTCATCAATTGCTGTCGCTGTTGGGATACGACTTGGCTTCGGTGCCTTAGGCCATGGTTACGAGCCATGGGTCCTAGTACCCTTGTGAGGGTCGCTATCGATATGTTGGTAGTGATCCGGACATTTCGACCTGCCGTTCGGGAAATTTCATGCGGAATTTTCCCTCTCCGGATTTCAGGAAACTATGCTTTCCCGCGATTATTATGGAGCCTTAACCCGGTTACTATCATGCAGGCCCGCGCGCGACGTCTCGCATACCGGTAGCATGGTTCTCTGAGGTAAGTAAGCTCATGCATAACTCGCTTATTTATGGTTCCCCTTAAATGCGTTTTAAGGAGCTTCCGGTCCTCGAGGGACTTGGTTCTACTTGATGGATGGCCTCGAGGCATGCTAGGATCCACCAAGGAACAAGTCGCTAGTACAGACCTATGTCCGTGGACATTTTTAGAGGATGCTCGGGCCAACGGAGGCCTTTCCGCGTTCCTCGGTGAGCGGCACAGGGGCATCGGCTCTTTTACGACGATGAGTCGTGTGAGTGCCTCGTGTCACTCTTAATTTTTCCTCATGGACTTGCTTTATTTATCCTTGCTTCCTTGTCTTACAAGTCTTATGTTGACGTGGCCTCGTTGGCGCTTATGATCCCTCGAAGTTTCGTATGGAAGAGGCCGGTTGGGCGCTGATGATCTCCTTTCGGGGGCGGTAAGGATTGCCCTTGAAGGTCCGCCTTAGGCATAGAAACGCCGGAGCTTGTCGCCATTCCAGGAATGGACAAGATTTTGCAATTTCATATTCTCGAGGTGGTACGCACCATTTCCCAATACTGCGGCGATGCGGTATGGTCCTTCCCATTTAGGGTCGAGTTTGCGCTGGAGCTTTGGGTCAACATTCTTTTTCAGTACGAGATCTCTTTGAGAGAAGGCTCGTTCCCGCACCCTTGTGTTGTAGAAGCGTGCGGCGCTTTGCTCTTAGACGGCGTGCCACATGAGGGCTTTGACACGAGCTTCTTCTACAAGATCGACGGCCGTCTTGTGATGCTCTTCATTTTCGATAGAGGCAATTGGGGTGGCTTCTTGGAGCCTTTTGACCCGAGGTGAGCGGAACTCGACCTCGGCGGGAAGAATTGCTTCGGCTCCATACACCAAAGAGAATGGTGTTCGGCCCGTGGAACGGCTTACGGAGGTGCGTATGCCCCAAACCACGCTAGCAAGTTCATCTCCCCATGCTCCCCTTGCTTTGCTAACCGTGTGCTCTACCCTTCGGCGGAGTCCTTGGAGGATTAGTCCATTTGCCCTTTCGCAAGCGTCGTTGCTCTTGGGGTAAGCTACGGATGCGAAGTGCAGCTTGATGTCAAGGCATTCGCAGAATTTGATGAATTCGGCACAGTCAAACCGTTTGCCGTTGTCCACGGTTAGCTCTCGCGCGACACCATATCGGCGTATGATGTTTTCCTAGAAAAAAATTTGAACGGCCTGTGACGTGATCTTGCCAAGCGGCACTGCTTCTATCCATTTGGAGAAGTAATCAATCGTCACCACGAGGTACTTGCAGCCCTCGTTGCATGCGGGGAAAGGCCCGAGGAGGTCCATTCCTCAGCGTGCAAATGGCCATGTTATTGGGATATTTTTCAGGCAAGTCACGGCGCATGGATTGACTTAGCCATTTTCTGGCAAGCTTCGCATTTCCGCAATATGGTGATTGCGTCTTGCACCATGGTGGGCCAATAGAATCCCTGACGTAAGGCTTTTGCCGTGGTGGCCCTTGGCGCAAGATGGTGGCCGCATATTCCTGAATGGATTTCCAGGAGGAGCTCGGCTCCTCGGTCAGGAGTTATGCACTTAAGCAACGTGGCCGCTCCTTTCTTGTATAGGATGCCGTCGAGGCGGACGTACATCTTGGCTTTTGCGAGCAGAGTTTTGGCGCTTAAGCCTTCCGTTTCTTCGTCCACCTCGCCTTTCAAGGCGCGGATAATCGGTGTCATCCAAGAGGGTGGAGCGTCGATGACCATGCTGGTCTTTGAAACTTCGTCAAGGGCGTCGGCTTCTTCCTTTATGGATGGGGCGCGAATTACTTCGAAGAGTGCACCGGGTGGCAGCGGTTCTTTGGAACCGGCCGTTCGGGCTAACCTGTCAGTCAGGTGATTTTTTCCTCGTGGAATGCGTCGCGCCTCCATGCCCAGGAAATACCGTTCCATCTTGCGAACTTGTTTGATGTATTTCTTCATTCTTTCATCAAGACATTGATATGACTTGTCCATTTGGTTTATCACCAGTTGGGAGTCTCCCTGGATGAGAAGGCGTCGGACTCCCATGGCCTTGGCCAGTCGAAGTCCGAGAAGTAGCGCCTCGTATTCTGCCATATTGTTGGTGGCATTGAAGTCAAGATGGGCGGCGTACTCCAAGATCTTTCCTTCGGGGCTGATGAGTATAACTCCAGCCCCTGCACCGTCGAGGCGTTTAGAGCCGTCGAACCTCACTATCCAATGTGGTTCCGGGGGCTCGGTCTTAGATGTGATTTCTTCGGGCGAGGCTGGTGGAGCATGCCACTCGGCCACGAAGTCAGCCAGGACTTGGGATTTTATGGCCGTTCTCACCGTGAGTTCACATGATAAAGGCGCCAATTCTGTTGCCCATTTGGCGATTCCTCCGGTGGCCTCCTTGTTGCCGAAGACTTCCTTTAGTGGGAATGTAGTTGACACCATGATGGTGTGGCCCATGAAATAATGACGGAGCTTTCGAGAGGCCATGAGGAGGGTGTATGCGATCTTCTCGATCTGGGTGTACCGACCGTTTGCTCCTCCCAAAGCTTCGCTCACGTAGTACACCGGGCGTTGTGACCCATCTTCTTCCTTGACGAGTGCTGCGCTTACGGCGACCGGGGTCGCGGCGAGGTATAGGAGCAAAGGCTCCCCCTGTTTTGGGCTCGTGAGAAGTGGAGGGGTCGACAAATAGGTCTTGAGCTCTTCGAAGGCCCTTTGGGCTTCGTCGGTCCACTCAAAGTTGTTGAGGCTCCTTAGGGCTTTGAAGAAAGGGAGACCCTTTTCGGCTGATCGGGCGACGAATCGTCCTAGGGCCGCCATTCTTCCCGCTAGGCGTTGCACATCTTTGACGGAGCGAGGAGGTTCCATCTCCAGGATGGCCTGAATTTTTTCCGGGTTGGCCTCGATCCCCCGTTAGGAGACAAGGAAGCCTAAGAGTTTCCCTCCTCGAACTCGAAATTTGCACTTTTCCGGATTGAGCTTCACGCCGTACTTGCGGAGATTGTCGAAGGTTTCACGAAGGTCCTTGGGATCAGTTCCTGCAATTTGACTTTTGATGACGGCGTCATCAACGTATACTTCGGCGTTCCTCCCCAATTGTTCCTTGAGGATGAGGCTGACGAGGCGTTGGAAAGTTGCGCCGGCGTTCCTCAAACCAAAAGGCTTCCTGCGATAGCAGAAGGTGCCGATGGGAGTGATGAAGCTGGTTTTCTCCTCGTCTTCCTTGGCCATGTGGACTTGGTGATATCCTGAATAGGCATCCAAGAAACTCAACCTCTCGCATCCCGTCGTGGAGTCGACCAGTTGGTCGATCCGAGGGAGCGGGTAGTCGTCCTTGGGGCACACCTTGTTTAGGTCGGTAAAGTCGACACACATTCGCCACTTGCCGTTGGCATTCTTCACCAAGACAGAATTGGTTAACCATTCGGTGTGCCAAACTTCTTGGATTAGCCCGGCGTCGGAAACTTTGGCGATTTCTCGCTTGATGACCTCGCATCGCTCGGTGGAGAGTTTCCGAAGTTTTTGCTTTATGGGAGCTTTGTCGGGCCTTACGGCGAGGCGATGCTCCATGACGTCGCGCGGGACTCCTCCCATGTCGGAAGGCGACCAAGCAAAGAGATCGGAATTCTTGCGAAGTAGGTCGACGATTTTTTCCTCAAGTTTACTCGGGAGGTCGGCCCCGATCTTCACCGTGCGCGTGGCGTCTTCTTGGGAGGCGCGTACTTCCTTGAGTTCTCCTTCGGGGAGGGGCTTAGGGATGTAGCGCTCCGGGTGATCAGTTCCGGATGCTCCTGCATTCGAAAGCATGTTGATACTCTTGGATGATTCTCCCTTTTCGGCGCACTTGGTCTCATGGCGGTAGAGGGTCTTCCTGTCGGAAGATTTCTCGCCGTGAACCGCTATCACGCCTTTTGGGCCTGGGATCTTCATACACAAGAAGTTGTGGTGGACGGCGGCGCAGAGACGGTTTAGCGTAGTCCTCCTGAGGATAGCGTTAAAGGAGGCCTCCATGTCCACTACGTCGAAGCGCACGAGCTCGGTTCAATGATTTGTGACGTCCCCGAAGGTCGTGAGGAGCTCAATTTGTCCGAGCGGCTGAATGGACTTCCCCGGTACGAAGCCGGTGAGAGGATAAAGGGATGGCTGCAACGAGCCGTCCTTGTATCCCCCTTGTGGTTGCATCAGCTTCTTCAAAGTGCTCAGATATAGGATGTCGGCGGAGCTTCCGCCATCCACCAGAATCTTTTTGAGCTCACAATTGGCGACGATCGCCGTCACGAAGAGGGCGTCGTCGTGTGGGAAGCGTATCCCCTTGGCGTCTTCCTCGGTGAAGATGATTGGCACGCTTGCCCATTTCGGTGGTGGTGTCGGGGTGAAGGTTCCCACGACATTGACTTCGCGAGCATACTCCTTGCGCTGTCGCTTTGATCCCCGGCCTGTGGCGGAGCCCCCGAGTATCACTCCGACGTGATGCGCGGGTTCTTGAAACGGGAGGATGTCTTCCTTAGGTGCTAGGTCAGCCACGAGGACGTTGGCGGGGCGCGGAGCCTCGACAGTTTTTTCATACTTGCACCTGGCCTGCATTCGTGCCTGGAATTCTTCGCAAGCCATGATGAGAGTGTTGCACTCCTCGGTGCTATGGCTTGCCGAGTTGTGGATGAGGCGTCTCCCAGTTCCTCCCTCGGTCGGACGAGGTGGCTTCTTGGGTTGCCAGGTCTTTTGGGATGATGTTTGTCCTTCGACGGCGAAGATTTTCCGGGCTTGGTCGTCGGCACCCTTTTTCCCCCACCTCCTCTTCTTCTTGGTAGATGAAGCAGGCGCAGGGGGTTTGTCGGACGAGAGAGTTTCTTCGGGAGCGGCGCGTGGCGCGTCCTTCTTAGCAATGTCCCCGTCTTCGCCTCGGGCGTATTCCTGCAAGATCCGATAAAGCTCCTCGGTTGTCCTTGGAGGATTGCGACTTAGGGCCCGATTTACTTCTCCTTGGAGAAGGCCTTGCATGCATGCGTCGATCACGGTGGTCGACGGCGGGTTGGCGATTTGGCTTCGTACCTTCTCGAACCGATGGAAGAAGCTTCGGAGGGATTCCCCCGGCTTTTGTTTCACGGCATATAGCTCGTGAGCCTGTATGGGTTCTTTGAAGTTTCCTTGAAAGTTGGCGATGAAGACCTCTTGGAGACGTTCCCACGAGTGCACGGAGTTCTTCCGCAGGTTACAAAACCAAGTTTGCGCCATTCCAGTGAGCGCGAGCAGAAAGAGGTTGCACATCTCGACGGGACCTCCTCCGGCGGCCCGTATGGCGGTGGAGTAGACATCCAAAAATTGAAGAGGATTCGACTCCCCGTCATACGGCCGTATTGTGGGTGGCTTGAGCCTTGGCGGAAAAGGCGCGTCTTGGATCTCCCGCGTGAGCGGGTTGCAGGTCGGCCGATTCTTTTGGTTCCTTCGGTGGCGAGGTCCTCCCTCGTCGCTTTCGTCGCTAGAGGGGTCGCTTGGAGAATGATCTCGGCGTTTTCTTGGAGGGTCGGAGCGTCGACGGGAATTCTTTTCGCCGCCGGCACGGGCTCCGGATTCCGCCACTTGCTCGTTTCCATGCACGCTGGGGTCTCATTCCCCGCGAGGCGCAGATTGAGGTGGTACCTGGTGGCCGCCTTGTTCGACCCCGACGGGGGGAGCAAGGGGCTCTTGCGGGGCACTCGCAAAGCGAGGTTGATGTTGAGTGTGTGCGACTTGGAGAGCGCCTTGCGGTGGAAGCCCCCAATAAGGATGATACCAAGGAGCTCCTTGGGCGATGGCGGCGAGCGCCAGTGGAGGTAATCCCGGGTTGGAGGGGTCGTAGGCCGGGACTCCTTAGTTTTCTGGCGCGGATCCTCCCGACGCCACATTGTTTCCTCTTATAAGTTCCGAGGGCAGGGTTACCACCGGAAGGTGGCGCGAAGCCTATCGAGCGAGGCATGCCGAGTTCCGTATCCCTTGCGGGGGCGGCAACCGTAGGCAGCTCGCCGATCCTTGCCACTACGTTGGTGAGTGTCGAGGGACCGCCTATGACGGTTTCGAGCACCTCGGTTCCTTCCGGGACGGCCGGTAGCGGAGGAGAGACCGTGACTTCTGTCGGGGCGACCATGCTTGCAGCGACGTCCGGATTGGTGAGGGTTCCTTCTTCCTTGGGAGCTCCTAAGGCACTTGCTTTCTTCGTTTGCAACCGTGTAGACTTCGCGGCAAGTTGGGGACCCGATGAAGTAGGCTTCGTCGGGCCATTAAATCTTCAATTGCGGCGAGGGTTCCCCACGGTCGGCGCCACTGTTGTTGTTCTCAACAACAATTAGAGTAAGGGGTGTCAATGCTCGATGGCACAAGTGCGGGTATAAAAGTAGAGCGTGTACGCCGGTCTTATAGCGAAGGTCGCCGTACACTTGGACAAGTTGACACGTCGATATTTTTTGAATAGGTTCGGTCAATCCTGCGGGTGCGACTTAATCCTATGTTAGGAAAGGCTTCGAGGGGGTTGTTAGCCAAGGGCTTGGGCCGAGCGGATCTTCCCAACACACCTTTTTGGCGAGAGGTTCGTCGGGGCCGCCTCGTACTTGGACCGAACGCGTCTTTCAAAGTATCAAGGTTAGAATACCCTCAGAACTCTAACCCAACCCTTTCTACTTCGAGCCCGTGCCAACCAAGGTTAGCTCGGAGCCTCGAAACTAGAGTCCCCTAGAAGGCTTCCTCGAGGCCGATCGACTTTCAGTTGAGAGCAGCGCGCGAAAGCGAACCTTAGAGGAAGCACTCTAGCCCTCTCCCCTTGAGTTTATTCAAGTGAGTGTGAATGATACATGCCCTCATGGGGGGTATTTAAAGCCTAGGGGTTCATGACAAAATACCATGGCTACCCTTGAGGGAGAGAGAAAAGTGGAGGCAAAGTGGTAAAAGTAGCTCTTTGTTCCATATCTTTTGTGTGCACCATGTGAGAAAAGTGGGACTTGGTCCATGGTCCACCATGGACTAAGGGCCCCCTCCTCACACTTTTCTTGCCCCCCACTCTAGCTCATTTGACCATTTGACCATGACATGAGAGATTTGACTTGTTGAGTTGTCTTCCTTTGCAACGTAGGATTGACCGTGCCACGTGGGTGTTTTGACTCATGCTTGGAAAATGTTGACTTACTCGTCGCCACGTAGGATTTTTGGCCCGGTCCATATAAGGGTTTTATTTTATTACAACAGAACAAATTTCAAATTCTTGGCACTATCCACATCACCAGGAAGCATAAAAGCAGTATTACCAGCATACTGTAATATATACCCCCTCAATTAACTCAGGAACCACACCTTTGCCTTCTTAGCATTTTCCAGCATAATGGCTAAGGCATCACCAGCAAGATCAAAAAGCAAGGGGGACAAGGCCAGTGAAAGTAGGAAAATAAGGACCAAAAGAGTCATTCACTCTAATGCTCACCTTCTCCTCTCTCATAATACCCATTATCCAGTCACACCAACTATCCTTTGAGTTTCAACATTTGATACACAAAGGGCCAATTAATTTTATCGTATGCTTTTTCAAAATCCACCTTAAATAATAAGTCAGATTTCTTTTTTTGTGTGGAGAAGTTGAGAGTCTCATGTAGAATCATAACCCCTTCCATAATATATCTCCATTAAGAAAAAATTGAGTTCAGAAACTACAGTTCCTACATTGGGAGCAAGCATAGGACCGTTGTTCCCGTTTGTATGAAATGGAAAACGAAGGTCACCCGGAGTTCGAAAAAAAATACCGCTAGCTTATTTGTGTCATCACGAGAACTTCTACTTGATGGAATTGTGTGCATGGGTACACCTACAAGTCTCACCATCTCGCCTTACGATCAGGTGAGTCTTGGATTCACGATTCGATTCGCAGTCTCCATCGACTAACTGAGAATATTGTTTCATCATTGACGATGAGTGCCCAAAACAGAGGGGTCGGCCAAGATGCTTTTAACAGAGAGCGAAGATATTTTACATACTCCGACAGATGCAGCTTCCCTGTACGTGATACGGGAAAGTATTGCAGCCCCGGCACGCAATACAGCCTGCCAGCCGCCGTGGGAAAGGGAAGAGCATGGCCGATCGGCCGGTGGCCCGCGAGACGGGCCCGGTGAGTCCGAGAGCAACGAGAGAGCCAAGACTAGGACGTTGACGCGCCCGTTTATTACACGAAATATCAGGCTCGCGGTAGGAAGATATTTGCCTCCTCTAAAGTGCAAGACACTTTTGCTCGAGAAAACGATGTGTAAACCCATGTTGGTTTTGCAGAGAGGAGCAGCTATGCTTTTGTTGAGATCATACGTGGCATGAATGGCCAGCAAGCAGCCGGGCCAGGGACCGTATGAAATTAACCGAGCTGCTTGGCCCCTCTATTTTTCCCAGTTGAACGAACGCAGCCTTTGTCCAGTCAGCTTGTGAAATGAGAGCCACGAGTGCAGGGAGAAAAAGCGCCAAAAGGTCGCTGGCGTAGTCGAGGAGCGGGCGCTTTTGCCTCCGGGAACATGCATGGGGTGGTGGAGGAGGGAGAGGAGAGGCGGGGCGACGCCGCGGATAAGGTCGCCACGCCACGGCGTGCGACCACGCGTTTGTCTCGGTGACCACACGCGGCCGCGTCGCCGCCGACTCGTCCGTCGCCCACGCCGCAGCAGCAGCAGCTAGGTTGCCGATAGAGAGCATGGCCGGCGCTCATCCTTGCCACTTGTGATTACTACTCCTGCACAACTAGATCACGGTACTGCCATCGTACGCCTGCACATGTGGGCATGACATGCTACGTTCCTCAGATTTAAAAAGATAACCTCGTTTACTTGCACAAGATTCTCCCTATTGAGTCTCTCATAGTATGAGCCTTCGCACACATTTTGAATGTTAAGTAGGGCATTTTTTTACTGGAATATTCTCTTAGTTTATTACCTGTTCGAGAGGAAATTGCATGACGGATACATTAACTTGGCAAAGATGTTCATTTTCATCCATTAACTCGCAAATCAGATCCATCAACTTGGTAGAGACGTTTTTTTTAGTCCAGATGGTCAAATTCGCACGTAAATTAGCCATTTTGGCTGCCGACGTGGACATGCGGGGTGTTGTTCGCAATTTCGTGGGCGACGAAACTTGACATTCCCCCCGCCAAACCTAGAATTGTATATCTGCGGTCCAACTAGCCAAGTCGCTCAAAACTTTTTCGTCGGCCATTTTTTCCTACAGTCACAAAATAATCTTAAGTTTTTGTCGTTCTCAGACATTTTTTCGCCAATAAACTTTTTATGTTGTGACCCTTTTTCAGTTTTTACCGATTTCAGAAGTGATCCAATTC